>NC_056748.1:281362902-281994274 GCF_019279795.1 Protopterus annectens
TAGAAGAAAAAATAAGCAAGTAAAACAATTTTTGTTCTTAATACATGTATAAAACATTTCATGATATAAATAGCATGTTATAAAGTAAAGCTTTTAAGTGACTGCTGTATATGACAAATATACTAAGGTAAACCAGTTTTATTTTTCCTTTTTAGTTTTAAGAAATGCAGGCATTACAATGTAAAAGAAGAAAGGACTCCTCTAAGCTAATATGCTGTAATCTTTAGCTGTTGGGGTGGGGGTGGTGGGATGTGGAGTTAAAGTGCACTGATTATAATTTATGTAGAGTTGAAAAGTTTTTTCTTACTTTTGGATAAATGAATGTCTGTATTAATATCCCTGGTTCAATCTAATATTTTTTTGTGTAAGCATGTGGACTTTAAGATGAGAGAACACTGTTAATGCAATGAAATGTTTTCCTTTAACAAATAAAGGTGTGGTGTGAGTTCAGAAGTATGCATCTGAGGGCTGCTGTACATTCTGTTATGTTTCCATGCAGACAAACTGACTACTGGTGCAGGCAATAAATCTCAAGAGCTATGGGCATTGTTTGCTGAGGGAATCATAAAATGAAAAGGTACAAGAGCAAGCAGCTTAGTAGAAAAAAATGAGTTTGAAATTTTTGGAAGTTAACAACAGATAACAGCTTTCTAGGTACATAAATACTTTAATGGATTACTTACAACAGTGTATTATTTAGTTTTATTTAAAGACAGCCAGTGTACTTTTTCTTAACATTCAAAGTTAATGTTTTCTGAAAGAATACAAACTATTTTTCACATTTGGGAAAGGAATAGAAATAAGACTAACAGAAAGCAATTAGTGTGAATAGGAGCACAGGCTATAACATGTGCCTTTAGCATGGATAATCTTAATTTTAGTTTAGGTAATGTTTGTGGGAAAAGCTGCTGATTTGGGATAATTTCTAATATCAGGAGGATTAAACTTCATTATTTTTATTTATTTTATTTATTTTTATTTTACATTTGTTAACCGGGCTAGTCCAGCTGGATATATTTCCATTTTCAGTGGAGGCCCGGGGAGAAAAGCTCCAGTAGTAACACAGAGATAATATAACACTTAAAAATAACCAGTACAAATTATACAAAGAAAGGATATTAAGAATACTTAGTCATGAGTATTAATGCGAGGAAAAACTAACATTAATGTCCTATAGACATACAGAATTAGCTAGTCACTGTGCAGAAATGATATCTGCGATAAGATACAGTACATTCAGAGGAATTACATTACTAACATAGGTAGTTTCATTTACTAGAGATAAATACTACTTCTGGAGGGGTGAAGTAGTAAAGATTGGTATGAGGAGGCAGTACAGAGAATAGCAGTAGAGAGAGCAGAGGAATTAGTCAGGGTTGCTACAGGGACATACCCAGTGAGTTTTAAGATGTTTTTTGAGCCTTTGTTTAAAGAGTTGCAGGGAGGGTTGTAAAGTTAGATTTGGTGGCAGAAGATTCCAATTTTTTCCTGCAGTATTGGAGAATAAGGAGTCCCCTGCCAAGTTGTTTGACTTGCTTGTGCTAGCAAGAAGTTTACTACAGGATCGTAAGGAGTTGAGATTCCTATAGGGAGTAATTAGGTCGGAAAGTATAGGGGTGTTGTTAGGTTGATAAAATAATTTATGAACAATGGTAAGTTAGGAAAGTATCAAAATGTTGTTTAAATCTAACCAGTCTAGTTGCCGTAGGTTCTGACAATGGTGTGTTCTAAAAGGGTTTCCAGTGGCAAATCTGGCTATATTATTATAGGAGTTAGCTAGTTTGACCAGATTACTTTTTTTAGGTTAGTATATATGGGTGAAGCATATAGAAGAGTTGAGATTAAATGGGAGTGGGCAATTGTAGTTTGGGATGCCGGCGTTAAGAAGGGTTTTATTCTATATAAGGAGCTCATCTTTCTATTTACTGTTTTAATGGTGTTGTTAATATGGTTATCAAAGGTGAGGCTGTTATCAATTGTGATACCTAGCAGTTTGGTGGTAGAGTCTGGGGCTATAATGGTGTCATTGTTGGATTTAATTGTAAAGTTTATGGGGAAGGACTTAGTGGAAGATGTACATAGTTTTGTGTGTTTGTTTTAAATTAACAGATTACAGAGTGCTCTTGGGGTGTGTTTGTTTTTTTGTTTGAGTCTTTTAATTACAACAAACAAAAAGTATTATAAAATATAACACAGGTACAAATGGAGATGACAAGAAAACTGTACAAAAGATAAACCTGCCAAACATTAATGGGTGCATGGAATATTAAAAAAAGTAATATACAATAGGTGGGAATAATAACTTTTCATAATTATGGCTACAATACTATTTTGGAATATGAATGGCCTCACAGGTATAGACAAGAGTACTGAATTATATCAATAAATGCAGAGTGGAAATTAGTAATGCTACAGGAGACATATTTGGAATTAAGTAAGCATGTGACATTGATAAAGAAAGGTTTTCAGGATGGATATTCAGCAGAACATCAGGGACAAAGAAAATAGGGTGTGTACTTATTCTAATTGTTAGAGAACCTCCAATATTGACAGAAGAGGAAAAAAAGATAATAATGGTAGATTTCTGGTATTAAGGAGCTAGTGGCAAAGGTAGAGGATTTTATTAAGGGGCTAGTGGCAAGGGTGGATGATTACATTGGCATGTATTTCTATTTCACCTAAAACTGCTATTATGGAGCTTATGAAAATTTTTGGAGAAATCAGCCATAAGCAGGGAATATTACTTACAGGTGGGGACTGGAACTTGATTTGCAACAGGAAGGATGTATCTTGGGGATCTAAAAGGGAATTAAAACAAGAGAGGGCACATTTCTAAAGAAATTTATGAAAATATTTAGTACAGAGATGTGAATTCAGTAGTAGGAACTCGGAGAGAAGTTGTATATTATTCCCAAATGTTCAATAACTGGGCTAGACTAGAAAGAAATTACATTTCATGGGAACATGTGCAATTAATTGAAAGCTTTGACATGCATCCAATAACTACTTCAGATCAAGTGGCAATAACAACTAAGATACAAATGCAGGATAATGAAATAAAGATGGGACACTGGAGCTTACCCACCTAACTGTTAAAAGAGGAATTTAAGAAATGGGTAGTGGAAATTATTAGAGACTTATTAAGGAAGACAAAAATTTCTTCAGAACATATAACCAGTAAGAGGAATAAAATGAAAATGGAGATTAAAAAAGTACAGTTGTGTACACTTACCATAAATGTAGATGTTCGAGTGTATTCACTGTTGCAGTCATCACATTTGGGTTATCTGCCTGCAGATACCAGAGTCTTCAGATTTCTGCGTCTGATGCTGTCGCTTCTTCCATGACATCAGGTCATCAGGGGTATAAAACATGCGGCCGACTCCATTTTCTTGCCCCAGATGTCAGGTGCCCCCACAATAGGAAGCAATTATATGGTGTGGTACACCCCCCATCAAAAGGCAAATACACATGAAAAAATATATATGCCAAGCAAGAAGGAAAGGTAGAGCCAAGAGAGGTCAGGGGACTGGAGGGAGGGTAACCAGGACTGCAACAGTAAATACACTCGAACATCTACATTTATGGTAAGTGTACACAACTGTACTATGTTCTTCATGTTTCACTGTTGCAGTCATCACATCTGGGTTGATTCCCAAAGCTAAGTAAGGGAGGAGGTAGTTAAAGAGCATTAGGGCCAGCTATTAAGCCCTGCAAGACTGCTGTAGCAAATCCAGGTCTGGATTTAGAAAAGATAGGCAGGTGGTAATGCTTGGTGAAGGTATGTACAGAGCTCCAGGTAGCAGCTTTCAGGATGTCCCTGGTAGGGACTCCTCTGAGAAATTCCGTAGAGGTAGATGCAGCCCTGGTGGAATGTGATCTTATCCCCTGTGGGGTAGGTTTTCCATGGTGCTTGTAGCAGAAATTAATGCAATGGGCTATCCATTTGGAAATGGTTTGCTTTGAAATGGCCTCCCCCTCTGCCCCTGCAGCAAAGCCAACTAGCAGCTGGTCAGATTTTCTGACAGGCTTAGTCCTGTCCAAATAGAATCGGAGTTGTCTGTGCACGTCCAGAGTGCAGTATCCGTTCCGCTTTTTGTGGATTAGGAAAAAAAAGGAGGCAAATTAATGGACTGGTTAAGGGCCACACTAGACACCACCTTTGGCATAAAGGATGGATTAGTCCTGAGGGAAACCCTGTCCACATGAAAGATAATGAAGGGTTCCACTGCCATGAGGGCCTATAATTCAGACACTCTTCTTGCTGAAGTGACAGCTAGAAGTAAGACTGTTTTCCAAGAAAGGAATTTCAACTCTGCTGTTGCAGCTGGCTCAAAGGGGGGGAAGAGTGAGTTTTTCCAATACAAAGTTAAGGTCCCAGGCTGGAGTGGGAGGTCTCCTGGGGGGTCTTAAATTTTTGGCCCTCTAAGGAATTGTTTTAGCAAGGGGTGAGAGAAGAGGGGTGGATCAGTATTATAATGTGCTGAAATGGCAGAGGCATGAATCTTAATTGACGAGAAGGATAGGCCCTTGTGGAGCATTTCTGTTATTTACTCTAGAATATGAGGTAAGCAGGGTACCATTGTGCCCATCCCCTGAGCCTGGCTCCAGGAACAGTATCTTTTCCACTTTTCAGCATAGGATTTTCTGGTACTAGGCCTCCTTGCGTCCAGAATGACATCCCGCACCTGCTTACTGAGGGATGCTAGAGGAGAGGTCATGGAATCAACCAGGCTGCAAGGTTCAGGGTTTGAAGCTGAGGGTGCAGAATCTGGCCTGCCTGCTGGGACAGCAGGGAAGGGGTCTGAGGCAGGTGCCATGGTGGTAGCAGTGTCAGACTGCACAAAAGGGGGTACCAGTGCTGGCGTGGCCAGTCTGGTACAATCAGCATTGTCCTGTTTGATCTTTAGTAGAACCTTCGAGAGAAGAGGCAGAGGGGGAAAGGCATAAACAGAGAGGCTTTCCCAGGTAAAGGACAGGGCATCCACTTTCCAAGTTTGACTGTGGGGAGTTCTGGTGCTGAATTTGTTCAATTGGTAGTTCTGAGGGGAGGCAAACAGGTCTGCCTCTGGGGTCCCCCATTTGGTCCTCAAGAGGTTGAACATTTTGGGTTCTAGTTTCCATTTGTGTGGGTCCATGAGATTTCTGCTTAAGTTTTCTGCCAGTGAATTTAGTAGACCTATTAGCCTGACGAGCCTGGTCTGCAAAGCCATGGAACGTATCATCATGGAACTCAAACAAAGACATTGGTAACCTCCAAACTCTGGATCCCACCCAGTTCAGGTTTGTGAAAGGCAGCTCATGCCTCCTGAACCTGATCAACTTCTTTGAGGCAGTCACCAAAGCCGTAGATGAGGGTAAAGTGGTTCACACAGCCTATCTTGACCTTGCCAAGGCTTTCGACACCATCCCCCATTCTGGAATTATAGCTAAACTCAATAAACTAGGCATAAATCACGCCACAAGATGGGTTGCCAACTGGCTCACTGACAGAACCCACACTGTAAAAGTTGCAGACTCCAAATCTGACCTCAAACCAGTGACAAGTGGAGTATCACAGGGTTCCCATCCTGGGACCGCTCCTGTTTGGTATCGAATTCTCTGAAGTACAGGCTAACACAGAAGGCCTCTGGCTAATGAAGTTCGCAGATGACTGCAAACTAGGAGCCATAGTCAAGTCCCCAAATGATGTGAACATCCTACAGGGACTCTCTGAGACAGATGCCTGGTGTCAGAGCCATGGCCTCAAGCTCAATGTCAAAAAGTGCAGTGTCATTCCCTTTGGTAAAAACTCTGTACCCATGAACTACCACATAGGCAGCAATCTACTTAACACCGAATGCGTGATAAGAGACCTTGGGACCCAGGTGGACAGTAGTCTCTCCTTTGATAGTCACATTGCCACAGTAGTCAGGAAGTCCTTCTACGTGGCACACCTCATCATAAAAGGGTTCTCATCCAGGAAAAAAGAGGTCATCGTTACCCTCTACTCATCACTCATTAGACCCATTATAGAGTACAACGCCCCATTTGGAATGTACCTCACAAGACATCTGCAGCAGCTGGAAAGGCCACAGAAGTACCTCACAAAGAGGATTACTGGACTCAAACAAATGCCCTACACTGACCACCTCAAAAAACTCCAGCTTTACTCCGTAGAATATCGCCTACTCAGAGGTGATCTCTGCCTAACATATAAAGCTATGTCAAACCCAGAGCTGTTGTACATGCTACACCTAAAGAAATCCCAATCCCTCCGAGCTACACACTCTAGGGACCTAAACCTTGCCACCACAATAAACAGGACATGCTGGAGGGATAGATTCCTATCCCAGAGACTTCCCATACTCTGAAACAGGCTACCCATCCATGTCAACCAAAGTTCTTCATTAGCACACAAGAAAAATCTTGATGAGTGGATGGGAAATAGGAAATACACCCCGGGGATCACTTCTGTCTCTCTGCTCGTCAGTGGCACAGGAAAATAACTTTCTTGGGTGGTGTAAGCCAGGGAACCTTGTTGGTTAGGCTTGCATAGGCCCTTGGGCCGATAGCCTAGTACCTACCTATGAACCTATGAATTGATCTTGTAGGTGCACTTGGTAGCTCAAGGCCATGCTCCACAGAGCCATGGCTAGTCTGCAGAAAGGGTAGGAGTGGGTTCCCCCCTGCTTGTTTATGTACCACATAACTGTGGTGTTGTCTGTCTTTACCAATAGTTGTCCTGGAAGAATAAAGTCTTTGAAGGCTGTCAGAGCATTCTGTACAGCTAACATTTCTTTTTGATTGATATGCAATTGCATCTGTCTCGGGCTCCATTTGCCCTGAATGCAATGCCCTGCCATGTGAGTCCCCCATTCATAGTCTGATGTGTCTGTTGTTAGGGTTTGGGTGGCAGGGGGTAGAGTGAAAGGGAGTCCCTTGTTGTGGTAAGAGGCTTTTGCCCACCAAAGGAACTCTGTCCTTAGACAAGGAATGATAGGAATCATTGTTTCCAGGTCCTGAGAATGATGACACTATAGTCTTTTTAGATACCATTCGAGTTTCCTCATATGCAGTCTTGCATATGGAATTAGCAGAATGCAAGAGGTCATGAACCCCAGAACTTGCAGTATTTTCCTTGCAGATAGCTGGGTTTTTGTGGCCAATAGTTTGAAGTCGGTTGTCAAACTTGTTTCTCCAGAGTGAGGAATGCCATCTGGGAAGTTGTGTTCAAGCTTGCACCCAGGAATACAATCTGTTGGCAGGGTACTAGGTGAGATTTCTTTTCGTTGATGGTATACCCCAGTGAGGTTAGAAGTTTCTTTACAAATGCCAGGTGTTGTAATAGCAAGTCCTGGCTTTCTGCCTGAATCAGACAATCGTCCAAGTATGGGTAAATCTGAATATTTCTCTGCCTGCAAAATGCAATGGCTGGAGCTAGACACTTTGTGAATTCCCTGGGCGCAGTAGATAAGCCAAAGGGAAGTGCAGAGAACTGAAAGTGCGCGGAGCCTGCCCTGAAACGTAGGTATTGTCTGCAGGATTCTCTTATTTGGATGTGCAGGTAAGCTTCCTTTAAGTCTAGGGTTCGCAGCCAGGCATCCTTGGCTAGCATAGGAAGAAGCTGTTGAAAAGTTAGCATTTTGAATTTTGGAACCACCGGAAAGGTGTTGAGAATAGAGAGGTCCAGGACAGGACGCCAGGAGTTTTCTTTTCTGGGTACCAGAAAATGCCTTGAGTAAAAACCTTGTCCCCTTAGTTCTGTTGGGACAGGTTGAATAGCCCTGATACTGAGAACAGACAGAACCTGCTGTTAGGCCTCTGCCCACTGATTTGGGGGGAGGTCTGGCCAACCATTTGGGGCTGGTAGTGTGTGGAAGTGGAATCTGTATCCTCAGGAAACTATGTTCAAAACCCATTTGCCCTGGGTAATGAGTTCCCACTTTTTTTGCATGCAGGGCAAGCTTTCCTCCTAAGGAAGCAAGTAGATGAGCAGGGCTTGAAAGGATTAAGGTTAAGTCTTTGTGCCATTTTTCCGTAGGGGGGTGGCTTACTACTCCCTGCTTTGGAAGTGGGAGCCCACCACTGCTTATATCTGTGCGTAGCCTGAGACTGAAGTCTTGGTGGTCTGCTGTTCTTGGGTTTGGACTGAGAAGGCCTGGAAGGGACTGGAAAGGACCAGTTCTGTGAAGGCCAATGCCTAGTGAATCTGGGAGGCTGTACTTGTAGAAACTCTGTAACAGTTTGCATAGATTTAGCTTTTTCCTCCATCCTTTTGAGGATTTCCTCTGCCTTGTTGCCAAAAAGGCGGTCTTGGTTTAAGGGTGCATCCAGTAATTTAGCTTTAACATGATCTGGCAAGTTTTGTTCCTTAAGCCAAGCATGCCTTCTAAGTACAGACCCAGTGACAGCAGCCCTGCAAGATGCTTCTAAAGCATCAAAACCACATTGCAAATTATATTTACCAACTTGTTCTGCAGAATGCATTAAATCTTGCAAGTCTGTGTTCAGCACAGTCAGGAATCAACATCATTTTCTGTTTACGTAGTGCCATAATAAGTTGCTGATACTTTAACATATGAAACTGGCAATTTAAAGCCCTAATGGCCAAAGCAGCAGAAGTGTATACCTTCTTACCCCATCTGTCTAAGGCTCTAGAATCTCTATCAGAAGGTGTAGGATTTTTGGTAGCAGTAGCCTTAATGCCTTTTGGTCCTTGGGAAATGGTCTCTGGATCTGCAGTAGAATTCTTGAAGAGGAACTTGTGAGAGTCAGTACTCTGTAGTACCTGTCAGGTTTTCTGGGAGCTGGAGGTAAAGTGTCTGGGGTAAGGCTAGACTCCAAGAAAACATCATCTACAATTGCCAGAACAGGAGGGATAGCTAGAGGCCTTTGTTGAGGCAGGAGTAAGAATTCCCTAAGTCTTTTTTTGGACTCAGAATAGTCCTGGCTTTCCCAGCAGAAATGCTCCCTAAGGCTATGCAAGGTTTCACCAAATGAAAAATCTTCTGGAGGGGAAGCAGAGGGAATGGAATCCTCTGTATCAGAATCCTCATAAGTAGATAAGGGCAAAGCCTGGTAATCAGAAGGAGCAGAGATATCAGATTCCTGATCAGAAAAATAAGAAAGAAAATCGGTTCTAGGTCTCTTAGAGGGGGAAGGCTGGCTTCCCCTAATTAAGGTAATAAGGTCTTCAGCCATTTTAAGCATTTGTTTTTGAGGCATACAGGCCTGAGACAGTGGTTTGGTCATCTGTTTTCTAGGCATAGTGTGAGTTTTAGGCCTGAGAAATGTGGTACGTCTAGATGGAAACAATGTCGTCGGTTTAATATGAAAGTCTGTAGGCCTGAATACACCCTCAGAAGCAGGTACCTGCACAGCTGCTCCGGACCCATCCAAGGTAGAGACATCTGCAGGTTCCATAGTCGAAGAAGCATCTCAAGGCATACCGGACTCAAAATGGGTCTCAGTAGAGGCCTGCGAATCTGTAGTACCAGGTATTAGGGGCTGCGAAAGCACCTCACTGAGTACCGGCGGACTGGCAACTAGCTTAACAGAAGCATTGTCGGCAGTTTTGGACCTATGCGGTCTGTCTCTGCCTTTATCCTTACGTTTTTTCAGAAGATTGGTAGTCAGATGGCTTAACGAAGCCATTTTGAAGTACGGAGATGGAGAACTAAAGTATTTAGCCACAAAAATAGCCCGACAACGAATAGTGCGGGTGTTGAACAAGGCACAAAACTGACAGTGAGGGACGTCGTGGTCTGGGCCTAAACAGGTGACGCAGTAAGAATGAAAATCTCTGTGAGGTATTTGCTTTCGACAGGCAAGAAAATTGTTAATTTTTTCTGACATTGGTTAGAACAAGAAAAAAGGATCCTCAACAGAGTACTTATCTTCGTTTTTGAAGACTTCGGGTCGGAAACTCAAAAACGAAAATTTCAGGAGTCAGCCGATCAGCACTTGCGAACTGCTTCTGCTTTGGACACCGCACGGCAAGAAAGACTAATGCAATGGTGTCAGCTGCATGTTTTATACCCCTGACGACCTGACGTCATGGAAGGAGCGACAGCATCAGACACAGAAATCCAAAGACTCTGGTATTTAGGCCGGCTGAGGGATACCTGCAGGCAGATAACCCAAATGTGATGACTGCAACAGTGAAACATGAAGAACATCAGGATAGAAATAAAAGAGAGATATGGTTATGAAATAACAGAAATTTAGAGGGGCTGACAAGGGTTAAAGTATTGCAGAAAAAGTAGAATCTCAAAAAAAGTACTGTTGTGCTCTTCACTGTTGCAGTGTTCTTTACAATAGGGTATCCTGCCAGGGGCGGCCTGATATCTGGCCAGTATAGTGAACCCTTTAGGTTGCTTTAAGGTATGCCGAACATCACACGTGTCCTCCCCGTGTATAGCGTAGTGCTGTTTGAAATGCGAGGAATCCTACCTCAACACTTGGAAGGCAAAGATACTGATACCTAGGGGCTTAAAACTAAATAAACTGCCTCTATGCAGGAACATGGACAGCAACCTCCAACTGCTACAAAATAACCTACAAAAATGGAAATGGAAGGTACTTACAAATAACATGCCTTCCTCCCATGTCTACAAAAGCTATGACTTCCCATAACATGCAAAATAATTAGGATGAACAGGGAACAGATTCCTTCCTGAATGAAAAATATATGGGAGAAGAGTGGGGAGATGCAAATGAAGATGGGAGTGTTCCTTAGCAAATAAAAAAAAAATCCAGCCTGAGCAGTCACCATCTCAACAAAAGCAAATAAGAATATTAAAGGATAACCTACATTCCACTCTGTCAAACTAAATATTAATTGTCCCCACACCCTTAGTATTAAGGCCCTTTCAGGCATGATAATCACTGGTCCTCACACTCTTACACAACAGTCTTTTCTATGCCAAACTTAGTTAATGGTGTCTCAAAAGGTTAACTTCCTAAAATACTGTTAGGGGTGTGGCTACATCATGCTTCATGCTATTCAAGATCCATCTAGGGATATTGTCAGGACCTAATGGTGCAGTATTTTGAGCTTTTCATAGCACTTTTAGGATTTGGTCTTGTGTGAAAGCTGGAGGTGAGCCACTTTTAGGTATATCTTGATGGACAGACGGAGGGGAGAGAGGGGCAGAGTTACAGATAAATCTATCACCCAATAAGTTCACTAAATTTCTACGTATAAAAATCAGTTTCCAATAACTGAGCTATTTCCTGGTATTAGCCTTTCTAGTAGTGCTTCACTGTGTGCTTTTTGTACAAAAATTTCTGGGATCTGTGTGCCTGTTCATTAAGCACATGCAGTTTGCACACACTAAAATATACACCTAAAATATATACCACACACAAAAAAAAAAAAAAGTTATGTAGTCACCATAACATTCTATCTGTGTTGTTCATTTTCATTCTTCCAAAACGAATGGGGCTAGGATCTGACCCTTGGATATGAATCGACCACTTCTTCCAGCTCGTGGAACACTGAAACTCTAGATCTCCTCCCTTACCCACAATGCACTAGTCCACCAACATCCTCAGATCTTGTTTACTGCTCTTCAACCCTGTATGATGTAAATAACATCTGGAGCTGAAATAAAGGAACATTGGTTCCCTTCAGCATCTTTCAGTCCTTCCAGAAGTCAACATGGTAGGGGGATGGAGGAAGGGTCATTGAGGAAGAATGAAAATGGACAACACAGATGGAAAGTTATGGTGAATACATATCTTTATCTAATGTTATTTTCATTCTTCCTCAACAAATGGGACAGAGTCCCCAGCTACCTCAATCCTTGGAGGACTCTAAGGAAGGATATTCCTGAGAACTGCTGAGCCAAAGGCTGCTCTTCCCTAGAGACCAAATCCAATTTGTAATGGGCAATAAAGGTATGAGGATTAGCCCAAATTGCAGTTGCACAAATATCCTCTAATGAAGATCTGGATAAAAATGCTACAGAAGTTGCCACAGATCTGGTGCAATGTACTTTTACTGGTTTTAACAAAGACAAGTCCAATTTATTATGAACAAAGGTAATACAATCAGTTATCCATCTGGCTAAAATTACTTTAAAAATTGGCTTGTTCTAATTTCCTCAAATTTTTAGTTCTGTGTAGATAAAACTAATAATTTGTGAACATCCAAAAGGTGTAACATATACTCTCCTTTATTTGAGAAATTTGGAAAGAAAACTGGAAGGTCTGATAACCTGATTACTGTCGGATTCTGACGCCACCTTAGGAATAAAGGAGGGGTTGGCTCATAAGCATACTCTATGCTTATGAGCAATCAAATAAGGAGGCTTAGAAGACAGGGTCTGTAGTTCTGAAACTCTTCTAGCAGAGGTAATGGCCACTAAAAAGATGAAAGTCAAAAATTTTGGGTCACATTTAGCCAATGGTCCAAAAGAAGTTTGTGTCAATGACTGCAAATGAATATTTAAAACCCCATGGATGAGTGGAATCTTTTAATGGGGGTCTAAAAAAAGTTCCCCTTACAAAGGCTTTACAAAGTTTGGAAGAGGCCAAAGATGAATTATTTACTCCTATATGAAAATTGGAAATGGCAGCTAAATATACTTTAACAGTAGAGGAGCTAGCACCTTCACTGCAAATTGCAGCCAAAAATTCAAGAACTTTAGGAACCGGTGCTGAAAAAGATCAATGCCTTTTTGCTGTGCTAAAAAAACAAATCTTTTCCATTTACCTCTCTAAAGTTTTCTTGTGGAAGCATTGTGGAAAGATAAAAGAACATGGCGGACAGGGGAGAAGAGCCTGGGCAGTCTAGTTATCAACAGAAGTGGAGAAACAAGGCGGTCAACTCTATGCCTAAAATGTCTGGTTGTATCATGTCTGTTGGGTGAGACAGAAGTTATGGAATTGGATCCAGAATCCATGGCGAGTGAAGTAAATGAGGTCAATTTAAAGGAAACAATCTGAGGAGGCCAACACAGGACAATGGGTATAACTGTGCTTTTCAATTGAGATGCTTTCTGAAGAAATTTGGGGATTAGAAGTACTAGGATGTAGGCATAGAGTAGACCTGGGGGGCAATAGTGGAGAACAGCATCCCTCGGTGATTCCCCCAGTGGGGGAAGCAGGGCAAAGGGCCTGCTGCATTTGTTGTTGAGATGCAGAGGGACTGCAGCAAGGATGGCCCCATTGACAGAAAATCTTTTCTGCAACTTTCATGTTAAGTGACCACTCGAGGCATTAGAATAGACCTGCTTAACTTACTCTGCTATCACGCTGGATTTCCCTGGAATATGCATTGCTATCAGAAACCGACTGGATGAGACTGCCCACTGCCACACTCGCATAGCTTGTCGATACAGAGGATAAGACTGGGTTCCTCCTTGTTTGTTGATGTACCAGCCCACTGACATACTGTCCGTCTGAGTCTCAATAGCTCCAGAGGGAAGAGACACTTGAAAAACCTGCAACACCAGAACAGCAGCTCTCGTCTCCAGGACATTTATATGCATGTTGGTCTCTTCAGGGGACAATGTGTCTTGGACTGTTCTTCCCAAGAAATGTCTCCCTACCATATCTGGAAAGCATCCATGGTAACTATGGCCATGGGCAGAGGGAGATTAAAGAGCTGACCTTGCATAATCTGATCGGAGTATATCCACCATAGGAGGTAATTCTGGCAGGCTTGATTTAAATTGATTTGGGTGGCTAAATTCAGTGAAGAACGGACTACTGAGTCACAAGGGACCATGAAGAATTCTTATATGCAACTTGCTAGTGGAACCAGAACTATTGCAGCAGACAATGACCCCAATGCTTGAAGGATCAGTAGACCTGGAAGAGAAGAATGTTAAATGATCTTTTTGATCTGGAATCGAAAGGTTCAAATCCTTGATAGACAGAGAAAGGCTGCCATGGATACTACATTGAACAGGGCTCCGAAGAAATTCCAATGTTTGAGTTGGTTCAAGTTGAGATTTCTTGTAACTGATGATAATTCCTATGTGAGAGCATAACTGGAGTACATAATCTTCTGCTTTAATCAGATGATACCTGGTCAAAACAGTTATGTGCCAGTAGTCCAAATATGGAAACACCTGGGATCCTTGTAGCCTCAAGTGAGCTGCTTACTACTGCCATACATTTGGTGAAACCTCTGGAGGCTGTGGTAAGACCAAAGGGGAGAGCTCTGAACTGGTAATGACTGGCTCCCTGCTGGAAGAGTAGGTATCTCCTGGAGTGTCTGTTCATTTTGATAGGATAGTTCACATCCTGAAGATCTAGGAAGCACATCCAATTATCCTTGTGCAAAAAGGGCAGAATGGACTGCAGTATGACTATTCAGAACTTGGTGCACTGGGCTAATTTGTTCAGAATGCTGAGATCCAAAATTGGTCTCTAGTCCCCTGTTTTCTTTGACACTAAAAATCTTGAGTAAGTTCCAGACTCTCTCTGGTCTGGGGGGACTTCTTGGATTACTTTTTTCCTAGCAACTTGTTTATTTCTAGTGCTGCTGCTGCTTCCCTCTGATTGGGTGTAACATCTGGAATTTTGTTTACTATTAAGAGGGATGGTAGGGAAAAGGGTATTATATAACCTGTGGAAATAATCCTCTGCACTCATGAATTCAGTCAACCTGCCACTGTACGCACTCTCCATAAGCTGTCTACCATCTCCTTTCCAGCTATCTCTAACCTACACTACCCCCCCCTTTTCTCTCATCCTTAATCAGCTGTACTGTGAAATGAACTTGTAAATAGCTTAGACTATCTGCTCTGACTACTCAAATTGTTTTGGACTCACTTATTTTAACTAACAACAGGTTCAAATACTTGCTCATGCATCATTTGTATGCTTCTGATTTACTACTTCAATGCTTAACTACTAGATAAGTTTCTATAAGTTTGCATAACAACGTTGGAGCTGTCACTGCATCTATTTGTAAACTAAGGATGTACTTTACTTATTATTGTATTTTTCTATACATTTGTGTTAACTGTGGAATTCTTCTTCTTGGGCCTTCACTATAAAAGGGCAGCAGCTCAGTCAGACTAACCTGGTCAACAAATGTCAAATAAATAAATAAATAAATCTTTTGTAACCTTTAGCCAGGCTCTCTGGTGCACAGATAAATGACCCCTGACTGCCTCCAGAGGTGGACAATTGGGCCCCCTTTCAGAAGTGCTGGTAGGATCTGTCAGAGAAGGTATCTCTAGATTCTTGGTTCGGCAGACCTCCTCTGCTGAGTGGGTGACATCTTCAGTTAGAGTTCCTCACTCTGCCCCTGGGAGAACCATTTCCACGTGGATCTTGGAAGGGACCCTGGGACTTGCTGAAATGCATTTTTGACCACCTTCTTGATTCCTAGAAAAGGTCCTTTGAGTCGTCGAAAAACATATGGCCACAACACACAAGGTTTTACCTTCCTGCCTACATCTGGCTAGTGTGTCTTTAACTTTGAGGCCAAATAAAGAACGTCCGTAAAAGGAAGCACTGATGAAGGAAGACTTGAAGGGCTCCCCGAAATCACACAAGTGCATCCAGGTATGTCTCCTAATGGGAATGCCTGAACCCACTGCCCTTGAGGTACCTTCAACTGCATGGGAGATGAGCCTCATAGATGAGTTTGAAATAGATTGTAGTGTAGCTAACTGTGAGGCAATCGAGCTCTCTGCCTCGGAAGTAATGGCCCCAGAGAGGGATTTGGTAAGTTCTTTAATCAACTCCCTCTGAAGTCTAGTGAAATGTGCCAAATAATTCAACGACCAAAGTGCAAAAGTCGTTGAAGCATATACACACTTCCCGAATCTGTCCAGCACCCAAGACTCCCTGTTAGGGAGATGAACAGAGAAACTTTGTTCTGCAAGTTCCTTTTTTTGTGGCCACAGATATGAACATGGCATCAACTGGTACTCCCTTGCTCCAGAATTCCCTGTCCTTAGGTGGTCCCTGGATCCAGTCTGGTCTCTTGGGGATCAGCTCATTGGAATCAGGCTCCTTCCATGCCATACGTCTCAACCTGTTAGAGCAACAAATATGGAGAAAGCCACAAATAATGGGGGGGGGGGGTCCAAAGGCCCAAATATAGGGACACTGTTTAAATATTGCTCTTACAAAAAGAAAAGTTGATAGAACAGGTTTTGCATTTGCATGAATTTTCTGAAGGATATGAAGTCAGAAACTCAACTGTCTGCCATTATTTTCTAACTTAAGTCCTCACTGATTTGCCAGTATTTTGCCAGAAAACCTAAATTTTTATGAGAAATATACCAACAAATGAGGCAAAAATATGGACATTCTGTGAAAATCTTGACAGCTGAGAGGTATGGTCCACTCCCATCAAGAGATCAAATCAATAAGGTCATCACTCGGCTGAGTCACCCAGGAGGTAGATGGACCAGCTCCAAATGCCTCCAGGAATACTGATATCTCTTGGGAAAGGCTGTTGGTAAACCAGCCATCTCTTTGCTTTAGAATTTTCAGAATGTCTCCAAAGGAGACGCCATCAGGTGGTGATCTTGTGGACCCTTCCTGTCATTGAAGTTGGTATCCTCTGTGACAGACTCAAGGGGAGTCTAAGTGCCTCCTTTTACACATTCTCTTCCTAGGAACGTCTTTGGTGGGATGTTCTGGAAAAGTATTGGAAGATATCAATATACGCTGCTGGATATCCTGGTGACTTTTCTAGGCTGGCTGCCCCTGTGGTGCAAGAAGTTGAGGCTTAAGATGCAAAGACAACTGGGTCAAGGAAGAAGGAGCTGGGGAAAGTAGAAGCACCCTTTCCCTAGGAGCAGAGAAAGCTCACTCTACTACCTAGAAAGCAGAATACCTTGGAGAGGAAGAAACAGATGGCTCAGAGAAGACATGCTTCTGGACCATCGGCTCCCTTCGACCCAAAGGCAAACCACTGAAGGAAGGAGTTGGAGCTGAGCTGTCCAACACCAAGGCTTCGAGGGGCAGAGACAGATCCAACAACCTTAAAGTCGACTCCAACACCCTGGAACTGGTGCTGGTGCTACAGCTCTGAGAGTCAACCAGCTCTAATGTGCTCAGAGCTAGTCCAACCAAAGGTCAGATTGGAGGAAAAGAGGGTACAAGAGGGGTAGTATTCACAAAGGTCTCTGGACCCGATGGGGTAGGAGTCGGGAAACCCTCCATTTGAATTTGCGACAACAGGAGTTTCATTCTCCTGTCCACATCAGCTTTGGTCAGACTTCTGGAGGAACAAGAGGAAGATGCTATGGATGAAGCTCTAGAATGGTAAAGTTTGGCAGACTTGTCCAGAAAGGGAAAGGCGAGATGGGAGGACACCAGATCCAAGAGCAGAGGAAATCTGATATGTAGTGATTTATTCAATTCTGACTACGAATCCGAAGATTTCTTCTTTGAACTGAAGCGGTCAGATCCAAAGGTTTCGAAACCTTGTGAGGTGGTTCTGAGACCGGAGTCAAGGAAGATGCAGGATTTGTGGAATGCTTTTTAACTTTTCTTAGTTTTTTTTTTTTTTAGGTGTTTGAGCCCTAGATGCTGCTTCAGAAGTTTTATACAGAAGCAACCCTCTCAAGATCAATTTATTCTTTCGATCATTTAAAACCCTAGGGTTGAAAGCTTTATATATGTCACAAGCAAAATCTAAGTGTGCCGAGCCTAAACAACACACACTTAAAATATGCATCAGAGCATGCAATGTTATGATTGTAGGCCATACATTTTTTAAAACCAGGTTTTTCAGCCATACTGTAACCTATAGGAAAAAGAAAAGAGAAAGTTTTTTTAAATAAAGGGAGAAAATAAGGGAGGATTGTGTAGGCAGAAAGTTTTTTTAAAGAAAGAAACAGATAAGCTAATAGAAAAAATACACCCAAGAACACTACTACCCAAGAGTTTGCACTGACCATCTCCATACACAAAGGCAGCAAACAAGATATGAGGATGTTAGGGGACTACTGCATTGTGGGGGTAGGGGAGGAGCTCAAGATTTCCAGTGTTCCATGAGCTGGAAAAAGTGGCCAAGGTGGATCCGAAGGTCGGATCTGAACCATTTATTGAGGAAGAATGAAAATGACATCATCAGATCAAGTCCTTAAGCTTCCAAATAAAGGCTTATCTAACAACCATAAATGATGGTTGAGATGTCTCCAGGTGGGAAGCTGCAGGCTTTCTCTGTCTATACAAAGATGATGCTAGAAATGGCCATGCTCAGTGATACAGATGCCCATGTAAGAAACTTCTCTGTGACACAACAGAGTATTTTTGTTTGAAACCTGGGGATCATGTCAGTCGCCCTGCTAGACAGGGGTCCAGGGAAGTAAATACTGTGGTAAGAAATAGCCAGGGAACTGTTATGGCTAGGCTTGTATAGGCCCTAGGGCCGATAGCCTAGTACCAACCTATGAACCTGGAAGTTCTCATTACTGAATATCTTTAAAGATAACTTTCAAAATGAGGAAATACAGTACACTTTCTAACATTAATTTTCAATTTCATTTCCTTAATACTATTTTTCAGAACTGATCATGAAAGCAATAATACTTTCTCACAGCTGAAGTGTATCATGTATACTTCTGGCAGCAAACATTCCTAGCTCTACAAGTCTCACTCTCAGCTCTTTACTTTAGCATTTAAAATACACATGTTAACAGCTTTCTTATGCAATGACTGTGCTATGACTATTCCGAAGCACATTTAGACCAGCTTCTAATACTTAAGACTTTTGGTTTTTATACCTGAATCCTGAAATTGCTTTTTGGATGATGTTTTCATCAAGGCTCTTGTCAAAAACATAAGACAACGCAGCAATAGTGGGTCCCCAGGTCATGGTGAACAGGTCAAGGTCATAGTTGCCAGGAGTTATGTGAAGAAAGATCCCTTCATCGGTAGCCCCACGATGCAACAACACATTCCATACATAATTCTCCCTCACCAGACCAGTCTGTTCTTCTGGCATAACTATTTCTTCATTCCTACAAAAAAATAAAGTAAACATTTTTATATCCTCAGAATAATTGTGTTACTAACCAGCCTTACATACCAACTTCTGCAGACGACTACTGATTATAAAGATTGTCAAGCCACCTGTGACAGATTTATTTATTTCATCTACCACACCTCTACCCTTTAAATGTAAAGATTACATTACAAAATGGGAAAAAAAAGCAATAGTGGTAGGGATGTTTAAAAAAAAAATACAGCTGTGACCACAGTATTAAAAGTGGTATATCAGTCAACTTCACAGAAAAGGAGTTCTAATACATTTGGTATATCACCTGAAATTTACTTCACTAATTTAAGCTCTGATCCTTTAGACTGACATATATGTCACTCTGTGATATCTGATACTGCACTTTGGAAAAGACAATCTACATGTCATTTGAAACAAACTGTTTTGGATATATTATTCTAAAACTAAGGCTGCAGGTTTACTTAAAAATGTTAAAGCTCACAAACTAACTTCCAGCAGATTTGCAATTTGAGAGGGTTAGAAAGCAAATTTCACAAAATTTCTAATCTTATCAGCTGACCCCTAAAATAATCCTCTATCGGCCTCCTGCTTGATTACCCCATTTGCACCAATTAAAATTCAGCATCTTTTCAGCAAAATCCAATGTTTGGGGATGTACACTTGCTGACACCAAAGCATGCTGTGAAATGTATTGGCTATGTATGGACATTTAGCACAGAGCTCACTATTATGTAACCAGCAAACACATTCCAGCAAATCAAAAAACACCACAAGTTTGACACTATTAAAAAGTAACATTTATTTATTTATTTTACTTACCTACATGTTGTTATCAAGGTTGGTCTAACGGGGTTATACAGAGAAACCCGTTTTCAGAGGAGGCCCAGGAAGAAAAGCTCCAACCATATAAGCAGATTAACAACAGGCTTACAGATAAAACAATCTGATGAAGCATAATGGTCTGTAACATGCAACAGCTGTGTAATTCACTTGGCATGAAAAAGCATTAGAATTAAAACTAAAAAGGTGAAAGAGGTCAGTCTGTAATGATAAAAACAATGGTAGCAAAATGCTTGATTAATAGCAAGCCAATGTAAACACAGAAGTAGGCATGCTTAAAAAAGGGAGAAATGGCAGGGAAATAGAAAAAGAGAACAGTTAAGGAGATGGCAAAAAGAGGAGGCAAAAGGAATTTGGCAGTTAAGATGCAAGATAAAAATAGCAGGGTTTACGTGTTGGCCTGGACAGTACTTTTATGAGTGTAGATGGATGGTGAGGTAGTAAGATGCAACTTTGGGCATATATAAAAATAAACTCTTGGTAACTTACTTGGGATTTCAAAATGTGCAGCAGGTAGATTATTCACAAGGGAAAACACCAAGAATATTCTGGACCTATTAAGAAAGGCCCTCTCACACCAACATACCTGTTAAATTTAACATCAAACACTCCTCTTGACAGCTCCTTCATTGGGAAGGATCCCAAGCAGTAACAACCACTATGGAAGAAGCTAGAAAAAGTACAGTTTTGTACCTACCATAAATGTAGATGTCCGATAGATATGCAACTGCAGTCATAACATATGGGTTGTCCTGCCTCAGGCAGCCCTCGGTCGGCCGGATTCCAAAGTCTGGGTCCGACGTCGGCTGATGTCGCATTTCTCTCCGACGTCAGAGCAGCTGAAGTATATAAGCATCAGCCGACGCCATCTTCTTCAGTGTTTCTTGCCCCAAATGCCAGGTGCCCTCCAAGGAAGGCTGTAATCAAATTGGAAGACAAACATAGGTTTCCAGACAATAAATAAGCAATAAACAGATACACCATAACAGATATCCCCAGCTAAGGATGATAGGGATAGGAGTGGACCCAAGGCATAGAGGGGAAGGAGGGAGGGAAAACCCGACTGCAGTTGCATATCTATCGGACATCTACATTTATGGTAGGTACAAAACTGTACTATGTCCTTCAAGAATGCAACTGCAGTCATAACATATGGGTTGAATACCATAGCTTAGCTGGGGGAGGTGGTATGCTCTAAGAAAGGGATGGTGTAGCTATCAATCCCTGCAGGACTGCCGAAGCAAAGCCTGCTCTGGATCTGGAATATAAAGGGAGGTTGTAGTGTTTGGAGAATGTATGCACGGAGCTCCATGTAGCAGCTTCTAGAATGTCTTTTGTAGGCACCCCTCTTAAGAATGCTGTAGAGGTGGCTGTAGCTCTGGTGGAGTGTGGTCTGACATTGACTGGTACACTCTTTCCATGGAAGGAATAACAGAATCTGATGCAATGTCCAATCCATTTTGAAATAGTCTGTTTGGAAATTGCTTTTCCTTGTACTCCAGGGGCGTAAGCTACAAAAAGCTGATCAGACTTCCTACTGGTCTTGGTTCTGTCCAGGTAGTAGCGAAGTTGTCTGTGAATGTCCAAGGTATGCAACAGTCTTTCCCCTTTGTTCACAGGATTGGGAAAGAAAGTAGGCAGGTGAATTGCTTGATTTAAAGAAACCCTAGATACCACTTTTGGCAGAAAGGTAGGGTTGGTTCGTAGGGAGACCCTGTCTCTGTGAAAGGTTATGAATAGTGGTATTGCCATTAGGGCCTGTAATTCCGAAACCCTTCTTGCTGAGGTAATTGCCAACAGGAAAGCTGTCTTCCATGAGAGAAATTGTAAGTCCACAGAAGCTGCTGGCTCAAAGGGAGGTAGAGTCAGTTTTTCTAGGACAAAGTTGAGGTCCCAAGCTGGTACTGGAGCCTTTCTTGGTGGCTTTATATTCTTGATTCCCCTAAGGAATTGCCTTAACAAAGGATGTGAAAACACAGGTGGATCAGTGTTGTATCTAGCTGAAATAGCTGAAGCATGTATTTTTATGGAAGAATATGAGAGTCCATTCTGTAGCATATCTGCCAAATATTCCAGGATGAGTGGGATGTTCAATAATGATGCATCATGACCCTTGCTGGTATTCCAAATACTGAATCTCTTCCATTTTCCTGAGTAAACCTTTCTGGTGGATGGTCTTCGGGCTTCTGTTAGTATCTGCTGAACTTCCTTGGAGAGTGATAGATTGAGGTTATTCATGGGATCTCCCAAGCTGTTAGCTGCAGCATCTGAATGTTGGGATGTACTGTCTTGGAGTTGTGTTGAGTCAAAAGTTGGGGCCATTGGGGAAGGGCCCACTTTTTGTTGTGACATATGCTCCGTAGTAGTGGGTACCAGTGTTGTCTTGGCCAGTCTGGAGCTATTAGGATCCCCTTGGGCTTCTCTGCTTTGATCTTTAGTAATACTGTGGTCATCAGTGGCAGAGGTGGTAAAGCATAGATTTTTAGGAAGTTCCAGTTGAATGAGAGAGCATCTGTTTTCCATGCTTGTGGATGATATATCCTTGAACAGAACTTTTGTAGATGATGATTGAGGTGGGAGGCAAATAGGTCTACTTCTGGCCTGCCCCATGTCGAGGTGAGTCGTATGAAGATTTCTGGATGTAACCTCCACTCGTGGGGGTCTAGGAAATTCCTGCTTAGGCTGTCCACCAGCACATTGTCTTTGCCTGGAACAAACTGGGATTGCAACTGTATGTTTAGGCTCAGTGATTTTTCCCAAAGATGCATTGTCAGTCTGCAAAGGGGGTAAGAATGGGTGCCCCCCTGCTTGTTTATGTACCACATCACTGTGGTGTTGTCTGTCCGTATTAGCAGGTGGCCTTGCTGAAGTTGTCGTCGAAAGGCCTCGATGGCATACATTACTGCCAGCATTTCTTTTTGGTTGATATGCAGATGTGTTTCCTTTGGAGACCATTGTCCTTGAATACATCTGCCTTCCATGTGCGCCCCCCATCCAAGGTCTGAGGCGTCCGTGGTCATGGTCCGTGTTATCTGACGTTTTTTGTACGACATACCTGTGTTTGCCTGGCTTACCGAGGCCCACCATAGAAATTCCTTTTGTAGGCATGGAATGAGCGGTATGGTTGCCTCTAGGTTGTTGCTATGTTGAGACCATAAGCTTTTTAGGTACCATTGAAGCTTTCTCATGTGTAGTCTTGCTAATGGAACCAGGAGAATGCAGGATGCCATGTAACCCAGGGCCTGTAGGAATCTCCTTGCAGTCATCTGGGTGAGCTTTGCCAAACCTTTGAAATATTGGGTTAACTTCTTTTGCTTGTCTTCTGTCAGGTAAGCCATTTGAGAGGTTATTTGCTGGGATGGCTGAAGTCTTGACTTTTGGAAGTTGACTGTGTATCCCAGAGCCTGTAGCAATTGTATGACATAATTCAAGTTTTTTGTCAAAATCAGTTTGTCATCCGCTTGTATGAGGCAGTCGTCCAGGTACGGGTAAATTTGGATCCCCTGGAGCCTGCAATGAGCAATTACTGAAGCCAGGCATTTCGTGAATACTCTGGGCGCAGTAGATAAGCCAAATGGCAATGCTGAGAATTGATAATGCTCTGGCCCTGCAAGAAATCTGGGGTATCTTCTGCAGCTGTGTCTGATAGGGACATGCAGGTATGCCTCCTTGAGGTCCAGAGTAACCAGCCAAGACCCCTTGCCCAGCATGGGAAGGAGTTGCTGTAGAGTCAGCATTTTGAACTTTGGTACTATGAGAAAAGTGTTTAATGCGGACAAATCCAGTATTGGTCTCCACTGAGTTTCTTTTCTTGGAACAAGGAACAGTCTTGAATAAAACCCCTGGCTTTGTTCTTGTTGTGGAACTTTTTCTATTGCTTTGATCTGAGCAAGCAGAGAAATTTGCTTGATAGCCTCTGCCCTCTGGTTTTGTGGTAGGTTTGGCATGCCTTGTTTTCTTGGCAAGGTATGAAAGTGGAACCTGTAACCTTGGTCTATAATGTCCAAAATCCATTTGTCCTTTGTCAATCTGTGCCAATTGTCTGAAAACAGAGATAATTTTCCGCCCAAAGGAGCTTCTATTTGCTCCTTGGTCAGCGGAAGTAGAGGAAAGTCATTGAGATTGTCCCTGTGGGGCAGGAGAGACCCCTGTGTCACTTCTTTGGTTTGCTGGTTGCCATTATCGTCCCCTGTAGGAACCTCAGTATTGTCCTCTTCCTCGGCCACGCCTGTTTTTGCCCCTTTGAAATCTTTCAGGATTAGGGAAGGACCAGTTTTTAGAAGGCCAATTCCTGCTGAATCTGGGTGGCTGAACCTGGAGGAAATCTTTGACTGTCTGAACTGACTTGGCTTTTTCCTCAATGGACTTTAACACATCTTTAGCATCAGCACCAAAAAACTTATTCTTTTCCAAGGGTGCATCAAGAAGTTTTGCCTTAACGTGATCTGGTAGCGGTTGTTCTTTTAACCATGCATGTCTACGAATGACCGCCCCTGTCATAGCTGCCCTACATGAAGCTTCCAATGCATCATATCCACACTGCAGAAAGTGACTGCTAACTTGCTGAGAATTATGTACAGCCTCCTGCAAAGACTTCCTATCTAAAGGTTCAGGAGAGGCCAGAGTTTTCTGTAAATCATCCAACAGGTAATCCTGATATTGAAACATATGAAAGAGACAATTGAGTGCTCTCATAGATAAAGTAGTGGAGGTGTAAACCTTCTTCCCCCATCTCTCTAATGACCTAGCTTCCCTGTTGGAAGGCAAAGGATTTTTGGAGGTGGTAGCTGAAACCCCTTTCGGTCCCTGAGAAATTGTTTCTAAATCAACAGCATGGGCCCTAAAGAAATGAGAATGTGTTTCTGGGACCCTATAGTATCTGTCCGGCTTGGCAGGAGCAGGAGGAAGAGTATCAGGGGTAACACTGGAGTCAGAGTATAGATCATCCAAAACATCAAGCACAGGAGGTATAGCTAAGGGCCTGTGTTGTGGCTTTTTAAGGAAGGTTCGAAGGCGCTTTCTGGAATCAGAATATTCCTGGCCTTGCCACTTAAAATGCTCCCTCATGGAATGCAGAACTTCCCCAAAAGAAATATCCCCAGGAGGGGAGGCCGAGGGTATGGAGTCCTCTGCATCTGAGTCCTCATAGGTCTAGAAGGGCTCTTCCTGGCTATCGGAGTGAACAGAGTCCTCATAATCTTCATCTGAAAGGCGAAAGGCCTCGATGGCATACATTACTGCCAGCATTTCTGGTCAGAGGGATCAACCCTGGGCCTCTTATCAGGAGGAGGCTGGGATCCTCTCTCAGGATGGGCCTGGGAACCTCTGATCATGGAAATTAAATCTGCGGCCATAGTCATGATTTGTGTTTCAGGAGTAGGCTGAGGTAAGGCCTTAGCAGTAAGGTGCTTGGTCTTGCTGGCTGCCTTAGCACGTGTGTAGGCCTGGATAGACATGGACATGGGAGGCCTAGCAGCTCCACGTGCAGGAGTGACCTTATCTACAGCAATGGTCTCGGGCATTTCCTCGGTTTCAGTATCCGGAGGAAAATCAATAACTGGCGTCGGTGTGGTCTCCGGTATCGGTAATGTGGTGTCTTCGGTTCGGGGTGGTGAAATAACCGCCTCAGAGGGAACCGGGGCACTCGCGGTTGGTTTTGGCGTGGTGTCGGTGGAAGATGCGGGCCGAGGATGTCGGTCCCGGTCTTTTCGTTTCTTAGGAGTTTGCGATGTCGGTAGTTCCGACGGCATTGTATAATCGAATTTTTCGCCGAAAAAGTCTTCAGCGAACTCTGCCCAGCGCCTGAGAGTGCGCTTATTGAAGCGAGCACAGGCGGCACAGGCCGAGACGTCGTGGTCTGGGCCAAGGCAAGGAAGGCAGTAAGAGTGGAAATCCTTATGAGGTATTTGTTTACCACAAGACAAACAATTATTCACTTTTTCAGTAGTTTCTGACATCGGCTGAGGCAAGAAAAGATCCCCAACGGGGTACTTAGCTTTTATGATGACTTCGGATTCGAAGAAGACAGGAGCTGACCGACTGGCACTTGCGAACTGCTTCTGCTTCGGGCACTGCGCGGCAAGAAAGACTGAAGAAGATGGCGTCGGCTGATGCTTATATACTCCAGCCGCTCTGACGTCGGAGAGAAATGCGACATCAGCCGACGTCGGACCCAGACTTTGGAATCCGGCCGACCGAGGGCTGCCTGAGGCAGGACAACCCATATGTTATGACTGCAGTTGCATTCTTGAAGGACATCTGTACAAGCACACAGCTTAGACAGCTGACTCCTTCAGTACCAACTTCAAAAAAGTGGTATGATACCTGTAGTCCTATTCACAACAACACAAGTTAAAATATATGCAATGAGGAAGAAATGGCCAAACACAAATGCCTAAAGAGAGACATTCTTGAAGCAAGCACTGTAGACAGTCATTTCCCAGGTGGAGTGGCCTTTGACCGAAGTACTTCCCAACTCTCAGCTGACCAGCTGATGGAAAGACAACACATTCAGCAATCTTGGAAAGTGTCTGCATGGCAAAATACAGTTTTGTTAGGAAAGTACATTTGTGTAAGTAAACGTAACATAACAGTAAATGTTTGAATGACCATTAACAATATGGGGTACATCCTGCCAAGGACATAATTGCAGATCATCATTCAAAGCTTCAGAGCACCTTCCATGCACCCAAACAGTTAGCTCAAGCTGAGCTGTCTAAAAAGACAGGTTTCTGTGCTAAACCCTTCACAACTTTCATGTCAACGGAGAGAGGGAGACTGAGCCCTAACGGGATATTGCTCTGAACAGCAACAACAACAAAAATATAAATGTCCACACACCAAAAAAAAACCATGGAGGATGGTGGGAGCAGCTACTGCAGCAGTGATCATTCGAACATCTACTGTTATGGTAATAGCCCGAGACAACTGTTTGAAAATTATCAGTTTTGACACAGGTTTTCCCTTCTTGTCACCCTCACAAGAAATAAAAAAACTGGTATGAAGACCCGAAATATTTAGTTCTGTAAAGACAGCACCTGAGTTATCTGCAGGAATCCAAGGTATGAAGTGTCCTTTCTCCCTCATTCGCAGGTTAAGGAAAGAAAATAGAGAGATGGATAGTTTAGTCTAAAGTAAACTCGATCATCACTGTAAGCATAAAAAGGATTAGTTTTCAAAGAAATCCTGTCTCTATAGACAACAAGATAGGTTTGGCTCACCATAAGAGCTAGTAATACAAGATACTCTTCTTGCAGAAGTCAGAGCAATCAGTAAACCAGTTTTCCATGTTAAGAACCAAGTCCGCCAAATTAGTTGGAAAAAGGCACACGTGTTAAGCTTCTCTAACACAAAATTAAAATCCCAAGGAGGGGACCACCAGTTTTTGTTGGAAGCCTCTTATGCAAATCCCCTTTCAAAGACATTTTAACATAAGAACGCATTGAAAGAGGAGGATCCATGGGCAGACATGCTAAAATTAATGATAAATGAGCCTTGACAGAGAAGTAAGAATGGCAACAGAATGGTAACTCTCACAATTACTGTAAAACTATAGATATACTAGCCCTGAACGATTGCAGATTATGCTGTTGACACTAACTAAAATCATTTCCCATTTGCTAATACATGATTTTCTAGCAGTAGCTTTCTTGCCTCCATTAGTACTGCTACACGCTCTCAGTAAACAGGAGCCTAAAGGGAATTAAAACTCTATCATCGAAGTAGTAAGATGAAGTTGATTGGGGTCAGGGTGTTTCAAACACCCCTGATCTTGAGTGAGTAGATCCATTCTATGAGAAAGCTTGTGGTAGTTGTCTCTGGCCATTTCCAAAAGGAGGGAGAACTACTGTTGCCTTGGCCAGAAGAGAGTCACCACAATGATCAGTACATGCACTGCCTGGATGCCAGGAATAAAGAAATACAGATCATCTGGAAAAACTCAGCTACAAAAAAGTGAGGAAGAAAAACTGACTGGGGAAAGTTCTGCAGCTGTTCAGCAAAAAGCAATGCAACCTTCAGACATGACTTATAATAACTTACACAAAGATATAAGAACTGCATACAGACCTGGTTAAAATAAACAAAACACTGATAAGAATATATCAACAAACAACAAAAGGCTGGAAAAATGGAAGACGCATTAAACAAATATTCAGATGAGGTGATAAAGCTGCAAAAAAATCAGAGGTCGAAATGAAGAAAAGACTGGCTGAATATGAGACTGCTCAGGAAGAAATGTTTCAAAAAATAATAGAATTAGAGGACAGAGCACATAGGGAAAACCTGAGATTTTCAGCAATACCAGAGAACCTGGAAGAAACAGAGTGCATTAATTTTATGAAAGCACAAATAAGCAACTGGACTGGTATTCCACAGCAGGGGTTGTTAGTGGAAAATGCATATCGTCTGTATGCTCCAAACCTAGCTATAAGAAAGCAACCTAGTCCTTTAATAGTAAAGATGCAATCCTAGCAGCAGGAGTTGATTCTGACAAAACTTTGGTAGAAGGACAAGATATTAAAAGTGGGAGACAGCAGATTGTTTGTGGAGAATGATACTCATTGTACATCAGGCAAAAGAGAAGTAAATTAATTCCACTTTTCAGACAATGTCGATTCACAGGTGAGAGATTCAAACTGCTGTACCCAAGCTGTCTAAGGTATTCTTCCTTGGAGGAAAAAAATCATTTTTTGATGAAGTGCATGCTAAGGAGGAAATGCATAAGTTTGTCCAACAAAAAGTGAGCTGTGAAATGGAAGGAGAGTCTGCTTCTTGTTCCGCTGGTAATAATGACCAGAGAGAGACTGTACCTCTGAAACCTTTTCCATTATTTCAATGGAAAATGGAGAGAAAGAAGGGTGTTTAAGAGTTGACTAGAAAAAATTGAGAGTACTTTGGAAATGATGCAGAGACAGGATTTGGGCGATGGAGAACAACAGTAATAAAACCAGTAAACTCATGTGGGATTACAATGCAATAATTATATTTGTGAAATATGACACAAGGAAATCTGGAAATAATAGACATTTTCAGAATTTGTTGGACTTGTGGGGGACTTGAAAGTATATGCCCTACTTCATGGCATTAACGTTCAGAAAATGCTTTGGGGAGGGGAAGAGAGGGGAGAAAGTTAACTAAGTTAAAAATCTCTCTTCCCTGTTTTTTCTTGTTCAGTTTTAATAAATGTAGGTATTGAAATGAAAAAAAAGCCTGGTTAAAAAGCATGACATATGAAAAAAAATAATGTGCTTTTTCTCATTCTTGCATGGGGGAATGAGTAGATTAAGGACCTTAGATTGATTTAGTAACAAGTTTTAAGAGAAAGCAAGTAAGTGAAAAAGAATGTTGAATATTATATTATCTAGCAAATGAATATATGCTTAGTACCAATTCTATATCTGACCCTCCTATCTCAATGGTAATGATCTGATAAACAGAAACTGACTGACGGCGTCTCATGCCTCCATGGAGACAATCTGATCAAGATAAACTGGTTACAGTCTGGAAGAGAGTGATTGGCTGGGGGGGGGAAGAAAAGAGAAACTGGCTAGGAGATAATGTTCTCTGAAAGCATTCATGGGTTTTCCCAGATGGAGAGCTATAAAGATGAGATCAAAACAGTCAGCACTTAGCAGAAGCACTGGTTGCACCATGCATCTTAGTATCGATAACCTTTCTTTTAGGTTAACTTAAGTCTATGTGTGCGAGACTGTCAGCTTGGGAAATCTGTTCCTGTTAGGAAAGTAAAACTTCAATATTTAAAGATGTATATAGTTTTGTGTGCTAGTATTAAATTAATAGCTTTTATGTTTTTTTTTTTTTTTGAGGATTTTCAATAAAACAAGTTTTATAAGATGTGATATAGGCACAAATGGATATGACACGAAACAACTACATAAAAGTTCAACCTCTCAAAAGTACAGTTGTGTACACTTACCATAAATGTAGATGTTCGAGTGTATTCACTGTTGCAGTCATCACACTTGAGTTATCTGCCTGCAGGTAGCCCTCAGTCGGGCTGAATACCAGAGTCTTGGAATTTCTGCATCGGATGCTGTCGGCTCTTCCATGACATCAGGTCGTCAGGGGTAGAAAACATGCAGCCGATGCCATTACATCAGTTTTTCTTGCCCCAGATGTCAGGAGCCCCCAAAATAGGAAGCAATTACACGGTGTGGAACACCTCCAGTAAAAAGTAAATACCATTGCCATAAGGTATGGCCAAAAAAGAGCATAGATAGAAAGTATAGATAAGTCAGGGGGCTGGAGGGAAGGTAACCAGGACTGCAACAGTGAATACACTCGAACATCTACATTTATGGTAAGTGTACAAAGCTGTACTACGTTCTTCATGTTTCACTGTTGCAGTCATCACACTTGGGTTGATTCCCAAAGCTGAGGAACGGTGGAGGCAGTCAAGAAGTGTTAGGGCTGGCTAGCAGGCCTTATAAGACTGCTGTAGCAAATCCAGCTCTAGATTTAGAAAAGATAGTTAAATGGTAATGCTTGGTGAAGGTGTGTACAGAACTCTAGGTTACAGCTTCCAGGATGTCCCTGGTAGGGACTCCCCTGAGAAATGTTGTAGAGGTTGATGCAGCCCTATTGGAATTGGTTCTGTTCCCTTGTGGGGTAGGTTTTCCATGCTGTTTGTAGCAGAAATTGATAAAGTATGCTATCCATCTGGAGATGGTTTGCTTTGAAATGGCATTGCCCTCTGCCCCTGTAGCAAAGCTGACTAGCAGCTGGTCAGATTTTCTGAAAGGTTTAGTCCTGTCAAGGCAGAACCTAAGCTGTCTGTACACATCCAAGGAGTGCAGGATCCTTTCCCCTTTATTCTGAGGATTAGGAAAAAAAGGCTGGTAAATGGATGGATTGGTTTACAGCCACACTGGATACCACCTTGGGCATAAATGATGGGTTAGTCCTGAGGGAAACCCTGTCTGCATGGAAGATAATGAAGGGTTCCACGGCCATAAGGGCCTGCAACTCAGACACTCTTCTTGCTGAAGTGATGTCTAGAAGTAAGGCTGTATTCCAAGAGAGGAATTTTAACTCTGCTGTGGCAGCAGGGTCAAAAGGGGGAAACGTCAGCTTCTCTAGTACAAAGTTAAGGTTCCAGGAAGGAGTGGAAGCTCTCTTCAGGGGGTCTTAAATTGTTAGCTCCTCTCAGGAACTGTTTGACCAGAGAGTGAGAAAAGAGAGGTCGCTCAGTATAGTAATGAGCTGAGATGGCAGAGACATGAAACTTAATTGAAGAGAAGGATAGGCCTTTGTGGAGCAGTTCTGCTAGATAATCTAGGATATGAAGTAAGGTGGGCATGGTTGTGTCCTTACTCTGAGACTGGCGCCAAGAGCAGTATCTTTTCCACTTTTCTGAATAGGATTTCCTAGTATTAGGCCTCCTGGCCTCAAGGATGACATCCAGCACCTGTTTGCTGAGGGTTGGTGGTGATGCATTCAGGGAATAAGTCAGGCTGGGACAGCAGAGAGGGGGTCTGATGCAGGTGCCATGGTGGCACTGCTGTCAGACTGCGTAAACGTGGTATCAGTGCTGGCGTGGCCAGTCTGGTGCAATCAGGATTGTCCTTGGCCTGTCCTGTTTGATCTTGAGTAGTACTTTCGAGAGGAGGGGCAGAGGGGGAAAGGCATAGATAGAGAGGTTTTCCCATGTAAAGGAAAGGGCATCCACTTTCCATGCTAGGTTATGGGGAGTTCTGGTGCAAAATTGGCTCAATTGATGGTTTTGGGGGAAGCAAAGAGGTCCAACTCTGGTGTTCCCCACCAGTGGATGAGAAGCTTGAATGTGTTGGTTTCCAGTTTCCACTCGTGTGGGTCCATTAGATTGCGGCTTAAATTGTCTGCCAGTGAATTTTCTTTACCTGGCAGGAACTGAGCTTGCAGGTGCACTTGGTTGCTCAAGGCTGTGTTCCACAGAGCCATGGCTAACCTGCAGAGTGGGTAGGAATGAGTCCCCCCCTGCTTGTTTATGTACCACATGACTGTGGTGTTGTCTGTCTTTATCAGTTGTTGTCCTGGAAGGATAAGGTATTTGAAGGCTGTCAGTGCATCCTGTACAGTTAACATTTCTTTTTGATTGACATACAGGTGCATTTGTCCTGGGCTCTATTTGCCTTGAATGCATTTGCCTGCCATGTGAGCCCCCCCATGCATAGTCTGATGCATCTGTTGTCAGGGTCTGGTGGCGGGGGGGGGGTTGAGTGAAAGGGAGTCCCTTGTTGTGGTTGCAGGCTTCTGCCCACCAAAGGAACTCTGTTCTTAGGCAAGGAATGATAGGAATCACTGTTTCCAGGTCCTGAGAATGTTGACACCAGAGACTTTTTAAGTACCATTGACGTTTCCTCATATGCATTCTTGCATATGGAATTAGGAGAATGCATGAGGCCATGAACCCTAGGGCTTGCAGTATTTTTCTTGCAGATAGCTGGGTTTGGGTGGCCAGTGGTTTGAAGTAATTTGTCAAATAAACCTTTTCTGGAGTGAGGAATACCATCTGGGAAGTTGTGTTCAAGCTTGCTCCCAGGAACACAATTTGTTGGCTGGGTACCAAATGTGATTTCTTTTCGTTGATGGTATAACCCAGAGAAGTTAGGAGTCTCTTTACAAATGGCAAGTGCTGAAGTAGCAATTCCTGACTGTCCGCCTGAATCAGGCAATCGTCAAAGAGTCCCTATTGGAACACTGAATTTTCAATTGTTCGAATCAGTAAAGGTCGACCTTTAATGATTGAACAACTGAAAATTCGAAATGTTCAAAATGAACATAAAAAACAAAAAAAGAAAAAGTAAAGGGTGTAGGCAAGGGGGCAAGCCCCCCTGTACCCCCCACATGGGGGGCTGCGTTCCTCACACACCCCGCTACTTCAATATACCAACTCCGAGATCGCACTACAGTGTAGGAAAGGTAGTGCATTAAAGTGCGATCTTGGAGTTGGTATATTTAAGTAATGGGGGGTGTGGGGGTGCAGGGGGGCTTGCCCCCCTGCTTTAACCCATCAGGGTACATTGTCTTTGTTTTGTTTTTTTTTTCATTTTGAAGTTACAGAACTTCGATCATATGGTGTCGACCATATGGTATTCAAAGTTGTGCAACTTCGATTTTCTAATAAGTAACCATCATCCAAGTATGGATAAATTTGAATGTTTCTATGCCTGCAGTATGCAATGGCTGGAGCCAGGCACTCTGTGAATACCCTGGGTGCAGGAGATAAGGCAAAGGGAAGTGCAGAGAACTGATAGTGCATACAGCCTGCCCTGAAACATAGATATTTCCTGCAAGATTCCCTTAAGGGGATGTGCAGATAAGCTTCTTTTAAGTCTAGGGTGACCAGCTAGGAGTCATTGGCTAGCATAGGAAGCAACTGTTGGAGTGTAAGCATTTTGAACTGTGGTACCACCAGGAAGGTGTTGAGAATTCACAGATCCAGGATGGGGTGTCAAGAGTTCTCTTTCTTGGGCACCAGGAACAGTCTGGAGTAGAAACCCTGTCCCCTTTGCTCTGTTGGAACAGGTTGAATAGCCCTAATACTGTGAAGAGAAAGTACTTTCTTTTGAGCCTCTGCCCACTGGTTTGGAGGAAGGTCTGGCAATCCGCTTGGGGTTGGCAGTGAGTGGAAGTAGAATCTGTATCTCTGGGTACAATGTTTAAGACCCATCATTCCTGGGTAATGTATTCCCAGTTTTTTGCATGCAGGGCGAGTTTTCCTCCAAGGGGTGCAAGTACTTGGGCATGGCTGGGAAGGATGAAGAACAAGTCATTGTGAACTTTTTCCATTAGAGGGTGACTTACCACTCCCTGTTTGTGACGTGGGAGCACTCCATTGACATGGTCTGGCAAAATTTGTTCCTTCAGCCAAGCATGCCTTCTCTGAACAGACCCAGTGACAGCAGCCTTGCAAGATGCTTCTAAGGCATCGAAACCACACTGCAAAGTATGTTTACCAACTTGGTTTGCAGAATGCATTAACTCTTGTAAATCTTTATTCTCTGCACAATCAGGAATCAACAACATTTTTTGTTTAATTAGTTCCATAATATGTTGCTGGTACTTCAACATGTGAAACTGGCAATTTAAAGCCCTGAAAGCAAGAGTTGCAGAGGTATATACCTTCTTACCCCATCTGTCTAAAGCCCTAGAATCCCTGCCCGAAGGGGAAGGATTTTTGGATGTAGTAGCCTTAATACCTTTAGGTCTCTGGGAAATAGTTTCTGGATCCACAGTAGGATTTTTAAAGAGAAATTTGGAGAGTCAGGTACTCTGTAGTACCTGTCAGGCTTTCCAGGAGCTGGAGGTAAAGTATCAAAGGTAAGACTTGATTCCATGAAGACATCTACAATATCTAGGACAGGGGTATAAGCTAGAGGCCTATGCTGAGGCAAGTATAAAAATTCCCTGGGTCTCTTTTTGGACTGAGGGTAATCCTGGCATTCCCAGCAGAAATGCTCTGTTAGGGTATGCAGGGTTTCACCGAAAGAAAAGTCCTCTGGGGGGAGGCAGAGGGAATGGAATCCTCTGCAACTAAATCCTCATAGGTAGATAAGGAAATGTCCTGGTAATCAGAGGGGTCAGAGTCATTGGACTCATGATCTGTAGAATCAGAAGGAAAATCAATTCTATGTCTTTTAGAGGGGGAAGGCTGGCTTCCCCTGATTAAAGTAATAAGGTCTTCAGCCATTCTAAGCATTTGTTTCTGTGGCATGGGAGCTTCAAAATGTGCTTTGGTCGTCGGTTTCCTAGGCGTAGTGCAAACTCTGGGCCTGAGAAATTCGGAAGTTTTAGTCAAAAATGAAGTAGTCGGTTTAATACGAACATCGGAAGGTCTGAATACAACCTCAGAAGCCAGTGCCTGCACAGCGGCTCCAGAACCATCCAAGGTAGAGACATCCGTAGGTTCCATAGTCGAAGCACCACCTCGCGGCATACTGGACTCCGAATGGATCTCAGTAGAAGCCTGCGAATCTGTAGAAGCAGGTATCAGGGGCTGCGAAAGTGCCTCACTGAGTACCGGAGGACTGGCGACTAGTTTAATGGAAGCATCCTCGGCAGTTTTGGACCTATGTGGTCTGTGTCTCTGTCTTTATCCTTATGTTTTCTTCAGAAGATCATTAGTCGGATGGCTTAACGAAGCCATTTCGGAATACGGAGAATGAGAACGAAAGAATTTAGTGACCAAGATAGCCCGATGACGAATAGTTCAGGCACTGAACAAGGCACAAAACTGACAGCGAATAACATCATGGTCTAGGCCTCAACAGGTGATGCAGTAAGAATGAAAATCTCTGTGAGGTATTTGCTTTCCACAGGCAAGACAATTGTTAACTTTTTCTGACATCAGTTAGAGCAAGAAAAAAGGATCTCCAAAGGGGTACTTAGCTTTAGAAGACTTCAGGTTTGAAACTTGAATAATGAAAATTTCAGGATGCAGCCGACCAGCACTTGTGAACTGCTTCTGTTTCGGGCTCTGCTCGGCAAGAAAAGCTGATGTAATGGTGTCAGCTGCATGTCTTATACCCCTGATGCCATGGAAGAGGTGACAGCAGCCGATGCAGAAATCCCAAGACTCTGGTATTTGGGCTGACTAAGGGCTACCTGCAGGCAGATAACCCAAGTGTGATGACTGCAACAGTGAAGCACGAAGAACATCAGTGTATGCATGTAACACAAAAGCTGAACTAGACATTTAACAAAAAAGGTGTTTCCAACATACTCTCAATTCGTCTGGTCAACTCTCGCACTCTCTTCCTGCTCATACCTCACAGTAGCATCAAGGCTTTTGGATACTGTGGCTGGACGTACGAGTCCGCTAGAGTCAGACTCCCTTATGTTAAATATTGCAGCATATGAATAGAAGGACATCTGGAGGAATAGCTGAAGGGTTTGGAAAATCCTTCTGTAACAGCTCATAGTATTTTCTGAGGGACTGAGAACCCTCATTATTCCCTCTCTGAAAACACTGGCACATTCTGGAAAAAGTCTCAGAGAAAGAGAACTCTTGCGCATGGTAAAACAGAAAGTGAGCTCCTCAGAGTCTGAATCAGAAAATTGAGGAGAAATTCCTGTAACTGTTCCTTCATCTTTCAGTCCAGATTGAGAATCTTGATTATGTTCAGAAAAAGAAGTATCCCTTTTTTTACCAGAAACTACATTATAAAAATGATGAATAGCCTGAATTAAACCTTGGGCCAGATCCAGTAAACTACTCCTGTCCAAGAAAATTTGAGGAAGAATAAAAAAGAAGTTATGTCCTTGCCATAATGTTCGATGTTTGTAGTCCATCTCGCCCTTCATTCTTACTCTTGGGATTGGAGCTGAACCTCGGCTCCGACTCGGCCATACTGTAGCTCAAAAACTTCTTGTTGGCTCTTGGCCACGAGGTATCCCATCATGCATCACCACTATTCCCCAGATCTTGTTTGCTGCAAGAACAAAATACAGTGTCAAAGAACAAACCAAATTGAAACGACTAACAAAAAAGCAGTAGGCACTCTTCCGTCAGGTCTTCAAGGAGAGGGCAGGAGGGAGGGTTCGTAAGAATTAAAGGCAAGATGGACTGCAAACATCGAATGTTATGGTAAGGACAAAACTTCTTTATGTACTGTAGTCCTATCTCGCCTTCATTCTTACTCTTGGGACAGCGTCTCTAGCACCTTCATCTTGGGTGGCTCATTGGAAAATGCTCCTGAGTACTGTGGAACCAAAGGAAGACCTGTTCTTAGAAGCAATATCCAATTTGTAGTGAGTAATGAATGTGTGAGGTGAAGCCCATGTTGTTGCAGCACAAATGTTGTCTATTGGGATTCTAGCCTGAAAGGCTACCGAGGTAGACACAGACCTGGTAGAATGAGTTTTCACGTTGACAGGATGATCTTTACCACAGGAGGAATAGATAAATGAAATGCAACTGGAAATCCAGTGAGATAGTGTGACTTCAGAAACTGGAAGGCCCCTCCTAGAGTTTGAAAAGGAGACAAACATTAGTTCTGTCCAGATAAAACACAATTGTTTATGCACATCCATTTGGTGGAATCTGTATTCTGCCTTGTTAAAAAACTTAGGGAAGAACACAGGCAACTCAATAGAATGATTAATGTTGGCTTGAGAAGAAACCTTAGGAATAAAGGAAGGGTTTGTACGCAAAGAGACCCTATCTTTATGAAATACCAAATAAGGGGGCTTAATGGAAAAAGCTTGCAGTTCAGAGACCCTTCTTGCAGAAGTGATAGCCACTAAAACAAGAAGTTATGTACTCACCATAACGTTCGATGTATGTAGTCCATTTTGCCTCACATTCTTACCATGCTCGAGCCAAACTTGGCCCGACCGCCATACTCTATCTCGAAGTCTTCATTTGGCTCGTGGCTAAGAGGTATCCCATGGTGCAATGCGCCTAATCCCCAGATCTTGTTTGCAGTGAGCTCACATCCACAGAAACACGTTGACAGGAAGAACCAACTCACCCTATCTAGAAGCAGTGCTGAAACCAGAGACTCGACCTCTAGGTCCTCCAGGAAGGGGTAGGTGGGTGGGTTAGTAAGAATGTGAGGTGAGATGGACTACATACATCGAACGTTATGGTGAGTACATAACTTCTTGATGTTATGTAGTCCAATCTCGCCTACATTCTTACCCGTGGGACAGCGTCCCTAGCACCTAGACCTTGGGCGGCTCACTGGAAAATACTCCTGAGCACTGTGGAACCAAATGAAGATCTGCCCCTTGATACCAGATCCAATTTGTAATGAGTAATAAAGGTGTGAGGAGATGCCCAAGTAGCTGCAGCACAAATATCATCCATAGACATCCTAGCCTGAAAGTCAGTAGAAGTACACACCGAATGTGTAGAGTGAGCCATTACCTTGAAGGGTAATTCCTTGCCATTTGAAGAATAGATGAAGGAAATGCAGCTAGAAATCCAGCTGGACAGAGTTACTTTGGAAACTGAAGTCCCTAGTCTGTTTTCCGAAAAGGAAACAAAAAGTTGGTCAGATTTTCTAAAATCTTTTTGTTCTATGTAAATAGAAATGTAATTGTCTGTGGACATCCAGCTGATGAAACTTAAATTCTACCTTGTTAGAGAATCCAGGGAAAAACACAGTCAACTCAATAGACTGGTTGAGGTTGACCACTGAAGCAACCTTAGGCATAAAGGAAGGATTAGGTCTTAGCGAAACCCTATCCTTTTGAAATATCAAGTAAGGGGGCTGGACTGATAAAGCTTGGAGTTCAGAGATCCGCCTAGCCAAAGTGATGGCTATCAAAAAAAGTGTCTTCCAAGACAAAAAGGGCTCAAAAGGAGGTGAGGTAAGCTTCTGTAGCACAAAATTAAGGTCCCATGGCATAACAGGATCAAAGATCGGAGGTCGTAGTAGCATAGTCCCTTTGAGAAAGGCCCTACAAAGTCTATGCACCATTATATTGGGTTCATTAGCAACATGAAAAGTAGATATGGCTGCCAACTGTACTTTAATAGTTGCCGCAGCAGATCCCTGACTAAACAGTTGAGATAGAAACTCTAAAATTGATGAGATGGGAGCTGTATAGGGATCAATCTGTCTTTCATGAGCCCAAATGGAAAATCTCTTCCACTTACTGGAATAAATCTTCCTAGTAGAAGGCTTGTTGGAGGAAGACAGAACATGAACCACCTCCAGTGAAAAATCATGAAGCCTGACTAGGGACGGAATTGGAGCAGCCATGCTGTCAACCTGAGGGTTTGGATGGAGGGGTGGAACTGCCCTGACATATGAGTCAACAGATCCGGCTCTGGGTCCAGAATCCATGGCTCGTCCATTAGATAAGGGTGAAGAAAGGGAAACCAGATCTGACAAGGCCAGTGTGGAGCAATCAGTATCATTTTGCTTTCCAAAGACTGTGCTTTCTGAATAACCTTCGTTATCAGGGGAATTGAAGGGAAGGCATAGCGAAGACCGGAGGGCCAATAGTGGAACTAGAGCGTTCCTGGGTGTTTCCCCTTCCAGGGGAATAAGGCTGAAGTAGCTGTTGCATTTGGCATTGAGGGGGCTGGCAAATAGATCGCAGCAAGTCTGACCCCATCTGCAGAAAATCCGTTCCGCCACCTGTTCGTTCAGGGACCACTTGTGAGGCATTAGAATAGCTCTGCTCAGCCTGTCGGCAATCGCGTTGGACTTCCCTGGAATGTGCGTTGCCACTAGAAAGCACTGGGAAGATATTGCCCACTGCCACACTCGAAGAGCCTCTCTGCAAAGGGGATACGACATGGTTCCTCCCTGTTTGTTCAGATACCAGACCACAGACATGTTTGTCTGAGTGGATTGTAATTGTCCCAAGAGGAAAAAAGCTGTGAAGTGCTTGCAATGCTAATAGCACTGCTCTCATCTCTAAGACATTGATATGCAAATGGATCTCGTGTTCCTGCCACATGCCTTGGACAGTCCTGCCGAGGTAATGCCCCCCCACCCGATCTGGGAGGCATCCGTGGTCACAGTGGCAATCGGAGGAGGAAGAACGAAAGACATACCCATGTTGAGATTGCTGGTCTGAAGCCACCAGTGCAGATTCTGCTTGCACCTCTCGGTTATTACAATAAGATGGGAGAGAGGAAGGTGCTGAAGAGACCATTGGGCAAAAAGTAGCCACTGAAGAATCCTCATGTGAAGTCTTGCAAGAGGGACTGGCATAATCGTGGCAGCCATGGTACCCAACAGCTGGTGGACCACTTTTGCCTTGACCTTCTTCAGTGGTTTTAGAGTGTAGACTTTTTGCTGTGAAACCTGAATTCTCTCTTCTGGCAGGAAAACCTTCATGAGCACTGTGTCTAATTCGGCGCCGATAAATGTGACACGCTGCGAGGGCAACAATGCAGACTTTTCCTAATTCAAGGTGATTCCCACACTTTGGCACAGTGCAATAGTGGCATCCCTGGTCTGCAGTAGTAGATGCCTGGTGGTGGCAGACAGGAGCCAGTCGTCCAGGTACGGAAACACTTGGAATCCCATACGTCTCAAGTGAGCTGTTACCACTGCCATGCATTTGGTGAACACCCTGGGGGCTGTAGTGAGACCAAAGGGCAGGGCGCGAAACTGAAAATGACTGGCTCCCAGCCGGAAACGTAGGTGACTTCTGGATGCCCTGTCCATTTTTATATGGTAGTAAGCATCTTTGAGGTCGATGGAGCACATCCACACATCTTTCCCTAATAACGGAAGAATTGACTGTAACGTGACCATGTGGAACTTGGACTTCTCTACATGATGGTTCAAACGGCTGAGATCCAAAATGGGTCTCAGGTCCCCTGTTATTTTCGGCACCAAAAAGAATCTGGAGTAAGTCCCTAATCCTACTTGGTCTGAGGGGATGGGCTGGATGGCTCCTTTTAACAGCAACTTTTGAACTTCTAAGATTGCAGAATCCCTTTGACTGGGTGGAACGTCTGGGATTCTTTTGTTTGGAGGAGGAGATGAAAGAAAGGGAATGTGATAACCTCTGGAGATTATCTCTAATACTCACTCGTCTTGGGTGATGTCTCGCCAGGCTTCTGGGTATAGAGAAATGCAACCCCCGACTGGCTCCAGAGACGCGCAGTCGGGCCTCCTCTCAGGAGCACTGGTAGGGGGAGCCATGAAAGGAATCGCGGTCTCCCTGGTTACGCGAGCCTCCCCTGCCTCTAGGGCGGCGTCTACCTGAATTTTCACCTCCTCCTCTGCCTCTGGAGGGGGAATCACTCTGTGCATCATGAAAAAACCTCTGCGATTTTCTGAACCACATTTTTCTACACTTCTGGCCCTTGGGATAAGGTGTAGAAGGCATGGAAAAATAGACTCCCACGGCAGACAGGGTTTTTCCTTCCTGCTCACACCTAGTGAGAGTATCCTTCACCTTGGTTCCAAATAAGGATGAAGCATCAAAGGGCGCTTTGGTGAAGGTAGACTTGAAGGCCTCCACGAGGTTGCACAGGCGCATCCAGGAGTGTCTCCTAAGAGAAACTCCGGAACCCGCAGCCCTGTTTGCTCCATTGGCTGCGTACGAGATCAGCCTCATGGAGGAGTTAGCAATAGAATTTAGGGTAGACATCTGTGCATTGACTTTCTGAGCCACAGCATCAGAAACATTACCCTGTAGAGAATCTCCCAACTCCTTTAGGAGATCTCTTTGGAGCCATGTAAAATGTGATAAGTAGTTCAGCGACCACAGTGTAAAGGCCGCTGAAGAGAACACGCACTTCCCATACTTGTCCATAGCCCTGGACTCCTTGTTAGGGGGATGGACAGTAGATGAAGCTTCTGCAACTTCCTTCTTGGTGGCTGCTGCCACCACCATAGCATCTACTGGAACACCTTTTGAAAGAAATTCTCTATCAGGGGGAGCAGACAAAAACTTGTTGGGTCTCCTAGGGACCGGTTCCACAGTGTCCAGAGTTTCCCACACCTTTCGACAAATGAGGTCCAGGAGTTTGTCCAACAGGGGAGGAACCCAAGAGGTGGAGGGTTGGGAACCAAAGGCCTTCAGGAACACCAACTCCTCCTCAAAAGGAGCTTTAGATGGCCAGTGGCCTCTCTGCCTCAGTATTTCCAAGATATCTGAAAAAGAGATATCGTCAGAAGATGACTTAGGGGACCCCTCTGACTCCTCGAGGTCAGTGTCAGATGTGAGGGACTCATCTTGGGAGTCAATGTGCTTCCTCTTGCACTCTCTTTCTGGGTGGCTCCTTAGGTAAAAAACCTGGGGAGGCTTCAGAAAGCTGGGAACCACTCATGGAGGTATCCTGAGGCCTTAGGTCTCTGCTGTCCCTAGATAGAGGGTGATCTGATACTGATATCGGTGCTGGGGGGGGAAGAGTGTCATTACCGCAAAATGCAGCTGACGACCTGGCCAGCACACTCCTCATGACCTCGAAGGCTGATCCCCCCAGCTCCAAAGGTCAACTAACCACAGAAGACAACCTCGGAGCCAAGGAAATAAGGTCCGAAGCCAATGTCGTGTCCATGCTCACCCGAGCCGAAGCACCGAGAGGAAAGCTCGGAACCAAAAATCATCGACACGATACCTCCCTCTCGGCTCCGACTGGGGACCTGTGGACCCTGGACCTCGTGGATGGCGCCAGCGGGGTCGGAGTGGAGATCAGAGCCGAGGTACCAGAAGGGGCAACTGGAGCTGATCTCGAGGCATCAAGACAGAACCGACAGCTCTGGCTCCGAAGAAAGGTCTGGAGGAGGAAAAACCAAGGATGAAGGGGGACAGGCTCCGGAGCCGATTGGGCTGAAGCCAAAAGCAATTTAGCCAGCACCAACGACTGAAGCAGTTTCTTCACCACTCTAGTGACATCATCATTGGAAAGTGTCCTGGATGATCTAGAGGACATGGTCAGGGATCTGGATCTCCCTATAGAGGGAGACCTATGTGTAGGGGAGACCGGTCGAAAAACTGGAGACCGGCTCCGAACTACCACATCTGACCTCGGGTCCAATAAACCTGGAGCCGAAGTAGACATCATAGAAGCACTGTCTTCTATCGGCTCCGAAGCCAGTGGAGCCGAAGAAGCTATACTTGTCTTAATTTTCTCCGGTAGCTCCGAGGAGACTGACGGAGCCGGAGAGCGCTTCTTAGATTACCGTTTATCCAACTTTTTATCTGATTTGGGAGAAGACTTTGAACTGGAGGATCTCTCCAAATCCTCTTCAAAAGATGGTTTCAGCAATCCTCCCAAAATCAGCTTGTTCTTCCTCTCTTCCAGCATGCGGGGGCTAAAAGTGTGACAGAACAAGCAAGATTCCTGTAAATGAATAGCCCCCAAGCATACACACATACGGAATTGCCCATCTGTCAGACACATTTTGTTGTTACACAACACACTTTTTCAAGCCCGAAGGCCTGTGCTCTTTAGACTCCTTGGACATGTTGAGACAAGAACACACACACACACACACACACACACACACAGGGGAAAACGGTAGGGGCACCTTCACCACAGAAACAATAAGCGCGGGAAACAAGCCTATAAATCAAACGGCCTAGAGACCGCGAGGTAACCACAGGGAGGATTAGGTCCTCTAAGTTAAACAGGCCTAGCCCAGGAAAAAAACAACAGGAGAACAACCAACAGTCACACCACAAAAATAATGCTGCCAAGGGGGATTAAACTGGTAAACAAACGGAAAGAACCACAGGAAAAACCAGGGGAGGACTAGGTCCTCTAACTGAAACGGGCCTAGCCCGTAAGCACCAAATAAAGCGGGATACCAGAAGAGACACTAAACTGCTAAAAGTAAAATTACACACACACTAGCTATTAAAATAGCCTTTGGAGCTACTAAATTGAACAAAATATAGTAAATCTGTACTTAGCCACAGCCAAGAGCCAGACCATGTCCGAGCTGTACGAGCAGCCAACGAGATCTGGGGAATAGGCGCATTGCATCATGGGACACCTCTTAGCCACGAGCCAAATGAAGACTTCGAGCTAGAGTATGGCCGAGTCGGAGCCGAGGTTCGGCTCCGAACCCATGGGTAAGAATGTAGGTGAGACTGGACTACATAACATATATAGTTTTCCAAGTTAGAAACTTGAGGTCACATGTTGCTGAAGGTTCGAAAGGACTTGACGTAACTTTATGGAGAACAAAGTTCAAATCTCATGGAGCCACGGGATCCATGACTGGGGGAGTCTTAGCAAAGTGGTCCCTTTGAGGAAGGCTCTACAAAGCCTATGAGCCATAAGATTAGGTTCATTAGCAACATGAAAGGTGGAAACGGCTGCCAACTGGACTTTGACAGTTGCTGCTGCTGAGCCTCTGTTGAATAACAGTGAGAGGAAGTGTAAAACGGCAGAAATGGGTGCTGTGTAAGGATCAAGGTTTCTCTCACGGGCCCAAAAGGAGAACCTCTTCCATTTACTGGAATAAATCCTCCTGGTAGAAGGTTTGTGAGAAGATGACAGGATGTGAACAATCTCAGGAGAAAAGTCATGAAGCCTGACTAGGGATGGAATTGGGGCAGCCAAGCTGTCAAGTTGAGGGTGTGGAGAGAGGGATGGAATGCCCCTGACGTGTGTTAGTAAATCTGGCACTGGATCCAGAGTCCACGGTTCATACTTTAGATGAGGTCTGAGGAACGGACCCCAAATATGTCGAGGCCAGTAAGGAGGAATTAGGATCATTCTGCTTCCCGAGGATATTGCTTTCTGAATTACCTTTGATATGAGGGGGAAGGGAGAGAAAGCATAGAGAAGTCCCGAGGGACAATCGTGAACGAGTGCGTCTCTTGGTGCTACCCCCCCCCCCCATAGCTGCTGCATTTGGCATTGAGAGGGGTGGCAAAGAGATCGCAGCAAGGCTGACCCCATTTGCGAAAAATTTGTTCCATGATGTATGTGTTCAGAGACCACTCAAGAGGCATCAGAATAGCCCTGTTGAGCCTGTCGGCTATGACGTTGGATTTCCCCGGGATGTGCGTTGCTATCAGAAAGCACTGGGAAGACACCGCCCACTCCCATACTCGTAGGGCTTCTCTGCAGAGGGGGTAAGATTTGGTTCCTCTTTGTTTGTTTAAGTACCATACCACCGACATGTTGTCTGAGTGGATTGCAATCATCCCTAGAGGTAGAAAGCTGTGAAGTGCGTGCAACGCTTGAAGTACTGCTCTCATCTCCAAGATGTTGATATGCAAATGAGCCTTGTGATCTTGCCATGTGCCTTGGACTGTTCTCCCTAGATAAGGCCCCCCCACCCTATCTGGGAGGCATCTGTGGTCACAGTGGCAACTGGGGGGGGGGGGATAAATGGTCTGCTTGTGTTTAGATTGCTGGTCTGGGTCCACCAACGAAGATCCTGTTTGCACAAATTTGTTATCAGGATGAGATGAGACAGAGGAAGGTACTGCTGTGATCACTGTGCAAAAAGTAACCACTGCAGGACCCTCATGTGCAGTCTGGCAAATGGAACTAGTGTTATTGTGGAAGCCATGGTCCCCAATAGCTTGAGCACCACCTTTGCTTTGACTTTTCTTAGTGGAAGTATGTTTCAAGACTTGTTCCCTTAGACACTGAATTATTTCCACAGTAAGGTACGCCCTCATTGAGACGGTGCCTATTTCAGCGCCAATAAAATTCACATGCTGAGAGGGCGACAATGCAGATTTTTTCCAATTTACTGTAATTCCTAACTGCAGGCAAGTTGAAATGGTAGTGTCCCTGGCCTGTAACAGTAGATGCCTGGTGGTGGCAGTCAGGAGCCAGTAGTCCAGACATGGAAACACTTGGAATCCCTGATGTCTCAAGTGAGCTGTCACCACTGCCATACATTTGGTGAACACCCTGGGAGCTGTGGTGAGACCAAAGGGCAGGGTGTGGAACTGATGATGACTGGCTCCCAGCTGGAAGCGTAAGTGACTCCTCGATGACCTGTCCATTTTGATGTGGCAGTAAGCATCTTGGAGATTTATGGAGCACATCCAAATGTCTTTCCCTAACTACAGGAGTATCGACTATAAGGTGACCATTCAGAACTTGGACTTCTGTACAGATTCGATCAATTTGCTGACATCCAAAATGGGTCTCATGTCCCCTGTTCTTTTTGGCACTAAAAAGAATTTGGAGTAAGTCCCTAATCCTTCTTGGTCTGCGGGGATGGGTTGGATGACTCTCTTCACAAGCAACTTTTGGATTTCTAGAGTTGCTGAATCCCTGTGATTGGGTGGCACATCTGGGATTTGTCTGGTCTGAAGGGGTGGAGAAGAGAAAGGAATATGGTAACCTCTGGTAATTACCTTTAATACCCACTTGTCTTGAGTGACATCGTGCCAGGCTTCTGGCTATAAAGAAATACGACACCCGACTGGCTCCAGAGATGCGCAGTCGGGCCTCCTTTCGGGAGTGCTGATAGGGATGACCACGAAGGAATCACGATCTCCCTTGTTCTGTGGGCCTCCTCTACCTCTACGGCAGTGTCTACCATTATTTCCTCCTCCTCTGCCTCTGGAGAAGGAATCACCTTGTGCGTCCTGAAAAAAAAACACTGCGATTTTTTTAACCACATTTTGCTGCCCTTCTGTCATTTGGGATAGGGTCTAGAAGGGATGGAAAAATGGACTCCCATGGCAGACAGGGTTTTTCCTTCTTGCTCGCACCTGGTGAGTGTGTACTTTACCTTGGTTCCGAACAATGAGGATCCGTCAAATGGAGCATTGGTAAACGTAGACTTAAAGGCTTCCACAAAATTACACAAACGCATCCAGGAGTGTCTTCTGAAAGAGACTCCTGAAACTGCTGCCCTACTCGCTCCATCCACTGCATATGAAATCAGCTTTATGGAGGAGTTCACAACAGAATTAAGGGTAGACATCTTTGCGTTGACCTTCTGAAATACCTCATCAAATATGTTATCCTGTAGAGTATCTCCCAGCTCTTTTAAGAGATCTCTCTGGAGCCTTGCAAAATGGGACAGGTAGTTCAGCGAGCGAAGTGTAAAAGCCGCTGAAGAAAAGACACGCTTCCCTATACCTATCCATTGTTCGATACTCCTTGTTCGGTGGATGGACAGTGGAGGAAGTTTCAGCAGGTTCCTTCTTGATGGCTGTAGCCACCACCATGGCATCTACTGGTACACCCTTAGTAAAAAAGTCCTTGTCCTGGGATGCTGACAAAAATTTATTTGGTCTTCTAGGAACCGGTTCCATAGAACCAGGAGATTCCATCACCTTTCGACTTACTAAATCCAGTAGCTCGTCAAAAGGAGGAGACACCCAAGAGAAGGAGGGTTGAGACCCGAAAGCCTTCAGGTACACTGACTCCTCATCAGAAGGGGATGTGGTGGGCCAGCCGCCTCTCTGTTTGAGGATCTCAAGGATATCAGTGAATGAGATATCAGATGACTACTTGGGGGACCCTTCTGAATCCTCGAGGTCAGTGTCTGACGTAATAGACTCATCAGGGGAGTCAACATGTTTCCTCTTACAAGTTTTCTTCCTAGGGGGGATCCTCAGACAGACATTCTGGGGAGACCTCGGAAGACTGGGGACCACTCATGGAGGTATCCTGAGGCTGCAGGTCTCTGCTGTGTTGGGAGAGAGAGGGAGCTGAGACTGAAGTCGGCGCCTTAAAGGGAATAGTGTCGGTACCTCTGGATGGAGCTGAAGACCTGGGTAGCACACTCATCACCTCGAAGGCCGATCCTCCCAGCTCCAAGGATGCCCTCCGCTCCGAAGATGCAGAGGCAGCCCTCGGTGCAGAGGAGATGGGCTCCGAAGCTGATGTGGGGTCCAAGCTCACCTGGGCTGAAGCACCAAGAGGTAGGCTCGGAACCAAAGAAGTTTGATTCAAAGCATCCCCTTTGGGCCCGACTGGAGAGCTGAGGACCCTAAACCCCGCGGATGGCACCAAAAGGGTCAGAGCAGATATCGGAAGTGAGAGACTAACTGAGGCAGCTGAAACCAACCTATCCACAAACGGAGGCACCGACAACTCTGGGTCTGAAGGCTCAGAGAGGCTCGGAGGAGGAACATTGATCAGGTGTGGGGGGCACATTGGGCTGCAGAACCGACTGGGACGGAGCTGAAAGCAAATTTTGCCAGTGCCGAAGTCTGAAGCAGTCTATGCACCACTCTCTCAATGTCCTCATCAGAAAGGCTCCCAGAGGACCTGGAAGATAGAGTGGGGGATCTAGATTGTTGGAATATAGGTGACCTAAGAGTCGGAGAAACCGGTCAAAGTTCAGATGATCGGCTCTGAGATGTAGTACCAGTTATCGGCTCCGAAGTTCCTGGAGCAGAGACTGACAGATCCACTAAGCTAACCTCTGTTGGCACCGAAAATCAGTGGAGCCGATGAGGGTGTAGCCACTTCAGCAATTTTGTCTGGCAACTCCATTGAAACAGAATGGGTGGGAGACTGTCTTTTTGTAGTTTTAGGTCTGTCGTTTTTGGAGGAAGAAGGAGATTTAGAACTGGACGATGAGGACGTCAATTCCTCCTCAAAGGAATGTTTTAATAGTCCCTTCAATATCAGTTTGATCTTCCTCTCCTGAAGAACACGAAGACTGAATGCATGGCAAAACAGGCAAGACTCTTGGAGGTGAAACACAAATTTTGCCCATCAGTCAAAGACATCTTATAGGCACATTTAGTACACTTTTTGAAGCCCGAAGGCTTATGATCCTTAGTGTCTTTAGACATAATTCAAAAAACCACAATCTGCAAAACAACACACAAGTTGACAGAGAAAAGGGTAAATGGAGGACTAGGTCCTCTAATTTAAACGGACCTAGCCCTACGAGGAAGGAGAATAAACCGAGGACTAGGTCCTCTAATTTAAACGGGCCTAGCCCAGGGAGAAAAGGAAAACAGAACCGAGGACTAGGTTCTCTAATTTAATGGGCCTAGCCCAATGGGACACAAACAGAATGAGGACTAGGTTCTCTAACTTAAACGGGCCTAGCCCAAAGGTAAAGCAGCCACACATGAGATTAGTGATGCAGGGATACCAAAAAGGCCAATGGAAGAACGGCCAAACAACGTACAACAAATACACAAAGAAATAAGCAGCAAATAGTCCGAAACAGACAAAGACTGCAATAAACACACAAAACTAGCAAGACAATATAATATTATCCAACAATGGCAAGAAAAATATTGAAAAATAGCACTTAGCCACGGCCAAGAAGAATCACGTCTGAGCTGAACAAGTGGCAAACAAGATCTGGGGAATAGTGGTGATGCATGGTGGGATACCTCCTAGCCATGAGCCAACAAGAAGTTTTTGAGCTACAGTATGGCCGAGTCGGAGCCGAGGTTCAGCTCCAATCACAAGAATAAGAATGAAGGCGAGACAGGACTACAGAACATTATTATGTTTTGTTTTCTGCTTCCTTCTGATAAGAAAAAATGGGGACAACAGTTAGTGGTAATGGCAGCAGTAACTTTCCCAGTGATGGGAACAATATTCTGACCAAAGAGGAAAGTCTTCTCTGTTTCTTGTCCTAGAATCAATGAGAGTGGCTCTTTCCCTTGACCACTGAGGGAACCCCAACTGCCACAGAGGACGCGGCTAACCCTGATCCATAATATCTGCAGGTGCTACACCAGAGGGGTCAGGGGTAAAAAATGAGTGGTCTGAGGAACAAGCTATGGCCACAGCAGAGTCCTGCTAGCCTGCCGTAGTGGCAAAGGCTGTTTGCTTAACCTTTTCTTTTTGTGGCTGGAAAAAGGTCCAACCACGGGACCAGTACTTTGTTCCAAGTTCAAGCTAAAAATGGTGCTGCTTTCCCAGGGAAACGAAGCAGCAAAAGTCAGCTAAAATCTAAAGTCCATAAAAGTCACTTTTTTACACAAAAACACAGTAAACACCACTTTAAAACACTTTGCCATCCACCCAAAATAAAATAAACACAATTTCTACACACAATTAAAGATACAATTTCTATCAGAGAGAAACCCTTCTACCTTAATTCTTGCCTATCGTTCATACATCCCCTCTAACTAACCTTATCACTACATAAGCTTCTGTTTCTCTAGTCATAAAATCCCAGCTTACTCTGGCAAATGCTTTCTCTGTATCAAGATCCACCAATAAGAATGGTATTTTCTTACATTCTGCATCTATCTGGATCAGCATTGTTCTATTTATTTTATCAAATGTTTGCCCCCACCACCCACAAAATTACATTGATCCATATCTATCAGTTTTGGCAACACGTTTGCCATTCTTTTAGCTAGTATAGACAAACACTTGAACACAATTTAAAATTGAAATGGGTCTACATGAAGCTGGATCTTATGGAATTGTACTGTTTTTGAGTAATACAGCCACCACAGCTTTCAAGATGCTGGCACTTCTCCTTTTAAAAACTAAAGCAAAATTGTCCACATTTTTATCACTTTATTCCCTCCAGACTTCCACAGGAATGTCATCTGTTCTCTAAGACTTCCCTGCAGATTGATTATACATCATTGTTTTTTTTTATTTCATCATCATATTTTTCAACTGAAAGTTGAGCCTCATCTTCCTCTAATCCTGGTATAATTAAGTCTTCCATAACTATTTCCATGTGTGCTCTTTCTTGGGTTCAACATTCCTCTGCTTTAAACAAATTTTCATAAAATTTCCAAAATGCCTCAAACACTACTATAGGCTCTCTGATTTCTTATAACAGGCTCTCTATGTTTGCTGACAACCCTATCTATTTTCTGTAGCCCAAGCCGTTGTGCTAAAAGTGTTTGTGCTCTGGAGTTATCAAAAAGAGTGGTTTAAAAGTTATCCTTCTAAACTCATGCATGTTATCCAAATAATCCCTTATTTTCCCTTTAGTACTCTGCAGTTGTTCCTTTTCTTGATGTATGAGATTCCCCTTATTCTGCAATACTTTATATTTTGTCAATCACTCTAAATATTTCCTATTACTTCTTAACCATCTCTCTTTCTCTCTTACTTCTGCCCAATTTTTAAATTCCAGTTTCATTTTATTCCACTCCCTTGCTATCTCTTCTGAAGAAATATCTACCTCCGCTAATAACTCTTGAATAATTTCCAGTACCAGTTCCTAAAATTCCTCTATTTTTAACAAGTAGGTGTGAAAGCACCACTATATTATTTTTACTTCATTGCCCTGCATTTTTATCTTCGTTTTTATCAAGACATGATCTGATATAGTAATTGGATGCATGTCAAAGCTTTCAATTAAATGCACATGGTCCATGTTCCTGTGAAATGTAATTTCTATCAAGTCTAGCTCACTTATTGTACCTTGGGTAATATGCAAATTCTGACTTCATAGTACTGAATGCTCGTCTTCCATGCTAAATATTTTCATAAATTACTTAGAAATCTGTTTTTGTTATAACTTCCCTTCTACTCCCCCCATACATCCTTCACTATTGCAAATCAAGTTCCAATCCCCACTTACAACATTCCCTGCTGAAAACGTATTTCACCCAAAATTGTCTTAAATTCCATTATGGCAGATTTTGGTTTATCTTTTTTATGCTACGGCTTTTAAGTATGTCAAAAACTGTTTACATTTATGCATGGTCCTCAAAAAAGAAAAATATATGGTGGGGTGCATGGAATAAATTGAAAACAGCCCAGTCTGAAAGTACACTTAATCCACTACTCACCTAAAGAAAGTACAGTCGTGTAAGTAAACTTTCCATAACAGTATATGCTTGAATAGATTACTGTTGGAAGTAGCCTTTGGTATACAGGAAGTCATGCCAAGGATCAGACCAGCTGTACAGCTTCCAAAATTTTACAGCATTTTCCACACTCCCTAGCCACTACATAACTTGAAGACAGCAGTGTACAATCAATGGCTAGGGTGCCAAAACTTCAGAGCTTTCTTGCCTCAGAAGATGAATACTAAAGCCATGAAAGACAGGGAAATTAACAATACAAATTCAACACCTGGCATAAAAATAATCAAAAAGAGATGTGGAGGGAGGATGTGGATACTGCAACTGTGATTTATTCAAACATACACTATTATGTTAAGTTAATATACACAAATGTTCTAATGTTCAATAGCAGATGACTGTTGCAGTAGCCTCTTTGATACAGGATGAGCACTAGAACTTTACAAAGAAAGGGAAGAGGAAAAAGGATCAAGAGTCCAATTACCCTTGCAGAATTATCCTCCCAGCTCTGTACCTGGAGAAAAAATCTAGTTTGTAGTGCTTAATCTTTACACATGACCAGGTTGCTGGCCTCTACTATATTTCCAGAGTCCACTCCTCTCCAAAAAGCCAGAGATGTAGCTAGAGGTCTAGGAAACTGTGTCTTAACTTTATAAATTCAAAAGGTGTACACAGATTTGGAGTACCAAACAGTTTTAATTCTGGTACCTCAGCATTTCGCCTTCAAGGGATGTCAACATATCAAATTCTAAAGCTTAATTATACTAAACAATTGTTTTTCAAAATTAGTCTATACATCCCACTTTTAAAGTGACTTTTAAAGCACGTTATACATAAACGCATCCCTTAGTCATGAAAAACTACATCTCCCTTAGAACTTAAGCAGCAGCAAAATTATAACAAAATTACAATGATTTCTGCAGCAACATCATCATCAAAAAAATTCAACCAAGTTTACATAAAAAAATACACCACCACCTTCTCATAATGTGTGCATGTACTCATATAAAACACACACACACACACAGTCTCATTATGGTGAAAATAACAAAACCTGCAACATAAGACAGCCATTTAGATACTGTCTCTTTTGACACCAAATGCCCCTTTTTCTTATCTTCATAGGAAATAAACAGCTGAACTGAAGTGCTGAAGGTTTTCTGTCCTGTCAATGTAGTATCTGAGTTGCCTATGAATAAATATAGAATGTGGGCAAAATTATTTCATTTTTTTTTACCTTTTTTTTTTGTACTGGTAATAAAACGGGAATCTTTTGCCTGGCTCAATGTAAACTCTAATAAAACAAACTTAGATATAAAGGAAAGCTTTGTTTTCAATGTTACCCTCTCTCTGTGAAAGATGAGATTGGAATGATTCAACATGGCACGATGTGTAACTCAGATATTGATCTTGCAGAAGTCAAAGCAATGAGTAACACTGTTTTCCAAATAAGAACTACACACACAGTCTCGTAAGCAGGCTCAAAAAGAAAAGATGTAAGTTTTTCAAACAAAAAAATAAGATCCCAAGAAGGAGCCACATGCCTACTAGGTGGAAGGATATGTAAAAGACCTTTAAAAAAACATTTCACTTGAGGTAGGGTGAAAAAGGGGGATCCAACGGCAGATAAGTAGAAAAGACCCAAAGGTGAATATTGCTAGAGGAGCAAGAAAGGTCAGAGGATTACTCATACAAATACTACAGAGTTAAGAAGTTTCATCCTTGAAGGAGTCCTGTTTTTTTGTCATAGCACCAACTAATAAATCTTTTCCAGTACTGTTTTTTTTTTTTTTTTTTTGTCATGGCACCAACTAAAAAATCTTTACCACTTACTCATATACGATTTTTCTAGTTGCAGGTTTAATTTTCCTCCTATTATACCTGCTGTATATCGTAAGAACAAATGTGCCTAAAAGGTAATAAAAGTCTATCATCCAGACAGTCAACTAAAAAATTTGAAAGTTGGGGTGTATATTCAAACAACCCATGTCTTGTCCAAGTACATTCTTTTAGGAAGCTTGTGACAAGCTGCCCTTAGCCATTTTCAAAAGAAGGGAGAAAGTATAGTTGTGTACACTTACCATAAATGTAGATGTTCGAGCGTATTCACTGTTGCAGTCATTACCTGTGGGTTATCCCTGCTGTGGTATCCCTCGGCCGGCCTGAATACCAGAGTTAATGTTCTTGCGTCGGCTGCTGTCGCTTGCTGACTGACGTCAGGTTGTTAGTGCTATAAAGGAAGGCAGCCGACGTCATTAAATCAGTTTTTCTTGCCCTAACCAGTCAGAGGCCCAAGAAAATATGGTAAAGTGATCCTGGTGGCTAAAAACCACCGTTAGAAGCTTATGTCTCCCTAAAGAAAGAAGACAGAAGGAGGAAGGAGGGAGGGAAACCAGGACGGCAACAGTGAATACACTTGAACATCTACATTTACGGTAAATGTACACAACTGTACTATGCTCTTCATGTTTCACTGTTGCAGTCATAACCTGTGGGAGGATTCTCAAAGCTGAGGAGAGGGGTGGTAGGATTAAGAGACCTAGGAATGGGTCAGCATGCCCTGCAGAACTGCAGAGGCAAACCCTGCCCCAGCCTTAGAAAATAGAGGTAGGTGGTAATGCTTGGTAAAGCTATGGACAGAAGTCCAGATGGCAGCTTCCAGGATGTCCCTGGTGGGAACTCCTCTAAGGAATGTTGTGGAAGTGGAGGCTGCCTAGTGGAATGGGTTCAAACAGACTTGGGGGAGGGGGTTCCCATGTAAACTGTATTAGAAATGCATACAGGGTGATATCCATTTGGAAATGGTTTGTTTAGAAAAGAGGCTTCCCCTCTGCCCCTGGGGCAAAGCTGACAAGTAGTTGACCTGTTTTCCTGAAGGGTTTAGTACAGTCCAGACAGCATCTGAGCTGTCTGTGCACGTCTAGTGAGTGCAAAATTCTTTCCCCCTTGTTTTGAGGGTTAGGAAAGAAGGTGGGTAAATGTATGGCCTGGTTGAGAGTCACATTGGATTCCACCTTTGGCATAAAAAAAAAGATTAGTTCTCAGGGAGACCATGTCTGCACGGAAGATGATGAAGGGCTCAATGGCCATCAGTGTCTGAAGTTCTGAAACCCTTCTAGCTGAGGTGATAGCTAGGAGAAAAGCAGTCTTCCAGGAGAGGTATCTTAGTTCTGCTGAAGCAGCAGGTTTAAAGGGTGGTAAGGATAGTTCTTCCAAAACAAAATTCGGGTCCCAGGCTGGAGTGGGTGGCCTTCTGGGAGGTCTGATATTAGAAGCCCCTCTGAGGAATTGTTTAATCAAAGGATGGGAGAACAGGGGCTATTCTGTATCAAAATGAGCTGAAATGGCTGAGGTGTGGATTTTAACAGAGGAGGAGGAGAGGCCACTATTAATTAGCTCCGCTAGGTAGTCCAGGATAAGGGGGATGGAAGGTTGTGAGGTATTGCCCCCTCTGGACTGGCTCCAAGAGCAGAATCTTTTCCATTTTCCTGAGTATAAACTGTAACTCCACTGAAAAACGCTAACTGCATCCAACGCATAAAACTGCCACAGCGTGTAAAAACAGCAAGAAAATTTAATCCACGATAAAACGTACAAAAACAAGTGGTGGTGTACACTGATGTTAAGCGCTTTCACTCATCACAATATGAGCTTCATCAGAACAATTTAACTACAGATGCCTTCAGTTTAAATAACAAATCTGGCACCAAAACTTCTTAATGTTTCTTAAAGCAACATATTTTCATGTCAAGCACATCCAAATGTATATATGTATATCTACTACTCAATACATACGACTAAAACTAAACTACAATAAAAGCATATTACATGTATAAAATTATTATTTATATATAAAAAAATGCTTTGCATTTAATAACAAAATAAATATAAACCTATTAGCAACAAATTCAAGTACTTCTATCTAACAGAGGTTTAATTGATATACTTTCATTTAATCCAGGGAATGTGGTGGCATCTGTGTACAACTGCCACCACAGTTCTCTGCATGCCAATACATTCTTAACATCACACCCTCTAGGGCCAGAAATTACACTTTCCAAAATACCAAAAGTAAATTTGTGCTCTATACCACATTTCTCTATATGCCTGTATAATGCATTCTTGTTGTCTTTTGACTTTATACTATATAAATGGGCATATATTCTTTTTTTAAAAAATCGCTCCGTTTTACCTATGTAGTATGCAAAACATTCTGTGCACTTAGCCAGGTATATCACAAATTTAGTAGAACAGTTCCCTTTTGCAAACCATATCCTAGTGCTGTTGATGTTATTTAATATCAACCCTTCACTTTCATTAATGGCAAAACACTGATTGCAGGCTCCACATCTAGTTGTGTGTTTGCCTTTGTTTTCTATACCCTTATGTCGTGTGGCCCCCTCTAAAAATCCTTTAATATTCCTTCCCATTTTGTGCACAAAAATGGGAATTATGCCTACAACTTCCTTAATTTCCTGATCTGCCATTATTACTTTCCATGCACTGGATATAATTGTTTTAATGTGTTCTGTGTACGGACCATACTCTATCACACATGCTTTACTATAACTTTTCTCAATAATTTCTTTTCCCAAATTCGACTCTGCTCCCTTTTTCTTAATTCCTAACAATGGAATATATTTTTTTCCCCTTTCACTAAGTACGTAGTTGCACACATCATTCATCATCATACTGTTGTAATTTCGATCTTTGAATAAATTTGTAATGAATCCCAACTCTGCAATCACATCCTCTATATCTGAAGTCATCCTTATGGCCCTTATACATTGCCCCTTAAAAATGTTATATTTCATTTTGCTAGGATGGTTGCTAGAATATTCTATATAAGAGTTGGTAAATGTACTTTTTCTGTAAATTTTAGATTTAAATTTACCAATTCCATTATATACAAAAGTATCCAAATAAGCAACACCATTCGTACTATAAGTGTGTGTGAACTTTAAGTATACACTACTGTTATTAATATATTCCATAAACTGATTGACACTGTTTTCATCTCCATCCCAGAAAATGTAAATATCATCCAAAAACCTCGAATAGTATCGAATGTTCTTGAAATGAGCACTGTTGAATATCACTGTGTTCTCCCAGTCAAGCATAACCAAGTTGGCGTATATGGGGGCACAAGCTGCCCCCATAGCCACCCCCTTGGTCTGCCTGAAATATTCTCCATCATGAAAAATGAAATTATGATCCAATACAATTGACATAAGTTCGGTTGCCAAATAAATTTTGTCCCATTCTAAATCACTGTAATTTCTTATGCTATTTTGGAAAGCCTCCAATCCCTGTTCCTTTGGAATACTAGAAAACAGGTCTACTACATCTATAGAGATATAGGTGTAGTTTGGCTTCCAACAATCTGTAGGGAAATTTTCCAAAATTTGCCATGAATCTTTTACCATATGTACTACTTTCTCATAAATATGTTTTAACATAGTATCCACTACAACTCCTAAGGGAAAAGTCGTGGATTTACTCCCCGAAATAATTGGTCGAAAAGGGGGGTTGTCAATACTTTTATGAGTCTTGGGAATCCCTACCAGTATAGCCATTTGAGGTTGTTCTACTCTCATATACTTGTATAATTCTTCCCTTATCCTACTGTCAATCAAGAATTCTTCAATGTATAGATCTATTCTCCTATAAGAAATATTAATCTCATTAAGGGAGACAGTTTCGTAATTACCAGAGGTATGTAAAATATCATACATCCTTGAATTGTACTCAAAATTGTCATATATCACGATTGAAGGCATCTGTAGTTAAATTGTTCTGATGAAGCTCATATTGTGATGAGTGAAAGCGCTTAACATCAGTGTACACCACTACTTGTTTTTGTACGTTTTATCGTGGATTAAATTTTCTTGCGGTTTTTACACACTGTGGCAGTTTTATGCGTTGGATGCAGTTAGCGTTTTTCAGTGGAGTTACAGTTTATCTTGTGGACTAAATTTTCCTGAGTAAGATTTTCTGGTGATGATGTCTAGGACCTGTTTGCTTAACAGGGGCCCCTTGTTTGCCTTTAGAGTATTAGTCATGCTGATAGTTTGAGAGTCTGCAAGTCAGGGTGCAGCATTCCCCCCCACCTGAGTCAAGAGGTCTGAGATCAGGGGAAGCTGCCTGGGAGGCTGTGAGGTCAGGCTGCACAGTAAGGGGTGCCAATGTTGTCGGGGCCAATCTGGAGCAATGAGAGTGGCCTTTGGTCTCTCCTCCCTTATTTTGATCAGTACCTTGGGAATAACAGGCAGAGGAGGGAATGCATACACAAAGAGAGTGTTCAAGGGGAAGGTCAAGGCATCCACCCTCCATGCTAGGTGGTGATACTCCCTGGTCCAGAATTTTTTCAGCTGATGGTTGAGATGCGAAACAAAAAGATCCACCTCCAGAGTCCCCCACTCCTAAGTGATTTGTAAAAAGATTTTCATGTGGAGCTGGAATTCGTGGCTGTCCAGTAAGTTTCTGCTTAAGTGGTCTGCCAGGGTGTTGTTGATCCCTGGTAGGTATTGGGCTATTGGGTGTAATCCCATGGAAGAGGGCTGTCAAGCCAGAGGTTCATGGCTAGCCTGCAAAGATGGTAAGATTGGATCCCTCCCTGTTTGTTACAGAGAATCCCTGGCTTGAGATGGGGTTTGAAGGATGTCAGAGCCTTTTGTACTGCCATCATTTCCTTCTGACTGATGTGTGAGGGAAGGTGCTGGACATCCCAACGACCTTGCGTGCACCTGCCTTCTAGGTGAGCACCCCAAGCACTGTCTGAGGTCTCGGTGGTAATGGTCTGCCCGGTTGGGAGGATGGTGAAGGAAAGACCTTTGTTCTGGGCACAGGCCCCTGCCCACCACAGAAACTCGGCCTTTATCAGGGGATCAGAGGGAGAGAGGTCTCTAGAGGTTGAGAGTGTTGACACCAAAGGTTCTTCAGGTACCACTGAAGTTTTCGCATGTGAAGACTGGCCAGAGGAATTAGAAGGATGCAAGATGTCATGTACCCAAAGGCTTGCAGGAACTTCCTTGCAGTGAGGTGACTTCTGGAAGCCAGCTGGGTGAAACAGAGAGGCAGGAAGCTCTGCTTTTTGGGGATAGGAAGGCCAATTGGGATGCTGTGTCCAGCAGTGCTCCCAAGGAAATGATCTTTCTGGTGGGTGTTTGCTTTGATTTCTTCTCGTTGATGGTGTACCCTAAGGAGGTTAGGAGGGTTTTGACAAAGAGGAGGTCCTTGAGAAGCTTTTCTTTGCAATCTGCCTGAATGAGGCAATTGTCCAGATAAGGGTAAATCTGTATATTTTTCTGTCTGCAAAAGGCTATGGCCGGGGCTAAGCATTTGGTGAATACCCTGGGAGCAGTAGATAAGCCAAAGGGTAGTGCAGAGAACTGAAAGTGTTGTGAGCCTGCTCTGAAGCAAAGGAATTTCCTGCAGGATTCCCTTATGGGAATGTGGAGGTAGGCATCTTAGATCTAGGGAAAGTAACCAGGCATTTTTTGTCAGCATAGGCAGCAGCTGCTGTAAGGTTAGCATTTTGAATTTGGGGACCACCAGGAAGGTGTTCAGAATGGATAGATCCAAGATGGAGCACCAAGTGACCTCTTTTCTGGGAACAAGGAATAGTCTGGAATAAAAGCCTTTGCCTGTTTAATCTGAGGGGACAGGTTCGACTGCCCCTTGGGATATGAGAGTTTGGACTTGTTTCAATGCCTCTGCCCACTGATTTGGAGGTAAGTCTAGGTATCCTCTTGGAATAGGGAGTTCGTTTAAGGAGAATTTGTATCTCTGAAAAATGATCTTTAAGACCCATTGGTCCTTTGTTACAGAAAGCCAATTTTCTTTGCAGAGGGAGAGCCTTCCTCCTAGTTTTTGGTGAGTGAAAAGACGGCACAGGGGGGAGAGGGAACCATTGAGAGTTTTTGCCATAGAGGGATGGCTTACAACTCCCTGCCTTTGGAGCGCAAGTGGTCCAGTGTTTGGTTCTCTGCTGTCCCTGGGATAGGGAGTCTGGGTGGCCTGTCCCTGTGGGGCTTATCCTGCCCCTGTATGCTAGGTGCAGTAAAGGATCAGTACTTTGAGGAAAAATTCCTGCTGAACCTAGGAGGTTGTACCTGAAAGAAATCTTTTACTGTTTGCATAGATTTTGCTTTGTCTTCCATCATTTTAAGCACCTATTCTGCTTTTACACCAAACAAGCGGTCCTTATCCAAGGGTGCATCAAGTAATTTAAATTTGATATGACCAGGCAGAGGTTGTTCCTTCAACCATGCATGTCTCCTAATGACGGATCCTAACATTGCTGCCCTGCTTGAGCCTTCTAGGGCATCATATCCACAGTGTAATGAGTGTTTGGCTACTTGACAAGTAGAGTGTAGTAAATCTAATAATTCTTTTGAATTGGCATAGTCAGGAAAGGTTGAAATCTTTTATTTTAATAGTTCCAAAGTGTGTTGTTGACATTTTAATGTGGAACTGACAGCTTAGTGCTTTGATAGCTAAGGTGGCAGAGGTGTATACTTTTTTACCCCATCTGTCCAGAGCTCTGAAATCCTTGTCAGAAGGAATATGATTCTTTGCAGAACCAGCCTTAGCTCCTTTTGGTCCCTGTATAATGACCTCTGGGTCTGCAGCAGGATTTCTGTACAGGTATTTGTGAGATTCAGGTACTCTGTAATACCTGTCAGGTTTACTGGGAGCAGGTGGGAGGGCATCAGGAGCTAAGCTGGATTCATGGAAGACATCATCCACCACCTCTAAGATAGGGGGGATGGCCAAGTGTCTGTGCTGGGGCAGGTCTAGAAACTCTCTTAGTCTTTTCTTAGACTTAGGGAAGTCCTGGGATTCCCAGTGGAAATGTTCCCTGAGGGTGTGAAGGGTTTCCCCAAAGGAAAAATCTTCTGGTGGGGAGGCAGAAGGATTGGATTCCTCTGCATGTGAATCCTCATAAGCAGTAAGAGGTGGTTGTTCTTCTTCAAAATCTAAATAATCAGACTCCTCAGAATCCTGTTCTGCCAGTATTTCAGGAGAAAGGTCTCTCTTCCTTTTAGACGTTGTGGCTCTACTACCCATGATAAGGGTGATAAGAGCCTCCCCTATTTTAAGCATTTGTGCTTAGGGTGGTGGAGCAGGAGTAAAATGGTGACTAGAGGTAGATTTCCTAGGAATGGCCTAAGAGTATCCATCGGCTTGAGAAAAACGGTAATCTGATGAGAAGACATCGTTATTGGTCTAGATTCGGTAGTGCAAAAAACCTCCTAGGAAACCGGTGCCTGCGTCACAGCTCCGGACCCAAAAAAGGCAGAGACAACCAAAGGCTCGGAAGATGAAGATGATTTTGGCAGCATACTGAACTCCGAAAGGGTCCCAGTAGAGGCCTGTGAAGGTATCGGATCGGGCATCAGGGGCTGCGAAGGCACCTCACTGAATTCCGGAGAACTAACAACCTGCGGTAGAGTCTTCGGAAGGCTTAGCATTGTGTGGTCTGTCTCTATCTTTGTCCTTATGTATTTTTCGGAATGTCTACGGACTGTTGGCTGATGGACGCCATTTCGGAATGTGAAGACGGAAGATGAAAATACCTGGCTACAATAAGAGCTCTACGACAAATGGTGGTTCTCGCATTAAAGAGGGCACAGAACTGGCAAAGTACAGTTGTGTACACTTACCATAAATGTAGATGTTCGAGTGTATTCACTGTTGCAGTCATTACATTTGGGTAATCTGCTGGCAGGTTGCCCTCAGTCGGCCTGATTAACAAAGTCTTGGGTCCTGCATCGGTTGCTGTCCCTTCTTCCATGATGTCAGGTCATCAAGGGTATAAAACATGCAGTCAATGCCATTTTCATCAGTTTTTCTTGCCCCAGATCTCAGGTGCCCCCCAAATGGGGAGCAATATATATATACAATATATATGTAATTTAGAACACAAAAATATACCTCCAAATAAAAGCAAATACACCAAAAAAGCTTTTAAGCATAGTAAAAGAAAGAAGAGGTATAGTAAAAGAAAAACAGGGGGGGGCTGGAGGGTGGGGAACCAGGACTGCAACAGTGAATACACTTGAACATCTACATTTATGGTAAGTGTACACAACTGTACTATGTTCTTCGTGTTTCACTGTTGCAGTCATTACATTTGGGTAGAATCCCAAAGCTATGGTTGGGAGGATGGAATTATACAGCATTAGGAGCAGCAATAAGGCCCTGCAGGACAGCAGTGGCAAAGCCTGCTCTGGATTTAGAGAAGAGAGGTAAATGGTAATATTTGATGAATGTATGAACTGAGCTCTAGGTAGCAGCTTCTAGAATGTCTCTGGTAGGAACCCCTCTGACAAAGGCTGCAGACGTAGATGTAGCCCTGGTGGAATGGGATCTGATCCCCTTGGGGACAGGTTTACCATGGTGCATGTAGCAGAAACGAATACAATGGCTTATCCATTTTGAAATAGCCTTTCCCTCTGCCCCTGCAGCAAATGTCACCAGTAATTGCTCAGATTTTCTTAGACATTTTGTCCTATTTAAGTAGAATCTTAGTTGTCTGTGCACACCCAATAAATGCAAAATCCGCTCACACTTGTTCTGTGGATTTGGGAAGAAGGTTGGCAGATGAATGGTCTGATTAAGAGCCACACTAGATACCACTTTAGGCATAAAGGATGGATTGGTCCTGAGAGTCACCCTGTCCAGGTAAAAGATAATAAAAGGCTCCACTGCCATGAGGGCCTGTAGTTCTGAAATCCTTCTAGCTGAAGTGACTGCTAAAAGAAAAGCCGTCTTCCAAGAGAGAAATTTTAGTTCTGCAGTAGCAGCTGGCTCAAAAGGAGGTCGAGTGAGTTTTTACACAAAATTGAGGTCCCATGCTCTCCTGGGAGGTCTTAAATTTTTGGCCCCTCTCAGGTACTGCTTTAGCAGGGGATGAGAAAATAGGGGAGGCTCTGTATTGTAATGAGCTGAAATGGCAGAGGCATGGATTTTTATGGAAGAAAAAGATAGGCCCTTGTGAGGCATCTCAGTTAAATATTGCAGAATTTGAGGAATATTGGGCATTGCTGTGCTTGGTTCCAGGCACAGAATATTTTCCATTTGTCAGCATAAGATTTTCTAGTACTAGGCCTTCTAGCCTCCAAAATGATATCCATCACAGGTATGCTGAGAGATGTAACTGGTGAAATTAGTTGATTAGCCATGCTGCAAGATTCATAGTTTGGAGCAGAGTGTGCAGAATTTGATAGTTCGGCTTAGACAGTAGATAAGGTGTCTGAGGCAGGTATCACGGAGGAAGATGCGACATATTGCGCAGGAGCTGGTACCAGTGTTGGTGAGGCCAGTCTGGAGCAATCAGAATCATTTTTGGTTTTTCCTGTCTGACTTTTAGTAAGACCTTGGAGAGCAGAGGGGGAAAGGCATAGACTGATAGTTTTTTCCAGCTGAAGGATAGAGCATCCACTTTCCAAGTATTTTTGTGATGAATTCTTGTGCAGAACTTGTCTGACAGATTTGGGGTGAGGCAAAAAGATCTATGTCTGGGCTCCCCCATTTGCGTGTCAACATGCTGAAGATTTGTGGATCTAGTTTCCATTCGTGTGGGTACATAAGATTTCTGCTTAGTTCATCTTCCAGAGTATTTTGCTTTCCTGGCAGGAATTGAGCTTCTAGATGTATTTGATAAGTCAAGGCCATGTTCCACAAAGCCATGGCTAGCCTGCAAAGGGGGTAGAAATGGGTACCCCCCTGCTTGTTTATGTACCACATGACTGTGGTGTCGTCTGTCTTTATCAGTAGTTGTCCTGGATGAAGATAGTCCTTGAAGGCTGTCAGAGCATTCTGTATAGCTAGCATCTCTTTCTGGTTGATATGGAGGTGCATTTGATTTGGGCTCCATTGGCCCTGAATGCATCTCACGGCCAGATGCGCCCCCCCCCCCCCCAAGCATAATCTGATGCGTTTGTAATCAGGGTGTGGGTGGTAGGGGGTGGAATGAATGACAGTCCCTTGTTTTGGTGGCAGGCCTCTGCCCACCATAGGAACTCTTGCTGCAGGCAAGGAATGATGGGAATCATTATTTCCAGGCTGTGACAATGTTGACTCCATAAGCTTTTTAGGTACCATTGAAGTTTCCTCATATGCAGTCTTGCATGTGGAATTATTAGAATGCAGGAAGCCATGAACCCCAAGACCTGCAGAATTTGTCTTGCAGATAGCTGGGTTTTTGTGGCCACTTGTTTGAAGTAAGTCATCAATTGAATTTGCTTTTCTGGCGTAAGGCAAGTCATCTGGGCAGTTGTATTCAAGCTTGCACCCAGGAATGTAATTATTTGAGAGGGTACCAGTTGTGATTTATTTTCGTTTATGGTGTAACCTAGACAAGTTAAGTCTTTTTACAAACCCCAGATGTTTTAGAAGAGTGTCCTTGTTTTCTGCCTGAATTAGACAATCGTCCAAGTAAGGATAAATTTGAATGTTTCTTTGTCTGTAAAATGCAATTACTGGTGGCAGGCACTTTGTGAAGACACTGGGCACAGTAGATAAGCCAAAGGGCAGTGCAGAGAACTGGTAATGCAAATAGCCTGCTTTGAAGCGGAAATATCTTCTGCAAAATTCCCTGACTGGGATATGCAGGTAAGCCTCTTAAGTCTAGAGTTACCAACCAGGCATCCTTGCCTAGCATAGGCTGTAACTGTTGTAGAGTCAGCATCTTGAATTTTGGAATGTCCAGAAATGTATTTAGAATGGATAAGTCCAGAATTGGACGCCATGACTTGTCTTTTCTGGTTACCAGGAAAAGTCTTAAATAAAAGCTTTGTCCCTTTCCCTTTTCTGGTACTGGTTGAATAGCCCCCATGTTCATGAGGGAAACAACTTGATTTGGAGGCAGATCTGGCCATCCGTTTGGGATTGGCAACGTGTGAAAATAAAATCTGTATCCCTGGGATACTATATTTAAAACCCAATTGTCCTGGGTAATTAGTTGCCAGTTTCAGACATGAAGTGCCAGTTTTCCCCCCAAAGGGGGGGGGCCAAAAGATAAGTGCTTGGTGATTGCAGAGGAAAGTCATTAAGACTGTTTACCGAAGGACGGTGCCTTGTTACTTCCAGATTTGGAGGTGGAGGCACCCCATTGTTTTGTTCTATAAGTTCCTTGTGATTGAAACCTGGAGCCTTTGGAGTGTCTGGGTTTGACCTGAGTGGCTCTGGTGGGTACTGGAAAGGACCAATTCTTAGTAGGCCTTATTACCAAACAGACTGTCCTGTTGTAAAGGAGCATCCAACAATTTTGCTTTAACATGATCAGGCAGATTTTGCTCCTTGAGCCAAGCATGCCTTCTTATCACAGATCCAGTTACAGTGGCCCTGCAAGAGGCCTCCATGGAATCAAAACCACATTGCAAAGTATGCTTTCCAACTTGTTCAGCTGAATGCAATAAATCCTGCAACTCTTTATTTTCCACACAGTCAAAAATCAACATAATCTTCTGTTTAAGTAAGCCCATGACATGCTGCTGATATTTAAGCATATGAAATTGACAGTTTAAGGCCCTAATTGCCAAGGTTGCAGATGTATAAACCTTCTTTCCCCATCTATCCAGCGCCCTGAAATCTCTATCAGACGGGGTAGGATTTTTGGCTGTAGAGGCCTTTACACCTTTGGGACCCTGTGAGATAGTTTCAGGATCAGCAGCAGGATTTTTGAATAGAAATTTGTGGGAGTCAGGAACCCTGTAATATCTGTCTGGCATACTAGGAGCCGGAGGAAGGGAATCAGGAGCCATGCTTGATTCCAAAAACACATCAACAATGTCCAATACAGGAGATATAGCCAAAGGCCTATGCTGAGGAAGAAAAAGGAAATCCCTAAGCCTCTTTTTTGATTCAGAGAAATCCTGACTCTCCCAATGAAAATGTTCCCTTAAAGTATGCACGGTTTCTCCAAAAGAATAATCCTCAGGAGGAGATGCAGATGGGATGGATTCTTCTGCATCTGAATCCTCATAGGGTGGTATGGAAAATTCCTGACCAGAAGAGGAATCAGAAGAAATGAAAACCTGATCTGAAGATTCATAATCATTGTCTTGTCTAGGCCTCTTAGTGGGGGGGGGGGGGGGGTTGGGAACCCCTGATCAATGTAATTAAGTCCTCAGCCATTTTGATCATCTGTTTTTTAGGCATAGGGGCCTGAGCAAGTGGCTCATGCATCGTTTTTTTTATACTTAGATGTTTTTGATGGTGGTGTCTGTTTCATATAAAAATGTTGAGGCCTGAAAACACCCTCAGAAGCCGGTGCCTGCTCAGCGGCTCCAGACCCATCCAAGGGAGAGACATCTGCGGGTTCAATACTCTGAGAATCTTGTGGCATACTGGACTCTGCATGGGTCTCGGTAGAGGCCTGCGACTCAAAAGTAACGGGTATCAGGGGCTGCGAAAGCGCCTGAGTACCGCCGAACCAGCGACTGGCTTAGGAGAAGCTTTGTTGTCGGTTTTGGACCTCGACTGTCTGTCTGTCTTTTTCTTTGTGTTTTTTGTGACCTCCGGTAGCCGGATTGCTAACAGATGACATTTCAGGGTAATTAAATCTGGATCCAAAATATTTTGAAGCAAAAATATACAGACGCTTAATAGCGCGTTGGTTAAAATCTAGCACAAAACCGACAGCAAGGCACATTATGATCTGGGCCTAGGCAAGGAATACAGTACAAGTGAAAATCCTTATGAGGTATTTGCTTCCCACAAGTAATGCAATTATTAACTTTTACTGACATCGGTAAGGAGCAAGAAAAAGTCTCCCCAATGGGGTACTTAGCTTTAGTTGAAGACTTCGATTCTGAAACTCGAATGCGAAAATTTCAGGAGTCAGCCGACCGGCACTTGCAAACTGCTTCTGCTTCGGGCACCGCATGGCAAGAAAGACTGAATGACATGGCGTCGGCTGCATGTTTTATACCCCTGACGGAAGAGGAGACCACAACCGACGCAGGACCCAAGACTTTGTTATTCCGGCCGACTGAGGGCAACCTGCCAGCAGATTACCCAAATGTAATGACTGCAACAGTGAAACACGAAGAACATCCTGTTTCCTCTTGTTTATATGCCACATCACTGTGGCATTAACTGTGATAACTAGCAGTGGGTCTGAAATCCAAAGATAGTTGTGATTTGACAGCAATTGCTAGAGACACAGTTTCTTTGACATTTATGTGCTTTATTTTGCCTTGCCTGTTCCACAGGCCCAATACTTTAACCCTCTTGGACACAGCTCCTAGGCAAAGTCTGATACATCTGTGGTTAGATACAAGACTGAGAAGGGGATAGAAGGGAAAAGGGAGTCTTGGGTTGTGAGACAACTGATTCATCCATCGAAGTAATTTTCTTTCCACAAACCCCAGCACTCAGATTTGAAACAAAAGGGAATGCTGGTGTTGAGACCATAATGATTTGATGAACCACTGAATATTCCTCATGTGAAGTTTGGCCAAAGGAATCATGAGAAAAGTAGAGAACATGAAACCTAAAATTCCAAGATATTCCCAGGTAGATGCCATGTCTTGATGGAAAAATACCAGTAATTCCTCTTGGCAACATCCCATGCTGTCCTGAGGAAGAAAAGCCATTATGAGGGATGTGTACAGTAGACATCCCAAAAACATTATCCTACGAGACAGAATGACAAAAGATTTCTCTACGGTCACCTGAAAACGCAGGATGAGAAAAAGGTTTTCACCCAAGACAGAAATTCTTGACAATTTGTGAAAAAAAATTGCAAAAGTAGGGCAATCATCTCAACATGGAAAAATGTAAATGTCCTGCAACCTGCAATTAGCAGGAGCCAGGTACTTTGTAAACATTCTTAGAGCTGCTGACAAACCAAATGACAAACCACAAAACTGAAAATGTTATGCAAATATTTAAAAAGAAATGACTAGGAAAGGACTAGTCCTGCTTTCTTTGGCACCAGAAAAAAATTTTTTTTTTAAAACACCTTTACTAAATTATCACTTAAGACATAGGCACACATGCATTAAAAATGAAAATAGACCATGTTAAAATTTTTCCATTTACACACATTATACATGTTTTTTTTTTATTTTTATAACAACTATCTTTCAGTCTAACAATACATAAATCTCTAAATTCCTGCCTTTCCTTAAACCTCACTCCTCTTGAACATTATTCTGTGTTTCGTTCGCTTAAATTCCATTTATTTCTATGCAATTTATTCTTTCCCTTTCCTAAAGATTCATCTTTCAGTTCTTTTATTTCTTTTACAATACTTAATTCTTCAAATGCAGTTGGTTTAGATTTTGATTTCCATTTTCAAGTAATTGGTTTTTTGGCAACCAACAGAATAAAACTTAATAAGCCCTTACTATGTTTAGGCAATTCAGACCCTTTGTCACAGCTCATACAGTCATTTCCTTAGTTACAGTCATTTGATCCCTCAATATTTCTGAGTGAGTACTCAAACAATTTTAAAATCTGCCAACCCATTAGACTGCCAAAAAAATACGTTTCCAGTTAGCTGTCTTCCATCACACCTCCAACATTTGCAATCAACCTCAGAAAAAATCTTTTAAGTCTGCTTGGAGTATAAAAATACTTATACAAGCAAGAAAGCAAATATACTAAACCTTCTGGACTTAGTTGCATAATTGGGAGTCATACATGTACTCCCATTACTCCCTGTAAACTGATTTCCAGTCTCTCTTCCCAGTCTTTTCTAACTTTCTCTGATTGAGTGTTATGGTTATCACACAATGCATCGGAAAAATCCTTGAATCCTCTTATTTCTGGGGGAACAGATTCTATAATCCCCTGAAAGAGCATCTGATCAAGAACAGGAAGGAAAAGAATTGGCTGGATGAACAGGAATCCCGTGAAAAAGAGGAATGGAATCCCACAGTAAGATATAAACTTTCTGAATGATTCACAAAACTGAAATGTCTGAATTGATCAGATGACACAGAGGAAAGAGAAGACCAAGATTTGGGAAAGCTTTACAGAATTGCAAGGAGTGAGGAGGGGAAAGTATATATAGTCGGCCTATTTTCTTAGACTGCCCTCGATTTGGGAGGCCCCTTCTTTCTTCTTTGAACTTCCCTGCCACTACCTTGTGAAATTTTGCTTGCCTGTACTTTGATGAGATTGTTTACACTGTTTTCTGAAAACTGAAGAAAAGTTTTTTTTTTTTAAACACCTGCATTGAATCATCACTTGTGACACAGGCAAATTTACATTCATGCAGAAGTAATCAAATTGTATTAAATTAACAAACATATTTCACATATACTGCTACATACCATATAACCTAAGCAACATTGCATAAATTATTCAGTTCCTGCCACCTTTTTTTAAAACAAGAAACATCTTTATTAAACCATCACTTACGACATAAGCAATAAAGAAGTTATATACCCACCATAACGTTCCATCCGTGTTGTCGATCTTCATTTATCCTTGACCTGTAGGCTCAATTCCGAAATTGGAGCCAACTCGGCCATGCTACAGTTCACGAGGACAAAAACTCGAGCTTTTCTCCCTACCCACAACGCTCCTCTCCATTTTACCTCAGATCAAGTTTGCTGATTGACAGAAAAAAAAAGAGGTATGTATCCCTAATATACTTTTGTGGAGACCATATCTGGTAAAGAAAGACTACAAAAATAGTAAATTAGGACATAGGTCGCATCCCTAACAGATATTAAAGGATGGGTGCTGGAGGGTTCATAGGTAGGTACTAGGCTATTGCCCTAGGGCCTATATAAGCCTAGCCAAACGGTACCCTGGCTTTTGCTACCCAAGAAAATTATTTTCCTGTGTCCCTGTCAAGCAGAGCCACAGAAGTGATCCCCGGGGTGAATTTCCTATCTCCCATCCAATCATCAAGATTTTTCTTTAAGAGTGCTATAGGTTCATATAGGTACTAGGCTATTGGCCCCAGGGCCTATATAGGGAAGGGTGTCAAGGATAAATGAAGATCGACAACACAGATGGAACGTTATGGTGAGTACATAACTTCTGTATCTGATGTTGTCAATCTTCATTTATTCCTTGACCTGATGGACAGAGTCCCCAGCTACTTTTTACCTTGGGTGGACTCATGGAAGAATATTCCTAAGCACCATAGAACCAAAGGAAGCTCTTCCACTGGAGCCAAAGTTGAGTTTGTAATGAGTGGCTACATCTCTGGAAGTGTGTGCCTTAACCGGTCCAGGTAACTTAACATTTTTTTTAGCATATATGAAGGATATGCAGTCTTTCAACCATCTAGAAAGGGTAACCACAGACACTGGTCTTCCCAGTGTAGTACTAAAAAAGGCAATAAACAGTTGGTCAGACTTTCTGATAGACTTAGTTCTATGAAGGTAGAAACATAACTGCCTGTGAACGTCTAACAAATGCAGATAGTATTCACTTCTGTTTGAAAATTTTGGAAACAAAACTGGCAAATTTAGGGTCTATATTCAAAGCTCGAAGGTGTACTTACCTGAATATGTAAACGCTGACACGTCTTCATCGAACCACAAAAACATTGATCGTCCTGAAGTACGAAATCCGAAATGTCGATTCATCATGGTTGGCCCTTCTGCGGTATAGCTCCATAAGGTAAGCGTGCGATAGTTATGGACCTTAGGGTTAGGGTGCGGGTTAAGGTAAGTGCATTCATGGTGGTATTTGCAAGATTTAGTGTAGGGTCAGAACAAGAAGTTATGTACTCACCATAACATTCGATGTATGTAGTCCATCTCGCCTAACATTCTTACCAGTGGGTTCGGAGCCGAAGCTCGGCTCTGACTCGGCCATACTCTAGCTCGAAGTCTTCAATTAGCTCGTGGCTAAGAGGTATCCCATGCTGCACTGCTCCCTTTACCTAGATCTTGTTTGCTGCAAGCTCAGGCAATCGCACCCCACACACACAACACATAGAGAGGAAGAATCAGCCCAACAACAAACGGAGTACTGAAACGAGAACTAACCTCTAGGCCCACCAGGAGGGGGAAGGTGGGAGGGTACGTAACAATGTGAGGCGAGATGGACTACATACATCGAACGTTATGGTGACTACATAACTTCTTGATGTTATGTAGTCCAATTTCCCCTACATTCCTTCCCCGTGGGACAGCGTCCCCAGGACCTGAACCTTGGGCTGCTCAGTGGAAAATACTCCTGAACACTGTGGAACCAAAGGAAGATCTGCCTCTGGATATCAAATCCAATTTGTAGTGACTGATAAAGATGTGAGGAGATGCCCATGTAGCCGCAGCACAAATATTATCCATAGACATCCTGGCCTGAAATGCTGTAGAGGTAGACGTGCCTTGGACTGTCCTGTCGAGATAATGCCCCCGCCCCACCCAATTTGGGAGGCATCCGTGGTCACAGTGGCAACTGGAGGAGGTGGAACAAAGGGCTTTCCCACATTGAGATTGCTGGTCTGAAGCCACCAGCGTAGATCCTGCTTGCACTTGTCTGTAATCATAAGAAGATGGGAAAGCGGAAGATGTTGTAGGGACCACTGAGCAAAGAGCAACCGCTGAAGGAGCCTCATGTGTGGTCTTGCAAGAGGGACAAGCATAATTGTGGTGGCCATAGTCCCTAACAATTTGAGAACCATTTTTGGCTTTACCTTTTTCAGTGGAAGCAATGCGTAGACCTGTTGTTAAAACCTGATGTCTTTCTTGTGGTAAGAAAGCCCTTATGAGCACGGCGTCTAACTCGGCGCCTATAAAGGTGACACGCTGCAAGGGCAACAAGTCAGACTTTTCCCAGTTTAGTGTGATACCCAATCGTTGGCAGAACGCAATGGTCACGTCCCTGGTCTGTAGTAGTAGATGCCTGATGGTGGTAGACAGGAGCCAGTCATCTAGGTACGGAAACACTTGAAATCCCTGACGTCTCAAGTGAGCCATCACCACTGCTATACATTTGGTTAACACCCTGGGGGCTGTGGTGAGACCAAAGGGCAGGGCTCGAAACTGAAAATGACTGTCTCCCAGCCGGAAGCATAAATGACTTCTGGATGCCCTGTCCATCTTAATATGGTAGTAAGCATCCTTGAGGTCAATGGAGCACATCCCATACTTCTTTCCCCAACAATGGGAGAATAGACTGTAAAGTGACCATTCGGAACTTGTACTTTTTGTACATGGAAGTTCAAGCGGCTGAGATCTAAGATGGGTCTCAGGTCCCCTGTTCTTTTCAGCAACAAAATGAATCTTGAGTAACTCCTTAATCCAAGCTGGTCTGAGGAGGCATGCTGGATGGTTCCTTTTGCTAGCAGCTTTTGAACTTCTGAAGCTGCGGAATCCCTTTGACTGGGTGGAGCATCTGGGATTCTCTTGGTTGGCGGGGGATGAGAAGAGAAGAGAAGAGAAGGGAATATGATATCCTCCGGAAATTATCTTTAATACCCACTCGTCCTGGGTGATGCCTTGCCAGGCTTCTGGGTATAGTGAAATGCGACCCCCGACTGGCTCTGGAGAAGTGCAGTCGGGCCTCCCATCAGGAGCACTGGTAGGAGGAACCTCGAAAGGAATCGTGGTCCCCCTGGTTACACGGGCCTCCTCTGACTCTAGGGCAGCGTCTACCTGAGTTACCACCCCCTCCCCTGCCTCTGGAGGGGGAATCACTTTGTGCATCTTGAAAAAACCTCTGCGGCTTTCTGAACCACATTTTCCCACCCTTCTGGCCCTTGGGATAAGGTCTAGGAAGGCATGGAAAAATGGACTCCCACGGCAGACAGTGTTTTTCCTTCCTGCTCGCACCTAGTGAGAATATCCTTCACCTTGGTTCCGAACAGCAATGAACCATCAAACGGGGCATTGGTGAACGTAGGACTTGTTCTCCGTGAAATTATACAGGCACATCCAGGAGTGCCTCCTAAGAGAGGCTCCTGAACTCGCTGCCCTACTCCCTCTGTCAGCTGCATGTGAGATCAGCCTCATGGAGGAGTTAGTAATGGAATTTAGGGTAGACATCTGAGCACTGACCTTCTGAGCCACTGAGTCAGAAATGTTACCCTGCAGAGACTCTACAAGCTCTTTCAGGAGATCTCTTTGGAGCCATGTAAAATGTGACAAATAGTTCAGCAACCGCAGAGTAAAGGCAACTGAAGAAAACATACGCTTCCCATACCAGTCTATGGTCCTAGACTCCTTGTTAGGGGGATGGACGGTAGATGAAGTCTCATCTAGTTCCTGCTTGGTGGCCGCTGCCACCACCATGGCATCTACTGGAACGCCCTTTGTGAGAAATTCCTTGTCAGTGGGGGCGGACAGAAACTTGTTGGGTCACCTGGGGACTGGTTCCACAGTGTCAGGGGTTTCCCACACCCTTCGACAAACAATATCCAGGAGTTCATCGAACGGGGCAGAAAACCAAGTGGCGGAGGGTTGAGACCCAAAGGCCTTCAGGAACACAGACTCCTTCTCAGAGGGAGATTTGGAGGGCCAGTTGCCTCTCTGCTTCAAGATCTCCAGGATATCTGAGAAAGAGATATCTTCAAAAGATGACTTGGGGGACCCCTCTGACTCCTCAAGGTCAGTGTTCAAAGTGATAGACATCCTGGGAGTCGATGTGCTTCCTCTTGCAAACTCTTTTTCTGGAGGGCTCCTCAGGCAAACACTCTGGGGAGACCTCAGAAAGATTGGGACCACTCATGGAGGTATCCTGGGGCCTTGGGTCTCTGATGTCCAAGGACAGAGAGTGATAAGAAACAGATACTGGTGCTGGAGGGGGTAGAGTGTCGGTGCCATCAGACGCAGCTGAGGACCTGGCCGGTATGCTCCACATGACCTCGAAAGCTGATCCCCCCGGCTCCAAAGAACTACCAACCATGGAAATCCTCAGAGCCAAAGGGATATGGCCTGAACCCGAGGCAGGGCCCAAGCTCACCCGTGCCGAAGCACCGAGCGGGAGGCTCAGAGCCGAAGATTGACCTGAGATCTCTCCTTCAGGTCCGACCAAGGAATTATGAGCCCTGGACCCCACGGACGGAGCTGACGGGGCCAGAGCAGAGATCGGAACCGAGATGCCAGGATGGGCTACTGGAGCCGACATAAAGGCATTAGACGGAACCGACAACTCTGGCTCCGAAGGCCGAGAAAGGCTCGGAGGAAGAACATACAAGGATGGATGGGTGACAGGCTCCGGGGCCGATTGGGCTGGAGCCGAAAACAATTTGGCCAACATCGGTGATTGGAGCAGCCTCTGTACCACTCTATCCACATCATCGTCCAAGAGAGTCCTGGAGGACCTAAAGATAAGGTCGGAGATCTAGACCTCCCTACAGAAGGAGACTTACAAGAAGGAGAATCCAGTCTAGAAACTGGAGACTGGCTCCAAACAAGTATCTCTGTCACCGGCTCCGAGAGACTGGGAGCCGATGTTGACTTGGTCAATTCACCAACTTCCTTCGGCCCAGAAGCCAATGGAGCCGAGGAAGCTAAAGAAGACTTGGCAACTTTCTCTGGCAGCTCCAATAAAACTGACAGAGCCGGAAAGCGTTTTTTTGATTTATAGGTCTTGCTTTAGAGGGAGAGGACTTAGAACTGGAAGCCCTCTCCAAGTCTTCTTCAAAGGAGGGTTTCAATAATCCCTTCAGAATCAGTTTGTTCTTCCTCTCTTGAAGAATGCGTGGGCTAAAGGCGTGACAGAACACACAGGATTCGTGGAGGTGGATAGCCTCCAAGCAATACACGCACACAGAGTGCCCATCAGTAATAGACATTTTATATCCACATTTATCACATTTTTAGAAGCCTGAAGGCTTGTGTTCTTTTGTAACCTTAGACATATTGGTATGACACTGCACACAATATCAGAAGACAAACCCGACACCAACAGAAAAAAACACGGGAACTATGCCTCTAAATTAAATGGTCATAGAACAATAAACACCACAGGGAAGAAAGGACCTCTAACTTAAACGGCCCTGGCAAACAAAACAAGGGTGGACTAGGTCCTCTAAGTTAAATGGCCCTAGCCCAAAGGGACGGGGAAACACCAGAACAAGCACACATAGGGAAACTGGGACACACACAACTAGAAGGGAGGACTAGGTCCTCTAACTGAAACGGGCCTAGCCCGTAAGAAGGGAAGGAACGCAAACGGGATACCAAGACAAAAAGCCAAACAGGCTACACAACAGTTCTATCAAAAAAAAAAAAAAAAAAACGGAGACTAGCTATGAAAACAGCTTTTGGAGCAACAAACTACTAACAAGTAGAAGAAAAGTTATACTTAGCCAAGAGCGAGACCACGTCTGAACTGTACAAGTGGCAAACGAGATCTGGGGAAAGGGAGCAGTGCAGCATGGGATACCTCTTAGCCATGAGCCAATTGAAGACTTTGAGCTAGAGTATGGCCGAGTCAGAGCCAAGGTTTGGCTCTGAACCCACGGGTAAGAATGCAGGCGAGATTGGACTACATAACATGTAGGGTTTAGTTTAGGGTTAAAACTAGGGTTTTGGTTAGTGTATGTATGTGGTTTATTTAGTTTGTTTGGATAGGTAGTATGTAGCGGGCGGTGGGGGTGGGACAACTATGATGGTTTGAGTTTTTGAATTTCGCAGTTTAGGGCATTCGGTGTATTCGCGGTTTGTAGAATATGTGCTGGTGTTTTCGTATTCGGTGACTAGGGCTTTCTCGATTTTAATATAGACCCCAAATTTATAGTCTGAATAACATTTAACTCTAAAACAACCTTTGGTAGGAAAGAAGGATTTGTCCTTAACAAGACTCTATCCGGGTGAAAAATGAAATACGGTGATTTACAAGATAACGCTTGAATCTCAGAAATTCTTCTAGCATAGGTAATAGCACTATTTTCTAAGACAAGTACATTAACTCACAAGTGGCTGCAGGCTCAAAGGGAGAATATATCAAAGTCTGGAGCACAAAATTGAGATCCCACGGCACATACAGGTCTTTATGTGGAGGCTTCAACATCAATGTTCCTTTCAAAAAAGCCTTACAAAGTTTAGCAGACATTAATGAGGTGTCCTGCTACCTATTGTGGAAATCTGAACTGGCCGCTTGTTGAATCCTAATGGTAGAGACAGAAGCTCCTTGTTCAAAAAGTAAGGTAAAAAAATCTAAAACTTTTGCCATGGGGGCTGAGAAAGGGTCATTATGATTACTATGAGCCCAACAGTAAAATCTTTTCCATTTGCTACAATAAAGTTTTCTAGTGGAAAGTTTATGCGAGGCCAAAATAATTTTACGTACTGGAGAAGACAAAGTTATGCCTGGCAATCAATGGAAGAGGAGAAGCCACTCTGCGAGCTTTAAGTTCTGAAGGGTTGGGTGAACTAATCCCTCTGGATGGGATAGGACATCCAGGGCTGGGTCCAGAGTCCACGGTTGTTGAAGCAGATGAGGCCAGACAAAGGGGAACCAAATCTGTCAAGGCCAGAATGTGGCAATGAGGATCATATTTCTCTTTAACCTGGCAGCTTTCTTCAGAAATTGAGGGATTAACGGTATTGGGGGACAGGTGTATAGAAGTCCCAAGGGCCAATTGTAAAGGAGAGCATCTCTCAGGGACTCTTCTGGAGGGGGATCAGGGCAAAATGGCTGCTGCACGTGTTTAGGGCTGAGGCAAAGAGGTTGCAGCAAGGCTCACCCCAGCATCAAAAAATCATTTGAGACACTTTCAAATTAAGAGACCACTTGTAAGGCATGAGGATACATCTGCTCAGCTTGTCCCCTATCACACTGGATGTCCCCGGGATATGCGTTGCTATCAGAAAGTGGTTGGAAGAGATTGCCCACTCCCAAACTCTGAGTGTTTCTCGATAAAGGGCATAAGACTTGGTCCCCTCTGTTTGTTGATGCACCAGACTACTGACATTTTTCCCGTCTGGAGGAAGAACAGCTTGAAAGGCCTACAACACTAACAGCATTGCTCTCATCTCTACGACATTGATACGCAAGTTGGCCTCTGTAAGTGACCAAGTGCCTTGGACTGTCTTGCCCAAATAATGCCTCCCCCACCCGATCCGGGAGGTGTCTGTTGTCACTATGCCCTGGGGCTGAGGTGGTAAGCAGGTCCTTCCTGCTAGAATGCCTGTGGAGTGAATCCACCAGAGTAGATCTCTTTTGCAAAGGCTGGTCACTAAAATATGATGCGACATTGGCTGACAAAGAATGGACCATTGGGATGTAAGAAACCATTGTAAGATTGTCACGTGCAATCTTGCTGGAGGTACCACTGTAACAGTTGCTGCCATGGTACCTAGAGCCTGCAGAACTAGACGTGTGGCTACTGTCTTGCTGCTGCTGATTTTCCTGACTTGAAATCTGATCTTGTCTAGACAGGGAAAGGGGAAGCTATGCAAGTGTTTGTATTCAAATTTGCCCCTATAAATTCCAAATTCTACTTTGGGATCAGATGAGATTATTTTGTGGTTTGTTGTGATTCCAAGGTAGGCTCAAGTCTGAAGGACATAATCTCTTGATTTTTCTAAGAACTGCCTGGTGGAAGCGGTGATCAGCCATTCGTCTAAGGAAGGAAACACTCTGTGTCTGTGAAGTCTCAAATAAGATGCTACCACTGCTATGCATTTGGTGAACACCCTGGGGGCTGTGGTGAGACCAAAGGCAAGAGCTCTGAATTGCTAGTGACATGCTCCCAGCCAGAAGCAGAGATCATCGCTTGGAGCATTCGTCCATCTTGATATGGTAATATGCATCCTGAAGCTCTACTGAGCACATCCAATCATCCCTTCCTAAAAATAGAAGAAAGGACTGAACTGTGACCATCCAGAATTTTGTTTGATGAACAGATTTGTTCAAAACACTGAGATCCAAAATTAGTCTCCAGTCCCCTCTCTTCATCGGCACTAAAAAGAATATTGAGTAAATTCTGGATTCTTCTGGTCTGAGGGGTCGTGTTGGAAGACTCTTTTCTAGCAGTTTTTTTGATTTCTTGAACTGCTGGCTCCTCTGACTGGGTGGAATATCAGGGATCCTTTTGAATTTTTTGGGGAGGCTGTGAAAGGGAAAAGTGTATTCTCTAGTAATATTCCCTTGCACTCAAACATCTGTAGTTATTTCCAGCCAGGCTTGTTGGTGTAAGGATAACTGTCCCCCCAACAGCTTCCAGAGGCAAGCAATCAGGCCTCTTTTCAGGAGCGCTGGTAGAGTTTGGCCAAGAAAAAATCTCTGGAACTCTGGTTTTGTGGGCCACCTCTGCCACGTGGATGGCGTCTTCTGTTAAAATTCTCCCCTCTGCCCTTGGGGGATTCGCTTACTCGTGTTTCCTGGAAAGGCCCTTGGGACTTTTGGAACCACATCTTCCCACTTTTCTGGTTCTTAGCGAAGGACCGTTGAGGAGTAGAAAAACATACGCCCCCATTGCAGAGAGGGTCTTTCCATCTTTCTCACACATGGACAAGGTCTCTCAAACTTCTGGGCCAAAGAGAGATCTGTCAAAGGCACATTGAAGAAAGAAGACTTGAATAGCTAGCAAATTTGCATAAGCTCATCCAGGCATGTCTCCTTACGGCTAAGCCGGAACCCTCTGCTCTGGTCGTCCCTTCAGCTGCATGTGGCATAAGCCTCATGGATGAGTTGGATATGGACTCAAGGGTGGCAAACTGAGAAGCAACCTTTTCTTGGACTCCTTCAGATATGGCTCCAACAAGGGTATTTGATAACTCCTTAATCAAATCCTTTTGGAATCTAGTGAAATGTGCCATAAAATTCAACAACTGTAGGGCAAAGGTCGATGAAGCATATACCTGCTTCCTGAACCTATCCATTGCCCGGGACTCTCGATGGGAAGGATGGATAGTGGAACTCTCCTCAGAAAGTTTGCTTTGTGGCTGCCTACTACTGGTCAGCCTTTTGCCTAAAACTGAAAATCTTCAGGAGCAGAGATGATTTTGTCTGTCTACCTAGGGATCGGCTCTATGAAATCAGGAGCCTTCCATGCTTGCTGCGCAATCAGTTTAATGAGATCATCAGCCTGGGGAGTTACCCAAGATGTATATGGGCAAGAGCCGAAAACGTATAGGTATACTGACTCCTTAGGGGAGGGATGTTGGGACTTCCAGCCACCCTTCTGTTTAAAGATCTCAAGGATATCTCCAAAGGAGATATTTTCAGGGGGTGACCTAGGGGAACCTACTCATTCATAGTAGTCAGTATCCTCAGTGGCAGATTCTTCCAGGGACTCCAAGTGCTTCCCTCTTGCACTTTCTCTTGTGAAAAACTTCTTCAGTGAGATAATCTGAAGAAGTGTCAGAAGAGGATAAAACCTGGACAGGTGTATCCTGCAGCTTCGGCCCTCAATGTCATGATGCATTAGCTGGATGAGAGTCAGAACAAGAGGAAGGGTCAGGTATCAACTCCGATTGGGGGGGCGGGGGGGCAAATGACTGGGTGCCCACCAAGGACAAAGCCCTCTCCATTGCTGGAAAGCAGGACCCCCCCTCCCCCCCGAAGAGGGAAAAGAGCCAAAAACTGAGAATGACTGCCTTGGAACGGAAGTCACTCTCCGCTCTGAGGAGACCGCCCCTAATGCCGAAATTGGAGTGGAGCGAATGCATCCCAAGGCCCTGAAGTGCAGGGATGACTCTTAAAAAAACTGGAGTCAAAACCTGCCCCCTGGAACAGACAGTGGAACCCACACCCTGGGAGCCCTCCAGCTCCGATAGGACCAGAGAGGTCAGGGTAGTAATTGCCCCAGAGATGAAGATATGGCTAAAGCCAAAGCAGTCAGTGCTGGAAGGATTGGAGCCTGAGTCTCTAAAACCACAGATGGGGTCAGAGAAGGAAGATTTGGAGTCATGGACAAAGTAGAACTTGAAGTAGTCAGAACCAAGTACAGAGAAGGCAATCCTCTCACTGCAAGAAACTGATCCACCAGCCTCAGCACATCCATTTCTGACAGGCTCTTGTTGGAGCCAACTGACTGGGTGGATGGAGATTTAGGTTTCTCTAAAAATGGCTAGATATTTGTCCCGCAAATGGATCTATAGATGGGGACTATTGTGTTCTCGGAAAAATTTACTCCGGTTCTTCAAGAATTATTGTTGGAACCTTTGGTGTCGGTGCCAGTACAGTGGATGGAACCAAGGTTGCGGGTTCCAAAACTTTGCCTCTCTTTTCAAGTATTTGCTCCAGTGCCGAAGATACCAGAGGTCCCAGAGCAGAAGCTGGTTCCATTGTCATTTGTGGATCCTCTAGTTTATCTTTCTTAGTCACCAGTACTGAGAAGGAAGTTTTTGCATAGGGACTTTTCTTCTTATGCTTCTTGGTTTTCGAAGAGGAAGAAGGGTCCATCCGAGTTCTGGAAACAGATAAGGCCTCCTCAAAAGATGATTTTAGCATGCCTTTTAACATCAATTTATTTATTTGTTCGACTAAGGCTCTGTGACTAAACCTATGACATATCGAACAGTCTTCCTGAAGATGTAATGAGCTTAAACAATATGCACGTTAACAAGTGACTATCAGAATTTGGCATCTTCCTATCGCAGTTCTGACATTTTGCAAAGCCAGAGGTGTCCTTTCCTTTATCAGCCACATATAATACACAGAGCTGGAACTGGAAACTAGAAGTAGGGGAAACTAATTACAGAAAAGTGCTACCAGCAATGGTAAGCCTACAATACCCAAGGGTATAAAGGAAAATGTATATATAAAAAAGGGATGCTACCAGCAATGATAAGCAAGAAATACCTACGGTATGTATAAGTAAGACAACCCCCCCCCCCCCAAAAGTAGAAAATGAAAGATAGTCTACCAACTATGGTAGTAAAGAATTCGCCAAAGTGAAAAAGGGGTGGAAAGGAGCTTAATGGGGAGGAAATAAATAAAGTAGGGAGATTCTAGACTAATAAAAGGAAACTAAATAATAGAAAGGCTATAACTGAAAACAACTAAGGAAATTTAGAATATAATTGTACTTAGCTCGAGAGATGTGGCGATGTGTCTGACACTGGAAGCGGCAAACAAGATCTGAGGTAAAATGGAGAGGAGCATTATGGGTAGGGAGAAAAGCTCTTGAGTTTTTGGTCCTCGTGAACAGTAGTACGTCTGAATCAGTTACGATTTCGTAACTGATCCCACACATCGATTGACAACATCAGATTATACCTTTATATAAATGAAAAAGAACCACACAGACACAATCCTAGTTGCAAGGATTTTACATCACAAACCATACTGAGATACTCCAAGATGCAAACATCATGCATATCTTATAAAGAAAAGTTTATTTTATATTTTGGCAAGGAGAGTTTAAAAATACCCCTTTATCCAGAACAGCATTCAGGATTCTCAGCTATGACGTCCTCTGGCAAACTGTGAAAAAACAGGTAATCAATCTTATAATTTATCCAGTGGCAGCTGCTTTAGAAATAACATCAGCACTGTGATGAGCACATTCTTAAGAATATTTGGTTTCCTAACAAAGGATACTAATGTATTGAGAGACGCCAGACATTTCTCAAACTGTCAAAGGAAACCAGTAGAAACTCAGACATGTAAGCCTGACAATTCACTTTTCTGAAGACTAAAATGGAAGTAGTATAAACTTTCTTCTCAGAAGTAATTCTTCTTGTCAGAAGGAATAAGGCCAGCTGCTCTAATGAGATAGGCAGAAGCTGACTGAAAGAGAAACTAATGCAAAATTAGACCTAGGTTAGAAAAAAGAATTTGTGGGATTGATGCACCTTATATAACTGATCTGACTTTCCAGAAGCAGGTGGCTGACTGGCAGGCAAATTGCTGATCATAAAGAAAGCATCACCTAAATTTGGCAACATACAAGGAACAGCTGCAAGTTGAGGAAAATCCACCTGTAACAAATCATATCTCTGCTGGAATTCCTTTTGTTCCCACAGAAACAAGTCCTCTTTACATGAGGGTAAAGACTCAGCATTGTAAAGAATGAAAAACATTAAATAAGCATTTAGTAAAGGTCAGCAAATTCTCCTTATCTACTTTAGAAGAAGATAAATTAAATGTTTAAACTTATATTTTCCTTTTTCTGGAAGATAACCCCCCCCCCCCCCCCAAAAAAAAAAAAAAACTTTCACAAAGAATGGTCCCTTCCCCGAAAATGCTTAACGCAAGAGCAAGAACATCATCCAGTCCATTCCCCAATGCCTACAGGAATGGTTATCCCTTATCCCACAACAGCAGCTGAACAGCTCCAGACAGGATGCTTTCCTCCTATTTAGAGCAGTATCAGAGGGACCAAGAAAAGTAATGAGCGGTCCAAGGAACAGATGGCTACAGTGGAATTACCCATCAGTGCCTGAGGTGGAGAGAAAAACAGATTCAAGACTGAAGACCATGGATAATTTTCTCTTTTTCAGGCTTAGGAAGGGAAAGTACAGTTGTGTACCTACCATAAATGTAGATGTTCGAGTGTATTCACTGTTGCAGTCATAACTTTTGGGTTATCCTGCTGGCAGGCTAAACTCAGTCGGACAGAATTCCAAAGTCTAGGTCCGGCGTCGGTTGCTGTCGCCTCTTCCCTGACATCAGTGCACCAGGGGTATAAAAGATGCAGCAGACGCCATTTTCTTCAGTTTTTCTTGCCCCAGATGTCAGGTGCCCCAAATTGGTAGGCTGAAAAATATGCCAATAAGAAATGCATGCACAAAAATAACATTTCCTTCGTCTACAAGCAAATACACCAAAAATGTTGTATAGTATAGCGAAGTGCAGATAAGTCCCAGCAAAGAGAAGGGGGATGGTGGGTGGGTAACCTGGACTGCAACAGTGAATACACTCGAACATCTACATTTATGGTAGGTACACAACTGTACTATGTTCGTGTTTCACTGTTGCAGTCATTACTCTTGGGTAGAATCCCAAAGCTGAGTATGGGTGGCTGGGCTAAAAAGGATTAGGAGAGGCTATGAGGCCCTGCAGAACTGCAGTGGCGAAGCCTGCTCTGGACTTAGAGTAGAGAGGCAAGTGGTAGTGCTTTGTAAAGGTGTGCACTGAACTCCAAGTTGCAGCCTCTAAGAAATCTTTAGTTGGTACTCCTCTGAGAAAGGCTGCTGAGGTGGCAGCTGCTCTGGTGGAATGAGGCCTAATGCCCTTAGGCACTAATTTGCCATGTTGAAAATAGCAGAAACGGATGCAATGGCCTATCCATTTTGAAATAGTCTGTTTTGAGATAGCCTTTCCTTGTGATCCTGCAGCATATGACACTAAAAGTTGCTCAGTCTTTCAGAAAGCTTTAGTTCTGTCCAAGTAGAAGCGCAACTGCCTGTGTATGTCCAAAGAATGCAAAATTTTCTCACCTTTGTTCTGTGGATTTGGGTAAAAGGTAGGCAAGTGAATGGTTTGGTTGAGGGCCACACTGGACACCACCTTAGGCATAAATGAGAAGTTATGTACCTACCATAACGTTCCATGTTAGTTGTCTTCTTCTCGCCTTCTTTCTTGCTGGATGGGTTCGGAGCCAATCCTCGGCTCCGACTCGGCCAATACTAAAGCTCGAGAGCTATTTCCACCGGCTCGAGGCTCCCCTATATCCCACAATGCTAGGCGGTAAATACCCAGATCTCGTTTGATAGCTGAAAGAATAGCAGTGCTGGTCTCCTAGAGACAGAGAAAAAGAAATCCACCTCTATAGAAAACTACCTGTAGAACTATCAATCAGGGGCAATAGAGGTGGTTGACGCTGTGGAAGATAAAAAATCCCAAGGATCCTCTCGGTCTGTCCAGGCTAGGGGGATGGATGGTGGGACGCAAGAAAGAAGACGAGAAGAAGACAACTAACATGGAACGTTATGGTAGGTACATAACTTCTCAATGTTAAGTTGTCAATCTCGCCTTCATTCTTGCTGGATGGGACCGTGTCCCTAGCACCCTTATCCTGGGTGGCTCATGGGAACGGACTCTTGAGTATGGTGGAACCAAAGTTAGCCCAGTTTCTGGAGGCCATATCCAATTTATAATGTGAGATAAAGGTATGAGGAGAAGCCCATGTAGCTGCTTGACAGATGGAATCTATGGGCAGTCTGTCTTGAAATGCTACTGACGTAGCTAACGCCCTGGTTGAATGAGCTCTAGGTCGTGATGGTAGCTTTTGGTGTCTGAGTTCATAAATGAAGGAAATTAGAGGCCAGCCATCTCGAAAGGGACACTTTAGAAACTGGAAGGCCCATCTTGCCTTCTGCATAAGATAGGAATAGCTGGTTAGACTTCCTAAATTGTTTAGTCCTATCCAAATAATAACGAAGCTGGCGATGAACATCTAGGAAATGTAACTTTTGTTCTGCCTTGTTGGAATAATTAGAGAAGAAAACTGGAAGGTCGATTGTCTGATTCAGATTTGCCTCAGAAGAAACCTTGGGTAAAAAGGAAGGGTTGGTCCGAAGGGACACCCTGTCTCTGTGGAAAACTAAATATGGAGGACGACTGCAAAGAGCATGAAGTTCAGATACCCATCTAGCTGATGTTATGGCTACTAGAAAAAGGGTTTTCCATGAAAGCAATTTCAGAGAGCAGGAAGCGGCCGGTTCGAAGGGGGGGAGAATCAAGGAGACTAGAACCAAATTTAAGTCCCACTGGGGTGGGGGGGGTCTCTAATTGGGGGCTTAAACAAAAAGATACCTTTTAGAAAGGCTTTGCAAAGTTTGTGGGACATGATGCTGGAGTCTGAAAAGCCTACATGGAAATTAGATATAGCCGCCAATTGGACTCTAATAGTAGACGAAGAAGAACCTGAGTGAAAAAGTTCTGCCAGGAACTCTAGAATAGACTGGATAGGTGCAGTGAAAGGGTCTATGTTATTAGTTGCTGCCCAGAAGGAAAAACGCTTCCACTTATTATTGTAAATCCTTTTTGTAGAAGACTTGTGAGAGGCTATAAGGATGTTACGAACCGAATGGGAAATTAAGGGAAGCCTGGCTAGGGTAGGAAGCAAAGCAACCAAGCTGTGAGGTTGAGAGATGGAAGGGAGTGGTGCAGCTGACCCAATTGATGGGTCAAAAGATCTGGCACTGGATACAGATGCAAAGGCTGCTCCAACAGAAATCGGTGAAGGAATGGAAACCATATCTGACGAGGGCAGTAAGGAGCAATGAGGATCATGTCGACTCTCAATGCGGTAGCTTTCTGAATTACTTGAGAGATCAGTGGGAAGGGGGGAAAAGCATACAGAAGTCCCCGGGGCCAATCGTGGACTAGAGCGTCCCTGGCGGGTTGACCTAGTAGGGGAAAAAGGGTGAAGAAATCGTGACACTTGCTGTTTTGGGGAGTAGCAAAAAGATCGCAGCAAGATCGGCCCCATTTCTGAAAGATTTCTTCTAGCACTGACTGTTTGAGAGACCACTCATGTGGTATAAGTATGGCCCTGCTCAACTTGTCCACTATCACGTTGGACTTCCCGGGGATGTGCGTTGCTATCAGAAACCGCTGAGATGAGATCGCCCACTGCCAAAGTCTGAGTGCCTCTCGACATAAGGGATAAGACTTGGTTCCGCCCTGTTTGCTGATGTACCATACTACAGACATATTGTCTGTCTGAATTGCAATAGTCCCAGTGGGAAGAGAGTGCTGAAGGGCTTGCAATGCTAAAAGTACTGCTCTCATCTCCAAGACATTTATGTGCAAATGGCTTTCGAAAGGTTGCCATGTGCCCTGGACCGTCCTGCCCTGACAATGCCCCCCCCCACCCGATCAGGGAGGCGTCCGTTGTCACCGTGGCAACCGGAGAGGGGGGGGCGAATTATCTGCCCTGAAGAACTTGAGGAGAGGTCATCCACCAAGATAGATGCTTCTTGCATGAGTGGGTCAGCAGAATACTGTGAGACATTGGGAGCTGTTGGAAGGACCACTGAGAAAACAGCATCCACTGGAGGATCCGCATGTGAAAGCGGGCTAGGGGAAGAAGTGTAATGGCAACTGCCATGAGTCCTAAAACCTTCAAGACAAACCTGGCTTTGATCCTGTCGCATTAAAGAAGAATGTGAACATGTTTGCGGATATCTGATACTCTTTGCTCTGTTAGTTTCGCGGAAAGATGAATTGTGTCTAAGGTGGCGCCTATAAAGGTAATAGCCTGACAAGGCAGATTTTTCGAAATTTATGGAAATGCCTAGAGCTTGACAAGTATGAATGGTGTAGTCTCTGGATATGAGAAGTTGACGCCTGGTGGTAGCAGTAAGGAGCCAGTCATCTAAATATGGAAACACCTGGAATCCTTGTCGTCTCAGATGAGCCGTGACCACTGCCATGCATTTGGTGAACACTCGGGGGGCTGTAGTGAGACCAAAGGGCAGGGCTCTGAACTGATAGTGACTGGCTCCCAGCCGAAAACGGAGGAGCCTTCTGGAGCGTCTGTGCATCTTGATATGATAGTACGCATCCTGAAGGTCTATTGAGCACATCCAATTGTCCTGACCCAAGAAGGGTAGAATGGACTGAAGTGTGACCATCCGGAATTTTGTTTTGTTTACAGACTTGTTTAGTCTGCTGAGATCCAATATTGGTCCCCAGTCCCGTCTTTTTTGGAACCAAAAAGAATTTGGAGTAGATTCCGGATCCTTGCTGGTCTGCCGGGACTGGCTGGATAGCTCTTTTTGACAGCAGCTTTGATATTGCTAGCGCTGCTTGTTCCCTTAGACTGGGTGGAACGTCTGGAAGGGGCCCTTTTGGTTGAGATGGGATGTGGACAAAGGGAATTTTGTAACCCTCGGATATAATCGACTGTACCTATTTGTCTTGAGTGAGGGAAAGTCAGGCTTCTGGATACAGTGATAATCTTCCCCCGACTGCCTCCGAAGGTGGACAGTCGGGCAGCTTCTCAGGGATGCTGAAAAGGTTTGTCAGAGAGAGTCTCTCTGCTACCTTGATTTTGCGGACCCCCCCCTGCCCCTAGGGCAGCGTCTATTGTTGTTCCCCCCTCTGCCTCTAGAGGGTAACTGACTCCGTGCATCAGGCGAGACTCCCTGTGATTTGCGGAACCACATTCCCCCCCCCCTTTCTGACCCTTGGGATACGGTCTAGAAAGGGTAGAAAACCGGACTCCCACGGCAGAGAGAGTCTTGCCATCCTGTTCGCACCTAGTCAACGTGTCCTTCACCTGAGGTCCAAACAATGCTGTACCATCAAAAGGGGAATTGGTGAAGGACGCCTTGAAAGGGTCCGCAAAGTTACAAAGCCGCATCCAGGTGTGACGTCGTAAAGCTACACCTGTGCCAGCGGCCCTACTCGCCCTATCGGCCGCATAAGAAAGAAGCTGCATGGAGGAGTTGACGATTGAATTCAGGGTTGCCAACTGGGAGTTCATTTTATCTCGAAACCCCTCAGTTGTTGGATCCTGCAAAGCATCACCCATTTCCTTGATCATATCTCTCTGAAGACGGGTGAAGTGACACAAGTAGTAAAGCGAACGCATAGCAAAGGTCGTTGAGGAGAACATCCTCTTACCGTACCTATCCATAGTCCTAGATTCCTTATTAGGAGGATGGATAGGTACCGAAGGATCAGCTAATTCCTTCTTAGTGGCTGCGGCCACCACCATAGCATCAACAGAGACACCCTTGGATAAGAATTCTTTGTCCTTAGAAGCTGTAATAAACTTGGATGGCCTTCATGGGGTAGTTTCCACCGTATCAGGGGCTGTCCACGCCTTCCTTGCCACAACTTCCATGAGGGGGTCAAAGGGAGGAGATACCCAGGAGGTGGAAGGGCGAGAGCCAAAAGCCTCAAGGTAGACGGACTCGTCCTCTGAAGGGTTAAGGGTGGACCAGTTCCCCCTCTGTTTAAGGATCTCAAGGATGTCTGAAAAAGAGACATCCTCAGAGGAGGACCGTGGGGACCCTTCAGACTCATCCAAGTTAGTATCCGAGGTGATAGACTCGGGGGAGTCAATATGCTTCCTCTTGCATTGTTTCTTCCGAGGGGGTTCCCCTGAAGGATCAGGAGAAGCCTCGGACGAGGAGGATATTCCCAATGGGGAAACTTGAGACGTTGGCTCTCTACGGTCTGGGACGAGAGGGTGGGTAGAGACCATCGCAGGCACTGTAGAGGGAGGAGCTGAGGGAGCCGACCGTGAAGCAGATACCGGGTCTAGCATGCTCCGCATGACCTTGAAGGTGCCCAGATCAGGCGGGACCGAAGATCCCCGCTCCGAAGAGACGAGGACTCCTCCCGGCACCGAAAGGGATGGCTCCAAGGCTGATGTTGGGGCCGAGCTCACCAGCACCGAAGATCCGAGAGGGAGAATGGGCTCAGACAAGGGTCCGATGCCACTCGCCCCCTCGGAGCCGACGAGGGAAGCCTGGCGCCCAGATCCCTCCAAGGAGGAGATCGGAGCCGAAAGTGGAAGTATCGGCTTCGACGCACCGACAGTCACGGCTCCGAGAAGCTCCGGCTCCGAACTCATGGGAATCGGAGGAGGAACTGAGGAAGGGAATGGGTATAGCCACTGACCATTGGGTAGGGCTATGCAGTATTTGGGCCAGTGCCTGGGACTTGAGAAATCTGCTCACCACCCTCTCTAAATCATGGTCAGACAGTCTGGAGGACAGAGAGGAGTGGGACCTATGGCTCCTCTCTGATAATAGTGGAGATCCCGGGGCCGAGTGGATACAGCCAATGGATGGGGATCTAGACCTCTTTCTAGTAGATGGCTCCGACAAAACTATCGGAGCCATCTGAGTCTCGGACCTCTCGGCTCCAGCCGGAGCCGAGGTAACCATTTTAGTCTTCGAAACATCGGCTCCAGACAGAGTCGATGTCGAAGCAGCCTTAGAGCCACCAGCGGACGGCTCCGAAGCTGGAGCCGACGCCTTGGAAGGCTTGGAAGGTTTTCCTGACGCGGCCTGGGTCAGGGAGCCTTCAGGCTTTAATAAGCCTCGAAGTATCAACTTATTTTTACGTTCCTGCAGGACTCTTGGACTGAAAGCGTGGCAGACAGAACAAGAGTCCTGCAGGTGCAACGGCCCCAGGCAATATACACAAGAACTGTGACCGTCTGGAGACATTTTCTGACAGCACGAGTCACACTTCTTAAAGCCTGAGACCTTAGAGTCTTTAGACATCCTAAAGAACTGTGAAGCACAGACACACACACAGACACACCTTTTAAGAAAGGGGAAAATAATCCAACCACTCCCACAATAAGTATGACTAAGGGGAAGGGAGGAGGGCCCGAAGGCCTAAGAAAATTAACAGGGGAAAAACAATTAGGGGAACCTGAAGGAAACTAGGGATAGTTAACTAATAAACTGTTAAGAAACTATTCTAAGAAAAAATAAGGGGATTTTGAAGTTTTACAACTATAAAAAGTCACTAACCTGCAGAGCCAGTAGAAACGAGCACTTCGTAGCTAAAGCGGCAAACGAGATCTGGGTATTTACCGCCTAGCATTGTGGGATATAGGAGAGCCTCGAGCTGGTGGAAATAGCTCTCGAGCTTTAGTACTGGCCGAGTCGGAGCTGAGGATCGGCTCCGAACCCATCCAGCAAGAATGAAGGCGAGAATGACAACTTAACATTGTAGGGTTTGTCCTCAGAAAAACCCTGTCTGGATGAAAAATGATGAAAGGTTCCACAGGCATGACTGCTTGTAACTCCGAGACTTGCCTTGCGGAGGTTACTGCTAGGAGAAGAGCTGTTTTCCAGGATAAGAATTTTATATCTGCTGTTGATGCTGGCTCGAAAGGAGGCAGTGTGAGTTTTTCCAAAACATAATTGAAGTCCCAGACCGGAAATGGTGCTCTCCTTGGAGGCCTAATGTTTTTGGCCCCTCTGAGGTACTGTCTTATTAAAGGATGAGAAAAGATAGGTGGTTCCGTATTGTAATGGGCTGAAATGGCAGAGGCATGAATGTTAATTGAGGAGAAAGAAAGGCCTTTGTTCAGCATCTCAGTTAGGTATTGTAAAATCGGAGGAATATTTGGTACAGACGTGTCACTGCCCTGTTCCTGGTTCCAAGCACAGAATCTTTTCCATTTTTCTGCATAAGATTTTCTGGTACTGGGCCTCCTGGCCTCCAAGATAACATCCATAACAGCTTTTGAAATAAGAGTGTTCTGAATGGCTACATTATCTGCCATGCTGCCAGACTTAAGGTCCTGAGTTGGCTGTGCAGGATCGTATTGTTTTGTTGGGTCAGCAAGTGAGGAGTTTGAGGCAATATCCATGATGGACCTTGAGACAAGCTTTTTAGGATTGGGTACCAGTGCTGGCGTGGCCAGTCTGGTGGAATCAGTATCATTTTTGGCTTCTCTTGTCTGACCTTTAGGAGTACTCTGAGAAGGAGAGGCAGTGGGGGAAAAGCATATGCTGTTAGATTTTTCCAGCTGAATGATAGGGCGTCAACTTTCCATGCTTGCTTGTGATAAATCCTTGTGCAAAATCTCTGCAATTGATAGTTGTGAGGGGAGGCAAATAGATCTATGTCTGGGCATCCCCATTTCCTTATTATCATGCTGAAGACGTGCAGATCCAGTTTCCATTCGTGGGGATCCATGAGGTTTCTGCTTAGATCGTCTGCCAGAGTATTTGTTTTTCCTGGCAGGAATTGTGCTTGCAGGTGAACTTGATAAGCCAATGCTGTTTCCCATAAGGTCATTGCTTGTCTGCAGAGGGGGTAGGAATGTGTACCTCCCTGCCTGATTATGTACCACATGACCGTCGTTGTTGTCTGTCTTTATCAGTAACTGTCCTGGATGAAGCAGGTCCTTGAAGGCTGTAAGGGCATTTCGAACAGCTAGCATCTCTTTTTGATTGATGTGAAGATGCATTTGGTTTGCAGGCCATGTGCCCTGAATACATTTTCCTGCCATATGGGCCCCCCAGGCATAATCTGATGCATCCGTTGTCAGTGTCTGTCTGGCTGTGGGTAAACTGAATGGCAGACCCTTGTTGTGGTGGCAGGCTTCTGTCCACCATCGAAACTCCTGTTGTAGGCAGGGAATGAGTGCAATTACTGTCTCCAGGCTGTGGCAATGCTGATTCCGAACACTTTTCAGATACCATTGTAGTTTCCTCATATGCAGTCTGGCATACGGAATTAGTAGAATGCAGGATGCCATGAAACCCAAGGCCTGCAGGATTTTCCTTGCAGATAAGTGGGTTTTTGTTGTCAATTTCTTGAAGTAAGAAGCCAGTTGCCTTTGCTTGTCTGGCGTGAGATAAGCCATCTGGGCAGTTGTATTTAAGCTTGCACCCAGGAATATTATCTCTTGAGAGGGTACTAGTTTTGATTTACTTTCGTTTACTGTGTACCTTAGGCAAATTAGTAATCTTTTTACAAACGCCAGATGCTTTAGTAGAATGTCTTTGGTATCTGCTTGAATGAGGCAGTCATCCAAGTATGGATATATTTGAATTCCTCTTTGTCTGCAAAATGCAATTACTGGCACCAGGCATTTTGTGAAGACCCTGGGCGCAGTAGATAAGCCAAAGGGCAGTGCAGAGAATTGGTAGTGCATTGAGTCAGCTATGAATATGAGGTATCTTCTGCAAGATTGTCTGATTGGGACATGCAGGTATGCCTCTTTGAGGTCCAAAGATACAAGCCAAGCCTTCTTGCCCAGCATGGGCAGAAGCTGCTGCGGAGTCAACATTTTGAAATTCGGAACGTCCAGAAAAATATTTAGAATAGACATGTCCAGAATTGGTCTCCATGCTTTGTCCTTTCTTGGTACTAAGAAAAGTCTCGAGTAAAATCCTTGTCCCTGCTCTTGTGGCACTGGCTGAATAGCTCTCATGTCCATGAGAGATGAAACTTGTTTTTGTGCCTCTGCCCATTGATTGTGTGGCAGGGTCTGGCATACCTTTTGCCTTTGGAAGGGTGTGAAAGTGGAACCTGTAGCCCTGAGAGACTATATCTAGGACCCATTTGCCCTGGGTGATAGTGTGCCAATTTTGTGAAAAAAGTGCTAGTTTTTTCCCCTAAGGGTGCTGTCAAAAGATAAATGCTTGACATTGGCAGAGGGAAGTCATTGGGACTGTTTCCTATATGGCTGTGATTTGTCTTCTCCACTTTTGGAGGTAGAAGCACCCCATTGTTTGGGCCTGTATGAGCCCCGGGGCTGTTGTCTGCCTCTAGGACATCTGTATCTGCCTCTTTGTGGCCTGTCTGACACGGGAAAGGACCAATTCTTAGAAGGCCAGTTCCTGATAAATCTGGGTGGCTGAACATGTAAGAAATCCTTCACTGTCTGCATAGATTTAGCTTTATCCTCCATCTTCTTCAACACCTCTTCTGCCTTAACACTAAACAAAGTATCATGCTGTAATGGAGCATCCAATAATTTTGCTTTAACATGATCAGGCAGTCTGTTCCCTTTAACCAAGCATGCCTTCTAATAACAGAACCTGTTACAGCGGCCCTGCAAGAGACCTCCAGTGAATCATAACCACATTGCAAAGTATGTTTTCCCACTTGTTCAGCTGCATGCAATAAATCCTGCAATTCCTTGTTCTCAGAACATTCAGAATTTGTCAACATTTTCTGTTTTAACAGAGACATTAAGTATTGCTGATATTTAAGCATATGAAACTGACAATTTAAAGACCTTACAGCCAAGGTAGCAGAAGTGTAAACACTTTTCCCCCATCTGTCCAGTGCCCTAGAATCTCTATCTGAGGGGACAGGGTTTTTTGCAGTAGCAGCCTTGACCCCTTTGGGACCCTGAGAAATAGTTTCTGGGTCAGCAGCAGGGTTTTTATATAGAAATTTATGAGAATCTGGAACCCTGTAGTATCTGTCTGGCTTAACAGGTGCAGGAGGTAAAGAGTCTGGAGACAGGCCGGACTCTGAAAATACATCATCTACAATGCTAGAACAGGTGGAATAGCAAGAGGTCTGTGCTGAGGCAGAAGAAGAAAGTCTCTAAGCCTTTTCTTAGAATCTGAATAATCTTGGCTCTCCCAGTGGAAATGCTCCCTCATGGTATGCAGGGTTTCCCCAAATGAGTAATCCTCAGGAGCAGAAGCTGAAGGAATAGATTCTTCAGCATTAGAATCCTCATAGGGAGGAATAGAGTATCCCTGTTCTGAAGAGGAGCCAATGGAAACCTGATCAGAAGAATCATAATCTGTATCTTGCCTAGGCCTCTTATGAGGAGGGGGATGGGAACCCCTGATCAAAGTAATTAGGTCTTCGGCCATTTTGAGCATCTGTTTCTTAGGCATGGAAGTCTGTCCTGGAGAATGCTGTACTTGTTTCCTTGTCTTTAAAACTGTTTTAGTCTTTGTCTTGGATGCTGAAGTTGGCTTGATATAAAGCTGTGTAGATCTGAAAACACCCTCAGAAGCCGATGCCTGCTCAGCGGCTCCAGACCCATCTGAGGGATTAGTTTCCAAGGACCCGATACCTTGAGTATCCAGAGGCCTAGTTGTCTCCACGTGGGAGTCGGAGGCGGCCTGTGGCTCTGAGGTAGCGGGTGTCAAGGGCTGTGAAAGCACCTCACTGAGAACTGGCGACTGGCCCAGAAGAGGCTTTGTCGGTTTTGGACCTCGGATGCCTGTCCTTTTCTTTTTCCTTGCGCTTTTTATGAATTCCAGTTGTCGGTTGTTCCGATGGCATTATACAGTTAAACCTTCAGCCAAAGTAATGAAAAGCAAAATCGTACCAACGCTTAATAGTGCGTTGGTTAAATCTAGCACAAAACCGACAACTAGCAACGTTGTGATCAGGGCCTAGGCAAGTAATACAGTAAGAATGAAAATCCTTATGAGGTATTTGCTTTCCACAAGAAATACAATTGTTAACTTTTTCTGACATTGGTCTGGAGCAAGAAAAAAAGTTTCCCAATGGTGTACTTAGCTTTATAGAAGACTTCGGATCTGAAATTCAATTTCGAAAATCTCAGGAGTTGGCCGACCGGCACTTGTGAACTGCTTTTGCTTCGGTCACCGCGCGGCAAGAAAGACTGGAGAAAATGGCGTCGGCTGCACCTTTTATACCCCTGGCACACTGACGTCAGGGAAGAGGCGACAGCAACCGACGCCGGACCAGGACTTTGGAATTCAGGCCGACTGAGGGTAGCCTGCCAGCAGGATAACCCAAGTGTAATGACTGCAACAGTGAAACACGATGAACATCAAAGTCTTGGGTCCTGTGTCAGTTGCGGTCTCCTCTTCCATGACGTCAGGTCGTCAGGGGTATAAAACATGCAGCAGACGCCATTTTTGTCAGGTGCCCCCCAAATGGGGAGCAAAAATATATGTATAAACTATAAATATATAAATGCACCTTAGAAACATAAAATTTACCTTCAATTAAAAGGAAATACACCACAAAGGCTTTTGAGTATAGTGAAGGAAAGAAAAGGTATAGAAAAGGGGGCTGACGGGTGGGTAACCCAGACTGCAACAGTGAATACACTGGAACATCTACATTTAAGGTAAGTGTACACAACTGTACTATTTTCTTCGTGTTTCACTGTTGCAGTCATTACATTTGGGTAGAATCCCCAAGCGATGGATGGGAGGATGGAGCTAAACAGCATTAGGAGCAACTATAAGGCCCTGCAGGACTGCAGTGGCAAAGCCTGCCCTGGATTTAGAGAAAAGAGATAAATGATAATGCTTTGTGAACGTATGAACTGAGCTCCAAGTAGCGGCTTTGAGAATGTCTCTGGTAGGGACTCCTCTGAGAAAAGCTGCTGAAGTAGAGGCAGCCCTGGTGGAATGGGATCTGATCTCCTTGGGCACAGGTTTACCATGGTGCAAGTAGCAGAAACGAATGCAATGGCTTATTCATTTAGAAATAGTCTGCTTTGATATAGCCTTCCCCTCTGATCCTGCAGCAAATGCTACCAGTAGTTGCTCAGACTTTCTTAGAGACTTTGTCCTGTTTAAGTAGAATCTTAGTTGTCTGTGTACATCCAATGAATGCAGAATCCGCTCCCCCTTGTTATGTGGATTTGGGAAAAAAGATGGCAGGTGAATAGTCTGGTTAAGAGCCACACTGGATACCACCTTAGGCATAAAAGAAGGACTGATCCTGAGGGCCACCCTGTCCGGGTAAAAAAAATAATGAAAGGTTCCATTGCCATGAGAGCCTGTAGTTCTGAAACCCTTCTAGCTGAAGTGACTGCCAAAAGAAAAGCTGTCTTCCAAGAAAAAAAACAATTATATCCGCAGTAACTGTTGGTTCAAAAGGAGGCAGGGTGAGTTTTTCCAGCCCAAAATTGAGGTCCCATGCAGGAGTTAGTGTTCTCCTGGGAGGCCTTAAATTTCTGGCCCCTCTGAGATACTGTTTAAGCAGTGTATGAGAAAAGAGGGGAGGCTCTGTGTTGTAATGAGCCGAGATGGCAGAGGCATGGATTTTTATTGAAGAAAAAGATAGGCCTTTGTCAAGCATCTCAGTTAAGTATTGTAAAATCTGAGGAATATTGGGCTTTGCTGTGTGTATTCCTTGTGCTTGGTTCCAAGCACAGAATCTCTTCCATTTATCAGCATAAGATTTTCTAGTATTAGGCCTTCTGGCTTCCAAAATGACATCCATCACAAGTTTACTGAGAGATGTGGTTTGAATAATTAGTTGATTAGCCATGCTGCAAGATTCAGAGTTTGGAGCCATGTGTGCAGAATTAGATAGTTCTGCTGAGACAATAGATGAGGTGTTTGAGGGAAGTACCACGGAGGAAAGTGTGACATATTCCTTAGAAGCGGGTACCAGTGTTGGCGAGGCCAGTCCGGAGCAATTAGAATAATTTTTGTTTTTTTCCTGTCTGACTTTTAGTAAGACCTTGGAGAGTAGAGACAGAGGGGGGGAAAGGCACAGACTGATAGGTTTTTCCAGTTGAAGGATAGAGCATCCACTTTCCATGCTTTTTTGTGATGAGTTCTTGTGCAGAATTTGTCCAACTGATAGTTTTGGGGAGAGGCAAATAGATCTATGTCTGGGCTCCCCCATTTTTGTGTTAACATGCTGAAGATTTGTGGATCCAGTTTCCATTCGTGTGGGTCCATAAGATTTCTGCTTAGGTCATCTGCCAGAGTATTTTGCTTTCCTGGCAGAAATTGAGCTTGAAGATGTATTTGGTAAGTCAAGGCTGTGTTCCACAAGGCCATGGCTAGTGTGCAAAGGGGGTAGGAATGGGTACCCCGCTGCTTGTTTATGTACCACATAACTGTGGTGTTGTCCGTCTTTATCAGTAGTTGTCCTGGATGAAGTAAGCCCTTGAAGGCTGTCAGAGCATTTTGAACAGCTAGCATTTCTTTCTGGTTGATATGTAGATGCATTTGGTTTGGGCTCCATTTGCCCTGAATGCATCTCCCTGCCAGGTGGGTCCCCCAAGCATAGTCTGATGCGTCTGTAGTTAGGGTTTGGGTGGCAGGGAGTAGAGTGAATGACAGTCCCTTGTTTTGGTGACATCTCTGCCCACCAAAGAAACTCCTGTTGTAGGCAGGGAATGAGAGGAATCATTGTTTCCAGGCTGTGACAATGTTGACTCCATAAGCTTTTTAGGTACCACTGAAGTTTCCTCATATGCAGTCTCGCATATGGAATTAGTAGAATGCAAGATGCCATGAAACCCAAAGCCTGCAGAATTTGTCTTGCAGATAACTGGGTTTTTGTTGCCATTTGTTTGAAGTATATTGTCAATTGCATTTGTTTGTCTGGCGTGAGGTAAGCCATCTGGGCAGTTGTAATCAAGCCTGCACCCAGGAATGTAATTATTTGAGAGGGTACCCGTTGTGATTTCTTTTCGTTTATGGTGTACCCTAGGCATGCTAGAAGCCTTTTTACAAACGCCAGATGATGAAGAAGAGTGTCCTTGTCCTCTGCCTGAATGAGACAATCGTCCAGATAAGGATAAATTTGAATGTTTCTTTGTCTGCAGAATGCAATTACTGGCGCCAGGAACTTTGTAAAGACCCTGGGCACAGTTCTAAGCCAAAGGGCAATGCAGAGAATTGGTAATGCAAAAAACATGCTTTGAAGTGGAGGTATCTTCTGCAAGATTCCCTTATTGGGATATGCAGGTATGCCTCTTTTAAGTCTAGAGTTACCAACCAGGCATTCTTGCCTAGCATAGGCAGTAGCTGTTGTAAAGTCAGCATTTTGAATTCTGGAATGTCCAGGAACGTGTTCAGAATTGATAAGTCCAGTATTGGACGCCATGATTTGTCTTTTCTGGGTACCAGGAAAAGTCTTGAATAAAATCCTTGTCCTTTTTCCTTTTCTGGTACTGGTTGAATAACCCCCATATCCATTTGGGACATGACTTGTTTCTGGGCCTCTGCCCACTGGTTTTGTGGCAGATCTGGCCGTCCGTTTGGAATTTGCAAAGTATGGAAATTAAATCTGTACCCTCAGATACTATGTTTAATACCAACTTGTCCTGGGTAATTAACCGCCAATTTTGAGCATGAAGTGCTTGTTTTCCCTCCAAGGGGGCTGCCAAAAGATAAGTGCTTGGAGATGGTAGAGGAAAGTCATTGAGACTGCTTACTGTTGGGTTGTGCTTTGTTACCTCCAGATTTGGAGGTGGAGGCACCCCATTGCTTTGACCTGTAAGATCCCTGTGATTGATATCTGGAGCTTTTTGAGCGCCTAGGTTTGCCGTGAGTGGCTCTGTTGGGCACAAGAAAGGACCAATTCTTAGTAGGCCAGTGCCTACTGAACCTGGGTGGCTGCACTTGCAAGAAATCTTTTACAGTTTGCATAGATTTAGCTTTGTCTTCCATTTTCTTTAAAACTTCTTCTGCCTTATTACCAAACAGGCTATCATGCTGTAAAGGGGCATCCAACAATTTAGCTTTAACATGATCAGGCAGATTTTGCTCCTTGAGCCAGGCATGCCTTCTTATCACAGATCCAGTTATGGCAGCCCTGCAAGAGGCCTCCAAGGAATCAAAACCATACTGCAAAGTATGCTTTCCCACCTGTTCTGCTGAATGCAATAAATCCTGTAACTCTCTATTCTCCACACAATCAGAAATCAACATCTTTTTCTGTTTCAGTAAGCCCATAACATGCTGTTGATATTTAAGCATATGAAACTGGCAGTGTTAAAGCCCTGATTGCCAAGGTTGCAGACGTATAAACCTTCTTACCCCATCTATCCAGCGCCCTGGAATCTCCATCAGAAGGGGTGGGATTTTTGGCTGTAGAAGCCTTAACACCCTTGGGACCCTGAGAAATAGTCTCAGGATCAGCAGCAGGATTTTTGAAAAGAAATTTGTGGGAGTCAGGAACCCTGTAATATCTGTCTGGCTTACTAGGAGCTGGAGGCAGGGAATCAGGAGCCATGCTTGATTCTGAGAACACATCATCAACAATGTCTAATACAGGAGGTATTGCCAAAGACCTATGCTGAGGAAGAAGAAGGAAATCCCAAAGTCTCTTTTTTGATTCAGAGAAGTCCTGACTCTCCCAGTGAAAATGTTCCCTTAAAGTATGCAAAGTCTCTCAAAAAGAGTAATCCTCAGGAGGAGATGCAGATGGGATGGATTCCTCTGCATCAGAATCCTCATAAGGTGGAATAGAAAATTCCTGATCAGAAGAGGAATCAGAAGAAATGGAAACCTGATCTGAAGATTCATAATCAGTGCCTTGCCTAGGCCTCTTAGCTGGGGGGGGGGGGGTTGGGAACCCCTGATCAAGGTAATTAAATCCTCAGCCATTTTGATCATTTGTTTTTTATGCATAGGGGCCTGAGCACTTAGTTTATGCGTCGTTTTTTTAGACCTAGAAAAAAGTTATGTACTCACCATAACGTTCCATCTGAGTAGGTAACTTCATTTGTCAGTAACCTGTAGGTATCGGATCCGAGCCGGCAGCTTTATTCAGCTAAGATCTGAGCTCCAAGCTCCTCCCCCTTACCCATAACCCCCTGCCATCCCTCTCTGTCCTCAGATCGAGTTTGCTTTAGTATTATAGAATACTACAACCAAAGGATCAACTAAACATCCTAACCTGATGTCATTTGGCAAAGGAAGCACAAAGATCCTAAAAAGGACGAACTACAGGTTAGGGGGACGGAGGGGGGGTTGGTTGCTGACAAATGAAGTTACCTACTCAGATGGAACGTTATGGTGAGTACATAACTTCTTTATCTGAAGTAGTTAACTTCATTTGTTCATCAACCTATGGGACAGAGTCCCCAGCTACCAAAAAACTTGGGAGGTCCTCATGGAAGAATATTCCGAAGCACTGCAGAGCCAAAGGACGCCCTCCCTCTGGAAATTATATCCAGCTTGCAATGGGTAATAAAAGTATGGGATGAAGCCCAAGTGGCTGCTGAACAAATGTCATCCAAGGACACTCTGGACCAAAAGGCAGCAAAAGTGGAAACCGAACGAGTAGAATGGGCATGAACTCCGACAGGTTCTGGTCGTCCAGAACTCTTATATGCAAGAAGTATACATTGTGAAATCCATCTGGACAATGTAGCTTTTGACACAGGTTTACCCAAAAAGGGTTTAGCAAAGGATACAAGGAGTTGCTCAGATTTCCTATGTTCAGCAGTCCTGTGTAAATAGAACCTCAATTGTCTGTGCACGTCCAAATAATGTAATTTGTATTCACCTTTGTTCTGATAATTTGGGGAAAAAAACGGTAAATTGATAGACTGATTAATGTTGGACTCAGAGATGACTTTAGGCAAGAAGGAGGGATTGTTCCTCAGGGAAACTCTGTCTTTATGAAAGACCAGATATGGAGGTTTGGCGCAAAGGGCTTGAAGCTCTGAAACCCTTCTAGCCGAAGTGATAGCAATGAGAAAGGCCGTTTTCCAAGATAAATATTTTAGATCCACCGAAACTGCAGGTTCAAACGGAGGGCCAGTACGAGCCTGGAGAACAAGAGTTAAATCCCACGGAGGGACTGCATCCTTAACAGGAAGATACCTTTTACGAAAGTCTTGCAGATCTTGAAAGAAGCTAAAGAACCGAGATCACTTCCCATATGAAAGTGTGAAATTGCTGCTAATTGTACTTTGACGGTAGAGGAGCTGGCACCTTGATCAAATAAGTATGAAAAAAATCTAATACAGCTGGTATTGGGGCTGTAAAGGGATCCAAATTTCTATGTTCTGCCCAGATCGAAAAATGTTTCCATTTGCTCTTATAGACCTTTCTAGTAGAAGGTTTATGAACGGCTACTAAAATAGCTTTAACGGAAGAGGAGATACTGGGAGTCCTAGCTATGATTGGAACTGGATCAACCAAGCTGTGAGCTTGAGATTGTCGAGGTTTGAGGTTGTCAACCCCACGGGGTGAGATATCAGATCTGGAGTGGGATCCAAAATCCATGGAGGATTGACTAGATGAGACCATAGGCAAGGAAATCACGTTTGACGAGGCCAAAATGGGGCTATGAGGATCACTCTGCTCCCCAACCAACGAGCTTTCTGCAAGAATTTTATCATGAGAGGAAGAGATGGATAAGCATAAAGTAGACCAGATGGCCAAACATGAACTAGTGTGTCTCTGGGGGATTCCCCTGGTGGGGGAAGTAGAGCAAAGTACTCACTGCACTTTGCGTTCGAAGGCGACGCAAATAGATCGCAGCAAGGTTGACCCCACTTGAGGAAGATTTGCTTCGCTACTCTCGGGTTCAGAGACCACTCGTAAGGTGAGAGGATGGTTCGACTCAGCCTGTCTGCCAAAATGTTTGACCGACCCGGAATGTGCTTTGCTATGAGAAAGCAGTTGGTGGCAATCACCCATTCCCAAACTCTCATGGCCTCTCGACATAGCGAATAGGATCTGGTTCCCCCCTGTTTGTTGATATACCAGACTACTGACATGTTGTCTGACTGAATCGCAATTGTCCCTAAGGAAAGAAGGGCCTGGAGTGCTTGCAACGCTAAAAGCACCGCCCTCATCTCTAGGACATTGATGTGCAACAAAGTCTACGAGTGGGTCCACGTGCCTTGGACGGTTCTGCCCATGCAGTGCCCCCCCCACCCGAAGCGAGAAGCATCCGTGGTCACTGTGGCTTGGGGTGGGGTCATAGAGAAGGGGCGCCCTTCCCGGAGATCCGAGGACTGGATCCACCACAGTAGGGATTTCTTGCAAACCTTGCTGAGGGAGATAGATGCACTTAGCGGATATTGCAGGATGGACCATTGAACCTGCAAAGTCCATTGTAGGACCTCATGTTTAGATGAGCTAGAGGTGACAGATTGATGGCTGCCGCCATGGAACCTATTGCCCTCAGGACCAATTCTGCTGGAGGAGCCGGGGATTGTAGGAGGGCCAGCACGTGGAGTGTCAAAGTTCGAAGCCTGTCTGGAGTTAGGAAGGCCCTCAACAGGTTTGTGTCTAGCCTGGCCCCTATGAAATCCAAGGTTTGAGTTGGTTGAAGGGAGGATTTCTTGAGACTGATTGAGATTCCCAGATGAGAGGCCAAGTGAAGGAAGTAATTCCTGGCTGAACAGAGTAGATCCCTGGTGGGGGCGGTCAGGAGCCAGTCGTCTAGATACAGAAAGACCTGTATTCCCTGAAGCCTCAGGTGGGCCACTACAACTGCCATCACTTTGGTGAACACCCTGGGGGCTGTGGTGAGACCAAAGGGAAGGACCCTGAACTGATAGTGGCTGGCTCCCAGCCGGAAGCGGAGAAAACTTCTGGATAGTCTGTCCATCAAAATGTGGTAGTACGCATCCTTGAGGTCTATAGAGCACATCCAGTCATTCTCCTGCAGGAATGGGAGAATTGATTGAATGGTGACCATCCGGAACTTTTCTTTTGCAACTGACAGGTTTACAGTGGACAGGTCGAGGATTGGTCTTAAGTCCCCTGTCTTTTTTGGCACCAGAAAGAACCTTGAGTAGAAGCCTGATCCGGATTGATCTTGGGGGACGGACTGGATTGCTCTTTTTTCTAGCAGCTGCTTTATTTCTGTGGCTGCTGCCTCTCTTTGATTGGGTGAGACATCGGGGAGGCTCCGGAATCTGAGAGGGAGATTCAGAAAGGGGATAGTGTAACCTCTGGATATGATTCGAAGCAGCCAACGATCCACTGTAATGGACTACCAAACTGCTAGGTGCCTTGAGAAATGCCCCCCGACTGCCTCCAGAGTGGAGCAGTCGGGTAACCCCTCAGGGCTGCTGCGCGAGCTGATCCGAAAAAGGTTCTCTCGACCTGAAATTCTTTGGTCCCCCTTTGCCTCTGGGCCGGCATCCACCCTGTCCCCCTCTGCCTCTGAAGGACGAGGGGTCCGGAGCGAAACGGGACTGTTGGGATTTCCGGAACCACATCTTCTTTTGTCCCCTTTGGTTCCTGGAGAAGGACCTCTGGTGAGCCGAGAAGCGGATCCCGACGGCAGACGTCTTCCTCGCTCTGGACCAGCGTGTTGCGGACGGTCTTGACAAACAGCGAAGAGCCGTCAAAAGGGGCTTTTGCGAAGGATGCCTTGAAGGGTTCCGCAAAGTCGCAGAGATGGAGCCAAGCATGCCGCTGTAAGACAATGCCCACTCCGCTAGCTCTAGCAGCTCCTTCTGTGGCATGGGAAAGAAGCCACATAGAAGTGTTCGAAATGGACTTGAGTGGCCATTCGAGCTGAGAATGTTTTCTTATCCTCAGCCGATATGGACTCTGGGGGTGACCCGACGTATTCTTTGATGAGATCCCGCTGGAGTCGTATCACATGTGTCATATAGTTCAGCTACCTTACTGAGAAGGTGGCTGAAGCAAACATCCGCTTCCCTATGCGGTCCATCGTCCGAGTCTCCTCGTCGGGAGGGTGGACCGAGGAACTCTCCTGGGCAAGTTCCTTCTTGGTGGCAGCCGCCACCAACATGGCATCTACCGGAGCACCCTTGCTCCAGACCGTCTTATCTGTGGGTGGACTGAGAATTTTGTCTGGTCTCTTTGGTATGGACTCCACAGTGTCCGGTTCCTTCCATGCCTGGTAGTGATCAGATCTACCAGTGGATCGGCGGGAGGGGACACCCAAGAGGTAGATGGGCCTGTGTCAAACACCTCCAGAAACACAGACTCACTGGAGGAAGGTTTTTGGGCTGACCACCCCCCTCTAATACAAAGCATTTCCATAATGTCTCCGAAGACGACGTCCTCAGGGGCTGACCTTGGGGAACCTTCCCCTAAGTCTGTGTCCTCTGTCAGGGACTCGGGCGAGTCCAAGTGCCTCCTCTTGCACTTACGTTTGTGAGGAACCTCCTCGGGGGGGCTGTCCGAGGATGCCTCACCAACCACATCCTGTTCCTCTAAGGGAACTATCAGGGATGTAGGCGCAGGCTGTCCCTGGGGCCGGGTGATGGAAGGTAGGCCCGTCTGAGAGGGAGTGATGGGTGGAACCGCAGCAGGAGCCTGGGGTCTCGAGTCCCTCGACAAGACTCTCTCCACAACATCGAATGCCGAAGGAGAACTGCTCTCTCTAGGATCCGAGAGCAGTCCCTTCAGATCCGAGGCGTGGACTGGAGCCGGCGCCGATGCAATCGGATCCGAAGGGCCAGTATGCTCCGACCGAGACAGAGCTGAAGACACACTGACACCTCCGTTTTCGAAGCTCAGCTCACAGCTCCGAGTGCTTGGATCCGAAAATGGACCCGACAAACTCGAGGGTGCGGACGGAGCTGAAATAGGGTGTACTATCGGCACCAAGCCTCCCCCGGCTCCGATGCTGCCTGGATCAGATGGCTCCGAACCCCAGTAGTGGGTCTGAGAAGGAGCAATCAGGGCGAAAAATGGGGTCAAGGTCCCCCCTGGAGGGGGGGGGGGGCAGGAGCACTCCCTTCTGCAGTTGGCCCTGGAGAAACCTACACACCTTCTGGTCCTTATCTGTATCGGACAAACTTCGGGTCGATCTAGATGAGGCCACTGAGGCTGGCCTGGAGTGCCACCTCGAAGACCTAGAAGGCGACTGGGTCTCCTCCTCCGGCTCCGGGGAAAAGCGAGGTGAATGGAGCCAGGAAGGAGAAGGCCCGGACGTCCTAGGAGAGGCTAACTGTTTAGCTGGCGGAGCCGAAGAGGAAGCTTCAGCCCGCCGCTTGTGGTGCTTCTCCTTCCTTTTCTCTCTCCTCCTGAGCCATGGTGGGAGGGTGAGTCCCGGCCATGGGAGCAGGGATGGAAGGCGGGATCGCTGCGGTCGCAGCCAGTGCCGCCGAGGGAGAAGAGGACGAAGCCAAGTCCGGGGGCAGAAGTCCCGCCAGAATCAGCTTCGATCTCCTGTCCCTCAAAGCCCTGGGGTTGAAGGCTGCACAAATTGTGCAGCCCAAAGAGAGATGGTCAACCCCAATGCAGATAACACACCGAGTGTGGCCATCCGCTGGGGATAGCTTATGGCCACACTCGGTGCATTTGGAAAAGAAAGTTTTGGGGCCTCAGCCATGGTAATAAGAAAGGCCCAACCTGCACACACCTTCACACACACGGGGGAGGGGGAAGACTAAGCTAACTAACAAAAGGAAAATTTACCAACAAGATTAGCAATTTAACAGAAAAGGGGAAACAACACTCACTCGTCTATAGATTAAACTAAAAAACTAGGTCAAAAAAAGGGAATTTTTGTAAAACTCACAAAACCCTATGCTTGGAAACTCATTCTAGATGTTTGAATAAGCCGCGGCAAACGAGATCTGTGGACAGAGAGGGATGGCAGGGGGTTATGGGTAAGGGGGAGGAGCTTGGAGCTGGGATCTTAGCTGAATAAAGATGTCGGCTCGGATCCGATTCGGATCCGATACCCACAGGTTGATGAACAAATGAAGTTAACTACTTCAGATGTCGTTTTTGACATTATTTTTGTTGATGGCATCGGTTTAATATAAAAATGTTGAGGCCTGTAAACACCCTCAGAAGCCGGTGCCTGCTCAGCGGCTCCGGACGCATCCAAGGGAGAGACATCCGCGGGTTCAATACTTTGAGAATATCGCAGCATACCGCACTCTGAATGGGTCTTGGTAGAGGCCTGCGACTCAAAAGTAGAGGGTAGCAGGGGCTGCGAAAGTGCCTCACTGAGTACAGGCAAATGGCTTAGGAGAAGCTTCGCCGTCGGTTTTGGACCTCTACAGTCTGTCTCTGTCTTTTTCCTTGCGTTTTTTGTGAACTCCGGTAGTTGGATTGCTAACCAACGACATTTCAGGGTAGTTAAATCTTGAACCAAAATATTTAGAAGCAAAAATATACCAACTCTTAATAGTGCGTTGGTTAAATTTAGCACAAAACCAACAGCAAGGCACGTTGTGATCAGGGCCTAGGCAAGGAATACAGTACAAATGAAAATCCTTATGAGGTTTTGCTTCCCACAAGTAATACAATTACTAACTTTTACTGACATCGGTAAGGAGGCAAGAAAAAGTTTCCCCAATGGGGTACTTCGCTTTAGTTTGAAGACTTCGGTTCTGAAACTCGAAAACGAAAATTTCAGGAGTCTGCCGACCAGCACTTGCGAACTGCTTCTGCTTCGGGCACCGAGCGGCAAGAAAGACTGGTTAAAATGGTGTCGGCTGCATGTTTTATACCCCTGAAGACCTGACGTCATGGAAGAGGAGACCGCAACTGACGGAGGACCCAAGACTTTGTTATTCAGGCCGACTGAGGGCAACCTGCCAGCAGATTACCCAGATGTAATGACTACAACAGTGAAACAGGAAGAACATCTTGAGAAAGACAGGTACCCTGTAATACTGGTCAGGTTTTCTGGGAGCCAGAGGTAAAGTGTCAGGGGCCACGCTAGAATCCAAGAAGGCATCATCTACAATGTCAGGAACAGGAGGGATAGCTAAAGGCCTGTGTTGAGGTAGGAGTAAGAATTCCCTAAGCCTCTTTTTGGAGTCAGAGTAATCCTGGCTTTCAAAGCAGAAATGCTCCCTAAGATTACGCAAGGTTTCACCAAAAGAGAAATCCTCTGGAGGGGAAGCAGAGGGAATGGAGTCATCTGCATCAGAATCCTCATACGTAGATAAGGGCAACTCCTGGTCATCAGAGAAAACAGAAATTTCAGAATCCTGATCAGAAGAATCAGAAGGAAAATTAGTCCTAGGTCTCTTAGAGGAAGAAGGGTGGCTTCCCCTTATTAGAATAATAAGGTCTTCAGCCATTCTTATCATTTGTTTTTTAGGCATAGGGGCCTGACCCATGCAGTCTGGGCATCGGTTTTCTAGGCATGGATCCAGTTTTAGGCCTTGAAGAAGAAGATGGCGTTGGTTTAATATGCAAGTCAGTAGGCCTGAATACACTCTCAGAAGCCGGTGCCTGCACAGCGGCTCCGGACCCATCGAAGGTAGAGACATTTGCAGGTTCCACAGTCGAAGAAGCATCTCGCGGCATACCAGACTCTGAATGGGTCTCAGTAGAGGCCTGCGAATCTGAAGTAGCGGGTATCAGGGGCTGTGAAAGCGCCTCACTGTGTACCAGCGAACTGGTGACTAGCTTAGGAGAAGCGTCATCGGCACCTTTGGACCTATGTGGTCTGTATCTGTCTTTATCTTTGCATTTTTTCAGAATGTCGGTAGTCTGGTGGCATACCGAGGCCATTTCTAGATAACTGAACAGAGTACCAAAATATTTAGATGCAAAAATGAACCGACGATGAATAATTCGAGGTTTGAATAAGGCACAAAACCAACAGCAAGGTACGTCGTGGTCTGGGCCTAAGCAAGGAATGCAGTACAAATGAAAATCTTTATGAGGTATTTGCTTTACAGAAGAAATACAAATGTTAACTTTTACTGACATCGGTTTAGAGCAAGAAAAAGGATCCCCAAATGGGGTACTTAGCTTAGTTGAAGACTTCGGATCTGAAACTCGAAAACAAAAATTTCAGGAGTCGGCCGACTGGCACTTGCGAACTGCTTCTGCTTCAGTCACTGCACGGCAAGAAAAACTGATGTAATGGCGTCAGCTGCATGCTTTATACCCCTGACTACCTGACGTTATGGAAGATGAGACAGCAACCGATGCAGGACCCAAGACTTTGATAATCGGGCCGACTGAGAGCTACCTGCTAGCAGATAACCCAAATGTGACAGCTGCAGCAGTGAAACATGAAGAACATCCATCTGTTTACCAAAACTAAAGTATGTGACAAGCTGGTATTGGAGCTTAGGATAGCTGGTGAAACAACTGGACAGGAAGATAAGTTTTGATGTAAGCATTTTTAATGACAACCACAAGTCTTAGACCCCAAACACAAGTTTTGATCAAAAAGTAAATTGTTTTATCACAAAAATCAATTTAAAACATTTTCCACAGGGGATCATAACCAAAACTGTCAGATTTGAGGTAAACAAATCAGTGACAAACTATTAAAAACATCAGTTCCAACCTTTAGTAATTACTTCTGACAGAAAAGCACAATTTTCCTCAAAAAAGTAGAAGGTATTCCTGGATGAGGTACTTGTCTGCACAGCCTTGACGAAGGTCTTGCTGACCAATCACTTAAAGCTTGCAGGGAAGAGCTCACTTTCATGGCAACAACAATCACAGTTTTGGTGGCTTAGCCAAGCTGTACAGTGCCTAAGGTGTGCAAAAGTTGTCCTAAAACTTTGGAAGCTAGTCCAATTCTTGGCAGGATGTCCCATAAAGCTAAGACTACTGCAAAAGTGATCTGATGATGATCATCACTGAACAACATATGTTCTTTGCATTTTAACTAACAAACAACAAGCTAAGTACCCATTCTTCCTATTCTCAATATCTTCATTCTATTTCTCATTATCAAGATGGTCAAGGTTGTGGATACTACAAACGATGAAACATGCAGGCACATTACTCTGCTAGTGAATGGAGTACCATCTAAATGACATAATAAAATGAGAGAGAGGGTCAAGATTTGGAGACGCCTTGAGATGAAACTAATTTTACTGAAAGAAAGGATGACTGAACATAATGGCAAGTGTTTTCATACAGTTATATAGAAATGACATGTGAGGTAAAGTTACACTGAAATGCCTGAATGGGGTGTAACTAAGTAGCACTGTTCCCATACTTCCTCCTGCCTACTTAGCTCAAGCTTTTAATTAAAAGCATTTAAAAGGGAAAGTGAAAACCCCTTCAAATCTGCTGTAACAGAAAGAGAGGATTAATCAGCCACAAAAGCTAGGGATGACCAGCCTACCAATGAGTCTAGCCATGTCCAAAATCCATATACAATGACCACAGTCACAGAGTTTTAGTCATAATTAACAGCATGTTTTTTTTCAGTAATGTGGGGTGGGTACTTCTGCTATGTACAATTTTAAAATAAGGGAGACGGGAGCCAGAATGAGCAAATGGATGGCCTGATTTCTGGAAAGGTCACATGTAAAAGACACATTATGAGCAGGATGCAAACTCTAACATCCTGATCAGGGAAACCAGAACTGATACACAGGAACATTTAAAGGGTAAAGTGCTACTCCAGGGTAAAACTGAAACATTTCTTCAGTCTATGTTTAAGCCCAGCAACCACTATATAATGCCTTCTGGCTATTAATAGACTTAAAACATAAAAAATTAATGGAACGTTCTTTTTAATGCAACATATAAAAATATCAAGCCCAACCATTCGTCCTATGGCAGAATATTAAGAATGTGCATATTTTTACTGATATTCTGTTTCAAACATTACATTTAAAATTAAATTTAAGCACTGTAAATGATCGGAGTGATGCACATCCTCTTGTTTCAGAAAAGGTTATGTCAACATACCAATTTTAATAAAAATGCATTTTAATACATTAAAGATGTTTTATTAAATTAAAGGAAATGTTTTAAAGACTTATGATTTGAAGTCACTCTAGACCTTAAGGAACAAAGCTTTCATTACTGCAAAACTATAATCTTTTGGAGAGAAAAACAGCCATCCAGTTTTACACTGGCTAGACGTCTGTCTGGTGTACACCAGTTAAGCCCATATAAGATACACAATAGTAGTGGACTCAACCATCTGTCACTATGTTTTAGGTAAGCAAAAGCAATTAATTTAGTTAATTAAAATTGATAGTTAACACTTCTGCACGAGACAGCAGATATAAATAAAGGGTTATTTTATTAGCTGTACCATTTTCCTCTGTATTTTCACTACTCATCATACTATAGCCTACAGAATTAATCCAGAAAAAAATATTTCAGAGAAAAAGAGTACAATGCCCCTCACAAAGCAAAAAACAAGGAAATCAAACTTGAATATTCTGTAGTCATATTAAGAAGGTGGTAATGAATTCCTTCAAAGAGTGCGCCTGCAAAGGATAACCTGAAGCTCATCAGAAACCAGTTCATAGACTGCCAATGAAACTGCACTTCGGTAAAACTGTAAGGATTCACTGTGTAAGACCATACTTTAACATCACAAAACATGTTTTTTGTAGGGGGGATGTTTCATTGCGTCCCCACCACTTCATCCAGACTTGTTTAAAACAGCTCTAAAAAGTACAGTTGTGCACACTTACCATAAATGTAGATGTTCGAGTGTATTCACTGTTGCAGTCATTACATTTGGGTAATCTGCTGGCAGGTTGCCCTCAGTCGGCCTGAATAACAAAGTCTTCGGTCCTGCGTCGGTTGTCAGGGGTATAAAACATGCAGCCAACGCCATTTTAATCAGTTTTTCTTGGCCCAGATGTCAGGTGCCCCCCAAATGGGGAGCAAAAAAAAAAAAAAATATATATATATATATATATATATATATATATATATATATATATATATATATATATATATATATATATATATATACACATGTAATTTAGAACACAAAAAATTTACCTCCAACTAAAAGCAAATACACCACAAAGGCTTTTGAGCATAGTGAAGGAAAGAAGAGGTATAATAATAGAGAAGAAAGGGGGCTGGCGGGTGGGTAACCCGGACTGCAACAGTGAATACACTCGAACATCTACATTTATGGTAAGTGTACACAACTGTACTATGTTCTTCATGTTTCACTGTTGCAGTCATTACATTTGGGTAGAATCCCAAAGCTATGGATGGGAGGATGGAATTAAACAGCATTAGGAGCAGCTATAAGGCCCTGCAGGACAGCAGTGGCAAAGCCTGCCCTTGATTTAGAAAAGACAGGTAAATGGTAATATTTTGTGAATGTATGAACTGAGCGCCAAATAGCAGCTTCTAGAATGTCTCTGGTAGGAACCCCTCTGAAAAAGGCTGCAGAAGTAGATGCAGCCCTGGTGGAATGGGATCTGATCTCCTTGGGGACAGGTTTACCATGGAGCATGTAGCAGAAAAGAATACAATGACTTATCCATTTTGAAATAGTCTGCTTTGATATAGCCTTCCCCTCTGTTCCTGCAGTAAATGCCACCAGTAGTTGCTCAGACTTTCTTAGAGATTTTGTACTGTTTAAGTGGAATCTTAGTTGTCTGTGTACATCCAATGAATGCAGGATCCACTCCCCCTTGTTCTGCGGATTTGGGAAAAAAGTTGGCAGGTGAATGGTCTGGCTGAGAGCCACACTGGATACCACCTTAGGCATAAAAGAAGGACTGGTCCTGAGGGCCACCCTGTCCGGGTAAAAGATAATGAAAGGCTCCACTGCCATGACAGCTTGTAGTTCTGAAATCCTTCTAGGTGAAGTGACTGCTAAAAGAAAGGCCGTCTTCCAAGAAAGAAATTTTATATCTGCAGTAGCAGCTGGTTCAAAAGGAGGTAGGGTGAGTTTTTCCAGCACAAAACTGAGGTCCCATGAAGGAGTCGGTGCTCTCCTGGGAGGTCTTAAATTTTTGGCCCCTCTGAGGTACTGCTTTAGCAGGGGATGAGAAATGACAGCAGGCTCTGTGTTGTAATGAGCCGAGATGGCAAAGGCATGGATTTTTACAGAAGAAAAAGATAGGCCCTTGTGAAGCATCTCAGTAATATATTGCAAAATCTGAGGAATATTGGGCATTGCTGTGTTTATTCCTTGTGCTTGGTTCCAAGCACAGAATCTCTTCCATTTATCAGCATAAGATTCTTTTAGTACTAGACCGTCTAGCCTCCAAAATGACATCCATCACAGGTTTACTGAGAGATGTGATTGGTGAAATTAGTTGATTAGCCATGCTGCAAGATTCAGAGTTTGGAGCGGAATGTGAAGAATTTGATAGTTCTGCTGAGACAATAGATTAGATGTCTGAGGCAAGTACCATGGAGGAAGGTGTGACATATTCCTTAGAAGCGGGTACCAGGGTTGGTGAGGTCAGTCCGGAGCGATCAGAATCATTTTTGGTTTTTCCTGTCTGACTTTTAGTAAAACCTTGGAGAGAACAGGCAGAGAGGGAAAGGCATAGACTGATAGGTTTTTCCAGCTGAAGGATAGAGCATCCACTTTCCAAGCTTTTCTTGTGATGAGTTCTTGTGCAGAATTTGTCCAACTGGTAGTTTTGGGGAGAGACAAATAGATGTCTGGGCTCCCCCATTTTCGTGTCAACATGCTGAAGATTTGTGGATCCAGTTTCCATTCGTGTGGGTCCATAAGATTTCTGCTTAGGTCATCTGCCAGAGTATTTTGCTTTCCTGGCAGGAATTGAGCTTGAAGATGTATTTGGTAAGTCAAGGCTGTGTTCCACAAGGCCATGGCTAGTCTGCAAAGGGGGTAGGTGTGGGTACCCCCTGCTTGTTTATGTACCACATAACTGTGGTGTTGTCTGTCTTTATCTGTAGTTGTCCTGGATGAAGGAAGTCCTTGAAGACTGTCAGAGCATTCTGTACAGCTAGCATTTCTTTCTGGTTGATATGTAGGTGCATTTGATTTGGGCTCCATTCGCCCTGAATGCAACTCCCTGCCAGATGGGCCCCCCCAAGCATAGTCTGATGCGTCTGTAGTCAGGGTTTGGGTGGCAGAGGGTAGAATGAAAGATGGTCCCTTGTTTTGGTGACATGCCTCTGCTCACCAAAGGAACTCCTGTTGCAGGCAAGGAATGAGAGGAATCATCGTTTCCAGGCTGTGACAATGTTGACTCCATAAGCTTTTTAGGTACCATTGAAGTTTCCTCATATGCAGTCTTGCATATGGAATTAGTAGAATGCAGGATGCCATGAACCCCAAAGCCTGCAGAATTTGTCTTGCAGATAGCTAGGTTTTTGTTGCCACTTGTTTGAAGTATGTTATCAATTGAATTTGTTTGTCTGGCGTGAGGTAAGCCATCTGGGCAGTTGTATTCAAGCTTGCACCCAGGAATGTAATTATTTGAGAGGGTACCAGTTGCAATTTCTTTTCATTTATGGTATACCCTAGGCATGTTAGAAGCCTTTTTACAAATGCCAGATGCTGTAGAGAGTGTCGTTGTCCTCTGCCTGTATTAGACAATCGTCCAGATATGGATAAATTTGAATGTTTCTTTGTCTGCAAAATGCAATTACTGGTGCCAGGCACTTTGTGATGACCCTGGGTGCAGTAGCTAAGCCAAAGGGCAGTGCAGAGAACTGGTAATGCAAATAGCCTGCTTTGAAGTTTAGGTATCTTCACCAAGATTCCCAGATTGGGATATGCAGGTAAGCCTCTTTTAAGTCTAGAGTTACCAACCAGGCATTCTTGCCTAGCATAGGCAGTAGCTGTTGTAGAGTCAGCATCTTGAATTTTGGAATGCCCAGGAAAGTATTTAGAATGGATAAGTCCAGAATTGAATGCCATGATTTGTCTTTTCTGGGTACCAGGAAAAGTCTTGAATAAAAACACTGTAATTTTTCCTTTTCTGGTACTGGTTGAATAGTCCTCATATCCATGAGGGACATGACTTGTTTCTGGGCCTCTGCCCACTGATTTGGGGGCAGATCTGGCCATCCGTTTGGAATTGGCAACGTGTGGAAATGAAATCTGTACCCCTGGGATACTATATTTAAGACCCACTTGTCCTGGTTAATTAGATGCCAATTTTGAGCATGAAGTGCTAGTTTTCCCCCCACAGGGGCTGCCAAAAGAGACTGTTTACCGTAGGGTGGTGCTTTGCTATTTCCTGATTTGGAGGTGGAGGCACCCCATTGTTTTGTCCTGTAAGATCCTTGTGACTGAAACCTGGAGCCTTTGGAGTATCTGGGTTTGACCTGAGCGGCTCTGTTGGGCACTGGATAGGACCAATTCTTAGTAGGCCAGTGCCTACTTGACCTGGGTGGCTGCACTTGCAAGAAATCTTTTACAGTTTGCATAGATTTAGCTTTGTCTTCCATCTTTTTTAAAACCTCTTCTGCTTTATTACCGAAACAGACTGTCCTGCTGTAAAGGAGCATCCAACAATTTAGCTTTAACATGATCAGGCAGATTTTGCTCCTTGAACCAAGCATGCCTTCTTATCACAGATCCAGTTACAGCGGCCCTGCAAGAGGTCTCCAAGGAATCAAAACTACATTTCAAAGTATGCTTTCCAACTTGTTCAGCAGAATGCAATAAATCCTGTAACTCTTTATTTTCCACACAATCAGAAATCAACATCATTTTCTGTTTCAGTAAGCCCATGACATGCTGTTGATATTTAAGCATATGAAATTGACAGTTTAAAGCCCTGACTGCCAGGGTTGCAGATGTATAAACTTACTTACCCCATCTATCCAGTGCCCTGAAGTCTCTATCAGAAGGGGTAGGATTTTTGGCTGTAGAAGCCTAAACACCCTTGGGACCCTGAGAAATAGTTTCAGGGTCAGCAGTACGATTTTTGAAAACAAATTTGTGGGAGTCAGGAACCCTATAATATCTGTCTGGCTTACTAGGAGCCAGAGGCAGGAAATCAGGAGCCATGCTGGACTCTGAGAAAACATCAACAATATCTAAAACAGGAGGTATAGCCAAAGGCCTATGCTGAGGAAGAAGAAGAAAATCCCTAAGCCTCTTTTTGGATTCTGAAAAGTCCTGACTCTCCCAATGAAAATGTTCCCTTAAGGTATGCACAGTCTCTCCAAAAGAAAAATCCTCAGGAGGAGAAGCACAAGGGATCGATTCCTCTGCATCAGAGTCCTCATAAGGGGGAATAAAAAATTCTTGATCAGAAGAGGAATCAGAAAAAATGGAAACCTGATCTGAAGATTGATAATCAGTGCCTTGCCTAGGCCTCTTAGCAGGGGGGAGTAATTAAATCCTCAGCCATTCTGATAATTTGTTTGTTAGGCATAGGGGCCTGAGCACTTGTCTCATGCATCTGTTTTTTTAGACATAGTAGTTGGTTTTGGCCTTGTTTTTGATGATGGTGTTGGTTTAATATACAAATCTTTAGGCCTGAAAACACCTTCAGAAGCCGGTGCCTGCTGAGCGGCTGCAGACCCATCCAAGGGCGAGACATCCGCGGGTTCAATACTTGAAGAATCTCGCGGCACACCGGAGTCCGAATGGGTCTCGGTAGAGGCCTGCAACTCAAAAGTAGCGGGCATCAGGGGCTGCGAAAGCACCACACTGAGTACTGGCGACTGGCTTAGGAGAAGCTTCACTGTCGGTTTTGGACCTCGACGGTCTGTCTCTGTCTTTTTCTTTGCGTTTTTTGTGAATTCCGGTAGTCGGATTGCTAACCAATGACATTTCAGAATAGTTAAATCTTGAACCAAAGTATTTAGAAGCAAAAATATACCAACGCTTAATAGTGCGTTGGTTAAATTTAGCACAAAACCAACAGCAAGGTACGTTGTGATCAGGGCCTAGGCAAGGAATACAGTACAAATCAAAATCCTTATGAGGTATTTGCTTCCCACAAGTAATACAATTATTAACTTTTACTGACATCGGTAAGGAGCAAGAAAAAGTTTCCTCAACGGTGTATTTAGCTTTAGTTTGAAGACTTTGGTTCTGAAACTCGAAAACGAAAATTTCAGGAGTCGGCCGACCGGCACCTGCGAACTGCTTCTGCTTCAGGCACCGCGCAGCAAGAAAGACTGATTAAAATGGCGTCGGCTGCATGTTTTATACCCCTGACAACCTGATGTTATGGAAGAGGAGACAGCAACAGACGCAGGAGTCAAGACTTTGTTATTCAGACCGAATGAGGGCAACCTGCCAGCAGATTACCCAAACGTAATGACTGCAACAGTGAAACTCGAAGAACATCTGCAATACTTAAAAAAAAAAGACAGAATTTTAAGCATTCCCTTCTGCCTCAAGTCTTTACAGTTTCAGAACTGTTACAAATTAGTTTGGAGGCGTGGGGAGCAGCTGCGAACTGCTTCTGCTTCAGGCACCGCGCAGCAAGAAAGACTGATTAAAATGGCGTCGGCTGCATGTTTTATACCCCTGACAACCTGATGTTATGGAAGAGGAGACAGCAACAGACGCAGGAGTCAAGACTTTGTTATTCAGACCGAATGAGGGCAACCTGCCAGCAGATTACCCAAACGTAATGACTGCAACAGTGAAACTCGAAGAACATCTGCAATACTTAAAAAAAAAAGACAGAATTTTAAGCATTCCCTTCTGCCTCAAGTCTTTACAGTTTCAGAACTGTTACAAATTAGTTTGGAGGCGTGGGGAGCAGACTCGTCTCTCAAGCAAAAGCACTTTAAAATGTTTTATAGGCTTATAACGGAGTTCACTTACTAATTGATCAACTGCTTAACTTATGCTGTACTTCATGCAGACTTCACTCCAGTGTGGCTTTGTATGACTGTGGTTAAGTGATCTGCAATGAAGTCTACTGATGTCAAGTAAATCTGCACTGTTATACTGTTGCACGTGTACCTTTCTGGAGAAGAATACAGCTTATTTTACTTTCTCATGACACAATCTACAGATAAAGGAAATATATATTGGCAGACTAATTATATAACTGGCTAGTGAAGACTGAAACTGAAATTCAGACGGATGAGGAGGAGGCAAGAGGAAGCCTGCAGACAGAATGGGGGTGAGAAAAGATAAGAAAAAGTCAGATGACCTTGGCAAAGATTATCAGAGTAGCGCAGGCAATTAAAGTGGTACACACAGTAAGGCAAAATGAGAAAGTATAAGGCACAGAAAAGAAAGGGAGGACAGAAAGAAAGAAGCCAGTATGGAAGGAAGGATGCAGAAAGAGCCAGAGCTGGCCATTCAGGATCCTTCATCACAAGTGAACAGGACAGAATTTAGTAGGAAAGGGCACTCGGCATATAGGATAATTAAAGGGCAACATTTTTTAAAAGAACAATGCAGAAGGGATAGGGAAAAGGTCAAATATACCACAGGAAGAAAGGCAAAGTACAGTTGTGTATACTTACCATAAATGTAGATGTTTGAGTGTATTTACTGTTGCAATCATCACATTTGGGTTATCTGCCTGCAGGTACCCCTCAGCTGGCCTGAATACCAGAGTCTTGAGATTTCTGCATCGGATGCAGTCACTTCTTCCATGACGTCAGGTCGTCAGGGGTATAAAACATGCAGCTAACACCATTACATCAGTTTTTCTTGCCCCAAATGTCAGGTGCCCCCAAAATATGAAGCAATTATATGGTGTGAAACACCCCCAGCAAAAAGCAAATGCATATAGTGTAAGATATGCCAAACCAAAAAGGATAGTTGAAAGCAAAGACAATCAGGGGGCTGGAGGGAGGGTAACCAGGACTGCAACAGTGAATACACTCGAACATCTACATTTATGGTAAGTGTACACAACTGTACTATGTTCTTCGTGTTTCACTGTTGCAGTCATCACATAGGTTCATAGGTAGGAACTAGGCTATCTGCCCAAGGGCATTTATAAGCCTAGCCAGAGTGTGTCAGCTTTCGCCACCCCATTGATTAATTACCTGATCCTCTGTCAAGCAGAGCCAATGAAGTGATCTCAGGGGTGTATTTTCTGTTACCCATCCACTCATCAAGGTTCCTCTTGAAGAGTGTTAGTAAGGGGCTCTGCCTGATGCAATTTGGAATTTTGTTCCAAAGCATGGGGAGTCTCTGTGACAGGAATCTATCCCTCCAGCATGTTCTATTTATTGTTGTGGCTAGGTTTAGCTCACTAGAGCGCGTGGCTCGCAGTGACTTGGATTTCTTTAGGTGAGCATGTCCATCAATTCTGAGTTGGACATGGCTTTGTAAGTCAGGCAGAGATCACCTCTGAGTAAACGATATGCCACTGAGTACAGCCGGAGTTTTTTCAGTCGGGCTGCATAGGATTTGGGTTGATTCCCAAAGCTAAGGAAGGGTGAAGGTAGATTATGAAGCATTAGGCCTGGCAATCAGGCCCTGTAAGACTGCTGTGGCAAATCCAGCTCTGGATTTAGAAAAGATAGGCAAGTGGTAATGCTTGGTGAAAGTGTGTACCAAGCTCCAGGTTGCAGCTTCCAGGATGTCCCTGGTAGGGACTCCTCTGAGAAATGCAGTAGAGGTAGGTGTAGCCCTAGTGGAATGTGTTCTTATACCCTGTGGGGTAGGATTTCCATGGTGCTTGTAGCAGAAATGGATGCAGTGTGCTATCCATTTAGATATGATTTGCTTTGAAATGGCCTTCCCCTCTGCCCCTGCAGCAAGCTGACTAGCAGCTGGTCAGATTTTCTGAGAGGCTTAGTCCTGTCCAAAAAGAATCTAAGCTGTCTGTGCCCGTCTAGAGAATGCAGTATCCTTTCCCCTTTATTTTGAGGATTAGGGAGAAAAGTAGGCAAATGAATGGACTGATTTAAAGCCACACTAGACATCACTTTGGGCATAAAAGATGGGTTAGTCCTGAGTGAAACCCGATCCGCATGGAAGATAATGAAGGGTTCCACTGCCATAAGGGCCTGCAGTTCAGATACTTTTCTTGCTGAAGTGACGGCTAGAAGTAAAGCTGTTTTCCATGAGAGGAATTTCAACTCTGCTGTAGCAGCCGGTTCAAAGGAGGGAAGTGTAAGTTTTTCCAATACAAAGTTAAGGTCCCAGGCTGGAGTGGGAGCTCCCTGGGAGGTCTTACATTTTTGGCCCCTCGAAGGAACTGTTTTACCAGAGGAAGAGGGGTGGCTCAGTATTACAATGAGCTGAGATAGCAGAGGCATGAATCTTAATTTAAGAGAAGGATAGGCCCTTGTGGAGCAATTCTGTTAAGTAATCTAGTATATGAGGTAAGCTGGGCACAGTTGTGGCCATCCTTTGAGAATGGCTCCAGGAACAGTATCTTTTCCACTTTTCTGAATAGGATTTTCTAGTACTAGGCCTCCTTGCCTCAAGAATGACATCCAGCACCTGCTTACTGAGGGTTGCTAGAGTTCAGGGGTTTAGCCAGGCTGCAAGGTTTAGCGTCTGAAGCTCAGGTTGCAGAATTTGGCCTCCCTGCTGTGACAGCAGGGAAGGGGTCTGAGGCAGGTGCCATGGTTGTAGCACTGTCAGATTGCGCAAAAGAGGATACCAGTGCTGGTGTGGCCAGTCTGGTGCAATCAGGATTGTCCTTGGCTTGCCCTGTTTGATCTTTAATAGAACCTTTGAGAGGAGAGGCAGAGGGGCAAAGGCAAAGACTGAGAGGCTTTCCCCAGGAAAAGGACAGGGCATCCACCTTGCAAGCTTGGCTGTGGGGAGTTCTGGTGCAGTATTTGTTCAATTGATAGTTCTGAGGGGAAGCAAACAGATCCACCTCTGGTGTCCCCTATCTGTTTCCCCAAAAGTTTGAATATTTTGGGTTCCAGTTTACATTTGTTTGGGTCCATGCGATTTCTGCTTAAGTCATCTGCCAGTGAATTTAGTTTGCCTGGCAGGAATTGAGCTTGTAGGCACACTTGGTTGCTCAAAGCTGTGTTCCACAGAGCCATGGCTAGTCTGCAGAGTGGGCAGGAATTTGTCACCCCTGCTTGTTTATGTACCACATAACTGTGCTGTTGTCTGTCTTTACCAATAGTTGTCCTGGAAGAATAAGGCCTTTGAAGGCTGTCAGAGCATTCTGTACAGCTAACATTTCTTTTTGATTGATATGCAGGTGCATCTGCTTTGGGTTCCATTTGCTCTGAATGCACTGCCCTGCCATGTGAGCCCCCATGCATAGTCTGATGTGTCTGTTGTTAGGGTTTGGGTGGTAGGGGGTAGAGTGAGAGTGTCCCTGGTTGTGGTTGCAGGCCTCTGCCCATCAAAGGAACTCTGCCCTTAGACACGGAATGATAGGAATTATTGTTTCCAGGTCCTGAGAATGCTAACACCATAGACTTTTTAGATACCACTGAAGTTTACTCATATGCAGTCTTGCATATGGAATTAGCAGAATGCAAGAGGCCATGAACCCCAGAGCTTTCAGTATTTTCCTTGCAGATAGCTGGGTTTTGGTGGCGAGTAGGTTGAAGTAAGTTGTCAAATAAATTTGTTTCTCTGGAGTAATGAATGCCATCTGGGAAGTTGTGTTCAAGCTTGCTCCCAGGAATACAATCTGTTGACAGGGTACTAGGTGTGATTTATTTTCGTTGGTGGTGTAACCCAGTGAAGTTAGAAGTCTCTTTACAAATGCCAGGTGCTGTAGTAGCAAGTCCTGACTTTTCACCTGAATCAGGCAATCATCCAAGTATGGGTAAATCTGAATACTTATCTGCCTACAAAAAGCAATAGCTGGAGCTAGGCACTTTGTGAATACCCTGGGCACAGTAGATAAGCCAAAGGGACGTGCAGAGAACTAATAGTGCATAGAGCCTGCCCTGAAGCGAAGGTATTTCCTGCAAGATTCCCTTATGGGGATGTGCAGGTAAGCTTAAGTCTAGGGTTGCCAGCCAAGCATCCTTGGCTAGCATAGGAAGCAGTTGTTGGAGAGTTAGCATTTTGAATTTTGGAACCACCAGAAAGGTGTTGATAATTGATAAATCCAGGATAGGACGCCAGGAGTTTTCTTTTCTGGGAACCAGGAACAGTTTTGAATAAAAGCCTTGTCTCCTTTGTTCTGCTGGGACAGGTTGAATAGCCTTGATGCTGATGAGAGAAAGTACTTGCCTTTGGGTCTCCGCCCACTGGTTTGGGGGGAGGTCTGGTCATCCAGTTAGGGTTGGGAGTGAGTGGAAGTGGAATCTGTATCCTAGGGGAAACAATGTTTAAAACACATTTGTCTTGGGTAATGTATTGCCAGTTTTTTGCATGCAAGGCGAGATTTCCTCCTGAAGGTGCAAGTACTTGAGCAAGGCTTGGGGGAGTTAAGGATAAGTCATTGTGCAAGTTTACCATAGGGGGGTGGCTTACTACTCTCTGTTTTGGACGTGGAATCACCCCATTAGTTAGATCTGTGCATAACCTGAGACTGAAGTCTTGGGAGTCTGCTGACCCTGGGTCTGGACTGAGAAGGCCTGGAAGGGACTGAAAAGGACCAGTTCTTTGAAGGCTAATGCCTACTGAATCTAGGTGGCTGTACTTGTAAGAAATCTTTAACAATTTGCATAGATTTAGCTTTCTCCTCCATCCTTTTGAGAACTTCTTCTGCTTTATTGCCAAATAGGCACTCTTGGTTGAAGGGTGCATCCAGTAATTTTGCTTTGACATGATCTGGCAAGTTTTGTTCCTTAAGCCAAGCATGCCTTCTAAAAACAGACCCAGTGACAGCAGCCCTACAAGATGCTTCTAAAGCATTAAAACCACACTGCAAAATATGTTTACCAATTTGGTCAGCAGAATGCATTAACTCTTGTAAATCTTTGTGTTCTGCACAGTCAGGAATCAACATCATTTTTTGTTTAATTAGCCCCATAATATGCTGCTGATACTTTAACATATGAAACTGGCAGTTTAAAGTCCTAATGGCAAGAGTAGCAGAGGTGTATACCTTCTTACCCCATCTGTCTAAAGCCCTAGAATCCCTGTCAGAAGGGGTAGGATTCTTGGTAGTAGTAGCCTTAATGCTTTTTGGTCCTTGGGAAATGGTCTCTGGATCCACAGTAGGATTCTTGAAAAGGAATTTATGAGAGGTCAGTTACTCTACAGTACCTGTCAGGTTTCCTGAGAGCTGGAGGCAAAGTATCCGGGGGTAACGCTGGATTCCAAGAAAACATCATCTACAATCTCCAGAACTGGAAGGATAGCTACAGGACTATGCTGAGGCAGGTTTAAAAATTCCCTGAGTCTCTTTTTGGACTGAGAGTAGTCCTGGCTTTCCCAGCAGAAATGCTCCCTAAGGGTATGCAGAGTTTCGCCAAAAGAAAAATCTTCTGGAGGGGAAGCAGAGGGAATGGAATCCTCTATATCAGAATCGTCATAGGTAGATAAGGGTATGTCCTGGTAGTCATAGTCAGAAGGAACAGAAACATCAGATTCCTGATCAGAAGAATCAGAAGGAAAATCAGTTCTACGTTTCTTTGAGGGGGGAAGGCTGGCTTCCCCTAATTAAGGTAATAAGGTATTCAGCCATTCTAATCATTTGTTTTTGTGGCCTGTGGGCCTGAGAATGTGCTTTGGTCGCTGGTTTCCTAGGCGTAGTGTGAACTTTAGGCCTGAAAAATTCAGTATTTTTGGCTTGAAACAAAGTTGTTGGTTTAATATGAAAATCAGTAGGCCTGAATACACCCTCAGAAGCCGGTGCCTGCACAGCGGCTCCAGACCCACCCAAGGTAGAGACATCCGCAGGTTCCACAGACGAAGAAGCATCTCACGGCATACCAGACTCCGAATGGGTCTCAGCAGAGGCCTGCGAATCTGCAGAAGTGGGTATCAGGGGCTGCAAAAGCGCCTCACTGAGTACCGGCAGACTGGTGACTAGCTTAACGGTAGCTTCGTCGGCAGCTTTGGAATTAGGCGGTCTGTCTCTGTCTTTATCCTTACGTTTTTTCGGAAGATTGGTAGTCGGATGGCTTACCGACGCCATTTCGGAGTAGAGAGATCAAGAGCGAAAGTATTTAGCTACAAAAATTGCCCGACAATGGATAGTTCGGGCGTTGAACAAGGCACAAATCCGACAGCGAGGGACATTGTGGTCTGGGCCTAAACAGGTGACGCAGTAAGAATGAAAATATCTATGAGGTATTTGCTTTCAACAGGCAAGACAATTACTAATTTCTTTCTGACATTGGTTAGAGCAAGAAAAAAGAATCCCCAATGGGGTACTTATCTTTTAGAAGACTTCAGGTCTGATACTCGAAAACGAAAATTTCAGGAGTCGGCCAACTGGCACTTGCGAACTGCTTCTGCTTCAGGCACCACACAGCAAGAAAGACTGATGTTGATGGCGTTGGCTGCATGTTTTATACCCCTGACAACCTGATGTCATGGAAGAAGCGACAGCATCCGAAGAAGAAATCCCAATACTCTGGTATTCAGGCCACCTGAGGGCTACCTCCAGGCAGATAATCCAAATGTGATTACTACAACAGTGAAACATGAAGAACATCCAGCAAATGCACTAAGAAATACTGAGAGTAGTTTTAGTGGAGGTGGAAAAGTTAGTGGTAGAGGCACAAAGCAAGAAGTGAAGGATAGGAGAACCAGAGTGAGGACAGAGGAAAAGGTTATGTTGACTATAAACTCACTCCCACACAGGATTTGGAGTCTAGGCAAGCAAGAAATCATTCCATATTTCATTGAACCAGTGTCATTATTTTCATGTTTTGTTCATTTCTTATGTGATCCCATTCATCCTGGCCTGTAAACAATCAATTGAAATCAGTGCACTAGCCTTTGTAGAAAAACACACAAATAAATAAATAGCACAGTGACAAGCCAGCAACTGAATTTTATCCCAGTTGTTTTTTTTACCCTTTCTTTTACAGCTCTCTTCTTTTTCACTATGGAAGAGCTCTAATCAACCTGCTCTTCAGAGTGCAGCCATCTTGGAAAATAGATTAATTTCGGATGATGTTCCTCTCGTCACAACATTCTGTGTCTTGCCATTTGCTGGATATCTAGTTCCTCAGTCTTGCTCCTGTTATTCTCCACGTTTCCTATCAAGCCCCTGTCAAAGGCCTTGCAGAAATGAAGGTAGATCAGCAATAACGCCATCATAAAGCTGGACAACTCCTGCTGCCTGTATACCCCCATTACTGTTCTGTAGAGATGGTACCAGCTTTCCTGTCAGGGTTCTTTCTATGAATTTTTCTGCCACTGTTGCAGTTTCCCAGAGATTTGCAGCCCACCTCTTTGCATGTGCTGTGTTTCAGTCCAGTGACAGTTCTGCAGTAGCCTATGATCTGCTGAAGATCGCCATCAGACAAAAACACAAGTGGTTCCCTCTCCACCTTCCGTCTATTCTGGTGTCTGTCCACTGTTCTCCACATTCTGCTTTGCCTCCGTAATAGCACACAGCACATCTCTTGTTTTCCTATTTGAAGTCTGAAGCAGAGAATACATTCAGTACCCCACCCCCACCCCAGTCTTCTGTTACATGCTTCCTATCTTTTCACAACCTGGGTAGTTCTGTCCCTACCTTCCTTCTTTCTGTTTTGCACCTTAAAAAAGTCCTTGCTCCCCTTCCTGGACAAGCAGGAACCAAACAAAACATACTTTCACCAGGAGAACAATATATCCAACTGGACATAATAGTAGGATATACTTAACCACCACCCCAAGCACAAGGATGGAACACAAGGAACCATGGCCACATCTTTTGGTGACCAGAGAGAGAGATGTGGAAGGAGACAACAGACAGGATTTTCACCAAGGCCACCAGGAACCTGAATCTGACTTGGGTGCACCCACCACCAGCATGAGGCAACAGGACATGAGGATAACACCACAAAGGGGGCACCCCACCAACTGGAGCTACCAAACCCAACAGGGAGGCACACTATGGAGCAGCCTTTTGTCTCGACTCAGAGAGCTCCACAAGGGCACGAACAACAGGTCCTGGCTATTGCAGGGAGCTGAAGGATTTGGAGAAATCGACAACAGAAGAGACCCACCAGAACCGCCAATAAAACAGGACTGAAATCTGGAACCACTTAACAAAACCATCTACTCAGCTAGAGCAAGAAATCTTAGGTAAGAGTCTGACTTTTATACCTTTAAACAGAAGTAACTTGGTGGAGACTGTCATGGATGTCAAACTGAATGTGAGGAAACTGAATCCTAAAGTATTTTCAATGTCAAAAATAAGAATGGAAGCAACTCCGATAAAAATGACAATGGTATAAAATGATAAAAGCCCAGTAACTATTGTGCCCTTGTACACCCCACCCTGAGTGTGTATGGGAGCAAATGCGATGCCAATATCTGCAGGGCCCTGAGTAAACCACCTAAGAAAAAGTTATACAACATTAGAGGAACTGGCTGCTCTAAAAAAATCTGAGCACAGACAAGACTCGCAGAGTCATGAAGGCAGATAAGGAGAAGCCATCCTAGTCAAAGATGCAGACACTTATAACTGCAAGACTGAGGCCATGCTTGGCAATAACAGGTTTTACAGCAAATGTGATTTTAACACTATGAATGCTGCTAATAATTTGAGAGCAGCAGCTAAGAATGCTGAACAAGGAAGATTTACTAGATGACAAGTTTTTTGACCTTTTGGTTACCGCCACCCAAAAACACCAATCTTCTTTGGGATCCTAAAACCCCATAAGAATATCTCTGATCCCCCCTATTGACCAGAAGTGGCAAGTGCTGGTTACATAACTGAGACAATATCCATTTACCCTGATGATCAGATAAAGCCAATGGCAAAAGCCATCAAGTCTTTTGCATTAGACTCTGGATTTTCTGGGTAAAATTAGAGATATTCCACTCAGTGATTGCCCAATCCTTGTCACAACAGGTGTGGAAGCCCTTTATACAGTATTTAATCTGTAACAGCGGCACATGAAAAGGACAGGAATGTATTACCTGGAGGGACAGATGTTCTAGAAAGGTTACTGGATCTAACCCTTAGCAACAACTACATCATGTTTAACAAGTTTTATAAACAGACTACTGGAACCTTCTATTGGCCTCATATCATGTACAACAGAGAGGAATCTCCCACAACAATGAAGTCAAAGTAAACTTTACTGTCATTTAGAACTACACATGTGTAGCCTAAATGACATTTCGTGCACCAGCTCAATTCTTGATATTACAAAGGAAAGTGAAACAACACATACAAGTGGAGGAATAAACATAACCAACAAATACAATACTACTCCCAATATAAGCAAGAAAGAGCTGAGGCACTGACCAACACTCATGTACAAAAAGAATACCCTACCGGAAGTTAAATTAACTACCCTATTTAAAGTAATACAAAATGCACTACAGATTGAAATGCCTAAGTTATTTGTTTAATATTGCACTCAAGTGACTTAAATAATGCTGAGTATGGATATAACAAATAAATATTGCACTTACTTGGAATATATATAAGTATATATTGCAAGTGTGTTGAGGAGATGGAAAGAGTACTTTGAGGGGTTGATAAATGAAGAGAATGAAGAAAATGAGAGGGAGAGAAGGTTGGATGATGTAGGGATAGTGAATCATGAAGTACAAAGGAGGAAGTAAGGATAGCTATGAAGAGGATGAAGAATGGAAAGGCTGTTGGCCCAGATGACCTACCTGTGGAAGCATGGAGGTGTTTAGGTGAAATGGCAGTGGAGTTTTTAACCAGATTGCTTAATGAAATTTTGGAAAGTGAGAGGATGCCTGAGGAATGGAGAAAAAGTGTTTTGGTACCGATTTTTAAGAATAAGGGTGATGTGCATAGCTGTAGTAACTATAGAGGGATTAAATTGATCAGTCACAGCATGAAGTTATGGGAAAGAGTAGTGGAAGCTAGGTTAAGAAGGGACGTGATGATTAGCCATCAGCAGTATGGTTTCATGCCAGGAAAAAGCACTACAGATGCGATGTTTGCTCAGAGTGTTGATGGAGAAGTACAGAGAATGTCAGAAGGAGCTGCATTGTGTTTTTGTAGACTTACAGAAAGCATATGACAGGGTGCCTAGAGAGTTGTGGTATTGTATGAGGACGTCAGGAGTGTCAGAGAAGTATGTAAGAGTGGTACAGGATAAGTACGAGGACAGTGTGACAGCGGTGAGGTCTGCTGTGGGAGTGACGGATGCGTTTAAGGTGGAGGTGGGGTTACATCAAGGATCAGCTCTGAGCCCTTTCTTATTTGCAATGGTGATGGACAGGCTGACTGATGAGATCAGACAGAAGTCCCCGTGGACTATGATGTTTGCAGATGACATTGTGATCTGTAGTGAGAGTAGAGAACAGGTGGAGGAGACCCTGGAGAGATGGAGATATGCTCTAGAGAGAAGAGGAATGAAGGTCAGCAGGACTAAGACAGAATATGTGTGTGTGAATGAGAGGGAGGATAGAGGAATGGTGAGGATGCAAGGAGTAGAGGTGGCGAAGGTGGATGAGTTTAAATACTTGGGGTCAACAGTTCAGAGTACCAGTGAGTGTGGAAGAGAGGTGAAGAAGAGAGTACAGGTAGGATGGAGTGGGTGTAGAAGAGTGTTTTGTGACAGACAGGTACCTGTAAGAGTGAAAGGGAAGGTCTACAAGGGGGTAGTGAGACCAGCTATGTTATATGAGTTGGAGACAGTGGCATTGACAAAAAGGCAGGAGTGTGAGTCGGATGTGGCAGAGTTAAAGATATTAAGATTTGCAGTGGGTGTGACGAGGGTGGACAGGATTAGGAATAAGTATATTAGAGGGTCAGCCCAGGTTGGAAAGTTTGGAGACAAAGCCAGAGAGGCAAGATTACGTTGGTTTGGACATGTGCTGAGGAGGGATGCTGAGTATATTGGGAAAAAAATGCTAAGGATGAAGCTACCAGGTAACAGGAAGAGGAAGGCCTAAGATAAGGTATATGGATGTGGTGAGAGAGGACATGCAGTGACAGAGCAAGATGCAGAGGACAGGAAGAAATGGAAACAGGTGATCCGCTGTGGCGACCCCTAACAGGAACAGCCAAAAGAAGATGATGATATATTGTACAAATAAATAAAAAAATGACTTGTGTGTCCAGATCCCTGGGACTAGTACCAGAGTTCAGAAGTCTAATCACTGTAGGGTACAAACTGTTACTGAATCTTGTAGTCCTGCAGCAGATGCTGTGATATCTCCTGACCGATGTCAGATGGTTAAACAGTCCATGCTAGAATACGTGTTGTCTTGTATTATTTTGGTGGCCTTTCAGATGCTTCTTGCAGGATAAAGATGTTGTATCAGTGGAAGACTGGAACCTGTTTTACCTTCAATGCAACCCTCACCACACTTCGTAGTGTCTTCCTTTCTGAAACTGTGCAGCATCCAAACCACTGTGTGAAATTGCATGGTGAGGATCCTCTCCACTGCATCTCTATAGAAGATGGAGAGAATATGAAGAGGAAGATTGGCTTTTTTCAGCTTTCTTAAAAAGTGGAGGAGTTGGTGCACTTTCTTCACAAGATGGCTAATGTTTTCTAACTATGAGAGATCCTCTGATGTGTGTACATCCAGAAATTTCGTACTCTTAACCCTCTCCACACTCTCACCACTGTTCTTGAGTACTGGGTGGTTTGTTTTTTCCTGAAGTCGATGATAATCTCTTTGGTGTTGCTTACATTCAGGTCAAGGTTGTTCTCCTCGTACCAACTGATCAGAGACGCCACCTCCTCTATGTACGCCCTTTCATTTTCCTTTGTGATGAGCCCCACAACTGTAGTGTCATCAGCAAACTTAATGATATGGTTGGACTTGTGTTTAGCATAGCAGTCGTGGGTCAGGATGGTGAGTAACAGTAGGCTGAGAACATATCCCTGTGGAACCTCAGTGTTAATATTGATGCACTTTGATGCATTCTTACCTAAACACACCCTCTGTGGTCTATCAATCAGAAGTCCAGGATCCAGTTACAGAGATCTTTACTGATTCCTAAATTAGCCAGTTTTTCTATCAGTTGCATTGGTGCCACTGTATTAAATGCAGAGCTGAAGTCTATGAACAGCATCTCACATAGCTGTCTTTGCCCTCTAAATCCTCAAGGGAGATGTGCAGTGCTACTGATATGGCATCAGCCGTGGATCGGTTAGCTCTGCATGCAAACTGCAGCGGGTCAAAATCAGGAGGTATGCATGATAAAAGATGCTTTTTGATCAGCCGCTCAAAACATTTCATAACAGTGGATGTCAGAGCAACTGGTTTGTAGTCATTAGGGCTGGAGGGCGTGGTTTTCTTAGGTAGTGGAAGGATGTTAGTTTCCTTGGAGCATGAGGGTACTTTTGCCATGTCGAGAGGTGTTAAATATTTCCTTGAGCACTGTGCATAGTTGATCAGCACAGCCTTTTAACACCTTCCCTGGTATGTTGTCTGGGCCAGCAGCCTTCCTGAGATTCACTCTCCTTAGCTTTCTTCTTACCTCCTCTGTGCTGAGGCTGAGTATTGCATCCTTCTCATCAGTGGATAGCTTTAGTGCCAACTTGTTGTTTCTTTCCTCAAATCTAACAAAGATGATGTTCAAAATGTCCAGGAATTCAATGCTGTCCTCACACTGTGCTGACATGATTCTGTAGTCAGTGATCTCCTGTATGCCTTGTCATAGTTTCTTTGCGTACTTCACGTCTTCAAAATGGCTCTCTACCTTTCTGCCATACTCCCTCTTAGCCTCCTTTATACCCCTCCTCAGATTACCTCTTGTTACACTTAGGGCTGCTTTGCCCTTTGCCCTGGTAAGCTGTGTTTCTCTTCTTCAGAAGCTCATATACCTTAGGGGTGAGCCATGGCTTCTGGTTAGCTCTAATAGTGATACGCTTGGTATTTGTTACCCCATCAACACAATTTGTAATGTATGCCATCATTACCGCAGTGTATTCATCAATGTTCAGATGCTGATTCACTCTGGCTGCCTCCTTGAAACATATACATTTGGTTCCTTCAAAGTATTCTCGGAGGGCCTAAATAGCCCCCTCTGGCCATACCCTTATTTGTTTCTTTGTGGGTTTCTCTCTAACCACTGCAGGTTTGTAAGCTGGCAATAGCAAGATGGTATAATGGTCAGAGTTTCCCATTTGTGGAAGTTGCACTGCCTTATAAGCTAAGTTTATGTACACCTTGTTCAGGATATTATCACCCCTTGTAGGAACATCCACATACTGATGGTAGTGTGTGAGTACTTCTTTCAGATCTGCTTTATTATAGTCACCAGCTGCCACATGTACAAAGTAAGGATATTTGCGCTGCAGCTAACTCATGTGATTGCACACTTTATTTTTTTTTATTATTAGCACTAGGTGGGATATACACCACTGTTACACTGACCCCATTCAGCTCCCTGGGCAAGTAAAATGGTCTACATTTAATGGACAGGAACTCAAGTTTTCACAGCAGTGTGATAGTATGATTTCAGAGTTGCTGCACTATCTTTTGTTAACACAGATGCAAACTCCACCTCCTCTGGCCTTTTCTCACAACGTATGTTTTCTGTCTGCACGAAACAGCTTAAAATTCTAAGTTTACTGCATCATCATTTATCTTGTCATGCATGTTTCAGTAATCAGAAATAAACAAGTACATCTCACCTTGCTCTTATTGGAGAGCTCCAGTCTCAAGTAGTCCATCATGCTATCCAGTGATCTCACATTATCTAGCAGTACAGTTGGTAGTACAGGCCTGTAGGGGTTTACTTTTAGCTTTACATCAATACCTGCTCTGCAACCACTTTTTCCTTGTTCTCTGACATCTCTTTCTCTTTTTTCTTGCCCAGCATATTCCAGAAACATGTTGTACCAGTTTCAGGCACTTTAGAGTGTGAAGAGTTAAAATATCCAGCTGTTGTAGCTCTGTGCAAGTGGTAGGCCCTGCATACTCTGCAGACTTCAAGGCATCCAACCAGCAACATGTAGATGTCAACTGTTTAATTTCTAGTAACTTCTGTCTACTATAAGTTATCGTACCTTCAATTGGAAGTGCAGAAACTGAAGAAGACAGATACCATCAGACATCAAAGCACAAATGCCCAGCATTTCTGTCATTCCCATGAGTTAGCCTGACCTAGAGGATCCCATGGAAGCCTCAGCTCTGGTGGGCAAGTCTTCCTTTAAGTGACAGGGATATAACTGCAGTAGAATGCACAGTCCAAGTTCAATCATCAAACCTTCTCTAAGAGATTCATGGTTTCATTCTATTCGAGTTGGCCAGCCATAGTTATGCTCAAGATGCTCAAACACCGGGTGGACGCTGCTCAAACTCCAGCCTCAAGCCAAAAGTTGAGTACCTTCCTGCTCCTCTCATAACTGTCCATCAATAGGTGCAGACTTGATCTCTAGCTAGTCAAGCGAAAGTAGGAAATGTGAGCAGCCAAAGGTGCAAGATTAACAGGCTCCATAGGAATGTTTGGCCATTGCCTTGCTTCAGAATGCTACTTCCAGTCCTTGCTTTGCTTACTCTTCAATGATCTCATCCTGAATGAGAAATTGAGATGATAAACCCTAGTTTCTCTCTCGCTCTCCTACAGAAGTTACTGGTATGAAACACTGTCAAGTTACCTGCAGCAGCTTGATACCCAGTTAAACGTCTTTTTTTTTTTTTTTTTTCCGTGAGTGTTAGTGCTAGATGCAGTGTTTACTCATAACAATCTGTATACTACATATAACTGAGACGTGGGACATGAACTGTTTGAGTTAAGTTGTTTAGTTAGGAAATCTACTAAGGAATGCAGAATTAACTGAAGTATTTTGATTCTGTGCTGCTAGAGGTTAGCAAATGTAATTTATTCCAGCAATTACATATATTCTTGAATCAAAATGGAATCGAATCATGGAACTTGGACAGAGAATAAATATTTATTTTGTTACTTATCACTCTTTCTCTGAGTAGCTGTAACCTTTGAGTGAAAGTATATAAGTAAGGGGGAGTGGGGATAAAGGCCTCTCATCATATGGGAATGTAGGACCCCTGCAGAAATGCAGTGTGCTTGTTCAAACATATTTCCTTGAGTATGTCTGAAGAGATCCTTTATGTACTTCACGAAAAATGTTTTGTGCACTGCTATCTGAGCTTTTTTTTTTTTTTTTTTTTTTTTAACATGGTGAGCCATCAAGAATCACGATGACACTTCTGGGAATTTCAACTGTAAACTTTTCCTAAGCATCACAGGCAGTGCCAGTTGTTGTTGTTGCATCTTTCGGCTTTTCCCGGTTAGGGGTCGCCACAGCGGAATTCCAGTCTGCTGATGACTGGCAGTAGATTTTTACGTACCGAGTTGCCAGCCCTGACGCACAACCTTCAACGAAGGTATGCCCATTCACACATGTCTCCCCAAAGAAGACGCTCTAGCTGAGAATCGAACAGGACAGCGTCTTACTGTGAGGTGACAACGCTACTGCAGCACCACCACCGCAAGTCATATATTGTGATCCAAAGAACTGCTTACATGATTGACACTTTTTAGGAGTCAAACATGGGAACTTTTCAGTAATGTACATGAAAATCAAGAAATGAACTAGTCAAGTGGCAAAAAAGAACCGTGGACTGCAATGGCTTACTGTACCTGCCTATCACAGCATACAAAGTCACAACATTCACTAGTGAAAGGTGTGCGTGTTCAAATGGCATAAGGGCTACAGATTTTAAAAAATTGTGCCATGATGAAAATACCAGGATAGGAAATTACAAAAGCAAATCAAAGCTGAGTGCCTCTGGAGTCAAATCTGTTACTTCTCTTCAAAAGTGCTGATTTGGGCCATGAAATAAACATGTTTGTTAAAACATAAAAAAATATGGCATGACAAAATTTGATTGTCCTCCAACAGAAACATAAAATGTGAATTATGCCTTGAACACACTGTTTTAGAACAGAGGTAGAATATGAAGTACTGACATCTGCCAACATGACATTCAGCCAACCTCGGCTGTTATACAATCTAACAACTGGGATTAAAATCTTACTGAAGGAAATATTTGCCCATCTCTCTGTTAACCAACTAACTATGAAATATTTACAGAACTAAATAGTGTTTCTCAAATGCTGATGCCCACGAAAGTAAAAAAAATTGATTTAAAATGTAAAATATGCAATGTTTTTAATGTGGAATTTGGCTAATACAAAGGTAGAGCAGAAAAGTGAAAATGTGCATTTGAGTACAGACAGACAGTAAAACAGTAATGTACTACATCACATCTTGTATAGTTTAAGAGGGAGTCAATGAATATGCAAATTTGTCTACTAGGTAGCAGTGGGGTAGATCTACCACTACGTAGTGCTGTACACTTCGTTTTGCAGGAGGCTGCAAAATCTCTCTCTTTGATATCAAGGTGAGGCTCACGGACTTTTCTGTAATCTGAGGAAGGCTTATTGTGGCAGAATTTGGACGTCTACAGTTTATAGCAAGATTCTCCCTTATTTCTCTTACCATCTTCGGTTTATTTTTGTAATAGTTTCAAATACTTCATACAAGACTGGCTAATTTCAGGAACTTAATAAACATCAAACAACCTGACAGTCATTCTTGTAACATCACAATTTCCAAAGTCACTCTATCCCCTATATAAAAATATTTACCACTGCAAATAGAATCACAAACATTTAAAAGGCAACATTTTGAATTTCATGGGAAGTTACAAAAATACCCAATATGGACAATTAAAAACAAAAAAATAAGATAAGTGTTACTCAGCCAAACTTAGAGAAATGCTGTCTTTAAATTAGTACACATAAATGGTCATAAAATAAGTCATACACATAATACAGTACAGTTGTTTAAATAAATTTACCATAAAAGCAGATGCTCGAATGATTACTGCTGTAGTAGTTTTTAGCTATATGAGTTATATCCTGCTAAGGATATAATAGCTGGCCAGCTTCCAAAGCATTAAGCTACCAAACCATCAGGCACTTTCAGCTGCGTTGACTAAAAGATACGTTTGGGAAAAGAATCCTTTACAGCTTTCCTGAGGGAGGCTGAACCCTGAAAGGATAATGCTAGGAACAACAAAAATAAATGTCCACACCCTGGCATAAAAATATACCAAAAACCAAAGGGGATCGAGGAAGGGAGAGGCTATTGAAGCAGTGATCATTTCAACATCCACTCTTATGGTAAATTTACTTACAAGACTGTACTATGTTCATCATATTGATCACTGTTGCAGTAGCCTTATCTATATGGGTAGATTATCCTAGCTTACTACTTTTGGGAGGTGGAATGAGAAGAGTCTAATAGCCCTTGGAAAATGGTCCTAGCAAAGCCTGACCAGGACCTAGAGAAAGAATCAAGTTTACAGTGTTTTGTAAAAGCATGTACAGAAGACCACGTAGCAACTTCTAGAATACCTCTGGAATCCAGCCCTTTCCAAAAGCCATAGAAGAAAGCCAAGGTCCTGGTACAGTGGGCCTTAACCCTGCCTGCAACAGTTTCATTATGGAGAATATAACATAAGATAATAACCTTAGATAACCATTTGGAGATGGTCTGTTTTGACAGAGGCAGTCCCTTCTTACCTTCACAAGAACTGAATTGGTCTAAAGATCAGAAAGACTTAGTTCTGTCAACATAATACCCCAGATGTCTGTTGACATTCAAGGCATGGATTACCCTTTCTACCTCATTTTTAGGTTCAGCAAAGAAAACAGGGAGATGGATAATTTGGCTTAAAGTAAACTGGGATACCACTTTAGGCATAAAAGAATGATTAATTCTCAAAGAGACCCTATCCCTGTGGAAAACAAGACAGGGTTGATTCACCAGAAGAGCTTGCATCTCAGATACTCTTCTTGCAGCACAGGTCAGAGTAATCAGTAAAACAGTTTTCCATGTTAAGAACCTCAATTCAGCCAGGTTAGCTGGTTCAAATGGAGCAAGTGTTGGCTTACCTAACAGAAAATTAAGATTTCAAGTAGTGGTCACCAGTTTACTTGGAAGCTTTTTGAGCATAGCCCTTTTCAAAAACATTTTGACATGAGACTGCATTGAAAGAGGAAGATCCATAAGTAGGCATGCTGAAATGGCTGACAAATGAACTTTAATAGAGGAATAAGAAAGGCCATAGAATATTAACTCACACAAATATTGTAAAACAGAAAACAACTAGTACTGAATGGGTGGTGGTGGTTATGTTGCTGGCATTAACCAGGAAACATTTTTCTTGTTGCTAATATGTGATGATCTGGTAGCAGGCTTTCTTGTCTCCATTAGAACCTGTTGCCCATCCTCAGGAAACAAGTGCCCAAAAAGAATTAAGATCCTACCGTCCAGACAGTCCGTTAAGGTTGATTGGTGTTGGGGTGTATCAAACACATCTGTTCTTGTGTGAGCAGTTCCAGTTTGTGAGGAAGCTTGTGGTTACTGTCCTGGCCATTTCCAAAAGAAGGGGGGACCACTGTAGTCTGGGCCAAAAGGGAGTCACCACAATGATCTTGGGGGGGGGGGTCCTTCTTAATCTTTAGAAGTGTCCTGCATATTAGTGGAAAGGACGGAAAAGCCTACAGGAACATTCCTGGGTCTATATTAGAACACCAAAATGGAGAAATATTGAATGCTCAACATGAGTGAATATGCAGGAACTCAATGTTTTTTTTTTTATTGCAGTACAGTGAAGATTGGAATATTTGCCCTTTCTTCACTGTAGTGCGATCTTGGAGTTGGAATATATATTTAGTGGGTGGTATGGGGGGCACAGCCCCCCACAATAGCGATGTCGAGTTGCTGTATTTGCACTCGTGAGCGTTCGATATTTCTTCCCTTCGATGTTCTAATACAGAGCCACATTCCTGTCAAAGAAAAGAAAACACATCTGTCTTTAAGGCCTACTTGCATGGAGTCCTGGAACTGAATCTTGCCAGTTGATTGTTCAGTGATGAGGCAGAGAGGGCTACTTGAGGACATCCCCACACATGGATCAAATTTTGGAAGACCCCCTGATCTAAATTCCATTCATGAGGGTCTGCCCTGGCCCTGCTCAGTTTGTCTGCCACACAGTTTTGACTGTATATTCCAAGCTAACATGGATACTCTGCAAAGGGGGTATCCCTGCTTGTTGTTGATGTACCACATGACTGTGGTATTGTCTAACAACCTGAAGAGGTCCCAAGGACCAATGATGGTTCAGAGAGTTGAGTGCCATGATCAGGGCAAGCATCTCTTTGATATTTGTGTGTTTGCGTCTGTCCTTGGTGTCCCACACATCATCTCCATTTTTATCCCTCCTGAAACCTGCTTCCCAAGCAAAGTCTGTGAAGTCTGTCGTAACTGACTTCTATGGACCAGGGAGGGCGAAGGGGAGACCTAGATTTAAGAACATCCGTCTCCACCAAATTATTTCTCTTCTGATAAACCACAGCACTGGCATTTGAAAAGACAAAGGGTGAAGGTGCTGGGACCAAAGAGACTGCAGATACCAATACATCTTTCCCAGTGGAGAGTCATATAAGCCATGAGATCCAAAATCCTGAGGTATTGCCTCTCACTGACTAATGTTTGAGTAGAAAACCTTATAAACAGATCTAGATATAAATCTGTTTTTCCTGTAAACAAAAATTACTTTGAACTTATGACTTAATAAATTGGCCACCCTGCAGGAAGGTTTGTCTCAAATAACTGGTGCCAAAATCATGGACTGAAACTAAATGCCAAAAAATGCATTAGTACATCCTTTGGAAAGTCATCTACCTCAGGGAACTATCATATTGGCAATACAGCCATAAGAGTTGATCCATTTGTTCGGGATTTTGGAACTTATGTGGAGAGTAACCTAACTTTTGACCAACATGTGTCTAATGTTGTAAGAAGGTCCTTCCATATTGCATAGCTTATAACAAAGGGATTGTGTCTAGATCTAGGGATACCATTGTCCTTTACTCAGCCCTCATTAGGCCAGTCACTGAATATAATGACCCCTTTGGCATGCATCTGTCTGACCACATGCAACAACTGGAATGCCGACAGAGATACCTTATTAAAAGAATACAATAGCTAATCAACATGTCCTACATGGACTGAGTCAAAGCCCTGTCACTATACTCAGTATCCTAGAGACTGCTACGAGATGACCTATGTCTGGCATACAAGGCATTCTCCCAGTCCATTACTGCTGGATTTACTGCACATCAGAAAGTCAAATGGTGTCAGAAATACTCAGTCGAGATATCTAAATCTCTTTTGCAACATCAACAGAATGGTTTAGAGGAACTGGTATATTTCAGAAAGGATACCGCTTGCTGTGGAACACACTATCCATCCACATAAAATAAAGTTCATCCCTGTCCATACTGAAGCACAACTTAGATCTATGGATGAGAAACAGAAAATTTAACCAAGGACTGCTCCCTGTGCTACTAATGGACAGAAGCAGCTACAAAATGGTTTATCCTATAAATAGATCCTCTCAAATTATCTATGGTATGATGCCAGTTACTCTCATTAGATGTAATACATAATTATCGACCATTGGGATAGGTAAAGCTAATCTATAACCAAATGGGATAGGTTATTTCAGGCACAAAAAGGAAAACTGGCTAGCCTTAAAATGGTCTGCAAAAGCAGCTAGCCTAGTATTTACCTATGAACCTATAAAATGAGGTGTCTAGATGGCATTCCAAGAACATAATCCTGACAGGAGTCGTCAGTGAAAACTTCTGAATGTTCTCTTGGAATCTCAGCTTGTGTAAGAGATCTCTCACTCAAGGGAAAAAGATTCCTGACACTTGGAAAAAGACTCTTCAAACATAAGCAAGTCATTATAAAACCTGATAAAACCCCCTCAGATATAACCTCTTGTTTCAACACATATTTTACATATGTATATACATATATATCAACACATTTTATTGACACCATTGCGAAGCGGATCACTACTTTCCCTCTCTTCAAACCTAAATTCACCAGACCAATATACTACTTATTCTAAACCATCCCCAACACCATCTTTTTCTTTCAGTCCCATACCCACAAGCATCATAAAGAAGCTGCTTCATAAACTCAAACCCTGCTCCTGACAACCTACCTGCTGAATTCCTAAAAATAACTGCTGATTCCATAGCGTACCCCATTAGTATACTAATCAACAGATCAATCCAAGAGTCTTACGTACCTAATATCTGGAAAAAACCTTACATTCTGCCCCTGCTCAAAGGTGGCAAAAATTCCGACATCTCAAACTTCCAGCCAATAGCCATTCTCTCCCCATTTCTAAAATACTTGAAAAATGTGTCCACGCCCAACTAATCAACCACTTAACACCCAACTACTCACCCCTACCCAACGTGGCTTTAGACCAGGCCATAGCACAAATACAGCCCTCATCTCCTTTTTGGATACAGTAAATCGAGCACGCAATTCAGGTCTGATCATCTCTTCACTCTTCCTCGACCTTTCAAAGGCATTTAATACAATTTCTCACCCTTCCTCGACCTTTCAAAGGCATTTAATACAATTTCTCACCCCATTTTACTCTCTAAACTTAATAACCTAGGTGTTCCACCCCAACCCTAAATTGGTTCTCTAGCTACCTTTCTGGCAGATACCAATCAACCAAATGGCAGCAATCCTCTTCCACCTTCTTAAAAATCTCCACAGGTGTCCCCCAAGGCTCAATATTGGGCCCCCTACTATTCAACTTATTTTTTATCAACAATTTCCATGAATCACTAATACAGGCTGACGTAATACAATATGCAGATAACTCAACAATTATCTGCACTGCAAAAAACCCTTCTGAGCTTCAACTACTAACCCAAAATGCCTTCACATCCACTGAAAAATGGATGTCAAATAATCACCTTGCTCTCAACCCAAACAAGACCAAGCTGATTCTATTCACTGCCAAAAAAAACACCTCTGAACAGGGCTGAATTCTCTATCCTCTCCCCAAATAATACCTCAATAGAATTTGTCCCCAGTACTAAACTGTTAGGAGTCACTATCAATGAAACCCTAACTTTTGAATCCCACATACTCATTAACATCTAAAAGACACACCAGAAACTAGATACCCTCTACATACATAGCTATTACCTAAATAACAATGCCAAAAGAACCCTAGTCTCTACCTTCCTACTTCCATCCCTCCTATGGTACCACCATCCTCACTAATATACACTCTTCACTAAAAAACAAACTTGATATATGCTACAATAAAATTTCTAGATTTGCAACAAATGCTAGATCCTCATCACATCACTGTTCCTCACTGCAACAACTAAATTGGCTTGAACTTCCACTCTATCTCAATTACCTCCACTTAATTACTGCACATAAAATAATATATAAACCAACAGCTTGTCCAGCTCTCTCCTCTATATTAAATCTGTACCATCCAGACAAACACCTTAGATCTGAAAACAAAATTCTACTTAAAGTCAATAAACCTCAACTTCCAGCTGGCCAAATGCTTTACTCCTTCACTACCTCCAAACTTTGGAATAACCTCCCAACCTCAATAACTTCCATCTCATACACTGCTCTCTCTAAAAAATCTCTCAGACAACACCTCTCTACCTGTTGGTTATGCCCGTGCCAAAAATAACTCTTCTTCTCTTCTCACTAGTCCCACTTTCTGGGACTACAGGTATGCACTCTTAGCAGGTCTGCAACCATACCTATGACTGTTACTACACTGCCTACACAGATTTAAATGTATGTAAATAATTGTATACGATGTTACTGTTTTTTCTGCCTCCCAACCAGTAATGTCTATGGCATCCATATGACCAAAAGTACATGTTAATATCATCAATGGGCTACCATAAAACTGCAATGGAATTGCTAAAAAACTGTAAATAGTGCTACATTTTTGTTATTTGTATTTTTGATATTTGTATTTCTGTAATGTTGACTTTTATGTGGAGCTTTTCTCCCCGGGCCTCCACTGAAAATGGGATCACCTAGGCCCAGTGGACTTTTCCAGTAAAAAAAAGCAATAAATAATTGAAATATAGAAAATGTGAACATCCTGTAGCCTGCAAAGAACTATAACTGGAGCTAGACATTTTGTGAACACTCTTTGGTGCAGTGGATAGTCCAAAAGGCAAGGCACATAACTGAATGTGATCCTGATGCACAAAACCTCAATAAATATCTGAAGTCTGGATGAATAGGGATGTGATGATAAGCATCTTTTAAGTCTAGTGTTTCCTGGAAACTTGAAAGAGGAAAAAAGAGTTAATAAGTAATGAAATGACAATTTTGAATTTGGGCACTATCACAAACAGGTTTAGAAAAGGAAAGATCCGGAACTGGTCTCAAAGCATTTTTTTTTCTTTGACACTAAAGACATACTTGAATAAAAACCTTTCCCCACCTGGGAAGGGAGAAAGTACAGTTGTTTACACTTATCATAAATGTAGATATTCGAGTGTATTCACTGTTGCAGTCATCACCTATGGGTTTATCCCTGCAGGGGTAGCCCTCGGCCGGCTCGAATACGAGAGTCAATGTTTTTCTGAATCGGCTGCTGTCGCTTACTGACTGACGTCAGGTCACCAGTGCTACAAAGCAAGGCAGCCGACACCATTACATCAAATTTTCTTGCCCTAACCAGTCAGAAGCCCAAGTAAATATGGCAAAGTGGTCCTGGTGGCTAAAAGCCACCGTGAGAAGCTTATGTCTCCCTAAAGAAAGAAGATATAAGGGAGAAGAAGGGAGGGAAACCAGGACTGCAACAGTGAATACACTCGAACATCTACATTTATGGTAAGTGTACACAAAGTACAGTTGTGTACACTTACCATAAATGTAGATGTTCGAGTGTATTCACTGTTGCAGTCATTACATTTGGGTAATCTGCTGGCAGGTTGCCCTCAGCCGGCCTGAATAACAAAGTCTTGGGTCCTGCATCGGTTGCTGTCTCCTCTTCCATGACGTCAGGTCATCAGGGGTATAAAACATGCAGCCGACACCATTTTAATCAGTTTTTCTTGCCCCAGATGTCAGGTGCCCCCCAAATGGGGAGCAAAAAAAAAAAAATAATATATATATATAAAACTATAAATATATAAATGGACTTTAGAAAACAATATTTACCTTCAACTAAAAGCAAATACACCACAAAGGCCTTTGAGTATAGTGAAGGAAAGAAAAGGTATAGAAAGGGGGCTGGCGGGTGGGTAATCCGGACTGCAATAGTGAATATACTCGAACATCTACATTTATGGTAAGTGTACACAACTGTACTATGTTCTCTGTGTTTCACTGTTGCAGTCATTACATTTGGGTAGAATCCCAAAGCTATGGTTGGGAGGATTGAGCTAAACAGCATTAGGAGCAGCTATAAGTCCCTGCAGGACTGCAGTGGCAAAGCCTGCCCTGGATTTAGAAAAGAGAGGTAAATGGTAATGCCTTGTGAACATATGAAGTGAGCTCCAAGTAGCAGCTTCTAGAATGTCTCTGGTAGGTACCCCTCTGAGAAAAGATGCTGAAGTAGAGGCAGCCCTGGTGGAATGGGATCTGATCCCCTTGGGCACAGGTTTACCATGGCGCAAGTAGCAGAAACGAATGCAATGACTTATCTATTTAGAAATAGTCTGCTTTGATATAGCCTTCCCCTCTGATTCTGCAGCAAATGCCACCAGTAGCTGCTCAGACTTTCATAGAGATTTTGTCCTGTTTAAGTAGAATCTTAGTTGTCTGTGTACATCTAATGAATGAAGAATCCGCTCGCCTTTGTTCTGCGGATTTGGGAAGGAAGTTGGCAGGTGAATGGTCTGGTTAAGAGCCACACTGGATACCACCTTAGGCATAAAAGAAGGATTGGTCCTGAGGGCCACCCTGTCCGGGTAAAAAAATAATGAATAGTTCTGAAACCCTTCTAGCTGAAGTGACTGCCAAAAGAAAGGCGGTCTTCCAAGAAAGAAATTTTATATTCGCAGTAGCTGCTGGTTCAAAAGGAGGTAGGGTGAGTTTTTCCAGCACAAAATTGAGGTCCCATGCAGGTGGTGGTGCTCTCCTGGAAGGCCTTAAAATTTTGGCCCCTCTGAGGTACTGTTTTAGCAGGGGATGAGAATAGAGGGGAGGCTCTGTGTTGTAATGAGCCGAAATGGCAGAGGCATAGATTTTTATTGAAGAAAAAGATAGGCCCTTGTGAAGCATCTCAGTTAAGTATTGGAAAATCTGAGGAATATTGGGCTTTCCTGTGTCTATTCCTTGTGCTTGGTTCCAAGCACAGAATCTCTTCCATTTATCAGCATAAGATTTTCTAGTACTAGGTCATCTGGCCTCCAAAATGACATCCATCACAGGTTTACTGAAAGATGTGGTTGGAGAAAATGGTTGATCAGCCATGCTGCAAGATTCAGAGTCTGGAGCAGAGTGTGCAGAATTTGATAGTTCTGCTGAGACAACAGGTAAGGTGCTTGAGGCAAGTACCATGGAGGCAGGTGTGACATATTCCTTAGAAGTGGGTACCAGTGTTGGCGAGGCCAGTCCGGAGCAATTAGGATCATTTTTGGTTTTTCCTGTCTGACTTTTAGTAAGACCTTGGAGAGTAGAGGCAGAGGAGGAAAGGCATAGACTGATAGGTTTTTCCAGCTGAAGGATACAGCATCCACTTTCCATGCTTTTTTGTGATTAGTTCTTGTGCAGAATTAGTCCAACTGATAGTTTTGGGGAGAGGCAAATAGATATACGTGTGGTCACCCCCATTTTTGTGTTAAATTGCTGAAGATTTGTGGATCCAGTTTCCATTTGTGCGGGTCCATAAGATTTCTGCTTAGATCGTCTGCCAGAGTATTTTGCTTTCCTGGCAGGAATTGAGCTTGAAGATGTATTTGGTAAGTCAGGGCTGTGTTCCACAAGGCCATGGCTAGTCTGCAAAGGGGGTAGGAGTGGGTACCTCCCTACTTGTTTATGTACCACATAACTGTGGTGTTCTCCGTCTTTATCAGTAGTTGTCCTGGATGAAGGAAGTCCTTGAAGGCTGTCCGAGCATTCTGAAAAGCTAACATTTTTTCTGGTTGATATGTAGATGCATTTGGTTTGGGCTCCATTTGCCCTGAATGCATCTCCCTGCCAGGTGGGCCCCCCAAGCATAGTCTGATGTGACTGTAGTTAGGGTTTAGGTGGCAGGGGGTAGAATAAATGACAGTTCCTTGGTTTGGTGACATGTCTCTGCCCACCAAAGACACTCATGTTGCAGGCAGGGAATGAGAGGAATCATTATTTCCAGGCTGTGACAATGTTGACTCCATAAGCTTTTTAAATACCACTGAAGTTTCCTCATATGCAGTCTCGCATATGGAATTAGTAGAATGCAGGATGCCATGAACCCCAAAGTCTGCAGAACTTGTCTTGCAGATAGCTGGGTTTTTGTTGCCATTTGTTTGAAGTATGTTGTCAATTGAAGTTGCTTGTCTGGTGAGGTAAGCCATCTGGGCATTTGTATTCAAGCTTGCACCCAGGAATGTAATTATTTGAGAGGGTACCAGTTGTGATTTCTTTTTGTTTATGGTGTACCCTAGGCATGCTAAAAGCCTTTTTACAAATGCCAGATGTAGAAGAAGAGTCATGGCGCCCAATTCTGAATGAGACAATCGTCCAGATAAGGATAAATCTGAATGTTTGTCTGCAAAATGCAATTACTGGTGCCAAGCACTTTGTAAAGACCCTGGGTGCAGTAGATAAGCCAAAGGGCAGTGCAGAGAACTGGTAATTTGCCTAGTATAGGCAGTAGCTGTTGTAAAGTCAGCATTTTAAATTTTGGAATGTCCAGGAATGTGTTTAGTATTGATAAGTCCAGAATTGGGCGCCATGATTTGTCTTTTCTGGGTACCAGAAAAAGTCTTGAATAAAATCCTTGTCCTTTTTCCCCTTTCTAGTACTGTTTGAATAGCCTCCATATCCATGAGGGACATGACTTGTTTCTGGGCCTCTGCCCACTGGTTTGGTGGTAGATCTGGCCATCCGTTTGGAATTGGCAACATGCGGAAATGAAATCTGTACCCCTGGGATACTATGTTTAATACCCACTTGTATTCGGTAATTAAATGCCAGTTCTGAGCATGAAGTGTTAGTTTTCCCCCCAAGGGAGCTGCCAAAAGATAAGTGCTTGGAGATGGCAGAGGAAAGTCATTGAGACTACTTCCTGTAAGGTTGTGCTTTGTTACCTCCAGATTTGGAGGTGGAGGCACCCCATTGCTTTGACCTGTAAGATCCCTGTGATTGATATCTGTAGCCTTTGGAGCGCCTGGGTTTGCTCAGAGAGGCTTTGTTGGACACAGAAAAGTACCAATTCTTAGTAGGCCAGTGTCTACTGAACCTGGGTGGCTACACTTGCAAGAAATCTTTTACAGTTTGCATAGATTTAGCTTTGCCTTCCATTTTCTTTAAAACCTCTTCTGCCTTATTACCAAATAGACTGTCATGCTGTAAAGGGGCATCCAACAATTTAGCTTTAACATGATCAGGCAGAATTTGCTCCTTGAGCCAGGCATGCCTTCTTATTACAGATCCAGTTACGGCAGCCCTGCAAGAGGCCTCCAAGGAATCAAACCCACATTGCAAAGTATGCTTTCCAACCTGTTCTGCTGAATGCAATAAATCCTGTAACTCTATTTTCCACACAATCAGAAATCAACATAATTTTCTGTTTCAGTAAGCCCATAACATGCTGTTGATTTTTAAGCATATGAAACTGGCAGTTTAGAGCACCGATTGCCAAGGTTGCAGATGTATAAACCTGCTTTCCCCATCTATCCAGAGCCCTGGAATCTCTATCAGAAGGTGTAGGATTTTTGGCTGTAGAAGCCTTAACACCCTTGGGACCCTGAGAAATAGTCTCAGGATCAGCAGCAGGATTTTTGAAAATAAATTTGTGAGTGTCAGGAACCCTGTAATATCTGTCTGGCTTACTAGGAGCCGGAGGCAGAGAATCAGGAGCCATGCTGGATTCTGAGAAAACATCATCAACAATGTCTAGAACAGGAAATACAGCCAAAGGCCTATGCTGAGGAAGGAGGAGGAAATCCCTAAGCCTCTTTTCAGATTCTAAGAAATCCTGACTCTCCCAGTAAAAGTGTTCCCTTAAGGTATGCAAAGTTTCTCCAAAAGAAAAATTCTCAGGAGGAGAAGCAAAAGGGATGGATTCTTCTGCATCACAGTCATCATAAGGTGGAATAGATAATTCCTGATCAGAAGGGGAATCAGAAGAAATGGAAACCTGATCTGAAGATTCATAATCAGTGCCTTGCCTAGGCCTCTTAGCGGGGTTGGGAACACCTGATCAAAGTAATTAAATCCTCAGCCATTTTGATCATTTGTTTTTTAGGCAGGGGGCCTGAGCACGTGGCTCATGCGTCAGGTTTTTAGACATAGAAGATGGTTTTGGCCTTGTTTTTGATGATGGCGTCGGTTTAATATAAAAATGTTGAGGCTTGAAAACACCCTCAGAAGCCGGTGCCTGCTCAGCGGCTCCATACCCATAGGACAGACATCCGCAGGTTCAATACTTGCAGAATCTCACGGCATACCAGACTCCGAATGGATCTCAGTAGAGGCCTGCGACTCAAAAGTAGCAGGTATAAGGGGCTGCGAAAGCGCCTCACTGAGTACTGGCTAATGGCTTAGGAGAAGCTTCTTCAGTTTTGGACCTCAACGGTCTGTCTCTGTTTTTTTCCTTGCGTTTTTTGTGAACTCCGGTAGTCGGATTGCTAACCGAAGACATTTCAGGGTTGTAAAATCTTGAACCAAAATACTTAGAAGCAAAAATATACCGACGCTTAATAGTGCGTTGGTTAAATTTAGCACGAAACCAACAGCAAGGCACATTGTGATCAGGGCCTAGGCAAGGAATACAGTACAAATGAAAATCCTTACGAGGTATTTGCTTCCCACAAGTAATGCAATTATTAACCTTTACTGACATCAGTAAGGAGCAAGAAAAAGTTTCCCCAATGGGGTACTTAGCTTTAGTTTGAAGACTTCGGTTCTGAAACTCGAAAACGAAAATTTCAGGAGTCGGCCGACTGGCACTTGCGAACTGCTTCTGCTTTGGGCACCACGTAGCAAAAAAGACGGATTAAAATGGCGTCAGCTGCATGTTTTATATCCCTGACAACTTGATGTCATGGAAGAGGAGACAGCAACCAACACAGGACCGAAGACTTTGTTATTCAGACCGGCTGAGTGCAACCTGCCAGCAGATTACCCAAATGTAATGACTGCAACAGTGAAACACGAAGAACATCTGTACTATGTTCAGGTTTGAAGGGTGGTAAGGTTAGTTTTTCCAAAACACAATTCAGGTCCCAGGCTGCCGTGGGTGGCCTTCTTGGAGGTCTGATAGTAGAAGCCCCTCTAAGGAATTGTTTAATCAATGGATGGGGAGAACAAGGGCTGATCTGTATCAAAATGAGCTGAAATGGCTGAGGCATGGATTTTAATAGAGGAGAAGAGGAGGCCACTATTAAGTAGCTCTGCTAGGTAGTCCAGGATAAGACTATTGGAAGGTTGTGAGGTATTGCCCCCTCTGGACTGGCTCCATTTTCCTGCATAACATTTTCTGGTGCTGGGCCTTCTGGCTTCTGTGATAATGTCTAGGACCCATTTGCTTAACTGGGGCCCCTTGTTTGCATTTAGAGTATTAGCCATGCTGCTAGTTTGAGAGTCTGCAAGTCTGGGTGCAGCATTCCCCCCTACCCACCTCAGTCAAGAGGTTCGAGGTCAGGGGAAGCTGCCTGGGAGGCTGTAATGTCAGGCTGCACAGTAAGGGGTGCCAATGTTGTCTGGACCAATTTGGAGGAATGAGGATGGCCTTTGGTCTCTCCTCCCTTATTTTGATCAGTACCTTGGGAATAACAGGCAGAGGAGGGAATGCGTACACAAAGAGGGAGTTCCATGGGAAGGTCAAGGCATCCACCTTCCATGCTAGGTGGTGCTACTCTCTGGTACAGAATTTCTTCAGCTGATGGTTGAGATGCAAAGCAAAGAGATCCACCTCCGGAGTCCCCCACTCCTGAATGATTTGTAAAAATATTTTTCTGTGGAGCTGCCATTCGTGGGGGTCCAGTAAGTTTCTGCTTAAGTGGTCTGCCAGGGTGTTGTTGACCCCTGGTAGGTATTGGGCTATTAGGAGTAACCCAATGGAAGAGGCTGTCAGCCAGAGGTTCATGGCTAGCCTGCACAGAGGGTAAGATTGGGTCCCTCCCTGTTTGTTGATGTGCCACATTACTGTGGTGTTGTCTGTTTTGATAAGAACACCTGGCTTGACAAGGGGTTTGAAAGATGTCAGAGCCTTTTGTACTGCCGTCATTTCCTTCTGGTTGATGTGCTGGGCATCCCAAAGGCCTTGGGTGCACCTGCCTTCTAGGTGTGCATCCCAAGCAATGTCTGAGGCGTCGGTGGTAATGGTCTGCCCATTTGGGTGGAGAGTAAAGGAAAGGCCTTTATTCTTGGCACAAGCCCCTTCCTACCAGAGAGACTCAGCTCTGATGCAGAGGATCAGAGGGAGAGAAGTCTCTAGAGGTTGGGAGTCCTGACACTAAGGTTCTTTAGATACCACTGAAGTTTTCTCATGTGAAGCCTGACCAGAGGAATTAAAGAGTGCAAGATGCCATGTACCCCAAGGCTTGCAGGAACTTCCTTACAGTGAGGTGACTTCTGAAAGCCAGCTGGGTGAAGTAGAGAGGCAGGAAGCTCTGCTCTTCTAGGGATAGGAAGGCCATTTGGGATGCTGTGTCCAGCTGTGCTCCCAACAATGTGATCTTCCTGGAGGGTGTTTGCTTTGATTTCTTCTCATTGATGGTGTACCCTAAGGAGGTTAGGAGGGTTTGACAAAGAGGAGTTCCTTGAAGAGCTTTTCTTTGTACTCTGCCTGAATGAGGCAGTTGTCCAGATAAGGGTAAATCTGTATATATTTCTGTCTGCAAAAGGCTGTGGCCGGGGTTAAGCATTTGGTGAATACCCTGGGAGCAGTAGATAAGCCAAAGGGTAGCTCAGAGAACTGAAACTGTTGTGAGCCTGCTCTGAAGCAAAGGAATTTCCTGCAGGATTCCCTTATGGGGATGTGGAGGTAGGCATCATTTAGATCTAGAGTAACTAACCAGGCATTTTTTGTCAGCATTGGCAGCAGCTGCTGCAAAGTTAGCATTTTGAATTTGGGGACCACCAGGGAGGTGTTCAGAATGGATAGATCTAGGATGGGGCACCAAGTGTCCACTTTTCTGGGAACAAGGAATATTCTGGAATAAAAGCCTTTGCCTGTTTGATCTGAGGGGACAGGTTCTACTGCCACTTGGGATATGAGAATTTGGTCTTGTTTCATTGCCTCTACCCACTGATTATGAGGTATGTCTGGGTACCCTCTTGGAATTGTGAGCTCGTGGAAGGAGAATTTGTATCCCTGAAAAATTATCTTTAAGACCCATTGGTCCTTTGTTACAGAAAGCCAATTTTCTTTGCAGAGGGAGAGCTTTCTTCCTAGTTTTTGGTGAGTGAAGAGAGGGCAGAGGGGGGAAAGGAAGTCACTGAGAGTTTTTGCCACAGAGGGATAGCACAGAACTCCTTGCCTTTGGAGTTGAAATGGTCCACTGTTTGGTTCTCTGCTGTCCCTGGGATAGGAGCTTGGGTGGTCTGTCCCTGCAGGGCTTACCTGGCCCCTGTCTGTTAGGTGCAGGAAAGGACAAGTGTTTTGAGGGAAAATTCCTGCTGAACCTAGGAGGTTGCACCTGAACAAAATGTTTTACTGTTTGTATAGATTTTGCTTTGTCCTCCATCTTTTTAAGCACCTCTTCTGCTTTTACTCGAAACAAGCAGTCCTTATCCAAGGGTGCATCAATTAATTTAGATGGGACATTATCAGGGAGAGATCGTTCCTTCAACCATTCATGTCTCCTAATGACAGATCCTGACACTGCTACCCTGCTTGATGCTTCTAGGGCGTCATATCCACAGTGTAATGAGTGTTTGGCCACTTGACAAGTAGAGTGCAGTAAATCTGCTAACTCTTTCAAATTGGCACAGTCAGAACACGTTGATATCTTTTGCTTTAATAGTTCCAAAGTGTGTTGTTATTTTAACATGTGGAACTAACAGTTGAGTCCTCTGACTGCTAAGGTTGCAGAGGTGTATACTTTTTTACCCCATCTGTCCAGAGCTCTGGAATCTTCTTTCATTCCATCTAACAAAGTTAATGTCACCAGTCTGATTATAGATTTCAAATTGTATTTGAGAAAACTGAATTTAAAATATATTTGTGATAATGTGTCTACAGATGTTAGGCCTGTTGGTGAATTTAGAGGGAGTAGTAGTTATAATCCTCCTTTATGTTCTACCCTTCTATGTTTTGGTGGTTTGTGTGAAAAACAGTTTAGGAGTTTGTGTCGTAGTAAACTGAGTTCTTTCAATATTTCAGTTAATGAGAGAAATGCTTTGTATGATTTGGCCAATAATCCAAATTTATGAGTAATGAAAGCTGAAAAAGGTGGGTCCATTGTCATTATGAAAACTGATGATTATAACAAAGCAATATTGGAGCTTTTAAATGATGAAGATAGTTACAAAAGGGTAGATGTGAGTTATATTCAGGATTGTTTCAGGAAAGTGGATTCACTTTTGCTTGATCTGTTCTCAGAAGGGAATGTTAAGTCATTCTACTTATAGGCATTTACAAGTTCAATAGCCAAGGTTAGCTACATGTTTTGGTATACCTAAGGTGCACAAAGATAGGCAAAATCCTCCTTTCAGACCTAGTGTGTCTGCAGCCTTTTCTAAAGCCGAACCTATTTATATATGGTTAGACGAGCTTTTAAATCCTATTGTGCAGACTTCAAGGTATTACCTACATGATTCTTGGCATCTTTTTGAATTGCTTAAGGGGTTTAATCATTTTGATACCAATTTGGTATTTGCCTCCCTTGATGTTGTTTCTCTATACACATGTATAGATCAAACAATTGGAGTTGATATGTTGAGGGAATATCTAACTGGACACACTACATTTAGTAACAGTAAAACCAACACCATTTGTGCATTAATGGAAATTGTTTTGAACAATAATTTTTTTAAATTTGGTGAGGACATGTTCCAGCAAATTTCAGGGGTTGCTATGGGTTCCAGGGTTTCTCCTTCCTTTGCCAATATTGTTATGGCTATGTGGGAGATTCGATATCTCATGCAACATCCCTTAGCCAACAATATTATGTTGTATAAACGTTACATAGAGGATTTATTTTTTATTTGGAGAGGTGATTTCACAACCTTCTCCAAGTTAGTGGATGATTTAAATCATTCTACTACTATTTTGAAGTTTTTTAAAGGAAGTTTTGGTCAGGCTACTGATTTTCCAGATGTACACTTAGAAATTGATTATGCCAAAAAGAGATTTATTAGTAAGATTTTTAGGAAATCTACATTTGTAAATCAATATTTACATAAAGACAGTTTGCATCCATCACATATGAAAAAAAGGTGTAGTCAAGGGGCAACTAATTCGACTTAGTCGTTTGACTAGTGACCAAGACACTTTTTCTTTTGAGTTGGAAAGGTTAATGCATTTTTTGTACAAAGGGGTTATGATTATTTTTGGTTGAAAAAATAGCTAGTGAAGTTGAGATACTTAGGGGATAGCGCAGCTATGTCTATTTTAAAGACACAAAGTGGTGGTAATGTTTGCAATGTGCACAATAATAATGTATTTAGGTTGGCTTTTTCCATACCTATTTCTATTGATATGTGTACCATCAAACATATTATTGTTGATAATTGGAAGGTATTGATGGGACACTCAGATTTAGTTAAAGTTTTGGGTAATATGCCACTTTTTACATATCAGAAAAAGGTAAACTTGAGATCTATTCTTGAAAAGGGAACTACTACTTGTAAGACTGTTTCATTGGAAGGATCTGGTACCTTTTCTTGTGGCCACTGCAAACAATGTAGAGTTATGGTCAATTCAGCATCTGTAGTTGTGGGGCAAGATAAAAAAATAATTTGGGCCAAGGGTAGATATAATTGTGGTTCAACTTATGTATGTCATGTGTTGGCCATTAAAAATAAAGATCTAACTAATGCTTTGGCTAGACATGCAATGGCATGTGAGAATTTAAAAAAAATTTGTATTTTTTTTATCAGCTGCAGTTATGCCGGATATGTATTCTGGTGATTATAATAGTTTGCTAGAGTGTAGGGAGAGCAAATGGCAGATTAGCTTAAATGCTGATAGCCACCCTGGTCTCAACAAGACTATTAATATAAAGTGTTTTACATATGCAGAAGTTATAAAATTGGTATATTATATTAGAAAAAAAAAATATATATATATATACTTATATGTATTTTTCTATAACTGCGGTGCACATACTTTTAGTCATTTATATTTATTTTATCATATGTAAAAACATTTTCTACGGCATTTGTTACTTTAAGAATTGATGATGTTGAGTCATGATTTATGATTTTATTTAAAAAGGGTGGCGAGATTTGGAATGTTGTTTCTGATGAAGTTTGAGTATTATTAAATCAAACGAAAGCGCTTAAAACATTCTTGGTGTCCGGCTTTTTCCTGTTCGTGGTTTCGAGTTTTGCTGTTTTACATTGTTTTTTGGGTTAAGTGGTTTGGTGTTTTTATGTTTAGACATTGCCTGAGTCAAGTAATTAGGGGAAAAGGATACAAACAGCTGATCGGACTTCCTGAACTGTTTTGTCCTGTGAAGGCAGAAACGTAATGGTCTGTGCACATCAAGGAGGTATAGCATGCACGTATTCCCCCCTTATTTGAAAATTTTGGAATGACTGGTACTTGTATGACCTAGTTAATGTTACGCTCAGTCACCAATTAAGGAAGAAAGGAAGGATTAGTCCGTACAGACACCCTGCCCTTATGAAAAATAATGTGAGGAGGCTTGGCTGATAGGGCCTAAAGCTCAAAAATTATTTTTGCTGAAGTGATAGCCACTAAAAAGATAATTTTTTCAAAAAAGAAACTTCACATTGCATTTGTCTGCTGGCTCAAAGTGTTTCTGAGTTAAATCTTGAAGGACCACAGTAAGCTCCCAAGGAGGAGAGGTGGCCTTTACTGGGGGTCTGAGAAAGACTCTTTTCATGAAAGCTTTACACAAAATCTGGACAAAGACAGGGGGAAAGGATTTCCAGAATGGAGATTAGAGATAGCTGCCAAATGAAGCTTAACAGTAAAAAAAAAAATCTAGCCTCTTCTTTAAAAGGAGTTGTTAGAAAGAGAAGAACGGCTGAAATAGGTGCTGAAAAAAGGTTGATATTCTGGTTGGAAGCCCAAACAGAAAATCTCTTCCATTTGTTCATGAAGACTTTCTTAGTAGAAACCTTTTGGGAGGCCAAGATAATCTCACAAACTAGGGAAGCAAGCCTGGACTATTTTAACTATTACTGGAAGTGGAGAAACCATGAGGTTAGTTTGAGGACATGGAGACTGGAGTGATGAATTTTCAATGGATGAGACAGAAGATCCTGAGTGGGTTCCAGTATCTATGGAGGACATCTCAACTGAGACAAGAGAAAGGGGAACCATACCTGTAGAGGCCAGAAGGGGGCAATGAGGATGACTGAGCTCTTCAGGCTGTTTGCCTTCTGTAAGAACTTTGGAATCAGAGGAAGAGGAGGGTAAGCATACAGGAGGACCCAGGGGCCAGTCATTAATCAGAGCATCTTCTGGGTGACTCCTCCAGAGGGGGAATCAGAGTGAAGTACTTGCTGCACTTATTGTTGAGGGATGAGGCAAATAGGTTGCAGCAAGGCTAGCCCCAGTGGCTGAAGATCATCTTCTCTACTGACTGATTGAGAAACCACTCATGCGGCATCAGAATGGATCTGCTGAGACTGACTGCTACTGCGTTGGTTTTCCCCAGGATGTGTGTTGCAATTAGAAAGCAGTCTGAAACGATCACCCATTCCCAAACCCTCTGCACAGTTGATAAGACAGAGTTCCTCCTTGCTTGTTGATGTACCAGACTAATGACATGTTGCTTGTTTGAAATGCAATAGTCCCTAGAAGGAGAATGTCTTGAAATGTTTGCAATGCTAGGAGGGCTGCTCTCATTGCTAGGATGTTGATATGTAACTTGGGTCTCCAGAGGGGACCATGTGCCTTGGACCCTCTTTCCCAGCAAATGCCCCAGCCCACCCCAGTTGGGAAGCTTCCATGCTCACTGTGACCACTAGAGGCGGAAGTGTAAATGGTCTGCCCAGAAACAGGTCATCAGACTGAATCCACCAATGAATACGACATTTGTAGATTGGGGTGAGTCTTATGGGAAATGCTAGGGACTGGTAAGCATGGATCACTGTACTGCCAAGGTCCACTGAAGGATATGCATAAACAAAATCTTACTAGAGGGACTAGAAGTATGACAGGTTGCATCAACTCAAGAGCTTGTAGTATTAATCTTGTTGGAGGGCAAGGGTGAAATAGTATAACCTGAACTTGATGTATGAAGGACATGATTCAATGGAGAGGTAAGGACGCCACCTGAGTTGCAGTATTCAAGAGGGTCCCTATAAATTCCAGGTCTGTACCAAGACTAGGTTCAACTTTGCATGGTTTACTGAGATGCCTGAAGTGTTGGAAACCTGGAGCAAGTAGTCCCTGGCTTGTAGAAGTTGATGCCTGGATGGGGTGGTGAGGAGTCAATCATCAAGATATAGAAACACCTGGAATCCCTTGAATCTCAAGTGAGCTGCCACTACTGCTATCCATTTGGTAAGCACCCTGGGGACTGTGGTGAGTCCAAAGGGCAGTACTCTGAATTGGTAATGACTGGCTCCCAGCCAGAAGTGTAAATGTCTCCTGGATTTTGCCTGACTATTTTTATGTGATAGCATGCATCCTGGATACCTATACAGCACATCCAACTGTCCTTGCACAGAAGAAGCAGGATAGACTGAACCATAACCATTCAGAACTACTACTTCTTTACATACTAGTTCAAGTTGCTTAAATCCAAAATGGGTCTTATGTCCCACGTTATTTTGCCACTAAAAAGAAGGGGGAGTAAGTTCCGAATCCTATCTGGTCAGGTGGGACCTGCTGGATGACTCTTTTCTAAAGCAGCTTTTATATTTCTTGTGCTGCATCTTCCTTCTGACTGGGTGGGACGTTGGGAAGTTTCCTCTTCTGAACAGGAGGAGGAAGTGAAAATGGTATGTAGTAACCTCTGGATATTATTCTTGGCACAAATTAAATTTTTGTGATACCTGTCCAGATATCTAAGTGTAAAGATAAAAGAACCCCAACTGTTTCTAGAGGTGGACAGTCAGGCAATGCTTCAGGAGCACTGATAGGGCCTATCGGAGAAGGAATCTCTGAAGCCCTTAATTTGTAAGCCCCCTCTGCCTCTTGCGCAATGTCTTCCTTTCAAATTTCCTCCTCTGCCTCTGGAAGAAAAATCCCCGTGCAAATCCTGGAACAATGCCCAAGATTTTCAGAATCGCATCTTCTTATCAGCTCATTGGTTTCTACAGAAGGTCCGTTAAGGGGTAGAGAACTTGACTCCTATGGCAGACAGAGTCTTTCTTTCTTGTTAGCTGAGGGTAAGTGTGTCTAACTGACAGCCCGCACAAGGAAGACCCATCAAAGGGGGTACTGACAAAGGACATCTTGAATGGCTCCGCAAAATTGCATAACCACATCCAAGCACATCTCCTAATGGCTATGCCTGAACCGGCTGTTCATGAGGTACCCTCCACTATATGGGAGATTAGCCTCATTGATGAATTAGACATGGAGAGCAGAGTGGCCAAATGCGAGGAAGTCTTTTTAAGATTCTCTGCAGACATGGACTCCGAGAGAGTATTTGATAATTCCTTCATCAAATCTCTCAGTAGCAGGCTGAAGTGTGTCAAGTAGTTTAACAGCCTCACATCAAAAGTAGCTGAAGCATACACTCACTTACCAAATCTGTCCATTGCTCTGGACTCCCTGCTCAGTGGATGGACAGAGGAGGTTTGCTCAGCTAGCTCTTTCTTGGTGGCTGCCACCACCACTGTAGCATCAGCCAAGTTTCTCTTGCTCCAGTGAGGTCTATCAAGAGGAGGGACCCGAAATTTGTCCGGGAACTTGGGGATAGGGTCAACAGTGTCCATTTACTTCCAAGCCCAGTGGGGAAACCAAGTCAATTATTTCATCCACCAGGAGGGTCACCCAAGACGTAGATGCTCCAGAATCAAAAGCCTCCAGAAACACTGATCCTTCAGGAGAAAAAGATTGGGAAGACCAGCTTCCCTTCTCTTTCAGGATTTTGAGGATATCTCCAAAGGAGATGTCATCTGGTGGCTATCTGGCTGAGTCATCTCCCTCATCAAAATCAGTATATTTTGAGAGAGACTCTATGGGCAAGTCTATGTGCCTCCTCTTACATGTCCCCTTCTAAGGGACTTCCTCCTTGAGGTGTTCGGGCCAGGTATCAGAAGAGGGGGCAAATTCCTCTAGGAGAACTGTCTGGAGACTTCCCAGAACTGGCTGTTCCTGTGGAACAGGTCTGATGGGCTCAGAGCTTGGAATTAAAATCAAAGATGGATGAGATCCAGGATGAGAGGATGGTTCTCTGTGCAGGAGAGAATGCCTTTTCTATCACCTTGAAAGTTGACTGACCAAGGGAAACCTCGCCCGCCTCTCAGAGCCGAAGCCTCCAAGGAAAAAAGGTCAGGGCCGCCCCTGGATCTGAACCTCATGGGAAGAACTGGATCCGACCTGTCTAACATTGAGGCTCCGAGGGGAAGGGATGGAAGCGACAAAGTTGGGGCTGGCACCAACCTCTCAGATCAGAGACCCACACTGATCCAAAGGAAAAGGAGCAGAACCAGTCAGGGATACCATCAGAGTAGACAAAGGTACCTTCCTTGGATCTGACACAGAACCTCTCAGGGACCTCATATACTGGGAATCCAAAACCACCGGTTGGATCGGAGGAGGAGAGAGAATGGATGTAGCAGGTGCACTCATGGATCCATGAGGGGATGGAGTTGGCAGTACCCCCATCTGGATTTGAACCCTGAAAAATTTCTGCATCATCCTATCCACATCTGCCTCTGTCAAACTCATTGGAAGACACTGTGGATGAGGGTCTAGAGTGTTTCCTCAGAGTTTAAAAAATTTGAGTGGGTAGCAAAGGAGAACAGGCTTTAGAGTGTACTCTGGAGTACGATTTCTGAGTGTTGCACTATTTGTCAGATCCGATGACTTAGGATCCAAAAAATAAGTAGAAGTTAAAGGGGAAATGACAAGAGGAACTGACCTTTTAGGATCCATTGAAGACTTTGGATTCAAAGACGGTCCCAGAGGTGTTGGATCCAAGGAGATTGGATCCAAACTTTTCCTAATCTTTTCTAGTGGCTCCAAAGAAGCTCTTGGGAACTTCTGAGGAAACTTGTTCATCTGCTTTGGAGGGGGTTTGCACTCCAGAAGAAGCCGGAAGCAAGGCTTTTAATATTAATTTATTACACGTGTCCAACAAAGCCCTTGGATTAAAAGTTTCACAAATGGGACAAAAAGAATCAAGATTATCATCTCCCAAGCAACAAACGCACGCAGAGCTGGGGAGAGAATACAGCATTATAGATAGAGGGTGGAGCTGAAGAATTGGGTTTGAAGTCTTCTGTACACGTCAAGAGTCAGATCTAATCCTATTTGTGAGGAAGAATGAAAATGGACGTCATCAGACCTACTAGCTTTAAAATTATTTTTCTGAAGAGGAATGTGCTAAAACAGCTTATCTGCCCAACAAAGGAACATCACCAAGCTGACTATCGATTCTTGAAAGCCTTAGAGGAGCATACTCTTTGGTGGCAGTAAAGCTATGAAGGGCTCGGTGGCCAAATTTGTCTTTTAGTCAATTCAGCAAGAGCTGCCCAACAGTCTGGATGAGTGGAAGGTGCCCTGAAGAAGCTTTAGAAGCTGGCCAGCAGGATATAATCCATATAGCTAAGACTACTGCAGCAGTGATCAGTATGCTGAACATCAAGCATTTCTCAGTATTAGGGTATGACATACATAAAAATTATTTAATAATCATTTTTATATCTGTTACCCAGTAATCTTTTTTAAATCACAACTACAATAACATGACAAAAATAAATCAAGATCACAATTTAATTGGCCACAAAATAATGAAAACATGAGAGAAAATACATTTAACAATTACGGGCAATTAAATAGCTATAACACAGAACTTATATAATTGGTCAAATAATGACAAATTAAATGTAATCATCATCTGAATTAAAACATTTCAGCTATTAATTCTGCAATCCTTACAGATTTCCTAACTTTACAACTGAAATCAAACAGGCCCACATTTAACTCGCATAATGGGGACAATTACTCTAGCAAATTACACAAATAAAAGGGCACGAGTATTGATTTAAAAAAGTAATCACAAAATTAATATAACAAATGAATAAGGATATATCTGGGCACCAGTACTCTATGGAGTACAATTCTATTGAAGAAAACAAAGATTATACTCTGGATATAGCACAATTTCATAACATAAGTAAAAAAAAAAATTGAAAAGTACGTTGGCACAATCTCTATTCCTAAATACAGAATCAAAACAATTTCATATTAAAGTGAAAGAAAAGGTACAGTTATGCTATCTTATAACAGTAGATGTTTGCCTAGATCAGTGCTGCAGTAGCAATTACATATGGGACATATCCCTGCCAAGGCCAGTGTACATCAGACCAGTCTACAAAGCTTCAGGCATCTTCCTTGCATGTCACATGTCCGTCCTTAGCATCAGTGGACACGCCAATATAAAACAAAAATACAAATGCAGCAACACTCTCAGCTTGCTTGTCCCTACAAAGGGAGGTTGAAGTCTACTGCTCTCAGTAAAGTCTTGTCAGAAGAGAAAAAAGAAGGATGCTCCACTCTGGCCAGGGGAGAAATTATTCAAGAGGATACTGTGAGGATAACAACACTGCAACAGTGATTTATTCGAACATCTGCTGATATGCTAAGTTAACTACATAACTGTTCTATGTTCATTAGATAACTGTTACAGTAGCCATTACACATAGGATGACTGCCAAAGCTCAGCAATGTAGGGTAGATGGAGAAGGATCAGAGACCAGAATTCCCTGAAGAACAGCTCTAGCAAAGCCTGTTCTGGCTCTGGAAACAACATCCAGTTTGTAATGCTTGGTAAATGTATGAAGAGAGGACCAAGAAGCAGCTTCCAAAATGGACCTAAATTGCACACTTTTCCAGAAAGCCTCAGATGTGGCAACTGGTGAATGTGTTTCGACACTTTCAGTAGGATTTTTGCCATAATTAGAACAGCAGAACTGCATAAAGATAAACAGGCATCTATAGATACATTATTTAGAATCTGGCTGTCCCTTTTTCTTATCATCATAACATACAAAAAGTACAGTTGTGTAAGCTGCACTTACCTATATCAGTAGATGTTCAAATATATCACTGCTGCAGTAGCAGTTAGGCTGTATAGGTTGTATCCTGCCCATTACACAACAGCCAGCTTCCAAAAGCTCTGAGTCCCTCACACACCCTCACTTTGACTGCTGACTGGACAGTGCTATGAAGGGTAATCAACAAAGTGCAGCTTTCTTCAGGACTTTTTTGCCCAAAAGAAAAGAAGGATCATACTCATCCTGAACCTGTAAAAGATGTACATAACAAATAACGTATCCCAACAAACTAGGTACAGACATGGGTGAGGGTGTTTGAGTGTAGCTACTGTAGCAGTGAAGAATTCAAACATTTACTGCTACTAGGTAAGTGTAACTTATACAACTGTACTATGTTCATCATTCTCACTGCTGCCATAGCCATTAGGCTATATGGGTTGATTACCAAAGCCTATCCAACCTAAGAAGAGGAAGGATATGGATCCAGGAGTCCCAGAAGAATGGTCCTAGCAAAACCTGTCCTGCATCTAGAAAAGGAACCTTGTTTGCAATGCCTTGCAGAAGTACATAAAAAGGACCATGTAGCTGCCTTTAGAAAACTTCAAGTCCGCTCCTTTCCAATATGCCATTGAAGAAGCCAAGGCTCTAGCAGAACAAGCCTATATACTGTTTGGAACTGGATTACCATGGTAGGAGGAGCAAAAGGCAATAGCAGAGGACAACCATCTGGAAAGAGTCTATTTTGACACTGGTTGTCCTTTCTTGGAAACAAACAGCTGATTTGCGTTTCTAAATGACTTAGTTCTGTTAAGACAGTTCCTGAGCTGCCTACGCATGTTGGCAGTGTGTACATTTCATGAATGAGGGATTTGTTCTTAATGTGACTGTATCTCTTTAGAAGATCACACAGAGTTCACACACCATAACAGCTTGCAACTGTGATACTCTTCTTCAAGATCTCAGGGAAATAAGAAGTATAGTTTTCCATGTGATGAACCTTAAGTCAAGCCTGCTGAGCTGGTTCAAAGGGAGACAGTCAACTTTTGCAATGCAAAGTTAAGGTTCCAAGAAAGATCAACCTGTTTATGAGGAGGTCTTGGGTGTGAAACTCCTTTCAGAATCTGTTTCACTAAAAACAGAGAAGGTGGAGCATCCATGGGCAAAAACCTGTTGAAATGGCTGCCAGTTGTACCTTGATAGAGAGATAAGAAGGCCAGAGGATAGTAACTCACACAAATATTTAAGCACCAGTGGTACATAAACCTTGATGGAATTCTGGTTATTGGCTACATACCACCCAGTAAATCTTTTCTACTCGCCAATATAGCATTTTCTAATAACAGATTTTCTTGCCTCCTTTAGTACTTGCTGCACTTGCTCATGAAAAAGGTGTCCAAAAGTAATCAGAATTGAGTCAGGCAGTTAGATGAAGATGTTTGAGACTGGGGAGTATCAAACCCACCTTGTCTTTTGTGAATAGATCCAGTTTATAAGGAAGCTTATTGCAAGTGTCCTTAGCTAATTCCACAAGAAGGGAAAACGAAAGCTATGTCAAAATGGAGTCACCACAATGATCCCTAAAAAAGCCTTCTGAATCTTCAGAATTACCCTGGATATCAGTCAAAAAGGTGTTAAGGCATAAAGGAACATTCCCAACCACAAAAAAGAAAATGCATCTGTTTCTATGCTGGTTTGCAAGGAATCCTGGAGCAGGATTTGTTCAGTTGTCTGTTTTGAAAGTAGGCATACAGATCTATTTCAGACGTTTCTCACAAATGGATCAATTCCTGGAAGATTTCCTTACTCATTTTGCATTTGTGAGGATCTGTCCTGATCCTGCTCAGTTTATCTGCCACTATGTTTTGCTCTGACCCAAACATAAGATGCTTGGAAGATTAAAGAAGGCTGAAAAGTGACTCCAAAACCATCAAAGTCAGCCTGCAAAGAGGGTATGAACAACTGCACCTCTTTGTATATTTATACACCACATCATTATGATGTTGTGTGTAATCACCTGTAGTCTTGGAGACCATAGATGGAATGATTTTAAGGTATGGATTGCAGTCAGCATCTCTGATACTTAACTGCTTTGGTCTGTCTGACGAGTTTTACAGACCTTGTACCTTTACCCACATAAAAACTCCTCCCTAAGTAAAATCTGAGGCATCTGCAGTTATCGACTGGTTTGGAAGTAAAGGAGAAGAAGGAAGACATGAACTTGCTTCTTTTTGAAAAAGTCCAAAACTGGAATCTGAAATTCCAGAGGATGCAAGTGGTGGGTGCATGTGTTATTTTTTAAACCACTGAATCTTTCTCATGTGTTACCTGACAAACGGAAGAATGAGAATCAAGGAATCCATGAACCTCATGATCCTGAGATATTCTATGGCTGAATTCTGAGACTGACTGGAAAAGCTCAGGAAAGTTTACAGATAAAAACTCACCATCTCCAGTGTCAAAAAACACTTTAGCTGAGGTGTCTGTAAGTCACTCCTGAAAGATAACCTTTGCGACAGGGGTCGAGAAGGATTTCTGCACATTTATCAAGATTCCTAAATTAGCCAGGAAAGAACAAACCCATTCTAATAACTCTTGACATTTGGGAAAAAGACACTGCAAAGATTAGCAAGTCATCTAAATAAGGAAATGTGAATGCCATTCAGTCTGCAATGAGCTATGACTGGAGCTAGATAGTTTGTAAACAGCCTTGGAACTGTAGATATCCCAAATGATAATACAGAAAAGTGATACTGTGACCAAGAGAGAAAATCTGAGAAATTTCCTCAAGCTTGTAGCTATGGTATGTGATGATGGATCTAGGATGTTTGCTCGACTGAGCAAACATCCAAATCCATAAAACCGAACACACTTTAACGAAAGCGCTTTTATTGAAAAAGCGCTTTCATTAAAGCATGTGACAAAACAAACAAAAAAAAAACACTTAATTTACATTTTAGCAGGGGGGCAAAGCCCCCCTGCACCCCGCACCCCCCCTACTTTAATATTCTCCTTCTGAGACCGCACTACAGTGGGGAAAAGTGAAATTTCCCTTACCCGCACCATAGTACAACCTTGGCAACAGTCATATTTACAGGAAACTGCTGCTTCGGTGAATAGCACTTTCGCATAAGTATGCCCAGTCGTTTGCTCAGCTGAGCAAAAGTCCTAGATCCGTGATGATATACATCTTTTAGATCTAATGTTACTAAAGAAAAAAAACACCCTTAGAGAATGACAGATAACAGATTCTGAAGGGCCAACTTTTGAATTTTGGTACATTCACATACAGATTGAGAAAGGAAATATCTAGAACTGGTCTCAAAGAAGACTACTTCTTTGGTACCAAAAACCATCTGGACCCAGTACTGATGGATTTATTGTACATCAGGAAGTCAAACTGTATCAGAAATACTCTGCCTGGGGACCTAAAGTACTTCAACATCAACAGAACAGTTTTGAGGAATAGGTATATCTCACAGAAGATATTGCTACTCTGGAACAGACTCCCCATCCATGTAAAATTAAGTCAATCTCTGTCCACATTCAAGTGCAACTTCGATCTATTGAGGGAAAACAGAAAATTTACCCCAGGACTGTCACTTGTAAATGGACAAAGGTAGCTCTTAAATGTTTTATCCCATGCATCGGTCAGGTCAAATTATCTACAGTATTATCCCAGTTGTCACTAAGGTAACGTATAATTATTGACTATGGATGGACAAGAACGGTAGGTTAATTCAAGCACCAAAAGATAAACTGGATAGGCTTAAAAATGGCCTGCAAGGGCAGCTAGCCTAGTAATTATTTACGAACGTATGAAGAGAAGCCTTTGACCCTTGTTTAAATGGCATTGATTCTATGACTCCTAGGGTGAGTAAGTGGTGAAGATCCTGTGGGAAAAAAAGTCTGCTTGGTTCGGAGGATGGGGGGGGGGGGGACTCCCCTGAAAGGAGATATTTGCATCCAGTGCAAATTATATCCCTCCTGAACTACTTGCAGCACCCACAAGTCTGAAATAATCTATGCTAAAGGGGAATGCACAGTTGATTTCTGGGACCAATGTAGACTGACAAGTGCACTAGGGGTGAGCAACGGGAAAAGACAATCCAAGCTGATTCAACTAGCACCCTGTGCAGGTCCCTCAAAACTGTGTTCCACCCGCACAGCTTTTCAAGAGAACAGCAAAAAAAATTACTGTAGAAAGCTGACTGGCTCCCTACAGTATATCAACCAGTCACTCCCCTCCAAATCCACAAACCCCAGTTTTCAAGAGAAGAGCAAAAAAAAAAAAATGCTGAAGTCTATTGCCTTTCTGTACCAGCATTTCAGTAGAGAAAAAAAAAATGAGGGGCTCTCGAATGTGCTTCCTAACAATCTGCACCCAGGGCAATTACCCCTTTGCCCCATCTTAGCTATACTACTGGGGAAAGAATAATGCTACAGTCATTATGAAGTATTAAACTGTCCCTTTTTTTGGAAAAGATCCTTGTTTCTTGCTATTCCCTTAATGACATCTCTTTGTGGTTCCCTGTTTGGCTCTAGAAGGCAGGGTTGCATGTTCTGTTTTTTTAGAAGGAAAAGAGGAACTGAAAGATTTATAAGATGGGGCCTGAAAAATCTTAGAAACTCCTTGTATTAATTTGAGCCAAACAAAACCTCCTTATCTAAGGTTGAATTTAAAATTTCAGGCTATACCTCATCAGAAAACTTGGCATATCATCTCAACACTGTACCACTTAGCAGGACTTAGACACAGTATCTACACAATAAAGCATGCTTTGATACTTGAGAAATACAATCAATGACTGATATAGGCACTACTTTTATGAGGACGTCCAGCAAATAACTCTCACAAACCCTCTGCAAAAAAAAAAAAAAAAAAAAAGAATAAACTTCCTCATATGAGTTACGAATTCCCTAAGCCAAAGTGGAAGAAAATATTCTGTGACCAAATCTGTCCAATACCTTTGTCTTTATCGAGGCCCTTGGCTTCTGAGACATTAGATCTGACATAGGAGCCAACAAAGGTGGAGGAGATATGTTAATAACATCCCCTGGATCCAAAGATGCTAAGGGACCCGAAGAGAGAGGCAATTTATTTGGAACCGAGTAAGTCGGATCCGAAGATTTCTTTGACTTATGTTCTAGAGAGTCCCTCGGGGAGAGAGAGACTTCTTTCTGGCCTCTTCCGTGGAAGCTTGAGATGAAGAAGCTGCCAAGGAAGGAATCTGAGCCCCCGGAGCTGAAGGAAGAAGGCCCCTAAGAATCAACTTGTTTATTCTGTCAGCCAAAATGCTCGAATTAAGGGAAGCACAGACAGAAAAATCCACTTCTAAATGCACAGCACCCAAACAATATATGCACTCCATGTGGGCATCCTGATTGGGGATTTTGTGCCCACAAGAAGTGCAATGTTTGAAACCAGGTGAAGGCTTGTCCACCATCAAAAGTAAAACCCACCAAAAACAAACTGCCAAAGCTAATTGCCGTGACCTTAGCGAGAAGTTAATAACACACATCTAACTACAAGAACAAGTACTAAGGTTGAATCTAAATTCAAATTTAAAGATAAGGGTAACGATAAGTTAAAGATAACTAAGACAGAACTAGCTACTTTTTTTTTTTTTGCAGGAAAAGAACTATCACATGCACACACGCGCGTGCGCGCACACACACACACACACACGCACACTAATAACAAGAAAAAATAAGAGAGGGAGGACTTGCATGAAAAAAAATATCAATAGTTTCATAGTTTAGTACTAGGCTATCTGCCCTGGGGCATTTGTAAGCCTAGCCATAATGATGTGGCTTTCGCCACCCCATAAAATGGTACAAAATGCACAGAATAGATTTAGACTACTGTGCCTCTGTCTAGTAGTGACACAGTGAAGGTCCCCTTATATAATAGAATTAGTTTACTGTGCCCCTGTCTAGTAGTGAGACAGATGTGACCCCTGGGGTAAACTTACGATCTCCCATCCACTCATCAAGATTTCTCTTGAAGAGAGTCAGTGAGGGGCTCTGCCTAACATGAACTGGGATCTTGTTCCAGAGCATGGGAAGCCTCTGGGTTATGAATCTATCCCTCCAGCATGTCCTATTCATACTTGTGCCGAGGTTTAAGTCTTTATCTCTCGTGGTTCTGATGGATTTGGATTTTTTGAGGTGGAGCATGTCCATCAGTTCCTGATTGGACATGGCCATGTACGTCAGGCAGAGATCACCTCTGAGCAGGCGGTATGCTACTGAATAGAGCTGGAGTTTCTTTAGTCTGGCAGAATAAGACACATGTTGGAGACCCTTGATCCTCTTGGTGAGGTACTTTTGTGGTCTCTCCAGCTGTTGCAAATGCCGTGTGAGGTACATACCAAATGGGGCATTGTACTCAATCATGGGTCTGATGAGGGAGGAGTACAGGGGTACAATGACATCCTTGGATCTGGATGTGAATCCCTTCATGATAAGGTGTGCAAGGTAGAATGTTTTTCTAACTACTTTGGCAACTTGGGTGTCAAATGAGAGGTCGCTGTCGACTTGGGTCCCTAGGTCTCTGATTACTTTTTCCGTACTCAGTGGGTTGCTGTCTATGTGATAATTTGTGTGTACTTTGTTTTTCCCAAAGGGGATGACTATACATTTTTTGGCATTTAGTTTAAGGCCATGACTCCGGCACCAGTTGTCCGTTTCTGTGAGGCCTTTTTGTAGGATGTATGTGTCTGCTGGTGTATCGACTATGGCACCTAGTTTGCAGTCATCTGTGAACTTTGTCAGCCACAACCCTCCCATGTTTGCTTTAACATCTGAGAAATAAATGCCAAACAAGAGGGGTCCCAGGACAGATCCCTGTGGGACACCACTTGTGACTGGCTTTGAGTCTGACATTGCTCCAGCGATTTTAACTTTATGGGTTGTGTCCTTTAGCCAGTTTGCAACCCATCTAGTGACATAAGGGTTTACATTTAAGCTGTTGAGCTTATCTATGATGCCTGAGTGGGGTATTGTGTCGAAGGCCTTAGCCAAGTACAGGTAGGCTGTATGGACTGCTTTGCCCTCATCAATGGCTCTAGTGACTGTTTCAAAAAAGTCAACCAGGTTCAAAAGGCAGGATCTGCCCTTTACAAAGCCGAACTGGGTGGGGTCAAGTGTCTGTAGGTCCCCAATATCTCTGTTTATGAGTTCCATAATGATTCTTTCCATAGCTTTGCAGACCAGGCTGGTTAAGCTTATGGGGCGGTAGTTCCCAGGGTCTGTAGAAGTACCCCCTTTGTGGAGTGGGACCACTGTTGCTGTACGCCAGTGTTCAGGTACATATCCTGTAGTAAGGCTAAGGTTAAATAGCATTTTTATGTGCGGGTTTAGCTCCTCTTGGAGTTCACGTAGCACGCAACCCGGGATACCGTCAGGTCCCATTGATGCTGTGTTTTTAGCTTTGCTGAGGGCGGCTCTCACCTGGAGATCAAAGATGACAGGGAGATTACATTCAGCTGGGATAAGTATTTCTTCTTTTGGGGGTGAGGGAGGGGAGAAATTTGCACTGAACCTGTCAGCCAGAATGTTGGCAATATCTGTGGGTTCAGTGTATTTTTTGTTGTTGTGAACTAACTCTGAGCATATCTGAGGGTTTCTGCCCAGGTTTCTAACATAGCTGAAGAAGGCTTTGTGGTTATCTTTAGTGTCCTTAGCGATTTTTCTCTCAAAGTTGGCCTTGGATGTTTTTATGAGAGAACGTAGTTTTCTGCGAGTGTTGATCAGAGATGTCTTCCCTTTATGGGATTTTGCTCTGTCGTGCAGTAGCCTCCTTCTTTTGTTATACAATTTGTTAATGGCTGAGGTCCACCAGGCAGGACGCTTGCCTTTGGTGGAGAGGGACATGGATTTATTTGGGATTGCATGATCCATGCATTCTTGGAGATGTCCACAGAAAGCATTTGTGAAGGATTCAGCATTGTGGGATGTGGTATCCACTAGCCCAGTGGGCTTAAAGGATACCATCTCAGTCTTAAGAAGAGTGAAGTCCGCTTTTGAGAAGTTTTTCACTGTGGTCTTTTGTGCTGGGGGTGGAGGTGGGATATGTATATCCAGGGTGATTAGTTTGTGGTCAGATCTCACTAGTGAGGGGTATACCTCCGGTGTGGAGCATTTTGCCCCCATGTTTGTGATGATCAGGTCTAGTACATTATCTCCCCTAGTGGGAGAGGTGACTAGTTGTTCCAGTGCATTTGAATTTATGAATTCCAGGAACCTTTGGGCTAGGGTGTTAGGGCTAGAATAATGTACCCAATCTATGTTAGGGTAGTTGAAGTCTCCCAGTATGATGGTATTTTGTGATACATTCATATCCTCCAATGTCTTCAGGAAGGCGGAGTGGGGTTCCTGAGATTGGGAGGGTGGTCTGTAACATGCTACCAGTTGTATAGCAGTTTTGCCTATGGTTAGTTGCACCTGTATGGTCTCCGATGATTCATGTGTTGCTACTAACCTGGAGGTGTGGGTGTCCTTGATGAATATGGATACTCCCCCTCCCTTTGTGGTTCGGCCCAGGTTTTGGGGCCAAAAAGCATGATACGAGGTATAGCCTGGTAGCGCTGGGGTGCTCTCAGGAGCCTTGAACCAGGTTTTAGTTACTGCACAGACGTTGATGTTCTCCATACTGAGGAGTGCATCGAGTGCCTGCATCTTGAGATTTAGACTTCTGGCGTTGAGCAGCATTACCCTTAGTTTTTTTCCATTTTTGTTTTCTAAGGAGGTGGGTTTGTCTTTTGAGCCTTGCCTAAAAAAGGCACTATGGGGGTGGCAAGAGCCTTAGCCAATATCCGGAAGCCCAGTGGTGACAGGTGCAAGCCGTCCCTTGCGAAGTAGCGTGGCTTGTCCAACATGTCATCCCAGGCAGACAGACATTGGATCCCCTTAGAATGACACCAGTACTTGAGCCAATTATTAAAGCTGATCATCTTGTCTTTCAAATTTTCCAAAGGAAATTATTCCCACATCTTGAGAGCACGAGACCTGTGCCGGATGCTGAAGTGGCAAATGATATACGAGGTACTTGGGTGGATGTAGTGCGTTATGGGTAAGAGGGAGGAGCTTGAGAGTCAGATCCAAGTCTGCAGAATGTGGCTGAGCCAATCCAAAGGTCAGATCAGAGACCCCGTCATGAGGAGGAATGAAGAAGACAACATCAGATCAAATGTTTCTTAATTTGAGAGACTTTGTAAAGTCTGTCTGTCTTTTTGGAACCAAAGGTTGAGAGTCAGTATTATTAAAGAGCATTAAATACATCTTCCAAGGTGGCACAGTAAGAAGCATGAGAGTGGAATGAGGCATATCTACTTGAAACATATCATCTCCTCAGCTCAAGAGAAACTCCACCTGTTCCCATAAGAAACATATCATATATATCCAGGCTACTGTCAGATAAAAAGGAAAATTCCGCTGGGGGGTTGTGAGGAGAAGGTTTCGTAGGTATATACTATGCTAATGACCATCAGGGCCTTTATAAGCCTAGCCATGCAATCCAACTTGATAGTGTCCCTATGTGCCATGGACAGTTATTAAGAGGGGGTATGTTAGGAAATTCCTAGAGGTTATGCGGAGGGTGGTATGTTAGCTTGCCCATTAATGTCTGCCTCTATCAGAGACATGGGGGCCAAACCCAGGGTGAATTTCCAATTTCCCATCCACTGGTCAAGGTTACACTTAAATAGGGCTAGGGATGGATTCTGCATCACATGGATGGGAAACCTGCTCCAGAGCAAGGAATCCTTCGAGACACATCTGTCTCACCAATTTGTCTTATTTATGTCACATCACATGCAAAATCTAAATCCCTGGATCCGGTGTTTCCGATGATGTTCATTTTGCAGATGTGCAAAAGGAACATCACGGCTGGATTGGAGGATGCCTTTAATGCCAGGCATAGACTGCCACTCAGTAACCTGTAGAAGACAGAGTACAGAGATAAGGATTTAAGGTGATATGCATAGGACAATGTGTTCTTACCCTGGATTCTCCTGGTAAGGAACCTTTGTGGACGTTTCTACTGTTGCACGTCTGGTCAGGTACATACTAAAGAGGGCAATGAACTCAATAATTGGCCTAATAATGGCCAAATAAAGTGGCGGTATTACTTCCTTTGACCTGGATGCCATACCCTTATTTATAAGTTAGGCAACAGAATGATTTTACTACTACCCTGGTCACATGTTGGTCAAAGACCAGATTACTGTCTACATATGTTCCCAGTTCCCTGACTAATGGGTCAACTCTTAAGGGTGTCTTATCGATTTAGTAATTAGCCTGGGTGGCAGTTTATCCAAAAGGAACTATAATGTATTTCTTGGCAGAGAGTTTTAATCCATGACTCTGGCACCAGTCATTTGTCTGCGTTAGACCCTCTTGTAAGATGTTTGTGTCATATGGGGAATCTATAACAGCTCCCAATTTGCAGTCATCTGTGAACTTGCTCAGCCAGTGGGCCTTGACATTAGCCTTTACCTCCAAGAAGTAGATGCCAAATAGGAGTGGTCCCAGCACGGAGCCATGATGCACCCTGCTGGTGACTGGTCTCTTAGTGGAGATTGTCTCACCAATCCTGACTTTGTGTCCTTTGAGCCAGCTGGCAAGTGATGTAGGGGATTATGCCCAGTTTGGTGAGTTTATTAACTAGACCAGAGTGGGGTATTGTACTGAATACCTTAGCTAGGTCCACGTAGGCAGTATGCATATTTTCACATTATCCACTGCCTTGGTGACATTCTCAAAGAAGCTCATCATGTTTAATAGGCATGACCTTCCCTTGACAAAGACGAATTTTGTTGGGTCCAGTGACTGAAGGTTACCTATGCCTTTGATGATAATTTCCATGACAATTTGCTCCATAGCTTTGCATATTAAACTAGTCAGACTAATATGTCTGTAGTTTCTAGGGTCAGTTGAAGGTCCACCCTTATGAAGTGGAATAATTGTTGCAGTCCTCCATTCTCATGGTATAAAGCCTACCTTGAGACTATAGTTGAAAACTGACTCAAGAGGTCCTCATAGGTCATGTTTCAAGCTACTTAGGCGGCATCGCGAGATATTGTCAGAGACAACTGAAGCTGTGTTTTTGGCCTTAGCGAGCACCTCCAACACCTCCTCCTTAATAGCTGGGGGGTATGCTAGAAGGAATTTTATGGGGATGGTGAGTTTGAGCTGAATTCGTCAGCCAAAGAGTTCACTAAGTCACTCTGCTCAGTGAAGGTGGTATCGCTAACCACCAGTTCGTCACACTAATCTGGGTTGCTTTTGAGGTTTCAGGCACAGCTGAATAAGGCCTTGAAGTTTTCTTCAGCCTGTAAAGCTATCTTAAGTTCAAAACTGGCCTTGTTGGACTTAATTAGTCCTGTTAGTTTCCAGTTTAGTGCAATTAGAGAGCTCCTATTATTATGGGAGATGCTTTTCCTGATTTCAGTCAACCTTTTTCCTTTTGTTATATACTCTATTAGGATTCCACCAGAGTGATTTATTTTGGGCTTACTTCTAGTAGGTACAGCAGCCTCTATACAGTCATTTACATGGTTATGCAGGGTCTCCAAGAACAATTCCATTGACTGAAGAGATGTGGGCTTAGGAATCTGTAGGAGAAAGAGCACAGTGTCTTTCAGAATCCTCCGACACGTTTTCCTCCGGAATATCTCTAATAACATTATTTTTAGATAAGAATTTCTGAGCATCAGGATTAACAGGCTGTAACAAGTGCCTAGCTAAGGTAATAAAATCATCTTTTCAAACAGACATAGTATCTTTACATGAAGAATGTTTAACCCTTTTTTTTCCCTTACAGGAAATGGTATGGATGCAGACGGACTCAGAGGAGGCACTTCTTCTCTGTCTAGAGGTCTCTTTCCCTGGGTACCTTCAGCAACATATCCTGAAGCATCTTCCTGACTCAAAGAAAATAGTTCTCTCATGACTAGGTCAGACAACAGAACAGCCAAACAGGATGTAACAGACTCCCATGTTCATGCTGGCTAAAAGGACAACACCAGCAGAAGCCAAACAGGTAAGGAAATGGTCTGAGGAATGAAACATGGTCACTACAGATTCACCCACTATTGACTGAAGTGTTGACTGAGCCTGCAGTGTTAGCAAAAGCTCTTTGGTAAGTTGTCTTTTATTTCTAGGAACAAGTGGGAGATAGATCTGGAGCGGGATGAGTATCCATGCTGTAACCAAGGAGAATGTCTCAAGGGCAGTATACTTTGCTGGAATGAGCTGTTCAGAAGATAAGTTATCAAGAAGAGTTCACAATCAGCGCACTTACATTTATACTCATGTATACAGTCCCCACAGTAATGCATAAGCAGTGCACTAAAATCTTGTCAGAAACCCCTTTTGCAAAAAAACTTGGTGGGACAAAAAAAAAATGACAGGCACATTTTCATAAAGTATACATAATCACTGCCATTGCCTGTAATAATCCCTGCCTACATAAAACATTTCCCAACACTAAACCTTTAGTTAAACATGTCATAGTTTAAATAAAGCAGTACATTTTCTCACAAAAATTAGCCCTTAAATAAATTAGAGCTAAAAACACTGGCTCCTGACAGGAAACTTCTGATATTCGAAAGAATACCTCTAAAAGCCCTGTTTAAAGAAATATATCTTTTTTTTTTTCCTTAAAAGGGCAGTAAATCTGTGTGGAAGGGCTCTCTACAGGGACACAACTGCCAGAAACGGAGATGAAAGCCGGCTCCTATAACTGTAAAGCCTCTGAGCTGTTTTGCATAAGGCAGCAAGAAACCACTGAAGAAAGCTTCACTCTGACTGCTGAATACCCTCTACATGGCAGTTCAATCATCATTCGGAAAGAAGGTGAGAGAGACAGGCACAGCTTTTGGAAGTCGGCCAGTTGTTGTGTCCTGGGCAGGACACAACCAACGTAACAATGTTTTTTTGCAGCAGTGGGAAGGATGAACATTGTTGATTAGACTTTCTGAACTCTCTAGTTTTGTCCAGATAACTCAATCGTCCGTGAACATCCATGCAATAAAGAACCCTTTCTCACTTGTTCTATGGATCAGAATAGAAACAGGGCGGATAGTTTGATTAAAGACAGACTTAGACACAACATTACATATTAAGGAAGTATCAATTCTCAGACCCATCCTATCCTTGTAAAAGATGATAAAAAAAAAAAAAAAAAAAAAAAAAAAGGCTGAATAGACTTGTACAGTCTTGCAACTCAGATATACATCCAGCAGAAACTAAAGCTACCAGCATGTCAGTCTTCCAGGTTAAAAACTTTAAGGATTAACTGGCTGCAAGCTCTAAAGAAAGTACTGTTACTTTTTCTAAAACAAAATTCCAATCCCAAGAAGGAGCCACCATTTTTTCTTCAGAGTCTGATATGCAACCCCCCTGTTAAAAGCTGTTTAAGTTAGTAACAGATGAAAGGAGGAGAAGCTGAAATGTCTGAAAGATAGGCCTTTACTGAAGTGTATACCAAGCCAGAGCTCATCAATTTACAAATACTGGATCACCAGGGATACTCCTGCTTGAGATGTGCCCTGTCTTTTATTTTGTTACCAAAGGGAAGCAGGTTTTCTTGCCGCCTTTAATACCTGTTGTGCATCCTCAGATAAAAAGGTGCCTTAAAGGAATCAAAAAACATTCATCCACACTGGTAGAGTGAGAATTTGAACAGTGGTATGAATCGGAGATCCCCTGCCCTGTGTGAATAAGTCCAATCTGTTTAGAAGTTTGTATTGATTTCTTCGGGCCAGTTGCATAAAGAGAGAGAAAACAAAGGTGTTTGGCCATAAGGGAGCCACGGCAGTAAACTCTTTGATAAGTCTAAGCCCTTCCACATCTTTGAAGGAATTTGGAAATGAAAGAAGAGGGGGAAAGGCATAAAGAAGCATTCTAAACCAGGGGATTAAAAAGGCATCTGTATGTCAGGCTTCCTTGCAAGGTGTCTGGGAACAGAAGTGTTTTAGTTGTCTATTCATATTGGAGGCAAACGGATTTATCTGGGGGATGCTCATGATGGACTAGGTGCAGGAAGATCTCCTACTGCAGCATTCACTCATGTGGGTCTATTCTGAATATGCTTAAGGAGTCTGCTACTGTGTTCTGTTCTGTAAGTTGCCAAAAGGAATAAGCTGTGATGAATTGTTATGTCTGATGCAATCACAGCCTCCTGCAAAGCAGGTATGATTTTGTATCTTGTTCTGCCTGTTTATTTATCACAGGACAGTGGTGTTGTCTGCCACCATTAATTGTGTGCCTAGAGACCAAAGTTGATTTAGGGCATTTCTGACAGTCATCACCTCTTTTAGACTGATGTGTTTACATCTGTGTTGCAGTTCCCAGATTACCTACACCCTGAGAGACTGCACCCCAAGCAACATCCGCGGCATCTCTGGTTACCGTCTGAGAAGGGCTGAAAGAAGAGAAAGGTACCACTGGGGTGGACAGGGCTTGTTTGGTCCACCAAAAGAGCTTTTTCTTCACAAACTATAAAAAAGGAATTGGGAAGGCTAGAGGGTGAAAGTGCTGAGCTCAAACTAATTTTAGAAATCAGTGGATCTTCTTCATGTGAAGTCTGGCATGCAGAATAGAAGAGTTCATAAAAAGTTGAAATCTCAGACATTCTCTTACAGGAGACACTGTTGATAAATTTGCTTCTTTCCATGAGGAGGAAAAGCAGTCCTAAGAGAGGTGTCTATAAGACATCCCAAGGAAACCAGTCTGTGAGCTAGAATAACAGAAGGCTTTTTTCAAACTCAGGTTGAAATCCAGACTGCAAAAAATGATCCATAGTAAATTTTAGACCTTAAAGAGAGTGTTGAGATTGCATATTTATTTTACTTATTTAAATGTAAAGAATAAAGCAGGCAGAGGAAAGGCTCCAGTTTCTTCAGCTGATTTACTGCAAGACACACAAGTGCTTTCACCACAAGGCTTCTTCAGGTGTAAAGCGCTTGTGTGTCTTGCAATAAATCAGCTGAAGAAACTGGAGCCTTGCCTCTGCCTGCATTTATTCTTTGGATTTGTTTTGTGTATTTGCAGAGGTACCTGGTTACTGTTGGAATTATATTTTGCTTTACTTATTTAAATGTGTTTATTTTTGTTTATCGGGGTAAAACAATGATTAAACAATGACCAATTACAGGCTCAGTCGGGGTTACATCATATTGTAACAAAACAATGAACAGTATACAAACAATGGTTTACTTTTAGGAGTAATAGGAATAAAAAAGGAAACATAGAGTTAAAAGCAGTAGTGGTAGTGGTGGAGATACAGGTAGTAGCTACATCAGGATAGCTAATAGGGATCAGTCAGACAAAAGAAGGTTGAGATTGATATCAGGCAATCATCCAAATAAGGAAAGATACTGAAGTAAAGCAAAGCAATTTGTGAAGATTCTTGGGGTGACAGAAAAAACAAAGGAGAAAGAAAGAAGAATGACTGGTGCTTTTGTGAATGGGAATATGTAAGCAAGAATCTTTTTAGGTATTTGAAAATTAGAAACTGGAGATGAAAAGAGTGCTTAACTCACTGCATGACTTTACTCTTCTCTCCCCTAATGTTTTGAAAACTTCTGCAGAAGTGTTACTAAATAGGAAGTCATTGCCCAGAGGGGCATTTAAAATTGTTTTCTCACATCCTCAGGACATGACAGTAGCCTTGATCTAGCATGCCTTCTCATAAATGTCCCAAATGCAGCAGCCCTGGAGATGTCGTCCACAACAACTTTGCAGCCATATTTAACTATGTGCTTAACTACCTCAGAGGCAACATTAATCATGTTCATAACATTAGTTTCCATATCAGAATTAGAAAGAATGGCTAAAGTTTCCCCAGTACTGCTCAAAATGTATAAAAGGAACTTGGACATATGGGTTTGACACTATATGGCTCAAAATACTAAGGTGGCAGAAGTGTACAATTTTTTTGTCATACCTATTAAGTGTTCTTTGTCTGTGTCATTAGTGGTTGTGTTAGAAAGGGAAATGTTTCAGCACCTTTGTCAGCATCCAAAGATACGACAGCAAGATCAGCAAAGTTATATTGAGAGGTATTTGTGCAAATCAGTAATCCTACAAGATTGTCAAGTTTTTTATGGTATGGAGGCCTTGAGTCTGGAGAAGCAGCCAAAAAGGCATATTCCAGATCCCCTAGAGCAAGAAGTAGTGGAATAGCCTTGGGGTGTCCATATTCAGTAATTCAACTTTTATCTTTTCATGGAGTCAGAATCTTCGTTAACCTCCCCATTTGGAAAAAAATTCTTTCATTTTAGGTACTGTATCATCAAAGGAAATGTTCTCAGTGGGGAGTCAGAGAACAATGTGTCCTCTGCCTTAGAGTAAACATCCAGTGGGGGAAGGAATCTTGGGGCTATACTCTAACCCTTCATTATCAGTACCACATAATTCCTCTTCTTCAAAATGGGAAGTAACTCTCTTTCTCTTAACAGGGATGAAAGTGTTAGAAGCAGCAGCAAGTACAGAGGATTGAAAGGACTGAATATCTTTAAACGGCGCTTAATCAAAATTAAGCCAATTGTCCTTGCACCCTTTCTCACTGCAAGGGTAGTAGGGGGGCTACTAAATATATTTGATCTTCTGAGCATTTTTCTTTGCTGTGTCCAGATTGATAGCCTTCAGGGTTGAAGTCACAGACCCGACCTCCATGGGCACACCTCTGTGGCCTCCCTTAAAAGAATCTGATGAATACTTCTCTCATCCACAGATTAAAATACTTTGTTTCTCTCTTCCAGGCTCTCTCAGCTGAATGCATAGTTTGATCAAATAAGCAAGGAGCTGGAAACACAGTAGCTTCAAAAGAGTTTACACTAGACAGCCCAGGAGAAACAGACACATGGTCAAAGGCCTGCAGAGAGACGGTCATTAGTCCCAGACTGCAAGACAGAGAAGGACATACAGTTTCATTAATTACCCCTTTCTAAACTGTTTCTTTTTAACCTGAGTGAAGGTGGTTTCTCTAACAAGTTATTTATCTGCCTGAAAACCCTGAGCTGAAACCAACTGTACAGAAACAGCAGACACAACACTGATAAGAGTCGGTGTACACAGAATAAGTGGTAAGAAAGTTATGAGTTTTGTCACATTCATATGTCTCCTCATGCTTTGTACACCAGATAGACATACAGTATCCTTGGCAGAATATGTTCCATATCTAATGGCTATTCTAACAGTGATCTAATGAAAATCATCATATTTTACAAAGCTAAAAAATGAAATTGATGAGACATTTGAGATTTCTTTATAGCAAAGCCATGCAAATAAAAATGCCAAATTACCTTAACTACTAGAATTCATAAATCTAAATAAATAAGGTGTGTGTGTGCGTGTGTACATATATATATATATATATATATATATATATATATATATATATATATATAAATATATGTGTGTGTCAAAATAATGACACAAAACGGCGAGACGGAAATGACGAAAGGTTATATTCACAAACGTCCATTTTACCCAGGTAAGTACACAATCAGCCAACAAAACTTAAAAAAAAAAAAAAAAAAAAAAAAAAAAAAAAAAGCAAATAAAACCCACCTAAGTGGGGGGGGGTTGTGCCCCACACACCCCTCAATTAAATATTCCAATGCCGAAATCTGACTACAGTAGAGAAAAGGGCAAAGTTCAGCACACTGGCCAAATGACTCTTTTCACGGGGAAAACCTTTGAAGATCTGGATGTTCATGAAAGTAAACCTTCATTACTTCTGTCTCGCCATTTTGTAACTCAACGTTATGGTAATTCATTATTTTGACATAGCTCTATATATATATATATATATATATATATATATATACACACACACACACACATATATATATATATATATATATATATATATATATACACACACATACACACACACATATACATATGTGTGTGTTTGTGTACACAATTCTAATTTGCAGTTGAAGAGGTGATTCATCAAGAGAAATTTCTATACTGTAGGATAGAATGTTCACAGATTTCTGTATGGTGTGAAAAAAATAACATGCTGAACTAATTTCCCACAAATGTCTATTCAGACAAATGACAGCTAGCAAGCTTTACTGCATTTTCAAAAAGGATTAAACATATACATTTAATAACTTACTTTACAAAAAAAAGTTTTATTTTTATTTACACTCTGTTGACTGGATTAGTCTCACTAGGCCAGGAGCTTTTTTTTTTTTTTCTTTTTTTTTTTTTTTCAGGGGATACCTGAAGTGGTACTCATATTGACTAGGAGAAATTTGTCCAGGGCATTGTGGAACCTCCACAACCTTTTTTGATAGGCAAAAATGGAATCACTGGCATCAGTCTTCAGCTACTACTAACTCAAGCAGATAGTTCCTCGGTTTAATGTCTCATCCAAAGAATGGAATTATAGAATTCAGGAACCAAGATGGGTGGCAAAGTGATGCAGAGTTACTCATCTTGCCTCTCAGCTTTTGGTGGTTTGTTTCAGTTACCAGATGGGGTGCCTTATGTGTGAAGTCATCATATCTTTGCTATGTCTCTATATTTTTTGATGAGGTCTCTGATGTCTTCTCTTTCATCCAGCCGCATGACAACAGGTGCTTCCTGAAATGTCTCCTCTGTGAGGGTGTGTGTCTTGCCATGGACTAATAACCCTTCCAGGAATGGTTGTCTACTTATTGCCTGGTGAAGGCAAGGAAGGCTCTGGCTCCTCCACAACTAGTGGGTATTGGAAAATGGGAAAAAACACGAATGAATAAAAGAAGGGTAACCAAAATATCTCTTTCTGCGTCTTCACAGAAATGGTGGCATATCTGGCTGATATTCTCAGCAGAATTTCTTGTAAAATGCGAAGAAATAAAGAACTATAAAAATCTTCTGAAAATTCAGGTTACTGACTCCAAAAGCAGCATCTTCAAAGGCAAAGGTCACTTTCACTTTTCAATAAAAGTGGATAAAGTGTGAAACTGGCTTCCTGAATTACCATCACTGAGCAAAGCAATATACTGGGACCCAAAACTGCTATTAAGGGTGGAATGGCTAGGGAAGTTCCCTTGTAGAAAACAGTGGCAGCCTCCCTTGAAGGCAGTCTTTTTTTCCCCACAAATAACAGGGAGGTGTACAGCAGGGGTCTCAAACTTGATGACAATGAGGGTTGACATAAGGATTACCCCACTCAGCTGAGTGTCAAAATCTCTAAAACAAATGCACAGTGAAGCTACAAATGTAATATATTAGAATCCCTCATCAAAAATTATGCTGGGTTGAAGAGCTGCCCTAGCTCAAAGTCTGCTAGTTGGAGATCCCAAGTTTCCAAGTTAATGTATGTACAAGTTCATAAAGAAAAAGAATGCATGTAAATTTTTTTCTGGGTACTCAGGAGACTTCACGCACGCACCTCAACATCGCAGTTATCATGCCTGGTCTACCATAAAAAATAAATAAATAAATAAATACATGGTTCATAGGTTCATACTAGGCTATCTGCCCTAGGGCATTTATAAGCCTAGCCAGAGTGTGTTTGGCTTTCGCCACCCATTTTAAATGAATTTTGCTATGCCCTTTTTCGAGGTTAATATACTGTGCCTCTGTCTATCAGTGACACAGAAGTGATACCCGGGGTAAGCCTACTGTCTCCCATCCACTCATCAAAATTCCTCTTGAAGAGAGTCAATGAGGGACTCTGCCTAACCTGGACTGGGATTTTATTCCAGAGTGAAGGGAGCCTCTGGGTTATGAATCTGTCCCTCCAGCATGTCCTATTTATTTCAGTGCTGAGGTTCAAGTCTCTCGAGCGTGTAGCTCGATGGGATTTGGATTTTCTGAGGTGCAGCATGTCCATTAATTCCGGGTTGGACATGGCTTTATACGTCAGGCACAGATTGCCTCTGAGCAGGTGGTATGCCACTGAGTAGAGCTGGAGTTTCTTTAACCGGGCAGCATATGGCATCTGTTTCAGCCCTTTGATCCTCTTGGTGAGGTACTTTTGGGGTCTTTCCAGTTGCTGCAGGTGTCTGGTAAGGTACATCCCAAAAGGGGCATTGTACTCAATTATGGGCCTGATGAGGGATGAGTAAAGAGGCACGATGACCTCCCCTGATTTAGATGTGAATCCCTTCATGATTAGGTGGGCTACATAAAATGTTTTTCTAACCACTTTGGCTACGTGGTTGTCAAATGAGAGATTGCTATCAACTTGGGTCCCTAATTACTTCTTCCGTACTTAATGGATTACTACTTATGTGGTAATTTGTGGGCACTTTGTTTTTGCCAAAGGGGATGACTATACACTTTTTGGCGTTTAGCTTGAGGCCATGGCTTTGGCACCAGTTGTCTGTTTCTATGAGGTCCTTTAGTAGGATGCTTGTGTCGGCTGGAGAGTCGATTATGGCACCCAGTTTGCAGTCATCTGCGAACTTGGTCATCCACAGTCCTTCCGTGTTAACCTGTACCTCCGAGAAATATATACCGAACAAGAGAGGTCCCAGGACTGAGCCTTGTGGGACGCCACTTGTAACTGGTTTGGAGTCTGACATGGCTCCAGCAATTCTAACAATGTGGGTTCTGTCCTTGAGCCAGTTTGCAACCCATCTAGAGACATAGGGGTTTATATTTAAGCTGGTGAGCTTATCTATAATGCCCGAGTCGGGTATTGTATCGAAGGCTTTTGCAAGGTCCAGGTAAGGCTGTGTGGACCACCTTCCCCTCGTCAATGGCCTTGGTGACTGTTTCAAAGAAATCAACCAGGTTTAAGAGGCAGGATCTGCGCTTAACAAAGCCGAACTGGGTAGGATCCAGTGTCTGTAGGTCCCCAAGATCTTTATTTATGAGGTCCATGATGATCCTTTCCATAGCTTTGCAGACCAAGCTAGTCAGGCTTATGGGGCGATAGTTTCAGGATCTGTTGAAGCACCACCTTTGTGGAGAGGGACCACTGTTGCTGTACGCCACTCTTTGGGTACATATCCTGTAGTAAGGCTGAGACTAAACAGTAGTTTTATGTTTGGGTTTAGTTCTTCTTGGAGTTCATGTAGGACGCAGAACGGGACACCGTCTGGTCCCATTGATGCTGTGTTTTTTGCTTTGGAGAGGGCGGCTCTTACCTGAGCATCTCAGATGTCAGGGGGGCAGCACTCTGCTGGGATAGATATTTGCCCTTTTGGTGGGGAAGGGGGGGAGAAGTTTGCGCTGAACCTGTCAGCTAGGATGTTGGCAATGTCTGTGGGTTCGGTGTATTTTTTGTCATTTTGGACAAATTCTGAGCATATCTGGGAATTACCACCCAGGTTCCTAACATAACTAAAGAAAGCCTTGTGATTATCCTTAGTGTCCTGTGCAATTTTTCTCTCGAAGCTGGCCTTAGACGATTTTATGAGTGCCCGTAGTTTTTTGCTAATACTGATCAGAGATGCCTTCCCTTTTTGGGATTTTGCTCTTATCATGTAGTAGCTTCCTCCTTCTATTGTATAGATTGTTTATGGCTGGGGTCCACCAGACAGGACGCCTAACTTTGGAGGATTGGATCTTGGTTTTATTTGGGATTGCATAATCCATGCATTCCTGAAGGTGTTCATAGAATGCGTTTATAAAGGATTCTGCGGTCTGGGCCGTATTTTCCACAGGCCCAGGGGCTTTGAAGGATTCCACCTCGGTTTGAGGAGTGTGAAATTTGCTTTAGAGAAGTTTTTCACTGTGGTTTTCTGGGCAGGGGCTGGGGTCGGGATGTGAATATCTAGTGAGATTAGTTTATGGTCTGATCTTACCAGTGAGGGATACACTTTTGGTCTGGAGCATAGAGTCCCCATGTTGGTGATGATCAGGTCCAGTATGTTTTCCCCTCTTGTGGGAGTGGCAACAAGTTGTTCCATAGCATTTGAGTTTATAAATTCTAGGAACCTTCGGGCTAAGGTGTTGGAGCTAGAGTAATGCTCCCAGTCTATGTTAGGGTAGTTGAAGTCGCCCAATATAATGGTGTTTGGAGAGACCTTCATATTTTCCAGTGATCTCAGGAAGGCCGAGTGGGGTTCCTGGGTTTGGGAGGGTGGTCTGTAGCAGGCTATAAACTGGAAGGCAGCTTTACCCACTGTTAGTTGCACATGGATAGTCTCTTATGCTTCATGCTGTGCCACCAACCTGGAGGTGTGGGTATCTTTGACGAATATTGATACTCCCCCTCCTTTTGTGGTTCGGTCCAAGTTTTGGGGCCGAAAAACATGGTATGAGGTATAATCTGGTAGTGCTGGAGTGCTCTAGGGAGCCTTGAACCAGGTTTCTGTTACTGCACAGATATCGATGTTCTCCATGCTAAGGAGAGTTTCAAGTGTGTGCACCTTGAGGTTTAGACTTCTGGCATTGAGTAGCATTACTCTTAGTTTCTTATCCCTTGTGATACCCTATGGAGGTGGGTTTGTCTTTTGAGCCTTGCCTAAAAAAGGCACTATGGGGGGTGGCAAGAGCCTTTGCCAATATCCAAAAGCCGAGGGGTGACAGGTGCAAGCCGTCCCTAGCGAAGAATTGTGGCTTGTCGAGCATGTCATCCCAGGCAGACAGGCATTGGATCTCCTTTGAATGACACCAATACTTAAGCCAATTGTTGAAATTGATCATCTTGTCTTCATACTGTGGCATCATTCTTGTTGAGGGTAAGATGCTACTCAAGGTCAGGGTCATACCGGCCTGGGCTACATGCTCAGAGAGCTCCTCTATGTCTCTTTTCATGTAGTCCAGGGAGGTACGTCTCAGGTCATTCACACCAGCATGGACAATGACTTGAGTCATATTTGTACTTGCCTTGGAGTGACCTGAGTGCTTGTATTATGTGGCGGATCCTAGCGCCGACAGGCAGCTCACCGTGACCTTCTCCTTGTTCAGCCTGGTGAGCGGGACGTCAGTGTGCCTGACGATAGAGTCACCTATTACAAGTGTATCAGGTGTGTTGTTTAGCCTTAAGGGCTGTGACTGTTCGGCACACTGGCTTTGTGAGCTATGTGTTGCATGTGTTTTGTTTTGGGGTAGCGATTGCTTGGGTGTCTGCTTTGGAGGTCTCTGCTGCTTAGGCAGATTTTTATTTAGAGCCTCCAAGTATGTTTTTGTGTGTTTATGTGTTTGGTTTGCTGTCGTGGTAGGTCTATGTGAGACTGGAATTGTAGTGAGTGTGATTTCTTTCTCCTCCTGACTGGTTACGCCAGTACAGAGTTGAGAGAGCTTAGCCTACAGTTTGGCTATATGGTTGCATCTCTCACATGTGTTGGAATTTGTTGGGAGGAGGAGAGGGTTGTCTGTGTATATGAGGCAGTTGTAACATTGCCTCAAGATTCCCAGATTCACCAGCTGGACCAGAGAGGAGATTGACAACTGACCTTTGGAAATGCTAGAATAGTATTGGGAATTCCTTTATAATTGAAAAAAGGGCCAATGGGGAACAAAGTACTCAAGGGGAGTTTGTGAGGGTGTAGTGCTTTTAATTTTTTAGTGCTGACTTATATAATTGCTTTAGTGAGCAAGTGCCAGGCTTTAGAGTGGGAATAGGGTGTTTATTATGAGAACTAGATCAGTTCTAAGGGAAAAAGTGAAGAGCAGACTTTGTGGAGCCGAAAATGGTTTAAACCCAATTAAGCAGCACTGCCCGATGCTGCGCTATGCGCAAAGCCGCGCTAAAGCGGGTTTTTATACAGGGGGACTTGAAAGAGCTAGAAATTGGCCCAAAACGGCCAACAGACTACCAGATTCATGTGCTGGGAACACTCCTCCAGGGATAGATAGGCTGCTCCAAGCTCCCCACTGCCACTGGTGAACAAAGAAGCCTCCCTTTATCCAAGAAAGGAAATGGGCAACACAGGAACTTTCCAAAAGTCCAGAATACAGCAAAGCCTGTATTTGGATTACTCTAGGTCAGGAAAGACGGAAAACAAGGAACATTTTTTTTTTTCTTTTTTGCAATAAACAGCAGGAAAATGCAATAAATATGCAACACAGGCTAGCGCACTAGTGTGTGTAGCCTCAACAGGTAAATGCAACAAACAGGACAAACGTTAAAAGTGCAGGTGCAAAAACAACTTTAAACAGTTTAAAAAAGTTCAAGAAGCAGAAATACTTGCAGTTTAGCTAGATCGGACAGTCGCCCAGGAAGTAGCAGGAAAACAAACACTTTTATCAGGTTAGCAGTCACTCTTTTAGCCTCTCTGCTGCTAGCACCACTCTGCATTACCACAAGGAGCTTGGCTGAGTAGTAACAAGAGCAAAAATCGCGCCAAAGTGGGTTTTATACAGTGGGACTTGAAAAAGCTACAAATTGGCCCAAAACGGCCAACAGACTACCAGATTCTTGTGCTGGGAACACTCCTCCAGGGATAGATAGGCTGCTCCAAGCTCCCCACTGCCACTGGTGAACAAAGAAGCCTCCCTCTGTCCAAGAAAGGAAATGGGCAACACAGGAACTTTCCAAAAGTCCAGAATACAGCAAAGCCTGTATTTGGACTACTCTAGGTCAGGAAAGATGGGAAACAAGGATAATTTTATTTTTCTTTCTTTTCTTTTTTTTCTTCTTTTTTTCTGCTTTTTCTTTTTTTTCTTCTTTTTTGCAACAAACATGGCAAAGATAAAAGCACCACAACCATTCTCTTGGACAAAATTCCAGCAGTCATAACGTCTATCATAACTACATGCTACAGCAACAAACCAAAGTAAAGACAATGCATTCATAAAAACAAAGTAAATATTAAGGCAGCATAACTGCAGTGGTGGTGCTGCGGTAGCATTGTCGCCTCACAGTTAGACGTTGCCCGTTCGATTCTCAGTTAGAGCGTCTTCTGTGTGGTGACATGCGTGAATGGGCATTCCTTCATTGAAGGTTGTGTGTTAGGCCCGGCAAGCCAGCACGTCAAAATCTACTGCCAATCATTAGCGGACCGGAGTTCCGCTGTAGCGACCCCTAACCTGGAAAAGCCGAAAGAAACAAACCAACCAAAATAAGTAAACTATAATCACAGATACATTACTGAATGTCGACATTTAATCACATTTCTTTACTTACTTGATGACTACGTAAGCCCACTGAACATACCTGTAATTTTTCAGGGGTGATGCAAGAACAACTTTATTTATTTTAAATTATTTTACATTTGTTAACCCGGTAGCAAGTAGCCTGTTTTCAGTGGAGACCCGGGGAGAAAACCTCCATAACAATAGTACAAAAAAAGATTACAAAAATTTTACAAAGACCAAACAATGTCTGGTTAAGTGATTTGCTGAATCACACAGAAAGCAAATTAAGGTAGAAGGAATCAATCATTAACAGCTGAGACCTTTAGTCTTCTGTGCTAACTGACAGACTGGGTGTGGTTACATAACTTGTTTGCACCTTGTAAAACTTGAAGCTTCAATAACTTTTCTACTACCAACCTCCAAACTTTGTAAGGAGAAAACATTGGACTAGGCAGAAATATAGTTACTCTCAGTCAGAATTTTGTATGTCTGTGTGTTAAACAAGTTAAACAGAGTGACATATTATTTAGCTCTTAAAACATGAACTAAAACAAGTATTCAAGGAAAGTAAACAAAAGGCAAACTTAGGTTCATAGGTTCATACTAGGCTATCTGCCCTAGGGCATTTATAAGCCTAGCCAGAATGTGTTTGGCTTTCGCCACCCATTTTAAATTTATTTTGCTATGCCCTTTTTCGAGGTTAGCATACTGTGCCTCTCTCTAACAGTGACACAGAAGTGATACCCGGGGGTAAACCTACGATCTCCCATCCATTCATCAAGATTCCTCTTGAAGAGAGTCAATGAGGGACTCTGCCTAACCTGGACTGGGATTTTATTCCAGAGTGAAGGGAGCCTCTGGGTTATGAATCTGTCCCTCCAGCATGTCCTATTTATTTCAGTGCTGAGGTTCAAGTCTCTCGAGCGCGTAGCTCGATGGGATTTGGATTTTCTGAGGTGCAGCATGTCCATTAATTCTGGGTTGGACATGGCTTTATATGTCAGGCACAGATCGCCTCTGAACAGGCGGTATGCCACTGAGTAGAGCTGGAGTTTCTTTAACCGGGCAGCATATGGCAACTGTTTGAGCCCTTTGATCCTCTTGGTGAGGTACTTTTGGGGTCTTTCCAGTTGCTGCAGGTGTCTGGTAAGGTACATCCCAAAAGGGGCATTGTACTCAATTATGGGCCTGATGAGGGATGAGTAAACAGGCACGATGACCTCCCCTGATTTAGATGTGAATCCGTTCATGATTAGGTGGGCTATATAAAAGGTTTTTCTAACCACTTTGGCCACGTGGTTGTCAAATGAGAGATTGCTATCAACTTGGGTCCCCAGGTCCCTAATTACTTCTTCTGTACTTAATGGATTACCACCTATGTGGTAAATTTTGGGCACTTTGTCTTTGCCAAAGGGGATGACTATACACTTTTTGGCGTTTAGCTTGAGGCCATGGCTCTGGCACCAGTTGTCTGTTTCTATGAGGCCCTTTTGGAGGATGCTTGTGTCGGCTGGAGAGTCGATTATGGCGCCCAGTTTGCAGTCATCTGCAAACTTGGTCAGCCACAGTCCTTCCGTGTTGGTCTGTACCTCCGAGAAATATATACCGAACAAGAGAGGTCCCAAGACTGAGCCTTGTGGGACACCACTTGTAACTGGTTTGGAGTCTGACATGGTTCCAGCAATTCTACCCATGTGGGTTCTGTCCTTGAGCCAGTTTGCAATCCATCTAGTGACATAGGGGTTTATATTTAAGCTGGTGAGCTTATCTATAATGCCCGAGTGGGGTATTGTATCGAAGGCTTTTGCGTGGTCCAGGTAAGGCTGTGTGGACCACCTTCCCCTCGTCAATGGCCTTGGTGACTGTTTCTAAGAAATCAACCAGGTTTAAGAGGCAGGATCTGCCCTTAACAAAGCCGAACTGGGTAGGATCCAGTGTCTGTAGGTCCCCAATATCTTTATTTATGAGGTCCATGATGATCCTTTCCATAGCTTTGCAGACCAAGCTAGTCAGGCTTATGGGGCAATAGTTTGCAGGATCCGTTGAGGCACCACCTTTATGGAGAGGGACCACTGTTGCTGTACGCCACTCTTTGGGCACATATCCTGTAGTAAGGCTGAGATTGAACAGTAGTTTTATGTTTGGATTTAGCTCTTCTTGGAGTTCATGTAGGACGCAGCCCGGGACACCGTCTGGTCCCATTGATGCTGTGTTTTTTGCTTTGGAGAGGGCGGCTCTTACCTGAGCATCTGAGATGTCAGGGGGGCAGCACTTTGCTGGGATAGATATTTGCCCTTTTGGTGGGGAGGGGGGGGTAGAAGTTTGCGCTGAACCTGTTAGCTAGGATGTTGGCAATGTCTGTGGGTTTAGTGTATTTTTTGTCATTTTGGACTAATTCTGAGCATATCTGGGAATTCCCACCCAGGTTCCTAACATAACTAAAGAAAGCCTTGTGATCATCCTTAGTGTCCTGTGCAATTTTTCTCTCGAAGCTGGCCTTAGACAATTTTATGAGTGCCCATAGTTTTTTGCTAATACTGATCAGTGATGCCTTCCCTTTTTGGGATTTTGCTCTATCATTTAGTAGCTTCCTCCTTCTATTGTATATTTTGTTTATGACTGGGGTACACCAGACAGGACGTCTGCCTTTGGAGGATTGGGTCTTGGTTTTATTTGGGGTCGCATGATCCATGCATTCCTGAAGGTGTTCATAGAATGCGTTTATAAAGGATTCTGCGGTCTGGGCCGTATTTTCCACAGGCCCGGGGGCTTTGAAGGATTCCACCTCGGTTTTGAGGAGTGTGAAATTTGCTTTAGAGAAGTTTTGCACTGTGGTTTTCTGGGCAGGGGGTGGGGTCGGGATGTGAATATCCAGTGAGATTAGTTTATGGTCTGATCTTACCAGTGAGGGATACACTTCTGGTCTGGAGCATAGAGTCCCCATGTTGGTGATGATCAGGTCCAGTACATTTTCCCCTCTTGTGGGAGTGGTAACAAGTTGTTCCATAGCATTTGAGTTTATAAATTCTAGGAACCTTTGGGCTAGGGCATTGGAGCTAGAGTAATGCTCCCAGTCTATGTTTGGGTAGTTGAAGTCGCCCAATATAATGGTGTTTGGAGAGACCTTCATATTTTCCAGTGTTCTCAGGAAGGTCGAGTGGGGTTCCTGGGTTTGGGAGGGTGGTCTGTAGCAGGCTATAAACTGGAAGGCAGTTTTACCCACTGTTAGTTGCACATGGATAGTCTCTGATGCTTCGTGGTTTGCCACCAACCTGGAGGTGTGGGTATCTTTGATGAATATCAATACTCCCCCCTCCTTTTGTGGTTCGGTCCAAGTTTTGGGGCCAAAAAGCATGGTATGAGGTATAACCTGGTAGTGCTGGGGTGCTCTCGGGAGCCCTGAACCAGGTTTCTGTTACTGCACAGATATCGATGTTCTCCATGCTAAGGAGAGTTTAGAGTGCGTGCATCTTGAGGTTTAGACTTCTGGCATTGAGTAGCATTACTCTTAGTTTCTTATCCCTTGTTATACCTATGGAGGTGGGTTTGTCTTTTAAGCCTTGCCTAAAAAAGGCACTATGGGGGTAGCAAGATCCTTTGCCAATATCCGAAAGCCCAGGGGTGACAGGTGCAAGCCATCCCTAGCGAAGCATCGTGGCTTGTCGAGCATATATTATCCCAAGCTGATAGGCATTGGATCCCCTTTGAATGACACCAGTACTTAAGCCAATTGTTGAAATTGATCATCTTATCTTCATACTGTGGCATCATTCTTGGTGAGGGTAAGATGCTACTCAAGGTCAGGGTCATACCGGCCTGGGCTACATGCTCAGAGAGCTCCTCTATGTCTCTTTTCATGTAGTCCAGGGAGGTACGTCTCAGGTAATTCACACCAGTATGGACAATGACTGAGTCATATTTGTACTTGCCTTGGAGTGACCTGAGTGCTTGTGTTATGTGGCGGATCCTAGCGCCCGACAGGCTGCTCACCGTGACCCTCTCCTTGTTCAGCCTGGTGAGCGGGACGTCAGTGTGCCTGACGATAGAGTCACCTATTACAAGTGTATCAGGTGTGTTGTTTAGTCTTAAGTGCTGTGACTGTTCGGCACACTGGCTTTGTGAGATATGTGTTGCATGTGTTTTGTTTTGGGGTAGCGGTTGCTTGGGTGTCTGCTGCTTAGGCAGATCTTTATTTAGAGCCTCCGAGTATGTTTTTGTGTGATTATGTGTTTGGTTTGCTGTCGTGGTAGGTCTATGTGAGACTGGAATTGTAGTGAGTGTGGTTTCCTTCTCCTCCTGACTGGTTATGCCAGTACTGAGTTGAGAGAGCTTAGCCTCCAGTTTGGCTATATGGTTGCATCTCTCACATGTGTTGGAATTTGTTGGGAGGGGGAGAGGGTTGTCTGTGTACATGAGGCAGTTGTAACATTGCCTCAAGATTCCCAGATTCACCAGCTGGACTGGAGAGGAGAATGACAACTTCAGGCATAACACAGTTTCCTTGAGGTGCATTCTAGACCAAAAATGTATTCCAGGCATAGAACACATACATGCTTTATTCATTAACTAATGTCATGAGATGCATAGAAGTACCAAGTTATTAGAAGGTATAATTTTATAGCCGACACTTTATAGGCAACATTAAAAATCTACAAACAATTCTGTGAACACATCACAAACTATTCAGAAGGAATGAGACATGTGGAAAAAAATGAAGCACACAGTTTTGAATAACTAAACATAAATGATCAATTAGGACTCTCAACGTAGCTCATTTTTGGTACATAACAAGCAGTGCATCTACCATGTCAATTATACAATGGGAAATGCCTTCTCTAAGCGGGGAAAAAAGGATCCTAGAGCTACAACACACTTCAGGCTTCAAACTTCAGTGCCATTCCCTGAGAGAAATGAATCTACTTTGTTTTCAACAAATAGAACATTGGTAATCTAGTGCTAGTCCAGACAATCTGCAGTTTCATTTTTTTGTTCTTGCTGTCAAATGTGTTCCCCTTATGCTGGCTTCTCCTCTGTGGCTATCTTGGTTTACCTTAACAATGACCATCACAAACTGAATCATTTTGACCAGTCAGAGGCAGGATGTCAAGAGGAAGTGGGATGGTTTGTATCAGTTTCACTAAAACAACAGAAATTAATAGCTTTTCTTCTTTTTCATATACACTTAGTCTAGTCTGTCTTCATCAACTTGTTTGGTACTGCTCTACTCCTGTTCGACCAAGACCAATAATGGTAGAAGCAATATGATTTGTGATGTAAAATGCTTGTAACTAGGATTGTGTCAGTGTGATTTGTTTTCATTTATATAAATGTATGATGGTCTATATAGTAAGTGATGGTTTAGTAAAAATGTCTCTTGTTAAAAAAAAAAAAAAAAAGCCAGGAATTGAATAATTTATGTAATGCTGCTTATGTTATATGACATATAGCAATATAATTTGCCTATGTCACAAGAGATAATTCAATAAAGTTTGTTGAAAAAAAAGACCAATGGTAGATGCATGCCAACACATCTGACTTGGTAGTGTAATTACTCCTGGTTCTCATAAAGGTAGTGGATGCATGGCAATACATCAAAAGCCATCATTTCAGCTAGAACAAGATCCTAGTGAATGTCAAGTACCATACACCCACAGCAGTGATGGGTTATAAAAATGGTAATTTGGGTGGCCATCATGGAACCATATCTAGCTATACCCAGTCTATTTTATGATTAAGAAATGCCACTGCCACTCATATGAAGGATAGGTATAGCTCAGAGATGGTATCACAGCTGTGGAACAAATTCCCTATTCACATAAAACAAAATTCATTCTTTTCCATGTATGTAAAACAAAGTCTACCTCAGAACTGCTCCTTGTACTACTATTGGACAGAGGCAGATCCTAAATGCTTTATCCCACACATGGGTCCCCTCAATTATCTACGATATGATCCCAGTTATTCTCATAAGGGGTAATATAGAATTATCAACCATGGGATGGGATGGGTAAGGCCAATCTATACCAAACAGAATAGGTTATTTTGAGCATAAAAATGGAAATTAGCTAGGCTTAAAATGGCCCATAAAGCAGCTAGCCTAGTGCTTACCTATGAACCTATATGGTATTTACCTAGACAGTTCGGAAAACAGCAGCTACTTACAATAATTCAGCTTTGTTATTGTTGGTCTGGGAATTCTATGCTTGCCAGGTATTTCAAGCAGGCATTTTCACATTTCCACTCCCTAAGTACCCTGTGAGCAAAGTCTCACTCATACATCACCGCTCTAATTAGTTCTAGTGCTCACAAATATTTAACCTGCAAGCAGCTTAACCCATGTAATAAGAATCTGAAATGTGCCATGATTCCATTTATTAAACAATATGCAACTTTTCATATCTGTGTTCTTGGACTTCTTGGTCATGGTTTTAAAAAAGTAAGAAATATGTCTTCTTGCCAAGAGATGTCCCCTCGTCTATTTACATGCAGTTATGTGTTGGAATCCCATATACTCAATAACAGCATACTTTTGTTTTACAAACTTGCACTTATGAGACCACAGTTAGCTACAAGAAAACTCAAGCTCAAGGAACTGGTGACAGAATGACCAAAACTACATTATCAAAGCCAAGTTCTTTGCTTACTTACTATTAGATACCTTAATTTGGGTCTATCCTTGACTTGATTAGAATTATCCAAATCACCACAAAACATTTTTGGATCTGTTGGGTAGATAAGGAGCAATAAAATGCCATTTTTAGTGTTTAACATGCAGTGGTTTCAGTTTAATTTGTCTACCACCTCCAGGTGTAACAGTTTTATTGAAATTATAATGATTTTTAACTGGAGTTGGAATGTGCTTTTCGTGCCTTCTGATAAAAATAATAATGAAACCCTCTCTCACACTCAGAAGAATTAATTCAGCAGACAGGTTTAGCAACTGCTTTGCATGTAGTTACCATGCATGAATACAATCCACATTTCCATCAATATATTGTTTGCATTTGCAGAAATAAAGTACTTGCCCTGATAGAAAACATTTCTATTACCCTACCTATAACCTTTTCCAATATGCTTAAAAGATCACACTCTACCTGCTGTCTATAGAGCTGCTGTAGAACAAACTACCCAAGTCCTGGAAAATCGATCCTTATTTTCTGAAATCTCAAAACCTTAGCAGCTATCTGAAACAATACTAGGGGAATGGAGACTAAAAATACACAAGTGATAACAAAGAAGAAAGTACAGTTTTGTACCTACCATAAATGTAGATGTTCGAGTGCTAATACAGCTGCAGTCATAACAGATGGGTTGTCCTGCCGTCAGGCGGGTCCTCGGTCGGCCGAATTCCAAAGTCTAGGTCCGGCGTCAGATGTTGTTGCTTCTTCCCTGACGTCAGTGCGGCAGGGGTATAAAAGAACCAGCCAATGCCATTTTCTTCAGTTTTTCTTGCCCCAGATGTCAGGTGCCCCCAGAAGGAAGGCAAAACATAAACTTATGTAATAATGCAATGCAATATAATCAAAAAACAGTAATTTGCAAGCAAATACACCATAAAAGAATACCCCAATCAGGATGTATGAGGAGGTGTTTGTCATAAGGCCTGTCCCAAGAGGGGATGGAGGGAGGGAAACCTGGACTGCAGCTGTATTAGCACTCGAACATCTACATTTATGGTAGGTACAAAACTGTACTATGTTCATCGTGCATACAGCTGCAGTCATAACAGATGGGTAGAATCCCAAAGCTAAAAAGGGGTGGCAGGCACTAAGTGGAACTAGGAGGAGCAAGGATGCCCTGCAAGACTGCTGTGGCAAAGCCCGCTCTAGATTTAGAGTATAGTGGAAGGTGATAGTGCTTGGAGAAAGTGTGTACAGAACTCCAAGTGGCTGCTTCCAAAATATCCTTGGTAGGAACCCCCCTGAGGAAAGCTGCAGAGGTAGCTGTGGCCCTTGTGGAGTGAGATCTGATGCTTGTAGGTACAGTTTTACCATGAAATGAGTAACAAAAGCGTATGCAGTGGGCTATCCATTTTGAGATTGTCTGTTTGGAAATAGCCTTTCCTTGAGCACCTGTAGCATAGGACACAAAAAGTTGCTCTGATTTTCTGAATGGCTTTGTCCTGTCCAAATAATAATGAAGTTGTCTGTGAATGTCCAAGGAATGTAGTAGTCTTTCCCCTTTGTTCTGTGGGTTAGGATAAAAGGTAGGTAAGTGAATAGTCTGATTTAAGGCTACACTGGATACCACCTTTGGCATAAAGGAAGGGTTGGTTCGTAAGGAAACTCTGTCCTGATAGAAAATGATGAAAGGTTGCACAGCCATGAGGGCTTCTAGTTCTGAAACCCTGTGTGCTGAGGTGATAGCCAGAAGGAAGGCTGTTTTCCATGATAAATATTGCAGATCTGTTGAAGCAGCTGGCTCAAATGGAGGCAGGGTCAGTTTTTCTAAAATGAAGTTGAGGTCCCAAGCAGGTACTGGTGGCTTCCTTGGGGGTTTTATATTCTTAGCCCCTCTGAGGAACTGTCTTAAGAGAGGATGTGAGAATAAAGGAGGATCAGTGCTGTATTGTGCAGAAATGGCTGAAGCATGGATCTTGATGGAGGAGAAGGAAAGTCCACTGTTTAACATCTCAGCTAGGTACTGTAATATTTGAGGTAAATTTAGTACCCAAGGATTCTGGCCCTTTTTCTGATTCCAGGCACAAAACCATTTCCATTTGGCGGAGTAGGCTTTTCTAGTAGAAGGCCTTCTGGCCTCCAAGATGACATCCTGCACCTCCTTGGAGAGGAGGGTCTGTTGGGAAATCAAGGAATCCTCCATGCGGCTAGATTGAGGGTTTTCAGCTGACTGTGAAGAGTTTTGAAGTTGTGCTGGGTCAACAGAAGAGGCACTAGAGGCAGGATCCATGGTGGGGAAATAGTCAGGCTCCTCAGGAGTGGATACCAGAGTTGTCTTGGCCAGTCCGGAGCAATGAGAATCATCTTTGGCCTGTCTGCTCTGGCTTTTAATAGAACTTTGGGCAGCAGAGGAAGAGGTGGAAAGGCATAAACTGTCAATGTTGTCCAAATGAAAGAAAGTGCGTCCACTTTCCAGGTCTGTGGATGATAGGTCCTTGAGCAAAATTTTTCTAGTTGGTAATTTCTGTGGGTAGCAAAGAGATCTATGTCTGGCCTTCCCCATGCCTGGATTATCTTTGCGAAAACCTGAGGATGCAACTTCCATTCATGTGGATCTGTCATATTTCTGCTTAGGTTGTCTGCCAGCGTGTTTTCCTTGCCTGGCAGGAATTGTGCTTGAAGTTGGATTTGTAATTCCAAAGCCGTGTTCCAAAGAGACATGGCTAGTCTGCACAGGGGGCATGAATGAGTTCCTCCCTGTTTGTTTATGTACCACATCACTGTGGTGTTGTCTGTCCTTATCAATAGCTGGCCTGGATGCAGTAGGTCTTTGAAGGCCATAATAGTGTTTTGTACTGCTAGCATTTCCTTTTGATTGATGTGTAGGTGCTTTTCTTTTTGGGACCATTTGCCCTGAATGCACTGATCTGTCAAGTGCGCCCCCCAGGCGTAGTCCGAGGCGTCTGTTGTGATGATTTGATTTGCTTGAGGCATGCAGAAGGGGAGACCTATGTTTCTTTGGCATGCTTGAGCCCACCACAAAAATTCCTTTTGAAGACATGGAATGAGTGGTATAATTGTTTCCAAACTGTGACTGTGTTGAGACCATAAGTTTTTTAGGTACCATTGAAGTTTCCTCATATGCAGCTTTGCACATGGGATTAGCAGGATGCAAAATGCCATGAATCGCAGAGCCTGCAGGACTTTCCTTGCAGTCAGCCTGGTGAAGGTTGCCATTTTTCTGAAGTATTGAGATAGTTGCCCTTGTTTCTCTGGCGTGAGGTAGGCCAGCTGGGTGTTTGTATTCAAGCTGGCACCCAGGAAAATTATTGCTTGAGAGGGTATTATTTTTGATTTCTTTTTGTTGACTGTGTATCCCAGAAAGTTCAACAACTTTATTACAAATGCCAGGTGTTTCAGAAGTATGTGCTTGCTGTCCGCTTGGATCAGGCAGTCGTCCAGATATGGGTATATTTGTATCCCTTGAAGTCTGCAGAAGGCAATTACTGATGCCAGGCATTTCAGAAACTCTGGGCGCAGTAGATAAGCCAAAGGGCAATGCAGAGAATTGATAATGGGTTGAACCTGCAAGAAATCTGAGGTATCTTCTGCAATCTTGTCTGATAGGGACATGCAGGTATGCCTCCTTGAGGTCCAATGTTACCAGCCAAGACTCCTTGCCCAGCATGGGAAGAAGCTGCTGTAATGTGAGCATCTTGAATTTTGGTACGAGTAAATATGTGTTTAGGATGGATAGGTCCAGAATAGGTCTCCAATCTTTGTCCTTCCTTGGTACCAGGAACAGTCTGGAATAAAAACCTTGACCCTGTTCTTGTGCAGGTACCTCTTGAATAGCTTTCATGTCCATGAGAGCCGAAATTTGTTTTTGTGCCTCTGCCCTTTGATTTTGTGGCAGGTTTTGCATGCCTCTAATTTTTGGAAGGGTGTGAAAGTGAAATCTGTAGCCTCTGTCTATAATGTCCAGGATCCATTTGTCTTTTGTGACAATATGCCAATTTTTTGAAAAAAATGCCAGTTTTCCGCCTAAAGGTGCTGCCATTAAAGCTTTGCTTGGCATGCAAAGGGGAAAGTAATTGTGTCTGCTTTCTGAATGGCTGTGATCTATCCTCTCCACCTCTTGGTGTAGGTGCTTGCCATTGTCTAGCTCTGAATGATCCTTGAGATTGCCCTCTACCCCTCGGGTGCCTGTATCTACCTCTTTGAGGTCTGTCCGTGGCTGGAAAGGACCAATTTTTTGAAGGCCAATTTCTGCTGAAACGTGGAGGTTGTACCTGTAGGAAATCTTTCACTGTTTGCATTGATCTTGCCTTTTCCTCCATTTTCTTTAACACCTCCTCAGCTTTAACACCAAACAATACATCTTTTTGAAGAGGTGCATCTAGTAATTTAGCTTTGACATGATCTGGTAAGGTTTGCTCTTTGAGCCAAGCATGTCTACGTATGACAGACCCTGTAACAGCAGCTCTACATGAGGCCTCTAAAGCATCAAAACCACATTGCAAAGTATGTTTACCCACTTGCTCTGCACTGTGCAACAAATCCTGCAACTCCAAGTCTGGTTGTTCAGGTTGTGTCATTTTGCTTTTCAACTGAGATAACAAAAACTGTTGATACTTTAACATATGGAACTGACAGTTTAATGCCCTCATGGTTAAAGTGGCCGAGGTGTATACCTTTTTCCCCCCACCTTTCTAAAGCTCTGGAATCTCTCTCTGAAGGTAATGGGTTTTTGGCAGTAGAGGCCTTAATTCCCTTGGGACCCTGTGAAATAGTTTCTTGGTCAGCAGCATGGCTTTTGTAGGAATTGGTGTGAATCAGGAACCCGGTAATACCTGTCAGGTTTAACAGGAGCTGGAGGTAAAGAATCTGGGTTAAGGCTGGCCTCTGTGTACACATCATCTAGTATGTCCAAGACAGGAGGGATAGCCAGAGGCTTGTGCTGAGGAAGCAAGAGAAAATCCCTGAGCCTTTTCTTGGAATCTGAGTAATCTTGGCCTTCCCAGTGGAAGTGTTCCCTCAAGATATGTAAGGTTTCCCCAAAGGAATAGTCCTCAGGGGGTGAAACAGAGGGAATGGATTCCTCAGCATCAGAATCTTCAAAAGGGGAATATGAATATTCCTGGTCCTCAGAATGTTCTGAGGTAATAGAGGCCTGGTCTGAGGAAGGGTAGTCTTCCTCCATTCTGGGCCTTTTGTCCAAGGGGGGTTGAGAACCCCTGATAAGAGTAATCAAATCCTCAGCCATTTTGAGCATCTGTTTTTTAAGCATGGGGCCTTGAGAGGGGCTCTGTGGAGCTTGTCTTTTAGTTTTCATGGCTGCTTTAGATTTTATGAAAGCTTTAATGGAAAAAGAGGAAGGTCTGAAGACACCTTGAGAGGTGGCAGGCCTGTCTAAACTCTAAGTTTCCCCGCCAAGAGTGGCGTCAGTATCTGTAGTCGGGGTTGGGGCCGAGGAGCCTGCGACCTCGGGCACAGAAGTCGCCGCTAAAGAAGCGTCATCGGTACTCAGGGGCTGTGTAGGCACCTCGCTGAGAACCGGAGCACCTGTAGCCGGCTTTAGCGTGGTGTCGTTAGAAGTCGCGGACCTCGTGTGTCGGTCCTTATCTTTGCGTCTTTTACTCAAAACTGGAGTCGGAGTATCCGAAGACATAATGTAATTCAATTTTTTACCAAAATAGTGTTGGGCGAACTCTGCCCGACGCTTAATAGTGCGTTTGTTGAATCTAGCACAAAAACAACAGGCCGAGACGTCGTGGTCTGGGCCTAAGCAAGGAATGCAATAGGAATGGAAATCCTTATGCGGTATTTGCATCCCACATGAAATGCAATTATTAACTTTGTCTGACATCGGTCTGAGGCAAGAAAAGTTTCCCCAACAGGGTACTTGGCTTTCAAGAAGACTTTGGCTGAAAAATTTTCGTAATCTCAGGAGCTGGCCGACCAGCACTTGCGAACTGTTTCTGCTTCGGGCTCCGCGCGGCAAGAAAGACTGAAGAAAATGGCGTCGGCTGGATCTTTTATACCCCTGCCGCACTGACGTCAGGGAAGAAGCGACGACATCCGACGCTGGACCTAGACTTTGGAATTCGGCCGACCGAGGACCCGCCTGACGGCAGGACAACCCATCTGTTATGACTGCAGCTGTATGCACGATGAACATCAGACTTGCCATTATCAAATGCAACACGTAGACTGAGAAAATAATGACATCAAACATCAAGCTCAAGTAAAATTAAAGATTTGCACACAAAATGCATGAAACCGCATGTCAGAATAACCCAAAAAAACAAAAGCCTACAGTGTAAGACATTACATAGGTCAAAGCTTCAGTTCAAAATTAAAATCACCCACTAATCGGTCTTGGTTCAATTCAATTTATGGAAGTGAGTTTTGAGATTCATTTTCATTACCTAACTGATGTGTGCATTGTTTTGGCACCAATGAAAAATTACAAGTCTGAATTTTGTTACTGACCTTACTGTACTATTACTGGCAATAAAGCAAATCATAGTAGCAGAACTGTACTCAGTTTAACAGGGCTTGAAGCTTGTGTTATTTTAGACAGTTTAACATTAAATTACATCAGTTAGCTGTTATCTAAACAAGTGCATAGTTTTACATAGCCCAAGTAGTGCATAAGGAAGGAGATCCTTTTTTTCGATGTGCTTTTTTCATCTGCCTGCTAACCATCAAGCCTTCCTCTGCTGGACTACAGCTCATTTGTTTTGAAGTGGTGAGGAGTCCCTAGACCCACTATGGTGACAGCCATCCAGAGTGGCCATAAATTGAGCAGACGTCAGGGAGTTTGCGATCTCACCAGAATCCCATCAATTAGAACATCTGTGTAAGTCTCTAATTCCACCACTGGATGAGGCATGAATGTAATAAGTCAATCATCAAGGGACTCTCAATGCCCTCCCCCTGCAAGTGCATGACCTTATGCAGTTGCTAATAAAGGCTACTAGCAGCCAATGGCTTGGTTTGCCAAAAGCCCCACTAGCACCAGGGCTCCCACTGCAACACTGTCCCCTCCTACAAGGAACGGTGGCTTTTCACTACTTGCTCTGTCCCTTAAGATAGACACACCCATTCTTCCTGCTAGTGCTATCAAGTACCTGAACTGCTTTATTCCCTTGCAACAGTGCTGGCACATAAAAGGAGGTAGTGAAGTGAGAAAATATGTTTTGCAAAAGATGTGTATAGTGCATGGATATCACGCTGGCTTGACTGAAAATAATGTCCATCTCCATGTATAACACCATTTATGCAGCACTATCTATGCAAATATATTAAAAGACAACCACTCCACAAAAACTGTAAAAAAAAAGTGTTTAATTATATCCCTGTTTTTTATGCAATATTACTACCCAAATGAATCATTACTAAACACTGTTTTCTGATTTGTTCTATGCCATAATGATCTGCAGGAAGGTTGTCATGTTGCTGGACCTCATTTTGCTTAAGGTCCATTTAAACAGAGTTCAATGTGATGAGAATTATGTTTATTGTAATACCTCCCTGCCAGCTTGCAATGAGAGTACCTTCAGTTCGTACTGTTTTTAATGTTTTTCACAAGAGAATCAGCTTGCTTTTGCCATGACATCCTTTGGTTTTGGTTAGTGGCCATTTCTTACACAGCCTTTTAAGTTGCATTTGAATATTATGCTTGAAAGTGTGGTTTTGTTTGGTGCTTTTGTTCAGACTCAAGATTTGCAGTTGAACTTATTTCTACCCGATGTGCCAGACTGATAATATGATAATATACAGAGAAAAAAATAGCTGCACTGAGTACCTAGGTTTAAGAAATTTTTACTGAATTTATAATTAGAATATGTGACATGCCTAATATCAAAAGGCATATAATATAATATATAACAATAATAACAATTTTATAAGTTTATACAAGTCTGTGTGTCACAAATACAAGGAGGAAAGAGCATGGGGTTTACCAAATAAGACAGGTGCATAGAGAAAGAGATGGAAGAAACCAGTGACAGCAGATACTGCTCAAGTCTTCTTTATATATATAATTCTTGAAACTGATTTGAGGTAAAGAAATATTACTTTGCTACTACAAAAACTTATCCTTTGGGTACAGCTGTTCTTTTAATATTTTCAACAATGTACACAGTGCAGCACAGCTGTTTTATTTTAAAAAGAAGTTATGTACTCACCATAATGTTCCATCTGTGTTGCCTATTTTCATTCTTCCTCAATAGTTTGGTTCAGTTCTGACTCGGACGTTATTTTAGCTCATGGCTGCTAGCAAACTATCTCCTCCCTTACCCATAAAGCACTATCCCCTAACACCTCTCAGATCTTATTTGCTGTTTTACATAATATAAGAAACATTACTATAACAACAATCCTGGTAGAAGAAGCCAATATCTGGAGCTCAATGTAAGCCACAGTGGTGTCCTTATAAGCTCTCTCTCTCTTCCAGAAGAAATTAGTTGAAAAAGGAAGGGGTTGGTGGGAGAGGCCTTGAGGAAGAATGAAAATGGACAACACAGATGGAACGCTCTGATGTTGTCAATTTTCATTCATTCATCAACAGCTGAAACAGAGTCCCAGTCACCAGAAATCCCGGGTGGACTCTAAGAAAGGATATTCCTCAGCACAGCTGAGCCAAAGGCTGCTCATCCCCTTGACAGCAGATCCAATTTGCAATGAGTAATAAAGGTATGAGGATTAGCCCAAAAATGACATATTAACGAATTGATTGATATTTGATTCTGACACCAACTTAGAAAGGAAAGAAGGATTGGTTGGTAATGTCACCCTGTCTCTATGAAAAATAAAGAAGGGAAGTTTAGAAGACAATGCTTGGAATTCTAACATCCTTCTAGCAGAGGCAATGCCTACTAAAAATATAGTTTTCCAAAAGAGAAACTTTAGATCACATTTAGCTACTGGTTCAAAAGGGGCATGAGTTAAGTCCTGTAGTACTAAATTTAGTTTCCATGGAGGAGATGGAGCTTTATAAGGAGGTCTCAACAGAACGGTACTTTCAAGAAGGCCTTACAACGTTTTGAGGAAGCCAGGGAGGAATTCTCAGTTTCTATATGAAAATAAGACATGGCAGCTAGTTGAACTCTAACAGTTGAGGAGCTAGGTCCTTCGTTGAAAATTGTTGCCAAAAATTCAAGGACACTATGCACAGGAGCTGAAAACAGGTCAGTCTCCCTCTGATGTGCCCAAAAATCAAACCTTTTCCATCTACTTCTGTAAAGTTTTCTTGTGGAAGCTTTGAGAGAAGACAGAAGTATATGACAGAGGAAGAGAGCATATGCTGTCTGGCTATCAACGGAAGTCCGCTTTAGGTTTGAGATATCCGGGTGAATCATACCTGTTGGGTAAAGCAGGAGGTCTCGTATCAGATCCAGAAACCAAGGTTGGTAGATGAGATGAGAAGGCCAAAGAAAGGGGAATAAAAATCTGTCAAGGCCAGTAAGGTACAATGAGCATGACTTTGCTCTTCAACCAGAAAGCTTTCTGCAGAAATTTAAGGAATCAAGGGAGTTGGAGGATAAGCACAGAGGAGACTGGTTTGGGGGGGGGGGGGGCAATCGTGCAGTACAGAGTCTCTCAGTGATTCTTCTAGTGGGGGGGATTAGGGCAAAGAAGTTGCTGCACTTGTTGTTTAGGGGAGATGAAGAGAAGTCACAGCAAGGATGGCCCTATTGGCGAAAAATAATTTCTGCCACCTTCATGTTGAGAGACCACTTATGAGGTAGTAGAATGGACCTGTTCAATTCATCTGCTATCATGTTGGGTTTCCGAGGAATGTGCATTACCATCAGAAATCAGTTGTATGAGAGCACCCATTGCCACACTCTTAGAGCTTCTCAACACAAGGGGTAAGACCTGGTTTCTCCCTGTTTGTTGATATACCACACCACTGACATATTACCTACAACGCTAACAGTACCACTCTCATTTCCAGGATATTGATATGCATGTTGGCCTCTTGAGGGGGCCAAGTGCCTTTAACTGTTTTCCCCAGGATCCCCCCCCCCCCACACCCTATTTGGGAAGCATCTGTGGTCACTATGGTCTTGGGCTGAGGGAGAATGAAAGGATGGTCTTGCAGTACCTGGTCTGATCGAACCCACCACCAAAGGCATCTTTTGCATGCCTGAGTAATCTTTATCTGGGCTGATATTTGCTGATAAAGAAGACTATTGTGTTGCTAACATCCACTAAAGAATTCTCATGTGAAATCTTGCTAAGGGAACTAGAACTATAGCTGCAGACACTGATCCTAAGGCTTACAGAATCAATCAGGCTGAGATTGTGGAATTCTGAATTATCTTTATGACTTGGAATCTGATCATTTGTACTCTTGAAAGAGGAAGAGAAGCTGTCACTGATACTGTGTTGAAAATCGCTCCTATGAACTCCAATGTCTGAGACAGTTGTAGCTGATATTTGTTGTAATTTATGGTTATTCCTAGATAGCAGCAACTCAGGAGTATCTGGTCTCGAGCTCTTATCAGTAGATGGCTGGTCAGGATGGTAATAAGCCACTCGCCTAAGTACAGAAACACTCAGAACCCCTGCAGTCTCAAGTGAGTTGCTACTACTGACATGCATTTGGTGAACACCCTGGGGGTTGTGGTGAGGCCAAAGGGCAGTACTCTGAATTGATGATGACTGGCTCTCATCCAGAAGTATAAATATCTTCTGGATTGTCTGTTCATTTTTATATGATAGTACACATCCTGAAGGTCTATCGGGAATTTTGCAAACAAGTGGAGGTGGTAGGGAAAAGGGAATTACTTAACCTCTGGAAGTAATCCTCTGCACCCACGCATCTTTTGTAATGTCTAGCCAGTCTCCCTAGTGAAGGGATATTTGACCCCTGATTGTCTCCAGAGATGGACAGTTGGGCCTTCTTTCAGGAGAATTGGTACAGTTTGTCAGAGAAAATCTGTGGACCCCTGGTTTTGTGTGCCCCCCCTGCTGTGGGGGCGTCATCGTCCATTTGAGTTTCCTCTTCTGCCCCATGGGAACTTTCTCCACTTGTGTGCTGGAAAGGACCTGCAGACTTCCAGAACTACATTTTCCAACCATCTTGTCGATTTCTAGAAAAGGATCACTGAGGAGTTGAAAAATGTACACTCACTGCAGAAAGAGTCTTTCCATCCTTCTCACACCTGGATAATGTGTCCTTCACTTTTGAGCCAAACAATGAACTGATGTTTAAGGGAGCGCTGATGAATGAGGACTTAAAAGGCTCTGCAAAATCACATAAGCGCATCCACGCATGCCTCCTAATGGATATGACTGAACCCGTTGCTCGAGGCACCTTTGGCTGCATGCGAAATAAGCCTCATGGATGAATTCCAGACAGATTGGAGGGTAGCCAACTGAGAAGACACAGATAATTGGGCCTCAGCAGAAACAGTTCTTGAAAGGTAAGCTGAAAGTTCTTTGATCAAATCCCTTTGCAGCCTAGTAAAATGTGCTAAATAGTTCAGCGACCTAAGAGTAAAAGTCGCTGAAGCATAGACACGCTTCACAAACCTGTCCATCACCTTAAACTTTCTGTTAGGGTGATGAACAGAAGAATTCTATTCAGCAAGTTCCTTCTGGGAGGCTGCTGCCATGACCATGGCATCTACAGGCATCACTTCAGCCCAAAATTTCTTCCCCACAGGTGGAGCTAGTATCCTATTCGGCCTTTTGGGTATTGATTCAACTACATCAAGCTCCTTCCACACCCACTGAGTGACCAGATCAATAAGCTTGTTGGTGGGGGGAGTAACCTACGAAGTAGATGGGCCAGCTCCAAAGGCCTCCAGAAATACTGACTCCTCATTTGAAGGACTGCTGGTGGTCCAACCACCTCTCTGTTTCAGGATCTCGAGGATATCTCCAAATAAGACATCTTCTGGAGATGATTGTGGGAACCCTTTACCCTCATCAAAATCCGTTTCCTCAGTGACTGACTCTTGTGAAGAGTCCAAGTCCTTCCTCTTGCACCTTCTCTTCTTAGGAACCTCCCATTCCAGGGAAGTGTCAGAACAGAGTATAAAATTCTGGCTAGGTAGACTGGAGGTATCAAGCTGGCTGCCCCTGTGAAATGATGAGGTTCCGAGCACAGAGACAACTGGGTGCTGGACTGAAGATCCAAGGGGGTTGGGTCCATCAATTCTGTTGGAGCAGAAAACATCCTCTTCACTACCTCGAAGGCAGACTTTTCTGGGGAAAGAGAAGACCTTGGCACCAAGGTGGCAGGTTTCTGGACCACTGTCTCCTTCTGCCTTGAAAGCAATCTCCCTGAGGAGGAAGTCAGAGCTTAGCTGTCCATTGCCGAAGCACCAAGGTGCAGAGATGGCTCCAAAACCATTGTAGTTGATCCCCAGCACCTTGGCTCTAACAAGGAAGCTTCAGCTCCGAGTCTCCTCTGGATGTCAGAGCCTTGGCACTCAGAGCTAGCTTTGGATCAGAAGATAGGGTTATCTTTAGATCCAAAACCACCACAAGGTTCAAAGGAAGACACAGAAATAGCTTATATCCATCATCATCTCAAGAAATTTCTTCCTAAGGTTCAATCACATGTTAAGAATACTTAGGATGTCTGTTTGGCTTTAAAGGGACTCAAATGGGAAGAGAATTATTATTGGGCCAGTGTTGATGTTGTATCACTTTACACCAATATTAAGACTAGGTGGGGTTTGGAAGCAGTGTACAAAATGATGGGAGAAGGACCATACACTAGATTTATATTAAGTTTGCTTGAGTTTAGTTTAACACATAACTATTTTTTATGGAAAAATGAATATTTTTTGCAGACAAAAGGAACAGCTATGGGTGCAGCTTTTGCACCCAGTTATGCAGTGATCTATATGGGAGAGTTTGAAAAGGAGTTTATGTTTCAGAACACTTTTTTTGTTGATAATGTGTTTTTTTTTTTAAACGTTACATTGATGATTTGATTTTTGTGTGCAAAGGAGAAATGACTCTTTTTGATGAATTTATGGTGAATTTAAACAGGAATCACCATGGCATAAAATTTCTAGCACACGCATCTGAATTCCGAATTCCTTTTCTTGATGTAGAGTTTTATGTGGGGGAAAATGGTTTGGTTGAGCATAAAAACTATAGGAAACCTACTTCTGTTAATAATTTTTTACATGCTAGCAGCATGCACCCTGCACACTTGATTAAGGCCATACCGGAAGGGGAATTTAAAAGGAACATAAGAAACACCTCGAATAAAAATCTTTGGAAGGAGGTGTGTGATGAAATTTTGGAAAGATTAACTTCACGTGGATATGAGCATGACAGGCTTCAATCCATAAAAGATAGATTGTGTATAAATAGAATATCTGGGAAACAAGGGTATAAGCATGCATTTGATTTTGAAAGCACATTAGATTCAAACAAGCTGTTTTTTGTATCCAGGTATTCTAATTTCTCAGGTATTATTGAAAAAATTGTTAGGGACTTGTGGCATGTGGTGAGTGAAGATCCTGTAATAGGTCACCTTTTTCCCAAACACATCACCTTTTCTTACAAAAGGTATTCAAATTTAAAAGAGATTTTGAATAGAAAATTTGAAGTTAAAACAGCTAGTAAGGTAGGGATGTATAGTTGTGGGAAATGTTCGGTCTGTAACAAAATTAAAAATATGCACGGGGTGAAAATAAATGGAAAGAAGTACACTGCTTTTGAAAGGTTTGATTGTAGATCATCAGGTGTTGTATACATTTTAGGTTGTGATTGTGTTCCAGCAAAGTGGTATATTGGGCAAACTACCAGACAAATCAAGATTCGTATCTTGGAACATTTGGGTGACATAAGGAGGGGTAATTTAGAGAGTCCTGTAGCTGCACACTTTTGTAGTACACATGATGGTGAAAATAATAGTTTTAAATTCAGTGTGTTGGCTAGGCCACACTATAATAAGGGAAATTACAAGGCAGCTTTAAGTAAGTTGGAGCAGAGGATGATTATTGAGTATCATACTTTATTCCCTCAGGGAATGAATTTGGAAATTTAATGAGCTTGAATGGAATTTAACTTATATTTGTTGATGTATTAGATATTAAAAATGAAGTTTAGTATTATTTAAGGTGACCAATAGGTTGTTATATTTATTTTTATATATATGTTCAAATGAAGAAAATTTATTGTATAAATGTAATTTATAAATAATTTAAATTTGGAGTGTTTAAATTATTTTGTAATAAATATTAAATTTTGTAACTTATGAAAAAAGAAAAAAGAAAAAATGAGTTTTAAATAGTCAAAAAGTGTTTCTTTCTCTGGAAGATGTTTCAGTGGTGAAAGAGTTAAAATGTTTGATATAATGATGTTTAATTGATTAATTTATGCTTAATTGATGAATTAAAGCATATATAAAAGAATACTGAAAATGTTAAAGTATGTCCCATTGAAGGCGAACAGCTGAGGTACCAGGACGGAAAGAATAAAGATGGATATAAGCTATTTCTGTGTCTTCCTTTGAACCTTGTGGTGTTTTTGAAGAACTTTGAATTTTGGTTTCCAGTGGTGTATCTTTAGATCCAAGTCAGATGGACCCAGAAGACTCAGATCCAAAGACTCTAAAGCAACCAAAGGCATCAGAGGAGGAGTCTGAAGTGGTGGTGTGGTAGAAGGATGGGCCTTCTGAGTCAAAAAGGTAGGAGCCGGTAACACACCCATCTGGATCTGCACCAAGAGAAACTTTCTCATCAACCTATCCATGTCTTCTTCAGTCAAACTTCTGCAGGAGTGAGACAAAGCCAGGAAACGAGATTTATTATGGCGCCTTTCCATAAATGGAGATGGGACCCTGAAAGGAACTGGATCCATAGATGGAGAATAACGGGTCCTAGGCAAAACAACAAGATCTGACACAGCTGGCTCCAAAGATTTTTTTGGTCGGGTCTGACAATGTCAGATCCATAAACTTCTTTTTCTTCAGATCCGAGGTAGAAAGGGATTGAGATCTCCTTGAATCTGACTTTGTCCTCTTCCAGGACAACCCTGAGGATGGAGTGTAGGAAATAGAAGCAACAGGAGATTTTGATGCCTTGGATTTAAGTTTAGGTGATTGAGCCCCTGAAATAGCTTTTCCAAAAGAAGACGACAACAAACATTTAAGTATCAGTTTGTTCTTTCTGTCCACTAAAGCACGGGGATTAAACTTGTGGCAGATCGAACAGTCTTCTTGCAGGTGCTGCAGATCTAAACAATAAGCACAAAGACTGTGGGGGTTAGAAACATGCAACTTGTGCCCACATTGAGAACAATTTTTGAAGCCAGAAGAGCCCCAGTCAACCATTCTACAATAAAAAAGGAATAAAGCAGAAAGTTTTTTTTTTTTTTTTTTTGGTAGGTTAGAAAGAAAGAAAAGTCGGTATTACCAACAATTGTAAAAAGGAATACACTAACATGTAAAGAAAGGAAGGGATAGATACCAAGGATGGTATTTACAGGACTACAAAAAGTACAAGGGTAAGGGGATTAATAGGAACTAGAAAGATTAAGAAAAGGCAAATATAAAATCTGAAAAGCAAATGCTAGCTTATCTAAAGAAGCGAACGCCAAAACGTCGACAGCTAAACAGTGAAAGCTTAAAATCACTAACGGCCACTTACGCAAATTTTTTCCTAGGGAAAGAATTTGCTTGCCCGTTACTGGGAATTTGCCCTTTCCCCAATGCAGAGTGATCTCAGAGTTGGTATATTTAGTGGGGGGGGGGCACAACCCCCCCACTTTGTTAGGGTTTGGAAGTTTATTTTAATTTGCGATGGCCAAGTGAATTTTCCTCAATGAAAAAATTTGCATAAGTGGCCGTTACCTATTTTAAGCTTTCGCCATTTAGCTGTCGACGGTTCAGCGTTCGACAAGCTAAGCGGTCGAGATTCTAATACAGACACCTTCCTACTAGGCTATGACTGTTGCATTTTGTAATTTAATGTCATTATTACTTACTTAATTGCATTGTAGATATCCTCTAGCATATCCTGATCAAAATCTTTGTCTCCATTCACACCCTTTAGGTTTCTACGAAATTCCTGCATGAATATAAAAAGTTAATCAGTGAAAGAAACAAAAATGGTTTAAGCACAGTAATCTTATGCTGAAAAATTTAAAAAACATGATCTTAAAATAAAATGGATTAGCACAGTAGGAGACTATCAAAAGCTCCAAAGAGTATGTTGCATCAGCATAAACCTGAGTCACCCACACTAACACAATTCATGAACTTTACCAAAGAAATGCACCACTATGACATGTAGTTCAACAGCTTCAGAAAAATATTTTCAATTAACTGTTTCTTATCAAGTTTTGCCAAGGAAGCTCTGTCACTCAACTTTATTTTTCAGCGGCTGGGGAAGAGTGAGTCTCCTCGCTAACAATACAAAAACATGCAGCACTACACTAGTGCATTCTGGAAATTTTGTCAAGCAAATGTAGTGCAAGTCAGTTTTGTAAACAAACTCCCTTCTAAATATGTGAATTATTTATTCATGTCACTACAGTAAACTGGAAGTGAAGTCCACATTTAGTTATCTAGTGCAGTTTCTCATATGTATAAAGAAGCCGTGTTTCGGTGAAGGTCCAAGTAAAAGGTTAACTTGTTCAGTACTGGATTTATGAGAGAGCAGACAGAATGCAGAATAAATAAATAAATATGTAAATCTGATTGCAAATCAACAGTAAAAGATGACTGTAATAAACCAAATTATTGATACTTCAAATGTGTGTATGACTGTTACTGGACGTGGTCTGTTTCTGTACAAAGTGGTATGCTTTTTAATGCAGAGAAACTTAAAATACTTTTCTAATAATTAACGGAAGGTTGACAGAGAGAAAAGGTGGGGGAGGGTCCAATCCATGATCCACTGTTCTTCATCGCCAAACAGCTTAAAACAATAGCAGACAAACACAAAAAAGGAGACACGCTCTGTCAATAACCACTGCAACTTAAACATTTAGTAAAATTTTACTTTTTAAATTTGACAGTACTTTCTTAGTGTTCTCTGATTCCTTTCAGTAGTACTCCATAAAGGCTAATAAAACATACTGCATTAATTAAATTTTAGATCTGTGAAATCAGCAAATGTCTCTTCCTGAAAACAGCAAGATGAACGTTCCTTCTGACAATCAGAGACAAAAATGCTAAGAAGCCCATGATGTACATGTATGAGGAATCTACAACCTCAATTTTTCACACACAGCAGTACTTTTCCACAATCCTGATTCCTGGGAGATATACGTTTTAAAAATCTGCAAATGAAACAGAACAGTTCAATAGCACCAGGCAAGGCAGCACAAGAGCAAAAGCTGGATTTAAATTTTGCACCAAATGCTAGCAGCATCCTAACCATGGATCTTTAAGCAAATATAGGGTGACAGGCCCCTTTTTCAGTAAGCTATGGCACGAGTTGATTGCATTGCAAATTTCTCCGCATGAAGCCGTTTTCAACACTTTAATACCTGAAAAGGTCAGTGACTATGACTAATTTAGTACTCCATTACTTGCTTCAGCTGACATTCTCATTCAAATGTTGTTCGCACAAGTCTTTCACTTGTAAATCAAGAAACAAGCTAAATTGTTACAATTCAAAGCTATACACAATGTTAATTATCAATAAAGCAAACAGCAGCAGACTACAAAATGGGAAATAGCAGAACTAAGAAGAACCCATCATAATGGGCATTATTTTGAGACACTAGTTGGCGTAATGGTAAACGTGTTCGCCTCCCATGCAGAAGGTGCAAGGTTTGATCCTCATGTCTGATAAAAGACTCATTAATTGCAAAGATGTGTTTTCCTTAGATCTGCTAGTTCTCTCCTCTCCTGGACTTTTACTAGCTTATTGGTCTAGCACTTTACCAGACTTCTTGTAGCAATTATTGCAACACACAAAGTTGTTACCAGCATTAATCGTTCTATAAGGAAACCGCTCCAGTAACTTATTATTAGTGCCCACCCCTCCAGGCATGTCTGAAGGTCAGTTACCTGTGCTTTCTCCTATTAACCTGGTGAACTTGGGCATCCTGAGGCAATGCAGCAACTGCCTCATGTACACTGATAATCCTCTTACCTCCCACAACTCAGAATTGCGATAGATGCACTTATATATCCAAACTGGAAGCACACACTCTCCAGCCAAGACCGGAATAGATGGTCAAGAGGAGAAGGTCAACACTTGCACCCCGCCACATGGAAAAAATCGCCCTCCAGAATACACACCAGCACTGCCTTCACATAAAAACACAAACCACACACCCACCTTTGCGGAGGCTCTCAATAAAATCTACCCAAACAGCAGAGGCCTCCAAGGCAAAAACACACTCTATCACACAACACTAATCATGAAACACATAACTCTCCTAAACAGTGTGCCACTCAACCAAAGCCCCTAAGGCAAAACAGCATGCCCAACACACTAGTCTTGTAAGGAGAAAGTAACAGTCAGCTGCCAGGATCCATCACATAACGCATGCACTCAGGTCCCTCAACAACAGGTACAAATATGACTGTCTTTGTACATGTGGGTGTGAATGACCTGAGACGTAGCTCCCTGGACTACATAACGAGAGACATGGAGGAGTTCTCGGATTATGTAGCCCAGGCAGATATGACCCTAGCACTGAGCAGCAACCTACCATCCCCGGAATGATACCACAGTACAAGAAGAAAATGATTGATTTCAACAATTGGCTAAGTTTCTGGTGTCATTCCAAGGGGATCCAGTATCTGTCTGCCTGGGAAGATGTGCTTGACATACCTCGATGCTTTGTCAGAGATGGCCTGCATTTGTCGCTCCTGGGCTTCCGGATACTGGCCAAGGCTCTTGCCACCCCTATATTGCCTTTTTTAGGCTGTGTTCCAAAGACCAAATTACCACCGTAACAGTTACAAACAAATGCAATCTGAGGGTCATGCTCCTCAATGCTAGAAGACAATCTCAAAATGCACTCGCTCGAAGCAATCCTTAAAATGGAGAACATAGACATTTGTGCTGTAAAAGAGACCTGGTTCAAAGCAGCAGAAAACACCCCTGCACTACCAGGCTATAACTCATTCCACACCTTTCAGCCCCAGAACTTGGACCGAAGCTCTAAAGATGGTGGTGTTTCCATATTCATAAAGGATGCATACACCTCCAGACTGGTAGCCCAAAATAACACATCAGAGATACTTCAGGTGCAGCTAACATTGGGTAAGACCAGGATTCAGGTCATAGCCTGCTATAGGTCCCCAACCATGTCCCAAGACTCACACTCCACATTCCTAAGCACCATGGAGAATATTAGGGTCCAACCTAACACTCTCATACTGGGCAACTTCATCTACCCCTCCATTAACTGGGAAAACTACTCATGTACCAATACACTTGCCAAACGTTTCCTGGAATTCATTAATTCCAATGCCCTGGAACCCCACTACAGGTAGCAACATCCTTGACCTGGTCATTACTAACATGGGCGACCGCTGCTCTACACCAATAGTCAACTCTTCCCTGGTTAGATCTGACCACAAATGAATTACCTTGGAAATCCACATCCTCCCACCCCCCCTCCCCCTCACAAAGGTAACCACCATGAAAAATTTCTGCAAAGCTAACTTTGGGCTCCTAAAAACAGAGGAGGCTAACTTCACAGCACATGCAAGTGGAGAATAGTTGCATGACCGCTGAATCATACACCAATGCACTGTACGAACACGTACACAAATGCATGGATCTCACCATACCCAATAGAACCAAGATGCTCTCCTCCAAAAAAAGGAAGCCAATCTGGTGGTCCTCTGCCATAAACAAACTCTACAACAGAAGAAAGAAACTGATGCGGAATAAGGTGAAGTCCCAAGACTGGAAAAACTCCCTTATCAGCCTCAGCAAACAGATGAGATCCCTCATCAAATCCTCTAAAGCTAGCTATGAAAAAAGAATTGCAGCAGATAGTAAAGACAACCACAAGGCCTTCTGTAGTTATGTAAAAAATCTCCATGGCAATACCCAGATTTGATCTGAGCTACTGCACAACAGTACCTGCTATACTGAGCCAACAGATATTGCCAATATACTGGCAAACAGATTCAGTGCCAACTTTAACCCCCCCCCCAAAGGATCAATCACAATACCAGTAGATTCTCAGGCACCCAGTATTACTGCTGCACAGGTTAAAACAGCACTGTCCAAGGCCAAGAATACAGCTTCCATGAGACCTGAGAATATCCCTGGCTGTATTCTATATGAACTACAGAGTGAACTGGCACCACACCTGTGTGCCCTGAACAATCACAGCCTCACCTCAGGCTTTGTCTCTACCGAATAGCGCACTGCTAAAATCATCCCTCTACACAAAGGAGGAGCGACTACAGACCCTGGGAACTATCGCCCCATTAGGCTGACGAGTCTGATATGCAAAGCTATGGAACGCATCATCATGGACCTAATAAACAAGGATATAGGGAATCTCCAAACTCTGGATCCCATGCAGTTTGGTTTTGTGAAGGGTAGATCATGCCTGCTCAACCTGGTCGACGACTTTGAGTCAGTCACCAGAGCTGTGGATGAAGGCAAGATAGTTCATACAGCCAACCTTTATCTGGCCAAGTCCGTTGATACCACTCCCCACTCAGGAATCATAGAAAAACTCACTAAGCTAGGCATCAATCCTTATGTCACTAGGTAGGTTGCAAACTGGCTCACAGATAGAACCCACAGTGTGAAAGTAGGAACTCCAAGTCAAACTGCCGACCAGTCACGAGTGGAGTCCCACAGAGTTCACTCCTGGATCCTTTCCTGTTTGGTATCTACTTCTCTGAAGTCCAGGACAACATGAAGGGATTCTGGCTGACAAAGTTCACAAATGATTGCAAGTTGGGAGCTATTAACTCCCCAAGTGATGTTGATATCCTGCAGAAAGGCCTCACTGAGACCAACGACTTGTGTCAGAACCATGGCCTTAAGTTCAATGCCAAAAAATGTGTCGTCATCCCCTTTGGGAAAAATTGGGTTCCTATGAATTACTACATCGATGGTAGTCCACTGAACACAGAAGACATTATAAGAGATTTAGGAACAAAGGTTGACAGCAACCTCTCTTTTGACCACCACATTGCCACTGTGGTCAGAAAGTCCTTCTATGTGGCACATCTCATTACTAAGGGTTTTGCATCCAGGAAGAAAGAGGTCATTGTCTCCCTCTACTCTTCCTCATTAGGCCAGTCATCGAGTACAATGCCCCATTTGGCATGTAACTCACTAGACACCTGCAACAACTGGACAGGCTGCAGAAGTACCTTGCAAAGATGATCTTAGGCCTTAAACACTTGTCCTATATGGACAGACTCAAAATTTAACTCCAACTATTCTCTGTCTCATATCGCCTACTTAGAGGCGATATCTGCTTGACTTACAAAGCCATGTGTGACCCAGCTCTGTTAGAAATGCTACATCTAAAGAAATACCAATCCCTCTGCACCACATGCTCCAGAGACCTCAACCTCATTACCACAATCAACAGAACATGCTGCAGGGACAGGTTCATAACCCAGAGACTGCCCATGCTATGGAACAGACTTCCCATACATGTCAAACAGAGCACCTCACTGGCCATCTTCAAGAGAAATCTTGATGGGTGGATGGGAAATAGAAAATTCACCCCAGGGATCACTCCAGTGGCTCTACTCAACAGAGGCACTGGGAACTAATGTCGGGTGGCACGATGCCAGGGTAATCCTATGGGCTAGGGTTGTAAAGGCTCCAGGGCCATTAGCCTAGTAACACCTATGAACCTATGCAGCAATAGCAGGCCACACTTCCTAGGTTTGAAGGAATAAAGTACAGTTTTGTACACTTACCGTAAATGTAGATGTTCGAGTGAACTCACTGTTGCAGTCATCATACTTGGGTTATCTGCCTGCACGTAGCCCTCAGTCGGCCTGAATACCAGATTCTTGGGATTTCTGCATCGGATGCTGTCGCCTCTTCCATGACGTCAGGTCGTCAGGGGTATAAAACATGCAGCCGATGCCATTACATCAGTTTTTCTTGCCCTAGATGTCAGGAGCCCCCAAAATAGGAAGCAATTACATAGTGTGGAACACCTCTAGGAAAAAGTGAATACCATAGCCATAAGATATGGCCAAAAAGAGGATAGGTAGAGAGCACAGAAGAGTCAGGGGGCTGGAGGGAGGGTAATCAGGACTGCAACAGTGAATACACTTGGACATCTACATTTATGGTAAGTGTACACAACTGTACTATGTTCTTCATGTTTCACTGTTGCAGTCATCACACTTGGGTTGATTCCCAAAGCTGAGGAAGGGTGGAGGCAGTCAAGTAATAGTATGGCTGGCTAGCAGGCCTTGTAAGACTGCTATGGCAAATCCAGCTCTGGATTTGGAAAAGACAGGTAAGTGGTAATGCTTGGTGAAGGTGTGTACAGATCTCCAGGTTGCAGCTTCCAGGATGTCCCTGGTAGGGACTCCCCTGAGAAATGCTGTAGAGGGTGAGGTAGCCCTAGTGGAATGAGCTCTGATCCCCTATGGGGTAGGTTTTCCATGGTGTTTGTAGCAGAAATGGATGCAGTCTGCTATCCATTTGGAAATGGTTTGCTTTGAAATGGCCTTGCCCTCTGCCCCTGTAGCAAAGCTGACTAGCAGCTGGTCAGATTTTCTGAAAGGCTTAGTCCTGTCAAGGTAGAACCTGCGTTGCCTGTGTACGTAAAAGGAGTGCAGAATCCTTTCCCCTTTATTCTGAGGGTTAGGGAAAAAGGTTGGTACATGGATGGAATGGTTTAGAGCCACACTGGATACCACCTTGGGCATAAAAGATGGGTTATAGTCCTTTGGGAAACTCTGTCAGCATGGGAAATAAAAAGAAGTTATGTACCTACCATAATGTTCCATGTTAGTTGTCTTCTTCTAGCCTTTCTTGTTGGTTGGGTTCGGAGCCGATCTTCGGCTCCGACTCAGCCATCTACTAAAGCTCGAGAGCTATTTACTGGCTCGAGGCCTCCCCATATCCCACAATGCTTGGCCCTAGATACCCAGATCTCGTTTGGCACAGCTAACACCACAGAAAATACAAGGACACCTGCCCATACTACAAGGTTTTCCTACAGTACTAAGACAGAGGAGGACATAACCAAGATAAGACTCAGCCAGAGGAAGAAGGCCTCAAAAAGGGACTCTTCTCGGTCTGTCCAGGCTAGGGGGATGGAGGGTGGGATGCAAGAAAGAAGGCGAGAAGAAGACAACTAACATGGAACATTATGGTAGGTACATAACTTCTTAGTGTTACGTTGTCTGTCTCGCCTTCATTCTTGCTGGTTGGGACAGCGTCCTTAGCACCTTAGTCCTGGGTGGCTCATCGGAACAGACTCTTGAGCACAGTGGAACCAAAAGCAGCTCTACTCCTAGAGGCCATATCCAACTTATAATGTGAAATGAAAGTATGAGGAGTGGCCCATGTGGCTGCGGCACAAATAGATTCCATAGGTAGTCTTGCTTGAAAAGTTACCAAAGTAGCTAACGCTCTGGTGGAATGACCTTTGGGTTTAGTAGGGAGTTCTTTATGTCTCAGCTGATAAATCAAGGTAATATTAGAGGACAACCACCTGGATAAGGTTACTTTAGAAACTGGCAGGCCCTGTTTGCCCTCAGCATAGGACAGGAAGAGTTGGTCTGACTTCCTTGTTTGCTTAGTCCTATCCAAATAAAAACATAATTGCTTATGAATGTCCAACTGGTGAAACTTTTGTTCAGCTTTGTTTGAATAGTTAGGAAAAAAGACAGGTAGATCAACAGCCTGATTCAGATTTGTTTCGGAAGGTATCTTGGGCAGAAATTAAGGATTAGTCCTGAGTGAAACTCTATCCTTATGAAACACAAGGTAAGGAGGACAAATACAGAGGGGTTGAAGTTCCGAAACTCTCCTAGCTGAGGTGATGGCTACTAAAAAGAGAGTCTTCCAGGACAGCAATTTTAAGGAATAGGAAGCCGCAGGTTCAAAAGGGGTGAGAATCAAGGAAGCTCATATCAAGTTCGAGTCCCATGGAGGCGGGGGATCTCTGACCAGTGGCCTAAGCAAAATAGTCCCTTTAAGAAAGGCCTTACAAAGTTTGTGGGACATGATGCTGGTTTCTGACAGGCCAGTGTGGAAATTTGCAATAGCAGCTAATTGGATCGTAATGGTGGCAGACGAGGAACCAGCTTGAAAGAGTTCTGCTAAAAAATCTAGAACGTGATGGACAGGGGCTGTAAAGGGGTCTATGTTCCTAGCCTCTGCCCAGAAAGAGAAACGTTTCCACTTACTAGCATAAGTCTTCCTGGTGGTAGATTTGTGCATAGAAAGGATGATTTCACGCAAAGGCTGAGAAATATGTGGAAGCCTGGCTAAGGTTGGAAGTGGAGCAACCAAGCTGTGAGGTCGAGAGACTGAAGGGATTGGTGCAGCCCGCCTGACTGATGGACCAAGAGGTCTGGCACTGGGTCCAGATTCCAAGGCTGCTCCAGTAGGTGATGATGCAGGAACGGGAACCAAATTTGTCGAGGCCAGTAAGGGGCAATGAGTATCATCCTGGACCCTAATGCGGTCGCCTTCTGAATTAGTTTGGGAATTAGGGGAAAAGGTGGGAATGCATAGAGAAGGCCCAGGGGCCAATCGTGAATGAGAGAGTCTCTGGGGGAGTGCCCGGGAAGGGGTAAGAGAGTGAAGAAATTGTCGCACTTGCTGTTGAGAGGAGTTGCGAAAAGGTCGCAAGGTTGAACCCCATCTGCGGAAAATTTTGTCTGCTACTGACTGATTGAGAGACCACTCGTGAGGCATGAAAATAGCTCTGCTTAGCCTGTCCGCTATGACGTTGGACTTCCCGGGGATGTGCATTGCTATGAAACCGTTGAGAGGAAATCTCCCACTGCCAGAGGCTGAGTGCTTCTCGACATAAGGGATAGACTTGGTTCCGCCCTGCTTGTTGATGTACCACACTACAGACATATTGTCTGTTTGAATTGCAATAGTCCTGGTGGGAAGAGAGTCCTGAAGAGCTTGCAACGCTAAAAGCGCCGCTCTCATCTCCAAGACGTTTATGTGCAGGTGATACTCTAGAGGTTGCCAAGTGCCCTGGACAGTCCTGCCCTGAAAATGCCCCCCCCCCCCCAATCAGGGAAGCATCCATGGTCACCTTGGCAACAGGAGGAGGAAGAACAATCTGCCCTGGAGTACTAGAGGGGAGACCATCCACCACGCCAGGTGGTCTTTGCATGATTGAGTGATTATTATCTTGTGAGACATCGGAAGTTGTTGAAAAGACCATTGGGTAAAAAGCATCCACTGAAGAATCCTCATGTAAAAACGAGCCAGGGGAACTAGTATGATTGCTGCTGCCATGAGATCCAACGTTTTTAGTACAAATCTGGCCTGAATCCTTTTGCACTGTAGTAAGACCTGCACATGTCGGCGAATGTCTGACACTCTGTCTAGAGGACGTTTTGCAGGCAGATCTTTTGTATTTAATCTTGCGCCGATAAAGGTTATAGAGTGACACGGCGACAATGCAGACTTTTCAAAATTTATTGAGATACCTAGCTCGGAGCAAGTTTGGATGGTATAATCCCTGGCTCGCAGTAGCTGATGCCTGGTGGAAGCAGTAAGGAGACAGTCGTCTAGATATGGAAAAACCTGGAATCCTCGCCGTCTCAGGTGAGCCGTAACCACTGCCATGCATTTGGTGAACACCCTGAGGGCTGTGGTGAGACCAAAGGGCAGGGCTCTGAAATGATAGTGACTGGCTCCCAGCCGGAAGTGGAGAAACCTTCTGGAGCGCCGGTCCATTTTGATATGGTAGTACGCATCCTGAAGGTCTATGGAGCACATCCAATTGTCCTGACCCAAAAAGGGTAGAATGGACCGAAGCGTGACCATCCGGAACTTTGTTCTTTGAACAGATTGTTTAACCTGCTGAGATCCAAAATGGGTCTCCAGTCCCGTCTTTTTTGGTACCAAAAAGAACTTGGAGTAAATTCCGGATTCTTGCTGATCTGCTGGGACTGGCTGGAAGGCCTGTTTTTCTAACAGTTTTGAAATTTCTGGCACTGCTTGTTCCCTTAGACCGGGTGGAACACCTGGAAGGGACTTGGTTGTTTGTACAGGGGTGTGGACAAAGGGGATTTTCTAACCCTCGGATATGATAGACCGTACCCATTTGTCTTGTGTGAGGAGTTGCCAGGCTTCTGGGTACACTGACAATCTTCCCCCGACTGCCTCCAAAAGTGGACAGTCGGGCAGCCCCTCAGGGGTGCTGGAAGGGTTTGTCAGAGAAAGATTCTCTGCTACCCTGACTTTGCGGACCCCCTCTGCCCCTCGGACGGTGTCTATTATTGTTCCCTCCCCTGCCCCTGGAGGAAACTCACCATGTGTGTCAGGCACGACTCCCTGGGGTTTCCGAAACCACATTTTCCCACTCTTCTGACCCTTGGGGTATGGTCTAGAGGTAGTAGAAAAACGGACTCCCACGGCAGAGAGAGTCTTGCCTTCCTGCTCACACCTGGTAAGGGTATCCTTCACCTGTGGTCCAAACAGAGCCGAACCATCAATGGGGGTATTGGTGAAGGACGCCTTAAAGGGGTCAGCAAAGTTACATAACCGCATCCAGGCATGTCTTCTCAAAGCCACGCCTGTACCTGCAGCCCTACTCGCCCCATCGGCTGCATAAGAAATGAGCCGCATGGAGGAGTTGACGATTGAGTTAAGGGTCGCCAGCTAGGAGTTCTTATCTTATCTTGAGCCCCCGCAGCTGATGGATCCTGAAGGGTATCACCCAGTTCCTTGAGAAGATCCCTTTGAAGGCGGGTGAAGTGGCACAGATAATTCAGCGAACGCATGGAAAAGGTCGCTGAGCAAAACATCCGCTTCCCATACCTGTCCCTTGTCCTAGACTCTTTATTACGTGGATGGACAGGCACTAAAGGGTCAGCCAACTCCTTCTTCGTGGCTGCTGCAACCACCATGGCATCAACGGGGACACCTTTTGTCAAAAATTGTTTGTTGGGTGGGGCTGTAATGAACTTAGTGGGCCTGCGGGGAGTTGGTTCCACTGTGTCCGTGGCTGACCACGCCCTTCGAGCCACTACTTCCATCAGCGGGTCGAAGGGTGGAGACACGCAGGAGGTGGAAGGGTGAGAACCAAACGCGTCCAGGTATACCGACTCATCCTCGGAAGGGTTAAGGGCAGGCCAGTTCCCCCTCTGCTTAAGAATCTCTAGGATGTCTGAAAAAGATACATCCTCAGAGGGGGATCTTGGGGACCCTTCTAAATCCTCCAAGTCTGTATCAGACGTGACTGACTCAGGGGGGGGGGGGGGTCGACATGTTTCCTCTTACATTTTCTCTTCCAAGGGGGCTCCACTGAATGATCAGGGGAGGCCTCGGAAGAGGAAGATACGCCCAATGGGGTGACCTGGAGTGTCTGTTCTCCACGCTTGGGGTCAGAAGGGTGAGCAGAGACCGATGCAGGCACCATTGGGGGAGGAGCCGACGGGGCCGATCGAGGAGCCGACTCAGGAGTCAGCACGCCCCTCATGACCTCGAAGGCGCCCATTATCAGGCAGAGCAGAAGGTCCCCACTCCGAAGAGATATGAACCCCTCCCAGCACCCAGAGGGATGGCTCCGAGGCCGATGTCGGAGCCGAGCTCACCTGCACCGAAGCCCCGAGAGGGAAAACGGGGTCGGACAAGGGTCTGATGCCACTCGCCCCCCTCGGAGCTGACGAGGGAGTCTCGGCGCCCAGATCCCTCCAAGGAAGGAACCAAGGAAGAGTTCAGAGCCGAAAGGTGTGGTATCAGCTCCAACATTCCCAAGATTCGAGCCCCAACCATCTCCGGCTCCGAACACAAAGGGGGAGTCGGAGGAGGAACTGCTGAAGACACAGGGACAGCCACAGTCTGTTGAGAAGGGCTGGTTAAAATTTTGGCCAGGGCCTGCGATTTAAGGAGCCTACTGACCACCCTCTCCAAGTCATGATCGGATAGCCTGGAGGACCGAGAGGAGTAGGACCTATGGCTACGTTCAGACTGAAGCAATGGTGACCTCGGAGCCAAACGAACCGATTCTAGGGAAAGGGACCTAGAATGTTTTCGGCCCAAAGACGGGTCTGACACTAAAGTCGGAGCCGACTGAGGTCCAGAGATGTCGGTTCCAGCCAGAACCGAAGAGGAGGCAGATGCTCTGCCCGGCGACGGCAATGAGCTGGGAGCCGACGGCTTGGCGGGCTTTAAGGATTTCCCCGACTGAGGCTTCGCCGGGGATCCCTCTGGCTTAAGTAAACCTCTCAAAATAAGCTTGTTCCTACGCTCCTGCAGGACTCTCGGGCTGAAGGCGTGACAGACAGAGCAGGAGTCCTGCAGGTGTAGGGAACCCAAGCAATAAACACAAGAAGTGTGACCGTCTGTCAGAGACATCTTCTGACAGCACGAGTCTCACTTCTTGAAGCCTGAAACTTTGGTATCCTTGGAAATACTGGAAGGGGATACCAAAGAGAAAATTAAACTAGTGCTTAAACAAGGCACACAGGAACAGTCACACACCCGCACTAGTTAAACTAACATTAAAGGGTTCCACAGCCATTAGTGCCTGTAACTCAGACACTCTTCTTGTTGAAGTGATGACTAAAAGTAAGGCTGTTTTCCAAGAGTAATTTTAACTGTGCTGTAGCAGCAGGCTCAAAAGGGGGAAGAGTAAACTTCTCTAGTACAAAGATAAGGTCCCAGGCAGGGGTGAGAGCTCTCCTCGGGAGACTTAAATTGTTAGCTCCTCTCACGAACTGTTTGACCAGAGGGTGAGAAAAGAGAGGTGGCTCAGAATTATAATGAGCTGAGATGGCAGAGGCATGAATCTTAATAGAAGAGAAGGATTGGCCTTTGTGGAGCAGCTCTGCTAGGTAATCTAGAATTTGAGGTAAGATGGGCACGGCTGTGTCCTTTCCTTGAGACTGGCTCCAAGAACAGTACCTTTTCCATTTTTCTGAATAGGATTTCCTAGTACTACGCCTTCTGGCCTCAAGGATGAAATCCAGCACCTGTTTGCTGAGGGTTGCTGGTGGAGTATTCAGAGAATAAGCCTGGCTGCAAGGTTCAGGGTTTGCAGCTGAGGATGCAAAATATGTCCCTTCTGCTGGGACAGCAGGGAAGGGGTCTGATGTAGGTGCCAGGGTGGTGGTGCTGCTGCCAGACTGCGTCAGAGTGGGTACCAGTGCTGGTAGTGCCAGTCTGGTGCAATAAGGATTGTCCTCGGTTTGTCCTGTTTGATCTTGAGTAGTACTTTTGAGAGGAGGGGCAGAGGGGGAAAGGCATAAATTAAGAGGTTTTCCCATGTAAAGGATAGGGCATCCACTTTCCATGTTTGGCTGTAGGGATTTCTGGTGCAAAATGTGCTCAATTGATGGTTTTGGGGGAGACAAAGAGTTCCAACCTCTGGTGTCCCCACCTGTGGGTTAGAAGTTTGAATGAGTTGGGTTCCAGTTTCCACTCGTGTGGGTCCAGTAGATTTCTGCTCATGTCGTCTGCCAGTGAATTTTGTTTGCCTGGCAGGAACTGAGCTTGTAGGCGCACTTGATTGCTCAAGGCTGTGTTCCACAGGGCCATGGCTAACCTGCAGGGTGGGTAGAAATGAGTTTCCCCCTGCTTGTTTATGTACCACATAACTGTGGTGTCTGTCTTTATCAAGAGTTGTCCTGGAAGGATAAGGTATTTGACGGCTGTCAGAGCATTCTGTACAGCTAACATTTCTTTTTGATTGATATGTAGGTGAATTTGTCCTGGGCTCCATTTGCCTTGAATGCATTTATCAGCCATGTGAGCTCCCCATGCATAGTCTGATGCATCTGTTGTCAGGGTTTGGGTGGCGAGGGGTTGAGTGAAAGGGAGTCCCTTGTTGTGGTTGCAAGCCTCTGCCCACCAAAGGAACTCTGCCCTTAGACAAGGAATGATAGGAATAATTGTTTCCAGGTCCTGAGAATGTTGGCACCAGAGACCTTTTTAAGTACCACTGAAGTTTCCTCATATGCAGGTCTTGCATATGGAATTAGTGGAATGCATGAGGCCATGAACCCTAGGGCTTGCAGTATTTTTCTTGCAGATGCTGGGTTCCGGCAGCCATTAGTTTGAAGTACTGGAGTATGGAATGCCATCTGGGAAGTTGTGTTCAAGCTTGCTCCCAGGAATACAGTCTTTTGGCTGGGCACCAGATGTGATTTCTTTTCAATGATGGTGTACCCCAGAGAAGTCAGAAGTCTCTTTACAAATGCCAGGTGCTGAAGAAGAAATTCCTGACTGTCCGCCTGAATCAGGCAATCGTCCAAGTATGGATACATTTGAACTTTTCTCTGCCTGCAGTATGCAATGGCTGGAGCCAGGCACATTGTGAATACCCTGGGCACAGTAGATAATTCAAAGGGAAGTGAAGAGAACTGACAGTGCATAGAGCCTGCCCTGAAACGTAGATATAGGTCTAGGGTGACTAGACAGGAGTCCTTGGCTAGCATAGGAAGCAGCTGTTGTAGTGTAAGCATTTTGAATTTTGAGAGCACCAGGAAGGTGTTAAGAATGGAGAGGTCCAGGATAGGGCACCAAAAGCCCTCTTTTCTGGGTACCAGGAACAGTCTGGAGTAGAAACCCTGTCCTCTTTGCTCTACTGGAACAGGCTGAATAGCCCTGAAACTGAAGAGAAAGTACTTGCTTTTGAGCCTCTGCCCACTGGTTTGGAGGAAGGTTTGGCAACCCGGTTGGGGTGGCAGTGAATGGAAGTAGAATCTGTATCCCTGGGATACAATGTTTAGGACCCATCAGTCCTGGGCAATGGACATCCAGTTTATTGCATGCAGGGCGAGTTTTCCTCTTAGGGGTGCAAGTACTTGGGCATGACTGGGAAGGATGACAGACAAGTCATTGTGAATTTTTTCCATAAGGGGGTGGCTTACCACTCCCTGTTTTTGAAGGGGGAGCTCTCCATTGTTTAGATCTCTGTGTACCCTGAGTATGTAGCCTTGGTGGTCTGTTGCCCCTGGGTTTGGGCTGAGAAGATCTGGTAGGGACTTGAAAGGACCAGTTTTTTGAAGGCCAATGCCTACTGAATCTAGGTGGCTGTACCTGTAAGAAATCTTTAACAGTTTGCATAAATTTAGCTTTTTCCTCCATCTTTTTAAGAACCTCTTCTGCTTTTGTGCCAAACAAACATTCTTGGTTTAATGGAGCATCTAGTAATTTTGCTTTGACATGGTCTGGCAAGATTTGTTCCTTCAGCCAGACATGGCTTCTCAGTACAGACAAGTGACAGCAGCCCTGCAAGATACTTCTAAGGCATCAAGACCACACTGCAAAGTATGTTTACTGACTTGGTTTGCAGAATGCATTAATTCTTGTAAATCTTTATTTTCTGTAAAATCTGGAAGCAACAACATTTTTTGTTTAGTTAGTTCCATAATATGCTGCTGGTACTTCAACATGTGAAGCTGACAATTTAAAGCCCTGATGGCAAGAGTTGCAGAGGTATATACCTTCTTACCCCATCTGTCTAAATCCCTCGAATCCCTGCCTGTAGGGGTAGGATTTTTGGCTGTAGTAGCCTTAATACCTTTAGGTGCCTGGGAAATGGTCTCTGGATCCGCAGTGGGATTCTTAAAAAGAAATTTGTGAGAGTCAGGTGCCCTGTAGTACCGGTCAGGCTTTCTAGGAGCTGGTGGTAAAGTATCAGGAGTAAGACTGGATTCCATGTAAACATCATCTACAATATCCAAGACCGGGGGAATAGCTAGAGGCCTGTGCTGAGGCAAGTCTAAAAATTCTCTGAGCCTCTTTTTGGACTGTGGGTAGTCCTGCATTCCCAGCGGAAATGCTCTCAAGGTATGCAAGGTTTCACCAAAAGAGAAGTCTTCTGAAGGGGAGGCAGAGGGAATGGAATCCTCTGCATCTGTATCCTCATAGGTACATAAGGGAATGTCCCAGTAATCAGAGGGATTAGAGTCATCGGACTCATGGTCTGTTGAATCAGAAGGGAAATCAATTCTTTTAGAGGGGGAAGGCTGGCTTTCCCTAATTAGAGTTATAAGGTCTTCAGTCTTTCTTAATATTTGTTTCAGTGGCATGGGAGCATCAGCATGCGCTTTGGTCATCAGTTTTCTAGGTGTAGTACAAACTCTGGGCCTGAGAAACTCGGTCCTTTTAGTCTGAAATGAAGTAGTCGGTTTAATACGAACATCAGAAGGTCGGAATACACTCTCAGAAGCCAGTGCCTGCACAGCGACTCTGGACTCATCCAAGGCAGAGACATCCACAGGTTCCATAATCGAAGAAGCATCTTGCAGTATACTGGACTCCAAATGGGTCTCAGCAGAGGCCTGCGAATCGGTAGAAGTGGGTATCAGGGGCTATGAAGGCGCCTGAGTACCGGCGGACTGGTGACTAGCTTAACGGAAGCGTTGTCGGCAGTTTTGTACCTATGTGGTCTGTCTCTGTCTTTATCCTTATGTTTTTTCGGAAGACCTATACAAGGATGGCTTACCAAAGCCATTTCGGAATACGGAGAATGACAGCAAAAGAATTTAGCAACAAAGATAGTCCGACAACGAATAGTTTGGGTGTTAAACAAGGCACAAAACCAACAGCGAGGGACATCGTGGTCTGGGCATAAACAGGCGATGCAGTAAGAATGACAATCTCTGTGAGGTATTTGCTTTCCACAGGCAAGACAATTGTTAACCTTTTCTGACATCGGTTAGAGCAAGAAAAAAGAATCCCCAATGGGGTACTTAGCTTCAGAAGACTTCAGGTTTGAAACTCAAAAAACGAAAATTTCAGGTAGCAGCCGACCGGCACTTGTGAACTGCTTCTGGGTCCCGCTCGGTAAGAAAAGCTGAGGTAATGGCATCGGCTGCATGTTTTATACCCCTGACAACCTGACGTCATGGAAGAGGCGACAGCATCTGATGCAGAAATCCCAAGACTCTGGTATTCGGGTCGACTGAGGTCTACCTGCAGGCAGATAACCCATGTGTGCTGACTGCAACAGTGAAACACGAAGAACATCTCAAGGGATACTTGCCATCAAAGTGCTTGATGCCCCAGGATCCCAGGTTAGAACTTAAGGGGGCCCGTGTACCCATCCTATTACTTAAGGAATGAAGTGATGGTCTGAGTTTAACTGAGAGAGTTTGTTCAAAAGGTGGGAGACTCTGAGATATAAAGTTGTCACTTAATAGTACGGGTATTGTAAAATTTTATTTAGGCTGGCAGTCCTCCCATGTTCATTTCACAAGAAGGTGTTCTTACTAAAATTTCAAACAGTAACAGCCTTCTTTAATCCTCTGTACATCAGGAACAAGTCTCCTTTACATAGGCAATAAGACAGAGAAAACAGAGTTGCTGTACTCTTTGGCTGTAAGATGAGCCTTGAACACCTTACAACTTTTCGGTGAAAAGTTTTGTTCCCAGTTCACCAGTTAGTGTGCAAGTAGGTTAGAAGAATATGGTAGAATGCTGTATAACTGGTCTGATACTTGCATAAAGGGGAATAGTACCTCTGGTACAGCTCCCCCCACTTCAAAAGAGGACGACTCCATATGCTTTGCAGGGGATATTGGCTATATGCCCATTAAATGAAAGGTGTCATCTGCAAGAATTCCAAAGTCTTTTACTTGCTTTGTCAAATAGTTGTCACCTATCAACAGTGTATAAAGTTGGTGTTTTATTTATTTATTTATTTTTTTGTCACATACTTCAATGTTGTATTTTCTGACACTGAAGGACAGGACATTTCTACTGCACTATCTGCATGCAATATTGTGTTACCTGAATGCAGGTAGTCCCAACATAGCCAAGGACAACTCTTAAAGTCTGCAGCCATATGCATATACTTGGTGAGTTAGAATGCCAAAAAAGTAGTGTTAACAAAAGAAAACCATGAGAGATTCTACTGATAACCATGGAAGTTGAGGACAGAACTCTTCCTATTCATATGTTGTATATGACCATGTAGTCAACTGTGGATGAAGTTACTGTACTCTTAATTTATCTTTAGATCTAGCACCTACACATGACTCCACTATGGGGTATAATACTGCACATTTTACCCAAATCAGGATAATCCACAGAGATAAACTTTCATCCAGGGAAACAGTTGTACACACAATCACAAAAAATATGAGGTTATGCATATAAGCATATATCATCAATTTTAACAAAACTGTACAGAGTTAGGTCACGTAAAAGGTGGTTTTGCATGTCAATGTTCCATGATGATTCAATCCATCCTCCTCCATAACATGGTTGTAAGGTTGACTGGTCTGCAATTACTAGGGTCTATGGAAGGGCCCTTCCCTTCTGGATTGGGGCCATTAAGCCTAATTCCAAATATCAGGGATGTAATCAGTTTTTAATACTCTACAAAGAATGTGTGTAAGGGAGTATTACTAGGCTACTTTTGGTTGCACAAATTATAATTCCTGGTAGCTCATCTAGTCCCACGGACTGGTGTTTCTAGTGAGAGCAGGTCTGACTATTTTGGATTACATTTTGTAGCATAACAGTAGATGGGGTTGCCTTCTGTCGCCTGAAATTTGCTCCGAATTTGTGTGTATTTTTCCCCATAATGTTACTAAACTCAAACTTGTTAGCAGGTATAACAGTGTATACACAGTACAATAACCATGTCTGTTAAGGAGACAAAACAAAAAAGAAAGAATTTGTGAATACAAAAGACTGCACATAATTTAGACACACATGAAAATCAGAGCAGACCAACAGAAGTGGTCAAACACAAATTTGTCTAAGAAAATGGCAGTAAATTGAACAGTGACGGGGATTCAAGGCTCTAGAAAGTGGTTGAAGCTACACAAGAAGCAAAACCCACACTTGGTCAAAAGTCATTAATTTTTATCATCCAGCAGAGTTTCACATTTCAACCTAAGTCTTTAGGTGGAAAAACAATTTTTGATCAGTTGACTGCGTTACAGCATACCAAAATCCAAACCAGCACCTTGCAGTGGCAAGAGATTCACCTAGGGACGCCAATAATCAAAATATCCATAATCCAGTATTTTGTCTCCACAAAGTCACACATGGAAAATGGAGGTGTTGCCCATAGGTCTTTCTGATGGCAGACTGTAAAATGAAGTTAGCAGAATATGGTATTTTATATGAAATCCACAGCGACACGGTTTCAGCTGAATGTTTGGCAATGGTAAGCAGCTGCAGAATATAGGCATAAGAAAAATATCACTTTACACGCTATAAAGATGCTTATAATTCCTTTACTTATATATGCTGGACAAGTTTTCTTTTTCCATCAAGAAATGACCCTATGGAGCCTACTATGAAGTAAGTTAAAACATTTTATATGGGAGGGGAAAATACTTAAGAGTGGAATAGGATAAATTGATTCTTCCAGTAAGACAATGCAGATTCAGACTGCAAAAATTATAAGATTACTATATGGTGACACAATTACCACATATGTATATCTCAGATCAAACAATATAATACAAAGTAGAAATAAAGGATGAGCACACAGTGTAACAGCAACTAGGAAACTAGAAAGTTATGTATGGGGTCTTAAGCCCTGAAAGAAGAGTCAGACAAAAGTACTTTAAGATATGTATAAATATAAACTGGTAAACATGTATTAACATCTAAGGATATGAAACTATGAAAATGAAAGAGATGCCCATTGGTCTGTCTGAATTAAATAGGAAAGGGTTGCAGTGGACAGAAACTGGTTTAGGCGAGACATTGTGCCAAGGTACTGGGAACAATTGAAGTGGGGGGGGACTATAATACAGTGGAATACGGCTTAGAAAGGTGCCTCTTTAGGGAGGACAGTTTAGCATACCAAACACTGGCAGTAAAAATGAATGAAAGGGAAACGCAAAGGGAAAGGAACTTACAAATGTCATAGCTACTTGATAAAGCACGAACCCCTGAAGCTAACAATAAAAGACTATTAAGCAGGTATTATAAAATACAAAACAACAACTAAAAAATCAAGAGCACTAGTTGAAGGAAGACTGGGAAATAAGGTTTAACAAACGATTTAGAAGATAACAATGGTAATGAAACGTGTCAGGCTGAGAAATGTGTCAACAAATCTAGATTTTGAATCTTTTCTTGGAGAAGCATTCATACGTATTTCTATACAACTGACAGACTATGTGGTAGTCATGCACTTGGCAAGAGGGGGGGTCTGGTAATATATTCTGGTCCTGCACAAAATTAACACACTAAATTAGATCTTCAAAACCTGTTAAGGTTCAAAGTGGATGACAGATTAATTTTAACTACAGAATTGTACCATCTAAACTGGGTGTTAGAAGTGGGTGAGAAAAGTTCTCTAAAGCCCTGCTTGGGCTACTTATGTTGGTGGCAAAAAAGATAGAGAAAATGGAAATCAGATGATATTCATACAATTGAAAAAAATAACAATGAATAGCCTGAAATAAGAGACTGACAAAGAGCAATGAAGCTAAGTGGAAATATGTTTCTCACAATAAATGGTTGCTATGAACCCAGTTCACACAAATTTAAAATGAAAAAGAATGTCTCAATTACAGTGAGGAGAAGTCAGATATAGCTAGTAGGAAGGTAACATTTAAAGAAAACAAAAAATTCATATGGAGAAATACAAATTTTAAAACTAAGTTTTAGAGGTTAAGTACACAGAGGGAAGCAGAATGTAAAATTGTAGCCACATTCTGTGAAAAATATGATGGCTCCACAAAAGCATATAAAGGAAAAATAAAAAAAAATGCACCAAAAAATATTATTATTTTGGGTCCAATGAAACTGGCTTTGTTGTATAATGGTGCAAATGAACTTGTATTTTCAGTTTCTAGTTTGGACAAGTACAAGGAAATGTAAATAAAAAGATTGGAAATAAAGTAGAAAAGGTCAAAGCTAGAATCACTTGTACTGGGCTGTGAACAAATGTGAAAGCTAGAATGTGACGACTGGATTTAATAAAGGTAGAATTAGCCAGATACCACAGAGTAAACGAATAGTGCACCATGCATGCAGACTGCAGTTTGTATTATTACTTCCATTTTTTGTTATTAATAAAGCAAGTTTGGAATGGAAAATTTTGCTTTCTCCATGACGTGGACTGATGTATTTCTTAAAAAAATATACATATATTAATGATATGAGCAAGACTACAATCACCATTAAACAGCAGCAGTGCAGTTTTCTCAAAAAAGGTAAGGCATTCTTTTAGACTTGTAAACAATTCTCATCAAATCCAAGGTAGAGAGTCAGGGGAGATTGCTTGATGCCTCTAAATAAAGCTTAAAGTTCTGCTCATGTTTGAATCACTCCAGGGACTATGTGACTGAGGCTTTAATTTTAAGGTTAGTGATTCCCTATGATACAACTCTCAATGCATCAGAATTTAAAAGAAAGAAGGCAGAATCCCCCTTTGAAGACTGAATGTATGACTGCATAATCTCAATCTCATCTACTTCCAGTTATCTTATATTCTGTCACTTTAAATGCTGAAAAAAGCCAAACATCTGGCCACCTTCTATGCTCTAAATTAGAATAAATAACCATAAAATATTCTTCACCCACACTCGGCTCATAATCTTTTCATGGCTTGAGAAGTGGCCAATAAGTTCTTTTATTTATTTATTTTTTAAAACAAGAAACATCGTTATTAAATTATCACTTATGACTTAGGCAATCATACATTTATATAAATGAAATCAAACCATACCGACATAATCCCAGCTGCAAGCATTTTACATCACTTATAATCTACTAATCACTGTCAGTCAGACATTACATTACATTCAAGTCATGCCTTCTTTTAAACCTCATTCCTCCCCTGTATGTACTGTTCCCAAAATTATCATTTTCTCCTAAGTAATTTGCTCCTGACCTTTTCAAAAGATCCCAATTCCAGCAGTTTTATTTCTGTTACTACTTCTAGTACAGTTGGTTTAGACTTTGATTTCCATGATCTAGTAACTGCTTTTTTTGGCACTCACCATAATTAGATTCAGCAAGGCCTTACTACGTCTAGACAATTCCGATTCTGTATAACAGCTCAGAAAAATCATTTCCCTAGTTACACCAACTTGCTCACCTACTATCTCCTACAGAGTAGTCTGCAGGGAATCATTAAAGTCTACCAACTCATTACACTCTCAGAAAACATGTTCCCAATTACCTCTTTCTTCCCTATCACACCTCCATTTGCTGTCAACGTGAGGAAAAGTTATCTGGAGTCTACTTGGGATTTAAAAATATCTATGTAAACATTTCCATGCAAAAATCCTAAATCTTCTAGATTTTGTTGAATACTTGGGATGTATATATATATATATATATATATATATATATATATATATATATATATATATATATATATATATACATATATATATATATATATATATATACACACACATATAGCTAGATACAGATATATATATATATATATATATATATAGACAGATAGATATGCGTCTACTTCGGCCCATCAAAATTACACTTTATTGCAAGTGAAATAAGCAATCCCACTTCAGCGAAAGTGTATTTAAACAAAAACTCACTTTCGCAAATCTCAGTACACCGAATAAAAACAAAAAACACATACATAAAAAAAATAAATAAAACAAACGGATTTATGCAGGGGGCAAGCCCCCTGCACCCCCCACACCCCCACTACTTACATATACTAACTCTGAGATTGCATTACAGTATGGAAAAGGGAATACTCCCTTATCCTCACTGTAGCGTAATCTATAACTACTACATGGTGTACTGAGTTTCGAGAAAGTGTGTTTTCATTTAAGTGGGATCACTTATTTCACTTTCAATAAACTGTAATTTCAATGGGTCGAAGCAGACCCACACACACACACACATATATATATATATATATAAAATATACCCCAATTGTTTCTTTGTGAATTGCTTATCCATTCTCTATTCCCAATCTTTTCCAACCTCCCCTGATTTCGAGAAAGTGTGTTTTCATTTAAGTGGGATCACTTCTTTCACTTTCAATAAACTGTAATTTCAATGGGTCGAAGCAGACCCACACACACACACATATATATATATATATAAAATATACCCCAATTGTTTCTTTGTGAATTGCTTATCCATTCTCTATTCCCAATCTTTTCCAACCTCCCCGGATTAATTCTTATAGTTAGCATGCAATATTTTATATGCTTTACTAATTATTCCTATTTTTTAATGGCAGATTCTGTTCTAGATTCTACTAGAAACTCTACCAGTACTGGTCTTTCATTTAGGACCCCCTTATTTCTTTTTCTTTGCCTGTACTCTAATATCAATCCTTGATAGAAAGTCAGTCTCTAACCTGCAGTCCAAATAAATTCTTAGCATTTTCCCATTTTATTACCTTTTCCTCTCTAGTTACTTGCTCCCAATACTTTGGTTCCTTTGCCAGTTTTCTCCAATAAATTCCAGCCCCCTCTTGTCGATTGTCTGTATCCCTAACTGCAGTCATCCCTACCAGCAGAATCTCCTTTTTGCATTCCCGTGTTGGTTTAGTCCTTAAAATACTTTCTGCTACTTTATGAATACAATATTCTGTTTGACTACTGTTATTCTCCTTAATGATCGGCATCCAAAATCACAGTCTCTCCTTGTTTCTTGCGCTTCTCCCCTGTTTCATCATCCCTTTCCACTTTGAATTATACGTTTCTTCTTGTGCTAGGTATAGCAGCCTTGACAGTCATACCTCTCAACCTCTTAGCACAAGAACTCTGGACAAAGTCTAAAACAATGAGGGTACAAAGGCCAAAAATTAGGGACAGATTTTAAATATTGCTCTTACAGACTTTGAAAGTTGATAAAATAACAGCATTTGCTTAGCACATATTTTCTGAAAGAAATGAAGTCTAAAACTCAATGTATGACATTAGTTATTTCAATTCACAGTGAACTGCCAGAAAACCACAAATTTTATGAGGAATAGGCCAAAAATATGAGATAAAAATCAGGACATTCTGCAAAAATCTGGACACTTGAGAGGTATGTTGACTGTACAGCTCTGAAATACCCCTTCAAATCGGGTAATCCCAATCTGCTTTGTTCTAATGGAAGACTTGGCTTATCCCACTTAACACCTACCATCTTTCCCTCCCAGATAAAATCCTTCAGCTCTTTAATTTTTTCCACAACTTCTCCGCTGGTTGATAAAAATATGCCTGACCTGTGCATAAGACTAAAGGGACTAAAAACATTTTAACTGCCTGTATCTTATTATCCATATAACAGAGTGTCCAAATGTTCAGCTTTTGTTTAGCCTCTTCCCACATATCCTTAGCTGCCACAGCAGAATCATTTTTAATGCATATTCCTAAATACTTCATTTTATCATGTCTCCAAAAATACTGATATTGTTGAACCAGTTTGTGTGTGGGTAGATAATTTACCACTATTGCCATTGTTTTAGCCTCATTCATTTTGTAATCCAATTTTGTAATCCGAATAGATTTGAAACTGTCTCAAAATGTTCCACAACATTCTAATCTCCTTTTCTGGTTTTGTCAGGTACAAAAATAATATAATCTGCAAAGAAAGCCAGCTTTTCTTAATTATCATACCAATTATATCCTTGAATTACTCAGTCCCTTATTTTCTTTGCCAATGGTTCTAAATAATGTAAACAAGAAAAGTGAAAGAGGATATCCCTGCCTGGTTCCTCTACTCAAAGAGAAATTATCAGAGAGGACCCCACCCACTTTAATTTTCACCTCCGATTCCTCATCTATCCTCCTAATCAACCTTATAATTTTATTAGAGAATGCAAATGCTTCCATTGCTCTGCTCATAAAAGTCCCAGTTTACTCTGCCAAATGATTTCTCTGCATCAAGATCCACCGACAACGGTCAGATTTTCTTACATTCTGCTTCTCTCTGGATCAACAATGTTCTGTTAATGTTGTCAAATGTTTGTCTTCCCTCCACAAAACCACACTGATCCATATCAATTTTGGCACCACTTTTGTAATTCTTTTAGCCATTACAGACAAACACTTTATGATCGTGGTTTAGTAATGAAATGGGCCTGTATGAAGCTGAATATCATGGATTTTACCCTCTTTAGGTATTACAGCTACCATCACTTTCTTCCAGGATGTTGGTACTTCTCCTCTTAAAATACAGGTAAAACCTTCCAGATCTTCATCAGTTTTTCCCAACTAGCTTCCAAACTTCCACAGGAATACCATCTATTCCTGGTGCTTTTCATGTAGATTGATTATACATCGCCATTTTTATCTCTTCTCGTCCTATCCTGTTAGTAACTGGGCCTCATCTACCTCTAACCTTGGCATATTTAATTCTTCCATAAACATTTCCATTTGTATCTTTTCTTGATTTCCATAGTTCTCTGCTTTACATAGATTTTCATAGAATTTCTGAAATATCTATAATACCTCTACTAGATCTTGTTACAGGCTCCCTAAGCTTGGTGACAGCCCTTTCTACATTGTTTTCTTACTCACTGTGCTAAAAGTTTTTTGTGCTCTAGAGTTATCAAAAAACAGTTACTCAACAGTAGTCTTTCTAAACTCATGCATATTATCGAGGTAATACCTTATTTTCTGTTTAGCATTCTGCAGCTGCTCCTCCTCTTGTTCTGTAAGATTCCACTATTTTGCAATACTTAAACATTTGTCATTCCCTCTAAATAATTCTTGCTACTTCTTAACCATATCTCCCTTTATTTCTACCCTATTTTTAAACTCTACTTTAATTTTATCCCACTCCCTACCTATATTTTCAAAGAAATTTCTTTCTTCTCTAATAGCCCCTGAATAATTTCCACAACCTATTCCTTAAATTCTTTATAACAGATAAGTGAGAAAGTGCCAGTCTCATTTTTATTTCATTACCCTGTGTTTTTATTTTAGTTATTATTGGCATATCTGAAATAGTTATCAGGTGCGTATCAAGACCTTTAACTGAATGCACATGTTCCTGTGAAATATAAATTCTGTCTATCTTAGCCCAGTTTTTGTATCTTGAGGAATAAATAAATTCATTCTCAACTCCTAGCACTGAATGCACATCTGTGCCAAATAGTTTTATAATTTTCTTCAAAAGTCTATCCTCCTTTGCTATACTTTCCCTTCTGAGCCCCCAGACACATCTTCACTGCTGCAAATCAAATTCCAGTCCCCACCTATAAGTAACAGTCCTCGCTGAAAGCTGATTACTTCTCCCAGAATTTTCTTAAGCTCCACTATAGCAGTTTTAGGTGGAACATAAATACATGGTAATGTAATACTCCTCCCTTGCCAGTAGCCCCTTAGTACTACAAATCTACCATCATCATCATTTATTTTTATTTTATTTTTTATTTTATTTTACATTTGTTTACCGGGATAGCCTAACTGGACATGTCCATTTACAGCGGAGGTCCGGGGAGAAAAGCTCCACATTCAGTACAGAAAAACATAGTTGAACAATATGATAACAATATGATCATCTATACAGAAGCAAAAAATTGATGATAAAAATACAACTTTTGATACAAAATTTGACACTAGATAAAAAATAAAACTTTCGATACAAAAACAGAAATTGACACTAGATAAGCATTATAACCGACTATAGAGACAGACAGAGACTACTTAGAAATTAGTGTAAGTTTAGCATGAGCTAGTATAACTATTAGAAACTTGAGCAGAAAATTAAATTCCTGATACTGTAGAAAAATTACAGTAGGTATATGAAGCTATCTGGGGTGGGAGAAACAGTGAAGGTTAGATAATGCATGGACAAAGCCAGGGATTCATTAAGTGTAAATTAAGTGAGTTTTTGAACAGCGTAATAGCGAAGGCAGCAGATAAAGCGGCGGATGGTTATTCTAGGATTTAGCTATGTTATGGGAAAATAATGCTTTACCTGCAGTGTTGTTAGCCTTAGAGATACAAAGGAGTGATTTGTTGGTGGAGCGAAGAGAATGATTTGATTTGTAGGGCGTGAGTAGGTGACTTAGTGCTGGAGTTCTATCGAGATGTCTCACAATATTGTAAGCAATGATTAGTTGATGGTAATTGAGTAGTTGGGGAAATTCTAACTATTGTACTTCTTTTAGAGCCTGACAGTGACGGGTTCTGAAGGTGAAGTTATTAGCGAACCTGGCAATTTTGTTGTAACATGTCAAGTCCAGCAAGATCAAGTTTTCTGATATGGGTAAGGATTGGTTCCCCATACATTAGAATGGACAGTAGATGGGTTTGGGCTAGGGAGGTTCTCGCTTGTTTTAAGAGAAAGTTTGTGTGTCTGTATAGTGTTCCCATTTTTTATGGACTTTTTTGATGGTTTGTGAAATGTGGACATCAAACTGTAGGTTTTTGTCAATTTCTACACCCAGGAGTTTGGTGTGATGATAGTACCATTTTTGGAAGTGACCGAGAAGGATAGAGAGGTAGGAATAGATTTGTTAGGGGTGAAAAGAACCAATTTAGTCTTTTTAGGATTTAGGATAAGTTAGATCTGAGTAATCCAACTTTCCAGTAAGCTAAAGGAATCCTGAGTGAGTTGTTGTAATGTGCTAAGTGAGGGTGCAGAGCAGATAAGAGTTGAATCATCTGTGTACTGGATGAGTGTAGCACGGTGGGTGGAGGTATGAAGATTGTTAGTGAAAATCAAGAAAAGAAGAGAACCTAATATTGAGCCTTGTGGTACACCTATGGTTGTTGGGAGTAGAAAAGATATTATACCTTGCCATTGGACAGACTGCTGCCTGTCTGACAGATAATTTTTAAACCAGGCAATAGTTGGAGGGGCAAGGGTGTCTAGAAGTAGGGAGTGTGAGACCATGTCAAATGCTTTTGAGAGGTCTAAAAATATAGCAGTTGCAAAGTTGTTGTTGTTTCTGTGTTGGTTTACCAGGTTAGTAAAAGAGAGAAGAGCAGTTGTTGTGCTATGGTGCTGCGAAATCCATGTTGTGTGGAGGAGAGAAGTGTGTGTGAGTTAAGAAAATTCACTACTTGAGAGTAGATACATTTTTCGTGTATTTTAGATAGAAGGGATAGAATCGCAACTGGACGATAATTAGAGAAATCATAGGAATTACCACCTTTGTGAAGTGGAATAACATATGAAACTTTCCATAGTTGAGGTATGTAGGCTTCCTGTATGGAGCGATTGATAAGGATGGATAGAGGTTAAGATATGGACTTAGAAGCTACTTTTAGGAAGTTAGCAGGTAGATTTGTCTGCAGCAAGGGTGGTAAGCTTCAGTTTTAGGAGGAGTTTTTTATAGTAGAGGTAGGAACAGATGACAGAGTAGAGGAAGGGATGTTATCAGGGTACGTTACTATCTGAAAGCTTGTTTTTGGATAGTTGGAAGGATAAAGTCAGGATAGATTCTGTAAAGTGTTGATTAAATTGGGAGGCTATGTCTTTAGTATTGTTTGTGGAGGTGGGAGTTGGAGTGGAGTTTTGCCTGGTTTTAACAGTGAGTTGATAGAATGCCAAAACTTTTGAGGGTCTTTTGAGTGAATATTTTAGGCAGCAAGGAATAATTCTGTTTATCCAATTTGGTTTGTTTCTTGGCCTGTTATCTAAGTTGTTGGTAGTTTTGTTTGGATAGGCTAGTGTTTTCTCTTTTCCACATTTTCCAAGCCTTGTCTCTTGACTTCAGTAGGGCTCTTGTGTCCCTACTTAGCCATGGTGTGTAGTTTGTCTTAACTCTAACTTTCCTAATGGGTGCGACTAAATTTAGGACATTAATCCTCTTCTATCACTATTGGAGCTCTTCTTGCTATTAATGTAAGTACTAATCTTTTCCTTTGTCCCAGATGTTCAGCTGAATAACCATCATAAAACCTTTCTTTACCAAATTCACATGTACAGTTCTTTCCAAGTGTCTCCTGTAGCATAGCTATTTGCACTCTACATTTTTTAATACAGTTCACTACTCATTTTTTTTTGTATTTGTCTGTGGGACCATTGATATTTAAATACATTACAGAAAGTGTCACTATTAAAAAAACTATTTCCACCTTTTATGTAGAACAGCTTTTTGTTAAATGTCTAGTTCCAGCTTTTGTGTAACATGCATACACTGGCAGGTTGAACTTTTATACAGTTTCTTGTCATATCCATTTCAGCCTATGCCGCATGTTACAAATTTTTTTGTTTTACTGAAAGCCTCCAAAAAATACACCCCCCAATACCCCCTAAAACCTATTAACTTAATACTAATACACAAAACTATATACACCTTCAAATACTGAAGTTTTACTCACCTAATAGGAACAACTGTCCCAAACTGACAGCCACAGTCACAAACTTAAGTTAATCTAAAAGAAAGGCTATACATGCTAAGACTCATGTTTTAACCTCTGCTTCTGCTAAGTACTGTCTGTTTTTTCTTATCTTTACAGCTCTTCCCAGCTGGGAAAATATCTGAATGCTTTCAGAGACCATTATCTCCTAGCCAATTTCTCTTTGCCAGATTGTATCCATGGAGATTTGAGGACCAGATACAAAACTGTTACCAAGCATACATTTACTTGCTAGAAAAAGCCTTACAATACGCAATATTCTTTTTCATTTACTTGCTTTCTCTTAAAACGTGTTACTAGATCAAGCTAAGGGCCTTAATCCAGTCATTCTCCCATGCAAGAATGAAAAAAGCACATTCATTTTTCTTTTGTTATACTCTTTTAACCAGACTTTTTTTTACATTGCAATGGGCACATTTCTTAAAACTGAACAAGGAGAAAGAGGGAAGAAGGGAGAATGAAAAAAAAAAAACAAGGACACTCACAATACTATCCCCATTACACTTAAAAACAACTGAGAAAACTTTACTTTATAGCATGCAAAGAAAATCACACTGTAGAAATACAACTAAAGAAAAAAAATTACTTTAATCTTCTCCCTCCTCTTCCCTCTCTCTAAATATTTTTCTGAACATTGACTTGAAGTAGGGCATATATTTTAGAGTACCCCACAAGACCGACAAAGTCCAATATTCCTGATGTTCCTATGTTATATTTTACAAATATAATTATTGTTTTATAAACCCACATTTGACAGTTTCCAAGTTACTGGTTTTATGTTCAGCTCCATCTCCCAAATCCTGTCTCTGCTTCATTTCCAAAGTACTCTCAATTCTTCTAGTCAACTCTCATACTCCCTTTCCTTTTCTCCAGCATTTTTAATTGACGCATTGGAAAAGGTTTCTCTGGCACAGTCTCTCTCTCTGGTTTTTGTTACCAGAAGAACAAGTAGCAGACTCTCCTTCTGTTTCACAGCTCACTTTTTGTTGGACAAACTTTTATTTCCTCCTTAGCACATACTTCATCCAAAAATTATTTTGTACCTCTGGGGAAGAATACTTTGAAGACAGCTGGGTACAGCAGTTTGAATTTCATGCCTGCTTCTCGACATTCCCTGAATAGTGGAATACATTTACTCCTCATTTGGTATACAATGAGTAACCATTCTCCACAAACACTCTGCTGTCTCTCACTTTTAGCAGTGTGTCCTTCTGCCACAGTTCTGTCAGTCACCTCTGCTGGTAGGACTGCATCTTTACTAGTAAATGTCTAGGTTGCTTTCTGATAGCCAGGTTTGGAGCATACACATGATGTGCTTCTTCAATTAACAACTGCTGTGGAATACCAGTCCAGTTGTGTACTTGTACTTTCATACACGTAATACAGTCTATTCCTTCCAGCTTCTCTTGTACAGCTGAAAATCTCAGGTTTTCCCTACTGTCCTCTAACTCTATTATTTTTTAAACAACTCTTCTTGAACAGTCTTATATTTAGCCAGCCTTTTCTTCGGTTTGACCTCTGAGTTTTTCAGTTTTATCACCTCATTTGAATTTCTGTTTAAAGCTTCTTCCATTTTTCCAGCCTTTTGAGTTGATATAAGAGAAGAGGATATAAGGAAGAAGATAGCATGAGTAGAGAAGAAGACATGCAACTCAGAAGGGGTATCCCCTATATTCTAATAGGAGGCATGAAGAGACCAGACAACCACAAGATAAAAGGCCTTCAGCTAATTTGAGGTGCACACTGACTTACAGTATGGATAATGGATTAATTTGTAACACTATTAGGAAGTTTTGGCCAGTCCTAACTTCAGATGAGAAATTACAAAACATAGTGGGGGATAAACCTAGCTTTGCATTTCAGAAGAAGAAGAATCTGAAGCGCTTATTGTGTCAACACGATGGTCTTACTATTAGCAGATACAGTACACAGAGCCAATGTAAAGGTACCTGGAAATGTGTTTTTTGCAAAGCTTGCCCTTTTATACGGACACATAATATATTTGAACACCCAGTCACCAAGAAGAGTTACTCCTTTCAAGGTTATGCCACATGTACAAGCAAGAACATTGTATATTTAGCCATCTGCGAGGCATGCTCCTCCTACTATGTAGGTAAAACAAATAAGGCTTTTAAGGAATGGATTTTACGCCATCTATCAGACATAAGAAATCAAGTAGCTACAAATGCCCTGTATCAGCATATTAGGGCAGAAGAAAATCACTGTTTCAAATTTATGGCTCTAATGAAGCTGAACGAAAGCCCAAGGGGAGATGACATGAGAAACAGACCAGAGATGAAAGAGACCAAGTGGATTATGGAACTGAGAGCAGATAAACCACCGGGCCTTAATGGAATGGTACCTCTAAAACCTATTCTGAAAGAACGGAGCATAAACATAAAAAGTAGGAAGAGGGAACAAGTAGAACTTATTCCTGCTAATTGTAAATTTGGAGGACTACCACCAGAGGGACCTGTCTCCATTAGCCATGGAATAGGAACCATCCCTGAAAAGCACGACTGGTTGAACACTGTTTAAAAGTTTTGCCTTGACGGGAGTTAATAAAGGATATGAAGAAGGTTTTACCAAAAGCGTTTAACCTACGTTCTCTTCATTTGTTTTGTCGTTTAAGAGTTTTATTAAATCACAGATTTTATTGTGTCTATGGTGGTACATCTGCTTTGCTTTCTACTATCCATGTGAAGTACAGTCCACCCCTAAACCTTTTTAAGCATAACCTTGAACCTTGACCAATGGATGGGAAAATCAGAAAGTCACTCCTGGTCTGGCCCTCATGTCTCTGATAGGCAGAGGCAGAAAGTAAGGCCCAAACTAACGTACTCCCCTCCTGACACACCCTCTAGAAACTCCCTAACATACCCTCTTCCTAATAAATGCCCATGATACATAGGGTCACAATTGAATTGGATTGCATGACTAAGTTTATAAAAGCTCTGGTGGTCATTACCCTAGTATATACCTATGAACTACCATATAAAGACCATCCAGATCTGTCCAACAGAGCATTTAGGATTTTGTTATGGGGCTCATTTCCCAAAATATATACAGTTCAGAATGATACCCTTGTGTGGTACCTTTCTGCAACCTGAAAACAGGAGAAAACATATTTGTGAACACAAATTAATATTAGTATTTAGTATGTGTAATTGTAATTTTGTATGTGGAACTTTACTTCCTGGGCTTCCACTGAAAATGGGCTTTGCTCAGACAGACTTTCCCAGTAAACAAATGTGAAATAAATAAATAAAAATAAAATAAACACACAGCACCACTACAGGGGAAGCATTCAAAGCTTTGACTGCCAAAATAAGGAGAAAACCCCATCACTTCTATGACTTTCTGCATTTATGTCCGATTCACTGATTCAAAGGCTTTTCTGAAGTTGATCATAAATGTAGATGCTGATACAGGTGCCACTGTAAGCCCCCTGCATGTAGACTCCAGCATTCCTAAATGGTCTATGCTGGCTCTACCTAGAAAAACATCTTCAGCTGGTAGGATGAGGGAAGCCCTTTCAGTCTCTCAAACAGGACAGTACACTACATAAAGTTTGAAATCTGTACTAATCAAAAAGATATGGTGGTATTTGGAGACCTTTCAAAAAGTTTGTGCCTGGTTTGGGTAGCAAGGAGACTGTAGAGGTCAAACATGAAGGGATGACTCTACTTTTTCCGGAAAGAAAAAACTAAAAACAATCAATAAGAAGTAAGGTAGCTCTTCTCACAAATTGTGACAAGTTCAGCACTGGCATATGAGGACCAGATATTTCACCTGTATGAGTGCTAAAAGTAGCTCTATGCACCTCTTCTGCTGAAATGAGATTCAGCAAGGTTTTATGTGAATGAGAGAGGGAGGGAAGGTTACAAACTACAAGGAACTGACTAACCTTCTATGATCAGTCACTGCTCCTGATTCATTCACCAGCATACAGGATTTCATGAAAATGCATAAACTCTTTACTGATTCCATTTATCACTGTACTTGCCTTCCCTGTTGTAGTAAAGACAATTGTAGAAATACTAGCCTCTTTCTTTCTCTGCCTCAAAACATGTATGCCAAAGTTTCCCTTGTCTATTATTCTATTCTTATGGTCAAGTAGCTGCCCTATCTACATACAGCTAAACTTTCTTGCTCATAGCCATACTCAGCTCCTTATGCACCTGCTTATGATTAAGAGTGTCACTGGATCTCCAAACCTGGATTTGTTTTCCATACCATGTAAGCAGAAAAAGACTGCTTGCCCAAGTGTGCAATCCTAGAGTGCATGTTCCTCAAATATAGTGCTTTAACCCATTTACAAAGGTTATACCTTTAGGGAGGCCCTCCATGGTCTTACCAGAAAAGTCTGCAATGCATTCTGTTTAATATCTTCCCTAACTCTTTTCCTTATAGACTGTTTTAACCCTTAGAGCTTAAGAATCAAAGGGGTCAATCCCTCTAAGATCTGATTTGATCTCTCCATTTGGGAAGATATCAAAGTGAAGAAAAACTATAGCATGGTCTGTTGGAGGGTAAACCTTACTTCAGCTTTTTGAAAAGATGACATTACTTTCAGAAACCAACCAGTAATCTACTTTATTCTACTAGAACTCCATGCATCTGGTGACACATAAATGTGAGCTTATCCTCTAGTAGGTGCATCGCCCACCACACATCCATTAGGCCCAAATACTGTATGGACAGCACAATGACTCTTTCTAAATGAATGTGCTTTTTAGAAGTTTGTGTTTCTTTGCGGCCTTACAGTCACACCAAAATGCTACAACTACCCGTCTCTCTTCAGTGTACAGAAAATACCTCACTCACAAATGTTGCTACCTTCTGCGCAAATTTTAAGGTCTGATGGTGTTCACTCCAGCCTTGGCCCATATAATCTCCCACGTCATTCTTTTACTTGTCTTAAAACTCCAACAACCTACCTAGATCCTTCAACTGCCAAATACCCCTGTACCTAATTCTTCACTAATGCCAAGCCTACTTATACCCATTTTTGCAACTCCCATCACTACTACATGCATTAATAGTCTTTGCAGATTCAGGAGAAAGGAACTTAAAATGCAATGTAGCAATACTTGCAGTATTAACAACAAATGAACAAATCTAGAATTTTTTAGCACTCTCTGAAAACCCACCCACTGCAGTCCTAACAGAAACCTGGCTTAAAGACAACTTCTGCCACTTACATTTGTTAAATCTTATAACAAAAATTCTGTTCGATAACAGATCAGGCCACAGGCCAAGCAGAGGCTTTATACTCTTGATTCCACAGAAGAGGTCTATGGAAATTGAGTCCAACAATGCTAATCAAAGAGGTGATAAAGCCCCCACCTGAGTGGCTGAAAACAATCACTGGCAAGAACACACCTTACCATAGCCATTTTATATATCACCTTACTCCACTATCCTCATCATTAAAAACATTTTAATGAAGTCTTTCTCTCTGATATTTAAAAATCCCTATGGGAATTGAAATCTAAGTCAGCTTTATTTGAAGTATTGAATAATGTTAAAAATGCAAGAACTGGACTGGGATCTTTAGAAAAGGGAAGGAGCAAATTACATAAAAATAAATGGAAATTGTGGGAATACATGCAGAATGACGTTCAGGAAGAGGAGTGTGGTTTAAGGGAAGATAGCAATTGAGTAATGTATGTAATGCTGGAGTGAATAACAGTTATAAAGAAAAAACATATGCAATGCATAATGTAAGCACATTTTAATATGGCTTTCTTTTCAATTGTCGTACGTGTGCCTATGTCTTTTGTGATAATTTAATAAAGGGGTTTAAAAAGACAAAAACAGTTATTATCTTAGGTGACTAACTACAATGCCATACACACTATAATCAAGCAACTCAACAAAATTTTAAATTGGAAAATTTTAACTTTGAACCATTAGCAAAGCGGTCCACAAGGCCAAATTACTGATCCAGAAGTGATTCAGCTTTAGACTCTGTACTCACTAGCATGCCCCATCTCTACTCCAACATCCACATATTGCCTAATAAAGCAGTGATTATTGCCCTATACCTTCTTTTGTGTTTTTCAAATCAATTAAACCACCAGGTGGTCATTGGTTCCCTGAGCACAAATTAGCCACTTTAGATATTCATCTCAATGCCATAGATTGGTCACACTTATTTATTGTAAATGGTCTCCTCTTTTTCACTGATTCTTAGTTCTTAGTTTACCCAAACCCAAACAAAACTAAACTACTCATCTTCCAACCCACCAAACATCCTCAAAACAACTCTCATTTTAACATCACAGCAAAAGACAACACCACTATATACCCAACTGAACACACCAAATTGCTACAAGTGGAAATAGACAAACTAACATTTGACATTCACATATCCATGACCGTAAAAAAAAGTCTACAAAAAACTAGCAGCGTTATACAGAAATAAGCAACTTCTCACGAAAGCAGCAAAGATTTCAATAGCAAATTCCCACCTTATCTCCACCCTACTTTAAGCCTCTCCAATATATACCAACCTAAGGCAATGCGATCTAAACAAGCTAGAGACCTGCTACAACAAAATCGCCAAATTCGCCACAGGGGCATCCTACCGTAGTCACCACTGTCTCTCACTTGCTGAACTGGGCTGGCTTGAACTCCCTCACCTCCTTCAATGGTATCAACTATCACTCGCCCACAAACTAGTAAACCATCCACTAAATGTCCCATCCCTCCAGAATCTACTCCAACCTTATTGCACCACAAGACCACTAAGATCCAGCAATAAAAATCACTTGCAGATCACTAAAGCCAATAACTCTGCTAGTAAAGCACTATTCAATTGTGCCATAGCCAAATTATGGAACTCCCTCCCACCCACAATTACCTCCGTACCATCATGCACCCACTTCAAAACTTTACTAAAAGCGCACATAAAAACATGCTGGCTATGCCCTTGCAACTCCCACTCTAATATCACCCACCCCATCCAACCACTACCTTTCTTTTCACCCCACTATCTTGATTATAGCAAGCTCAGATGCTCATAAGCCTAGTACTTATTATACAGCAGGAACTTCTTATTGTAACATGTGTTAATGTCTGTTATGTACTTCACAGATAAAGATTCTAGTTGTCTACTGATGTACTACGTTCTTCATCTGTAAATATGTTTGTAATTAATTGCTATGTTAAATTGTTAATCGCTATTTAATCCAATGTAACTACTGTCAGTTTATTTTAACTGTGGAGCTTTTCTCCCCGGGCCTCCGCTGAAAATGGACCTACGTCCAGACAGACACTCTCGGTCAACAAATGTAAATAAATAAAATAAATTAGTTTGGTACTAGGCTAACTGCCCTTATGGGCCATTTTAAGCCTAGCTAATTACCTATTGTGAGAATCAAACCTTTCACCTTGTGATTGTAAGGTAAACACATTAATTACTATGTTACCCTTAAATAATGAAAACATATTTCCTACTACATGCAAAAGGCTAGGGAACAAGTGTCTCTGGTTTACTAGTGACAGAAAAAAATCTAATGAGAGAGAGAATGCCTGGTTAAACTGGAAGAGAGAAAACTCTCCTAACAGTTTTCTCAATAAATAACTACGCTGAGCATATCTAACGTTAAGAAAATACACAATAGCAACCAACTCAGCAAAATCTCAATACCTCAGGCAAAGACAAATGTCTGCCAAAATCAGCCCTAAGCAATTTTATAAAGAAATAAAAACATCTAATGAGACACTTCACTGACCCTTCCTACTCTATCAGGTTCTTACTCATTTCCACAAGTTACATCACTAGTTTTTTTTTATTTGTCCCTCTATCATTGAATCAATTACTCCCCCAACTTTACCCCTTGGCCGAATAAGCTACTATGTTCTACTTTACTGTATTTCTACTGATGAAATTAAGTCATTGATAAAAACTTGAAACCCTCATCTTCATCTTAAAAGCTTTTAACAAATATGAAAATCTTCACAGTATTCATGCATACATGCAGCTCAACATTAATGAGCCTTCCTGTGCTCTGATAGTAGCCCAAACCAATTTTTGCATTATTCTACATCTTACTTTTTTTTTAAGAAGAGCTACAAACAAAATTGCCATATCTCTGACCTATACATGTATAATCTTTCCTTTGCTACAGGAATAGTTCCACTAGCCCTCAAGCACTCATAGGTAAACGTTTTTATGCCTAAAACCCTCAAAGATTATTGACCTATCCTTAATTTCTGCCCTGCTTATAAAACTTTATTAAAATTTTACAGAAACAACTGTACAGACACATCAATAGCTATAGATCCTCGACAAACAGGATGTTTTCAGACATGCATTCAACACAACAGCCCTTCTCTCCACAAATGACACTATTTACAGTAATATTAATAATGGACATCACTGTTTGTCCTTTCATAGCTATGACCAGTGCTTTCAAACTGTAAACCACAAAAATGACTGGAAACATCATTAAATGGCTTCAATGCTACCTTTAAAATAGAACAATTCAAGTCTAATCTAACTCCCAATGATCTTCTCTAGGCACTCCTAAAAGTGGAAACCCCCAAGGGCTTAGTACTTGGTCCCTTACTCTTCTCAATCTTCATTAATGATATGACAGATGACCTTTTCTCTTTATATATCATTCTGTTTTTCTGATAGTATTCTTCTCCTGCATGTTAAGAAAATGCCCCTCACTTCTGCAAAACAACTGCAAAATTCATTCCTTGAACTGTGTCATTGGGCAGAGGCTAATAATCTCCTTATGAATCACAAAAAAAGTAATTATGTACTTACCACAACATTCCATTTGCGTTGTCTATTTTCATCCTTCCTCAATGTATGGGGTCGGATCCGACTCAGCTGTTACTCCAGCTTGTGCAGACCAACAAACTCTCGAGTTACTTTCCTACCCACAACGCACCATGCCTATCTTCCCTCAGATCCTATTTACAGCTTGAGAGAGAGAGACTATAAAGGAATTGTCATAACTGGAGTTCAGCACAAGGGGCATATAGTGTCTTTAAAGGTCTCACTCCTCCAAAAGTCATTTGAGAGAAATGGAAAGGGGTGGAGGGTGGGGAAATGAGAAATAATGAAAATGGACAATACACATGGAACAGAATGGCAAGTACATAACTTCTTTACCTGATGTTGTCAATTTTCATTCATTCAACATATGAGACAGAGTCCCAGCTACCTAAATTCCTGGGTGGATTCTAAGGAAGGACATTCCCGAGAACAAATGAGCCAAAGGCTGCTCTTCCCCTTGAGACCAGATCTAGTGATAAAGGTATGAGGATTGGACCAAATAGCAGCTGCACAAATATCATCCATGGATGCTCTGAACAAAAATCGTTGGAAGTAGCCATAGATCTAGTGGAACGAGCCTTTAATTGTTTTGGTATGGGGAAATTCAATTTAGTGTAGACAAAAGAGATGCAATCTGTCAGCCATCTGGCAAAAGTTACCTTTGTGACTGATTCATCCATCTCGTGATGAGCAATAGAGCTGGTCTGACTTTCTAATTTGTTTCATTTGGTGCAGACAGAAACGTATTTGCCTATGAACATCCAAGTAAGTACAGCATATATTCCCCTTTATTTGTAAAGCTTGGGAAGAATACTGGCAGCTTAATGGTTTGGTTAATGTTGGATTCTGACACTACCTTAGGTAAGAAAGAAGAAGTTAAGGTGACCCTATCCTTGTGAAAAATCAAATATGGGGTCTTAGAAAATAATAGAGGAAGTTCTGAAATTCTTCTAGTACATGTAAATTGCCACCAAAAAAATAACCTTCCAGGTCAAGAATTTTACATCGCATTTACCTGCAGGTTCAAAGGGAGACTGTGTCAAGGCTTGCAGTACCAAATGTTGGTGGTATAGGATCTTTATAAAAAGGTCTAATTACAAGAGGACCATTCAAAAATGCTTTGCATATTTTGGAAGAAGCCAGGGAAAAATTCTGAAATCCGACATGGTAATTTGAAATGGCAGTGAGTTGGAGTTTAACTGTCAATGAACTAGCATCTTCATTAAAGTAACTTACTAAAATTAAACAACAAAATGCATCAGGGCTGAGAATGGTTCTACCGGATTCTGTTCTGCCCAGTAAACAAATCTTCAACAAATACTTTTGTAGAGTTTTCTCGTAGAGGGTTTATGGAAAAATAACAGAATAGAATGGACAGGCTAAGAGAGCATAGGCTGCCTGGCTATTAATGAAATTAGAGAAACCATGCATTCAGTTTGAGGTTTAAGGTATCCAGATGAATCATGCCTGTTGAGTGAGACAAAGTCTGGAGTTGGATCCGGAATCCAAGGTGGGTACTGAAGATGAAGGAAGGGGAATCAAATTTGCAGAGGCCAGTAAGGTGTAATGAGGATGACTGCTCTTCAACTTGGCTGTTTTCTGAAGGAATTTAGGAATTAAAGTCAGGGGATAAGCATGCAGAAGACCAGGGGGATAATCGTGGAGAAGAGCATCCCTCAGTGACTCCTCCGATGGGGGGGACTAAGGCAAAGAAGCTGCTGCACGTTGTTATTTAGGGCAGATGCAAAGAGATCACAGCAAAGCTGGCTCCACTGATGGAAAATCATGTCCATCACTTTGTTGTTAAGAGACCACTTGTGAGGTAGTAAAATGAACCTGGTCAGTTTGTCTGCTATCACGCTGGACTTCCACAGAATGTGAGTTGCAATTAGAAAGCCATTGGAGTAAACCACCCATTACCACACACTCAGGGCTTCCCAACACAGGGAGCAAGATTCAGTTCCCCCTTGCTTGATGTACCAAACCACTGACATGTTGCCCGTCTGGATCGCAATTGTTCCAAGAGGGAGAGAGTCTTGCAATGCTTGCATTGCAAAAAAGCACCGCTGCCATTTCCACAACACTGATATGCAAGTTGGCGTTTTCGGGGGACCAAGCACCTTGGACTGTCTTAGTCAGAAAATGCCCCCCCCCCCACCAATCTGGAAAGAGTCCATGCTCACTATGGCCTTGGGCCTAGGGAGAATGAAAGGATGACCCTGCAACAGCTGTTGAGATTGCATCCCCCAAGAAAATACCATTTGCATACCAGAGTTATTCTTATCTTCGTCAACATGGGTTGAGAGAGAACTGGCCATTGTGTTTGTAGCATCCATTGCAGAATCCTCATGTGATATCTTACTAAAGGAACTACGATTATTCCGGCTGACATTGATCCAAGGGCTTGCAGAATCAACCAGGCTAAAAAATCTGGTACTACAAATTTTCTTCACCTGATTTCTTATTGTTTCTACTCTTGAAAGGGGAAGAGATGCTACCATAGATACATTGTTAAACATTGTTCCTATGAATTCTAATGCCTGAGTCAGTTGTATTTGAGACTTGTAATTGATGGTTATTCCACGATTTGAAAAAGTTTGCAATAATTGGTATCATGCTTGTACCAGTTGATGCCTGGTTAGAGTGGTAATGAGCCAGTTGTCCAAATATGTAAACACCCAGAATCCCTGCTGTCTCAAGTGAGCTGCTACTACTGCCATGCCTTGGTGAACACCCTGGGGGCTGTGGTGAGACCAAAGAACAGTGCTCTGAACTGGCAATGACTGGCTCCCAGGCAGAAGTATAAGTACCTTCTGGATCATCTGTTCATTTTTATGTGATAGTATGTATCCTGAAGGTCTGTTGAGCACATCCAGTCATCCTTGCTCAGAAGGGACAGAATGTACTGAACCATAACCATCTGAAACTTGGTGTGTTGAACCCATTTGTTCAACACACTGAGATCTAAAATCAGTCTCCAGTCTTGTTTTCTTTGGCACTAAAACGAATCTTGAGGAAATTCTGGACTCTATTTGGTCTACAGGGACCTCCTGGATGACTCTCTTTCTAGCAGCTTTTGTTTTTCCAGTGTTGCTGCTTCCCTCTGAGTGCAACATTGAGAATTTTCCTGAGTAATGGGGGTGGAAGGGAAAAGGGAATAATATAACCTCTGGAAATGATTTTCTGCACCCAAGTATCCTTTAAGTTTAATCAGGCTTTTTGATGCAGAGATGAGTGACCCCCCGACTGCCTCCAGAGAAAGGCAATCAGGCCCCCATTCAGGAGCACTGAAGGAGTGTGTTGGAAAATGCATCTCTAGACCCTTGGTTTTGCGGGCCTCCTGTGCCACAGGGGCATCTTCTGCCATTATCGCTCCTCCCTCTGCCTCTGGGGGAACTACCTCCAAGTCTGTCCTAGAAAGGACCCTCAGACTTCATGAACCACATCTTTTGACCAAGCTGTTGGTTCCTGGAGAAGGTCCGTTGAGGGATCGAAAAAAATGGATGCCCACTGCAGATAGGGTCTTTCTGTTCTTCTCACACCTGGGAAGTGTGTGCCTTTTACTGTGGTGCCAAACAAAGAAGAACCACCAAAAGGAGCACTGATGAAAGATGACTTGAAGGGCTTCACAAAATCACACTGGTGCATCACAGCATGCCTCCTGATGGAAATGCCTGAACTTGCAGCCCTTGAGGTGCCTTCTGCTGCATGTAAGATGAGCCTTATGGATGAATTCGCAATAGATCAAAGGGTAGCCAACTGTGAGGTCACAGAAGTTTGAGCCTCTGCTGTAATGGCCCCTGAAAGGGAATTTGAAAGTTCTTTACTCAAGTCCCTTTGCAATCTCATGAAGTGTGCCAAGTAGTTCAGTGTCTGGAGAACAAATGTCGCTGAAGCATATACTCGTTTTACAAATCTGTCCAAAGCCCTGGATTCTCTACTACGGGGAATAGACAGTGAAACTCTGTTCCACAAGTTCCTTCTTTGTAGCTGCCGCCACAACTACTGCATCAACCAGTACTACCTTACTCCAATGTTCTCTTCCTACCGATAGAGCCAGAATTCTCTGATCTTTTGTGGATTGGCTCAGTCATATCAGACTCCTCCAATGCCTGCTTAGACACCAAATCAATGAGGCCATCAGCAGACGGAGTGACCCAGGAGGTAAACTGGCCAGTCCCAAAAGCTTCAAGCAATACTGATTCCTCAGGAGTTGAGTTTTGGGCAGATCAACCACCTTTCTGTTTAAGGATCTCAAGGATGTCTCCAAATGAGACATCATCGGGTGGTAATTTAAGAGACCTTTCTCCCTCATCAAAGTCCGTATCCTTGGTGAAGAACTCCTGGGGAAGTTCAAGTGCTTCCTCTTGCACATTTACTACCTAGGGACTTCTTCAGTGGGAAGACCCGGAGAAGTACTGGAAGAAATGACAATACTCGGCTGTGTGGTCTGGAAGCTCTGGGCTGGCTGTCCCAGTGGTGTAGAATGCTGAGGATCACTGTGCAAAGTCAGTAGTGATGTTGTGGGGGGGATCAGAGAGGGAAGGACCTGCCTGACCTTCCAGAGCAGAGAAAAACCTCTTTACAACCTTGAAGGCAGACCACTCCAGACAGAAGGAAACCAAAAGAGCCCAGAAAGTGAGCTTCTGGCCTGCTACCTCCCTTTGCTCCAACTGCCGTCTGCCCAAGAAAGAAGCCAGAGCTGAGCTGTCCAATGCTAAAGCTCTGAGGGGAAGAGACAGCTCAAAAAATCTCAGACTCTACTCTATCCTATCAGATCCGACCCAGAAGCTTTGGCTCTGACACCCATCAGGATCCAAAGATGTCGAGGACGGTGCACTCAGAGTAACAGTCACATCCAAAGATAAAGCTGTCTTCAGATCTGACACAGAAGGGCTCAGATCCGAGGACTCTAACACCACAGACTGGGTCAGTGGAGTTATCATCTGTGGAGTAATAGAGGGACGCTGTTCCTGACATGAGGGGGGGTAGGAACCGTGAAGACTCCCTTCTGAAATTGCTCTGTGAAGAATCTCATCTGCCTCATTAAGACTTCTGGAGGAATGAGAGGACACCTTTGAAGGAGACAGAGAGCCACTCCAGAAAGAGGGAGGGCACCCTGGACAGTATTGGATCCGTGGTGGGAGAATACTGAGTAGATCCAATGGCTTTGTATCTTAGGACTTTGGATCAGTTGCGTGTTTTGTCAGATCGGAGGAAGGACTTGCCAGATACCTAACCGGATCAGAGGATGGTCAGATCCCACGAGATGTCGGGATCAGATTTTGATTTCTTTTTCTTTGGTTCTGAAGAAGTTAAAGCCATAGAATCTAAAGATCTGGACCTTTATGAAGGGTTCTTGGATTTTGCCCTGGGAGATTGATCTCCAGCAATGGCTTGGGGAAAAAAAAAAAGTTGTCAATAAACCTTTTAATATGATTTTTTTTCTTTCTATGAGAGTTGTGGGGTTGAACCCACTGCAAATGCCACAGTCCTGGTACAGGTGCTCACCCCCTAAACAGTATACACACACACACACACACACACACACACACACACACACAGTGGGCATCAGTAAATGGAATCGTGCCCACATTTTGCTCATTTTTTAAAGCCTTTTTCAGACATAGCTACAGATGAAACTCTAAACAACCAGATACTAACAAAAGAATCAAGATATCTACTCAGACAGTAATGAACTAAATACTACTACTAGAGAAAAGAAAGGTCAAAGAAAAAAGCTATCAGTTTTCTTTTCTTTTTTTTTTAAATAGAAAGAAGAAAGGTATAACACCCTCAACAGAAAGGGATATGCGGGAGTAGGAAATGCCTATCAAAAATGGTAGCACGAATATACTTGCAAGTGTATAAAGGAAAATAAAGATGAAGAAGGGTAGCAAAAAACTTGATGGAAGGTACACAGTATTAAACTGAGAGAGAGACTTACTAATGGATAGTGATTAAAGATAATGTTTTAAAGAAATAATACTTATCTTAATACGACTGTTGAAGAGCAGTATTAAACTGAGAGAGACTTACTAATGAATAGTGATTAAAGATAATGTTTTAAAGAAATAATACTTATCTTAATACGACTGTTGAAGAGCAGTAATCAATCACGTCTTGTAGCGAAAGTGGCAAACGAGAGATGAAGGAAGGTAGCCATGATGCACTGTGGGTAGGAAAGAAGCTTGAGAGTTTGTTGGTCTCCATGTGCTTGGAGCAACAGCCGAGTCAGATTAGAATGTCTGATCCAAGTCCATACGTTGAGGAATGAATGAAAATTGATATAAGATACAATGTTATGCTACTTGCCTCAAGCAGCAAACTGCCTAAGTTTCCTCATATCTCCATTAAAGATGCCCACAATAACCCTATCCTCAATTTAATGAAAGCAAATATCTTGATATCAACCCTTGGCCCAGCCCTTTCCTTCTTATCTCATTATTGATAACACCACAATTTTTGGCATAACTAAAACTTTGATACAGAATCTCACATCATCTCTACTTCCATGGCATGTCCTCCTCAAATTGGAATTTAAACGTCCACTTCTTGACTCTACCTCTGTCTAAAACATTCACACAGGAGGAGGCTAACATAAAACAAAATCTGTTATCTCTGCTTGCAGAGTCCTGTTCTTACCACTGTAATCTAAAAAAAATAAACCGCCGCAGAAAAAATCAACATTCTTGTTCGGTACTAAAAACAACAGACAAAATAGAATGAAACTAATCTACCACAGCGGACTGTTTTTAATAAAACCTGTAATAAATGATAAAACACTAAAATAACATCAAAAACCACTTATACAAATGAACTCTTAAAAAGAACAGTTGTGTACACTTACCATAAATGTAGATGCTCCCGAGTGTATTCACTGTTGCAGTCATCACATTTGGATTATCTGCCTTCAGGTAGCCCTCAGCCGTCCTGAATACTAGTCTCTTGGGATTTCTGCATCGATGCTGTCGCTTCTTCCATGACGTCAGGTCGTCAGGAGTATAAATTACGCAGCAGACGCCATTACATCAGTTTTTCTTGCCCCAGATGTCATGTGCCCCCAAAATAGGAGGCAATTATATCCCCAGCAAAACACAAATACACAAAGTATAAGATATGCCAAACCAAAAAGATAGGTGGAATCAAAGACAATCGGGGGCTGGAGGGAGGGTAACCAGGACTGCAACAGTGAATACATTTGAACATCTACATTTATGGTAAGTGTACACACAACTGTACTATGTTCTTCATGTTTCACTGTTGCAGTCATCACATTTGGGTTGATTCCCAAAGCTAAGGAAGGGTGGAGGTAGATTAAGAAGCATTACGACTGGCAATCAGGCCCTGTAAGACTGCTGTGGCAAATCCAGCTCTGGATTTAGAAAAAACAGGCAAGTGGTAATGCTTGGTGAAAGTGTGTACAGAGCTCCAGGTTGCAGCTTCCAGGATGTCCCTGGTAGGGACTCCTCTGAGAAATGCAGTAAAGGCAGATGTAGCCCTAGCGGAATGTGTTCTTATCCTCTGTGGGGTAGGTTTTCCATAGTGCTTGTAGCAGAAATGGATGCAGTGTGCTATCCATTTAGATATGGTTTGCTTTGAAATGGCCTTCCTCTCTTCCCTGCAGCAAAGCTGACTAGCAGCTGGTTAGACTTTGAGACGCTTAGCCCTGTCCAAATAGAATCTAAGCTGACTGTGCACATCCAGAGAATGCAGTATCCTTTCCCCTTTATTTTGAGGATTAAAGAAAAAAGTAGGCAAATGAATGGACTTGGTTTAAGGCCACACTAGACATCACCTTGAGCATAAAAGATGGGTTAGTCCTGAGGGAAACCCTGTCTGCATGGAAGATAATGACGGGTTCCACTGCCATAAGGGCCTGCAGCTCAGATACTCTTCTTGCTGAAGTGATGGCTAGAAGTAAAGCTGTTTTCCATGAGAGGAATTTCAACTCTGCTGTAGCAGCCGGTTCAAAGGGGGGAAGTGTAAGTTTTTACAATACAAAATTAAGGTCCCAGGCTGGAATGGGAGCTCCCCTGGGGGGGTCTTAAACTTTTGGCCCCTCTAAGCAACTGTTTTACCAGACGACGAGAGAAGAGGGGTGGCTCAGTATTATAATAAGCTGAGATGGCAGAGGCATGAATCTTAACTGAAGAGAAGGATAGGCCCTTGTGGAGCATTTCTGTTAAGTAATCTAGTATATGAGGTAAGCTGGACACAGTTGTGCCCATCCCTTGAGACTGGCTCCAGGAACAGTATCTTTTCCACTTTTCTGAATAGGATTTTCTAGTACTAGGCCTCCTTGCCTCAAGAATGACATCCAGCACCTGCTACTGAGGGTTGCTAGAGGTGAGTTCAGGGGATTAGCCAGGCTGCAAGGTTCAGGGTCTAAAGCTGAGGGTGCAGAATCTGGCCCGCCTGATGGGACAGAAGGGAAGGGGGTCTGATGCAGGTGCCATGGTTGTAGCACTATCAGACTGCGCAAAAGAGGATACCAGTGCTGGCGTGGTCAGTCTGGTGCAATCAGGATTGTCCGTGGCTTGTCCTGTTTGATCTTTAGTAGAACCTCCGAGAGGAGAGGCAGAGGGGGAAAGGCATAGACTGAGAGGCTTTCCCAGGAGAAGGACAGGGCCATCCACCTTCCATGCTTGGCTGTGGGGAGTTCTGGTGCAGTATTTGTTCAAGTGATAGTTCTGAGGGGAAGCAAATAGGTCCACCTCTCGTGTCCCCCATTTGTTCCCCAAAAGTTTGAATATTTTAGGTTCCAGTTTCCATTCATGTGGGTCCATGAGATTTTTGCTTGAGTCGTCTGCCAGTGAATTTAGCTTGCCTGGCAGGAACTGAGCTTGTAGCTGCACTTGGTTGCTCAAGGCTGTGTTCCCCACAGCCATGGCTAGTGTGCAGAGCGGGTAGGAATGTGTTCCCCCCGCTTGTTAATGTACCACATAACAGTGTTGCTGTCTGTCTTTACCAATAGTTCTCCTGGAAAAATAAGGCCTTTGAAGGCTGTCATAGCATTCTGTACAGCTAACATTTCTTTCTGATTGATATGCAGGTGCATCTGCTTTGGGTTCCATTTGCCCTGAATGCACTGCCCCACCATTTGAGCCCCCCATACATAGTCTGACGCATCTGTTAGGGTTTGGGCGAGAGGGGGTATGGTGAAAGAGTGTCCGTTGTTGTGGCTGCAGGCCTCTGCTCACCAAAGGAACTCTGCCCTTAGACAAGGGATGATAGGAATTATTGTTTCCAGGTCCTGAGAATGTTGACACCATAGACTTTTTAGATACCACTGAAGTTTCCTCATATGCAGTCTTGCATATGGAATTAACAGAATGCAAGGGTTCATGAACCCCAGAGCTTGCAGTATTTTCCTTGCAGATAGCTGGGTTTTTGTGGCCAGTAGGTTGAAGTAAGTCGTCAAATTAATTTGTTTCTCTGGAGTGAGGAATGCCATCTGAGAAGTTGAGTTCAAGCTTGCTCCCAGGAATACAATCTGTTGGCAGGGTACTAGGTGTGATTTCTTTTCGTTGATGGTGTAACCCAGTGAAGTTAGAAGTCTCTTTACAAATGCCAGGTGCAGTAGTAGCAAGTCCTGACTTTCCACCTGAATCAAGCAATCGTCCAAGTATGGGTAAATTTGAATACTTCTCTGCCTGCAAAATGCAATGGCTGGAGCTAGGCACTTTGTGAATACCCTGGGCACAGTAGATAAGCCAAAGGGAAGTGCAGAGAACTGATACTGCATAGAGCCTAACCTGAAGCAAAGATATTTCCTGCAAGATTCCCTTATGGGGATGTGCAGGTAAGCTTCTTTTAAGCCTAGGTTTGCTAGCCAAGCATCCTTGGCTAGCATACGAAGCAGCTGTTGGAGAGTTAGCATTCTGAATTTTGGAACCACCAGAAAGGTGTTGAGAATACGCAAATCCAGGACAGGATGCCAGGAGTTTTCTTTTCTGGGAACCAGGAAGAGTCTTGAATAAAAGCCTTGTCCCCTTTGTTCTGCTGGGACAGGCTGAATAGCCTTGATGCTGAGGAGAGAAAGTACTTGCTTTTGTCCTCCACCCACTGGTTTGGGGGGGGGGGTCTGTCCATCCACTTAGGGTTGGGAGTGAGTGGAAGTGGAATCTGTATCCTAGGGAAACCATGTTTAAAACCCATTTGTCTTGGGTAATGTTTTCCCAGTTTTTTGCATGCAGGTGAGTTTTCCTCTTAAAGGTACAAGTATTCGAGCAAGGCTTGGGGGAGTTAAGGATAAGTCATTGTGCAAGTTTACCATAAGGGGGTGGGTTACTACTCCCTGTTTTGGACGTGGGAGCACCCCACTGCTTAGATCTGTGCGTAACCTGAGACTGAAATCTTGGGGGTCTGCTGCCCCTGGGTTTGGACTGAGAAGGCCTGGAAGGGACTGGAAAAGGCCAGGTCTGTACTTGTAAGAAATCTTTAACAGTTTGCATATATTTAGCTTTCTCCTCTATCCTTTTGAGAACTTCTGCTTTACTGCCAAATAGGCACTCTTGGTTTAAGGGTGCATCCAGTAATTTTGCTTTGACATGATCTGGCAAGCACTGTTCCCTAAGCCAAGCATACCTTCTAACAACAGACCCAGTGACAGCAGCCCTACAAGATGCTTCTAAAGCGTCAAAACCAAACTGCAAGGTATGTTTACTAACTTGGTCAGCAGAATGTATTAACTCTTGTAAATCTTTGTGTTCTGCAGTCAGGAATCAACATCATTTTATGTTTAATTAGCCCCATGATATGCTGCTGATACTTTAACATATGAAACTGGCAATTTAAAGCCCTAATGGCCAGAGTAGCAGAGGTGTATACCTTCTTACCCCATCTGTCTAAAGCCCTAGAATTCATGTCAGAAGGGGTAGGATTCTTGGCAGTAGTAGCCATAACGCCTTTTGGTCCTTGGGAAATGGTCTCTGGATCCGCAGTAAGATTCTTGAAAAGGAATTTGTGAGAGTCAGGTACTCTATTGTACCTGTCAGGTTTCCTGGGAGCTGGAGGCAAAGTATCCGGGGTAAGGCTGAATTCCAAGAAAACATCATCTACAATTTCCAGAACAGGAGGGATAGCTAGAGGCCTATGCTGAGGCAGGTTTAAAAATTCCCCGAGTCTCTTTTTGGACTGAGAGTAGTCTTGGCTTTCCCAGCGGAAATGCTCCCTAAGGGTATGCAGGGTTTCACCAAAAGAAAAATCTTCTGGCGGGGAAGCAGAGGGAATGGAATCCTCTGCATCAGAATCCTCATAGGCAGATAAGGGTATGTGTCCTGGTAGTCAGAAGGAACAGAGGTATCAGATTCCTGATCAGAAGAATCAGAAGGAAAATCAGTTCTAGGTCTCTTGGAGGGGGAAGGCTGGCTTCTCCTAATTAAGGTAATAAGGTCTTCAGCCATGCTAATCATTTGTTTTTGAGGCCTGAGAATGCGCTTTGGTCGTCGGTTTCCTAGGTGCAGTGTGAACTTTAGGCCTGAGAAATTCTGTATTTTTGGCTTGAAGCGAAGTTGTCGGTTTAATATGAAAATTGGTATGCCTGAATACACCCTCAGAAGCCGGTGCCTGCATAGTGGCTCTGGACCCATCCAAGGTAGAGACATTCGCAGGTTCCATAGTCGAAAAAGCATCTCGCGGCATACTGGACTCCGAATGGGTCTCAGTAGAGGTCTGCGAATCTGTAGAAGTGGGTATTAGGGGCTATGAAAGCGCCTCAATGAGTACCAGCAGACTGGTGACTAGCTTACCGGTAGCATTGTCGGTAGTTTTAGACCTATGCCGTCTGTCTCGGCATTTATCCTTATGTTTTTTCGGTAGATCGGTAGTCGGATGGCTTACCGACGTCATTTCGGAGTATGGAGATCGAGAGCGGAATTATTTAGCTAAAAAAATTGCCCAACGGATAGTTCGGCCGTTGAACAAGGGACAAAACCGACAGCAAGGGACGTTGTGTTCTGGGTCTAAACAGGTGAAGCAGTAAGAATTAAAATCTGTATGAGGTATTTGCTTTCCACAGGCAAGACAATTATTAATTTTTTTTTGACATTGGTTAGAGCAAGAAAAAAGGATCCCAAATGGGGTACTTATCTTTTATAAGACTTTAGGTTTGAAACTCGAAAACGAAAATTTCAGTAGTAGGTCGACCGGCACTTGCGAACTGCTTCTGCTTCGGGCACCGCACGGCAAGAATGACTGATGTAATGGCATCAGCTGCATGTTTTATACCCCTTACGTCATGGAAGAAGCGACAACATCCGACACAGAAATCCCAAGACTCTGGTATTCAGGCCGGCTGAGGGCTATCTGCAGGCAGATAACCTAAATGTGATGACTACAACAGTGAAACACGAAGAACATCAATATGAGCACTTTAGGCAAATAGTTTTCTTCAGACCTATAAAACACATTCATAGTGGAGCTAATTTAAACTAAATGTCTACCCATCAGAATCTCTTCTTCAGTTGACTCCCTCATAATACCGGTCTAAAATGTAGCATACCATTTAGTCTTGGTGTTTGTCCTGCTTGTAGATCTGTGATCCATTTTATTTCTGCCATCTCAATTATATTTTGCAGATCTCCTAATCTTGGACTTTCATTAATAACTTTCAGTACTATGAATGGAAAACTGTGGCCAGAATAGATCATATGTTGAGATAAAGCATTAGTCCTTTTTTTTTTTTTTAACTTGATGTCACTCATGTCACAGAATTCTGACTTTGAAGTGGCAGTCAGTCTTTCTACCATAAAAACTTTAACAAAGTTTGCATGTTGCAACATAAATCACGTTTTTGATGTTAAAATCTGCATAGTTATTAAGCCTATATTCTCTCCTGTTAATAGGATGTAAAAAGCTGTTTGATGGATTTATATATGTGCGGGCTTTACATGTTCTGCATCTAAAGCTACCTTTCCTTCTGTTTGGGTCCTTATTCACATTAGTTATTTCCAGACATAATAGCTGCTTCAGATTCTTCCTATTCTTAAAACAGAATACTGGGGGGCTTTCCTTCTGTTTGGGTCCTTATTCACATTAGTTATTTCCAGACATAATAGCTGCTTCGGATTCTTCCTATTCTTAAAACAGAATACTGGGGTGCCTCCCGCTATATTATAACACCACCATCCGTTAATATTTTCCAATTTTTCCTAATGATTTCATATACCTGTTTTATATCCTAGCTATATGTAAGCACACATCTTACGCCAGTTGGTTCATGTTTATTTGGTTTCCAATTACATAATTGACAATTACAAAAACAATTACCCCTTAAAAGAGCCACCGTCATGGTCATACAAAAACAGGCCCGTAGTATCCTGTTATGGTTCCTTTTTGGAACATGTAGGGATATTTTTGGATAGTCATTTGAAAAAGTATTTATCAAAAATTCCCTCACATATTAAGGATATTAATGAGTTTTGTAAAATGACAAAAGATATGCAATGGGAGGATAGTTTCTATTGGGCCACTGTTGACATGAAATCATTGTATACTAATATTAAGATCAGATAGGGCTTGGAAGCAGTTAGTAAATTGCTGGGTTGTTGTACATCTTTTTTGTTGAGTTTGCTTTGACGCAATTTTAGTTTTGGGAATGAGGTTTTCTTGCAAAAACAAGGGACAGCTATGGGAGCAAATTTTGCCTCTGTTTATGCGATTATTTTATGTCTTATTTTGAAAATATTTGTACAATTTGGATTTTTTATAAGTCAGTTAAGTATCAATGTTACATTGATGATTTCATTTTTGTCTGTCAAGGTGATGAAAGGGAATTTGGGAATTTCATCAGGTTACTCAATGATAACCCCTTTGGTTTGAAATTTGCTGGTGTCACTGATAAATATGTTACTCAATATTTGGATATTGAGTTATATCTGAACAAGGATAGGAGAGAGTACAGTTTAAACCCTTCAGGAAAGTCACATCAGTCAATTTCTTACATGCTAGTAGTCCCCACCCCCCACATTTGTTAGACTCACTTCCCTTTGGGGAATTTAAAAGGGTTTTTGAACATACTTCTGACCACTCCTTGCTTAAACAGGAATGTTCATTTGCTAAGAAAAGGTTGTTAAACAGAGGATACTCTAACTACCACTGCGAAAGCTAGAAACAAAGTTATGGGTGAATCTGTTGGTTATGGAACCCTTAGCAGGAATAAATTTTACAAGCCAGTTAGGGATGAGGAAGCATCTATAGGGGAACATATATTTTTTGTTACTAAATATTCCCCTTTTTCCATCTAGTTTGAAAGGTTTAGTTGATAGTTTATGGCCCACTGTGTGTTATGATGCTGAATTGGAACATTTGTTTCCAAAAAAGGTTACTTTTCATATGGTAGGTTTGGGAACCTTAAGGAAATTCTTAAGTACAAAAATAAGAGATTGTTGAATGTTGAGACATGTATGTTCAAGTGTGGTAGATATGAAATATGCTCTAGGGTAAGGAACATTTCTGGTTCTAATATCAATGGTAAAAAGTTTGTGATTACTGACTGCCAGTCCTGTGTGATAGTTTATATTTTGGGGTGTGGTTGTTCCTGTCCAAAATGGTACATTGGTCAGACTAAACATATGATCACGGTTCGTATTTTGAGCACTTGGGGGATATTAGGAATAAACATTTAGTTAGCCCCATAGCATTTAGTTAGCCCCATAGCAGATCATTTTCACAAGGTGCATGGGGGTCAGGATCATGGCCTATTTTTTAGTGTACTGGCCAAACCTTATATGTTTAATGGGGGTAATTTTGCACACAAATTATTAAAATTAGAGAGAAGGCTTACTCTGAATTATAAAACCTTAGCACCTCTGGGCTTGAATCTGGAAATTAACTTTAATGTATGAATTTATGGGCATGTTTTTTTATGCCCGTGGTGGTGGCTCTTTTAAGGGCTAATTGTTCATGTTTATTTGGAACAGCTGTATTTCCAACTGCAACACCATCTCAAAGAAAATATGGCTTGGCTTTATTTGTTCTCATCTCTTTGGCATCTAGTGCCCCTTTGTTGATCTCTTTCTTCTTTTAGCCTCTATCATGCAAGAAATATTTTATTCTTGTTGATTTGGTCTCAAAATCTTCCATATTCGTGCATAATCTCAAGCTTCAAAGGAACTGACCTGACTTGAGGGAATACATACCCAGGATGCATACTACTCCTGTGCAAAAGGCGACTTCTCCAGCATGGTTTATGAAATACCATTGTATTTAATCTACCATCTCCTTTTAACAATGTGATGTCAAGAAAGTCTATTTTCTCAGAACTATAGACGTCAAAATCCAAAAACGATTGCTTAGCTTAAGGTATTTTTAGATTACATTAATATTGTTTCTTTGTATTTACGGTTCACCTATGAAAAAAGCTTTCAAAATCTTAATTTTTTTTAGATGTGACTGTGTATGACAGAGAAGGCAGGCTACAGACAAAGATTTACAAAAACATACTTCAAGTTATGATAGCATGCACCCTCTAACAGTCATATCTGATATAATTAAAGGTCAACTTAAAATGATAGACTATGCTTATTCAAGATTCTGATTTTTTGAAAGAGAGTGAAGTTCTTTGTCATAAATTTATTAGCAGGGGTTATCCGGAGCAGAGTGTGAAAAACAAATATGATGAGGTACATAAAGCAAGAAAGAATGGCATGAGAAGTGTTATGAAAGAAACTAAAAGTAATGTATTTAACACCTCAATGCAAGTAACCAGTAGTTTAGATGAATGGATAATTAAAACCAATTGCTGATAATTAGAAAATTTTAAGTAATTTCCCCTGTCAGACAAGTTGTTGGAGATAAGCCCATATTTGTTAATAAAAAGGGGAAACGTTTTAAGAATTGTTTTCAATCAAATCTGAGTCTACCCCCAAGCATACGCAATAAGATAGGAATATTCAAATGCTTTAACTGTACGTTTTGCAGTTATTTATTTACTGGTATCACTGAGTTCAAAGTAAGGAATAGTAACACTAAAATTAAGGGCAGATACTCTTGTAAATCAAAGTTTATAGTTTATCTTGTTTTATATGTTTCTTGTGAAGAATTTTATGTTGGCACAACTACAACAGAATTGAATAAGAATTTATGAACATCAAAATTTATGAACATCAGCAAACTATCAATGTCAAAGATGAGAGAAATGTCATTTGTAAACATTATAATCAAAGTAATTGTATAGGGAATTTTAAAGTTGTTGTTTTGGACTACGTTTTTAACTATGAAAATTCATTTGATGTTGAAGAAGAGCTTGATTGGGAAAAAGTACTGTGGCAGCTAAGACTGGATGCTCGTCATCCCCCTGGGCTGAAAGGCAAAGAAAATTTTAAGGTTTATTTAAAAAGAAAAACTCTTAGACAATAATTATGTCACTCATGATTTTTTCACTGTTTCATAAGGGTGTATTTTTAATTGTTGCATTCAGTCTGAAGAAGTCTTTTAGAAGGACGAAAGTACTTGCTGAATGTATTAACAAAGTTTTTTGTTTGAGACATTTTATATTACTTTATTATTTTTTTTCGGCTTAGTTTTTTCATTTTGTGTTTATTTAGAGAATCATAATTTTCTTTTCTGTGCCTCTTGTGAACTGGGATGCATCTTTTAGATCCAGAGTAACCAACACAACATTTGTATGCACAAGAAGCAAAAGAGTTTGAAGGGTGAGCATTTCTGAAGCAAGAAAACGTGTTGAGTCTGGACAGGTCTAGAACTGGCTTGTAACATATTTTTATGATGTTTAACAACCCAAAATATGAAGTGATTGTTTCCCCACAGTGGAAGGCAAAGATAAAGTTTACCAGCAGTTCTGAGGGAAAGAGGGAATATGCTAGGGAGATGAAGAAAGGGGAATGGAGAGGAATAGTCAGGGCTTATCTACATTGCTGCTGGAACCCTGAAACCTACTCTGCTTGATGTAAGAATCCTTCTGCCATTTTTTCTTGAAGTGGCCTTTGCCTGATTTTTATTCAGATTTGGATTGCCTTCTAAAGAAAAGACCTGGTTTTGCAGAGTGCTCTTTGTCATATACTGGAGAAAGAAAGAAAAAAAAAGAAAGAAAGAAAGAAAAAGTTGTTTTACCCCGTGCATCACTTTACCTTTCTCCTCCATTATTGTAAATATTTCAGCTATAAACCCACCAAACAGCAATTCTTAACTCAGAGTAGAATTCAGTAACTAAGCCTTTACATCCTCTGGTAAAGGATGGGTCCTTAATCAAGCATGCCTACAGATGACAGAGCCAGCGGTACTGCTTAAGATGCTGCACCAATGGCACGATACCCACATTTTTTTGAATGGTGAAGAATTGCATCATTCTGCCTTTGGAGTTAAAATTTTGATCTCATATCTTGGTCAGAGGTTTAAGAAATCTTCTGACCTATACTGTCAAAGACACCTAAAAGAAATTTAATTGTATGTACTTGACGATTTCTAACCTTAAATGACAGGGCTGCAGATGTGTACACTTTCTCAGAACCCATCAGGAGCTCTCTGCTCTCTTCATTATTTGATAAACACAATAAAACCACAAACTAATGAACAACAAAAACACACAAGTAGCGGATAAATGGGAATTTACTTTATTACACTGATTAAGTGCTTTCATCCACCAATATTAGGGACTTCTTCAGAATACCACATACTAAAAAAGCACACATTTTATACACAAAGCCCCTGCCCCCTTTTTTGTATCTATGTGACCAGTAAAATGAGTATACCTGTTCTTAAAGTTATACATTGATAAAAAGCACAAACTACTAACAGTGTGATTAACTCCAATGTCCTGTACAATGTTATACAGTTTTCAAATCATAAACATAGCCTTCAGTCTTAAGGCACTACTAATAGAAATGACATCATTGAGCCCAGGAAACACCGAGGCTCTACATTTTAATTGCCATTTCATTTCTTTAAACTCCAGGAAAATATAGGAAGGTCCACTCCTCGGTCCCAAGTCAACATGATCTATTACATGAAATTTAAAAAAGTGAGATGGATTACTTTTAATATGCTTGTACAAAGCATTTTTTCCATCATTCTTTTTGATGCTATATAGACACTGATATATCCTCTCCCTTAAACTCCTAATGGTCTTACCAATATAAAATCCTTTACAAGACTGACACTGGGCAACATAAACACTACCTTTTGTACCACAGTAGTACTTGCATAAAAGCTTTATGTTCACTCCCTGCTCAACTTTACCACAGGTCCCCTCGGTTACATACTTACAAGTACCCACACTTAACCATCCCATCTTCACCTTTTTTGACAATGGGTCTTTCTATGAAAGTTTTTAAGCACATGTACTTCTTATAAAGAATCATGGGTTTGTCTCTCACCTTGTTTAAATTCTCCTGGTTGACCACAAAGATGTTCCATTTTTTGTCAGTAATTGCTCTAATCTGATCAAAATGCAAGTTGTAAGGCAACACCATTGCCTTATTGTAGGTAATGGGATTATCTCTGATTTAACTCACCTTGGTGTTTGTTACTTGGTTCAAAGTTCCAGGCAATGGGGTGCAAAAACCTCGCTTTCTTTTACTTTTTACTTCAAGCTCAATGTTGTTCACAAACTCCCTAGGATAGCCCCTCTCCCACAACATTTCCTTCAGTCTTTTACATTCCATCTCAAACAATTGGTCACTACTAACCATACGTGCTAATCTGACATACTGCCCCCTGCACCAAGGATTTCTTCTGGTGAAGGAGATGCCAGCTATCAAAATGCAGAAAGCTACTGGAATATGTGGGCTTCCTACACAGTGTAGAAATAAATTTCCTATTTATTCTATCTTTAGTGATCCTGACATCCAGAAAGTCAGAGTTAGAATTCATGGTGAGCTCAAGAAATCCAGTAGAATTACTAAGAAAATTAAAAATTCCTCCAGCCTTTCTTTTGTGTTGCTCCAAAAAATAATATTGTCCAAGAATCTCCCATATAGATTCCAATAGACTGAAAATTCTGAGGGAAACACCACCGTCTCCATCCCTAATATTGGTGAACGAAAGCGCTTAATCAGTGCAATAAAGTGAGTTTCCATTTATCTGCTACTTGTGTGTTTCTGTTTCTCTTCATCATTTGGTAAAGAATTAGGAGTAGGAAATAATTTAGCTCCCTTCTCAAAGGCCACAGAAATAACAACAGGGTCAGCTGCAGGGGATTTATAAAGATAGTTATTTGAATTCTGTACCTTGTAAAATCTGTCTGGCCTTTTAGGAGTTTGGAGGTTGTGAATGTAGGGTTAAAAAAGCCACTAAAAAAGCATCCTCGAAAGCTTCAATCACGGGGTGGGGGGGAGGATTAGCCACAGGTTTAGAAACATCCATATGAAGAAGGTTAAAATATTTCTTTTGACAATCAGGTATTTTTCTCACATTCCCTTTTAAAATTCTTCCATCTTATTAACTCTCATCAAAAGAATTTCCTCATTAGGAGAACCTGAGTAGAGTACCTTCTACAGTCATACGTAGGAGACATCTGAGAAGCATAGTCCAAAGCCTTCTTCAAAGTAATCCTCTTGTTCTGTAAAATAATCTTTTTTTTCTTTTGGAAGGAAGAGGAGGAGGAGCAGCTTGTCCTGGCTGCGTCACTTGAACAGCCTTTAGCAGTTCTTGGGTTAAAGCAAGCTAGTCATCTTGAGAGGTCTAAAACATTTTAGAAGAAACTTGCCTAGGAGAAGGAGGACAGACTATTTGTTTTGTCTTCTGTCTTTTACGTGGGATGTTCATCTGAGGCTTATGTGCTAAAGGTCTAAGGTCTGTCCCTTAGCTGCTAAGAGATAAACCTCTGTTCCATATTCTTTAATCTCTTCTTTGACAAGAACATGGTAGACCACCCCTTAACCGTCTGTTATAATGATTTTAGTTTCAGGGGAAGCTGTCTTTAGATGGTTGACAGAAGAAGAAATGGAAGAATGGTTGAAAGCAAAGGACTTACCTGCATCCCTGGTCATAGCAGCCTCCACAGCAGTAATGTTAAAGGGCCTGAGAGATGCTGAGTGGTCTGTGAAAGCATCTAACTGGGATCCCTTAGCAATGACCTAGAAAAGGAAGTGGAGGTCTGACCTGAATTTTCCACTTTGCTTCTTTTTAGTTAGACAGTTAAACAACAAATTGAAGAAGTGGATGACACAGCTGCACATGTCAACAAGACATCAACAAAGGGTCCTAAGATGACTTTTTTGGGTTTTAGGGGCAAAACCTTGACAAACCTGACACGGCTTTATGTCGTACTGCCTCTCTACACAAAGTAAACAAATATTGTGGTAGTAATAGTAAGGAATATCTACCACAATCACTTTTTTTTGACAAAAACATAAGATGATAACCTGTGAGGTCTATACTAAAGGAAGAAAGAATCCCCAGTGGAGTACTTATCTGCCTAATCTTCAGATGCAGCAACATAAGATGTGGAAAAAATTATCAAGATACTGATGGATGTCTGCACAGGCATATGGGACAAGGAAGTTCTGAAAATGTTAGAGAGAGAAGTATGTAATATGCCAGCACACAGACGCTCAGGGCATCCTACCATAGTCACCACTGTCTCTCACTTGCTGAACTGGGATGGCTTGAAATCCCTCACCTCCTTCAATGGTATCAACTCTCACTTGCCCACAAACTAGTAAATCATCCACTAAATGTCCCATCCCTCCAGAATCTACTCCAACCCTATCGCACCATCAGACCACGAAGATCCAGCAACAAAAATCACTTGCAGATCACTAAAGCCAATAACTCTGCCGGTGAAGCACTATTCTCTTGCACCATAGCCAAATTATGGAACTCCCTCCCACCCACAATTACCTCCATACCATCATGCACCCACTTCAAAACTTTACTAAAAGCACACCTAAAAACATGCTGGCTATGCCCTTGCAAATCCCACTCTAATATCACCCTCCCCATCCAACCACTATCTTTCTTTCCACTACACTAACTACCTTGATTATAGCAAGCTCAGATGCTCATAAGCCAGTACTTATTATACAGCAGGAACTTCTTGTAAAAAGAAGTTATGTCCTTACCATAACGTTCCATGTGGAGTGTTCATCTCGCCTTGGTTATTACACATGGGTTCGGAGCCGATCCTCGGCTCCGTGCCGGCCGACTGCAAGCTCTGCATCGAGAAGAAGCTCGAGGACATCTAATACCCACAATCCCCCTCTGCCTTTACCTCAGATCTAGTTTGCAAGCAAACCAGACATACAGCACGCACACATGCCAACTATATACATAAAAGTACATATATACAAACATACCAAGAGTATGATAGTAACAGTAATACTGCAACAGCAGAAGGAGAATACTCCAGACCAGGCACCAAATCGAACGTTCTTCCTAAGGGTGGGAAGGGTGGGAGTGTAATAACAAAGCGAGATGAACACTCCACATGGAACGTTATGGTAAGAACATAACTTCTTTATGTGAGAGTGTTCAATCTCGCCTTTGTTCTTACACATGGGTAGCGTCCCTAGCTCCATGATCCTGAGGAACTCAAGGGAGAACGTTCTTGAGCACAGTGGAACCAAAGGTTGCCCTATCCCTAGAAACCCTGTCCACTTTGTAATGAGAGATAAATGTATGTGGTTTAGCCCAAGTAGCAGCCGCACAAATAGTGTCTAAAGGTAAGCGAGCTGCGTGAGCCAAAGATGTAGACACTGATCTGGTAGAATGTCCTCTGGGTTTTGCTGATAAAGTTTGGTCAGAGGCTTCATAAACATATGTGATACAGTCAGTTAGCCATTTAGAAAGAGTTCGTTTCGTAACTGCAAGACCCTTTCTGCTGTCAGCAAAAGCTAGAAATAGTTGATCAGATTTCCTGTGATCTTTTGTTCTATCCAAATAAAATCTGAGTTGTCTATGGACGTCCAGTTTGTGCAACATATACTCCAATTTATTAGAGTGGTTTTTAAAGAAGGTGGGTAATTCAATGGACTGATTAATATTACTAGAAGAACAAACTTTGGGAAGAAAGGATGGATTAGTGCGTAGGGATACTCTGTCAGAATGAAATATTAAATAAGGATGTTTGACCGAAAGGGCTTGAAGCTCAGACACTCGTCTAGCAGATGTAATGGCCACTAGAAATAATGTTTTCCATGGCAAAAATTTCAATGTGCAACTTGAAGCTGGTTCAAAGGGTGGCAGCATCAATTTAGAGAGCAACAAATTTAAATTCCACGGTGATGTCGGACTTCTGACTGGTGGTCTGATATGAAAAGAACCTTTTAAAAAGGCTTTACAAAGTCTGTGAGCCATAATAGGCGCACCACATTCTTCTACATGATAGTTAGAAATGGCAGCTAACTGTACTCTTAAAGTAGCCGGGGAAGCTCCTTCATGAAATAATTCAGTCAAGAATTCTAAAACCTTGTTTAACGGAGCTGTAACAGGGTCCAAATGATGTGATTCCGCCCAGAAGACAAACGTTTCCACTTACTGGTGTAAGTCTTTGTAGTGGAAACTTTATGAGAAGCTACTAAAATATCTTGAACTGCCGATGTAAGGGGAACTGACCTGGCTAAAAAGGGAAGCGGAGCAGCCAAGCTGCTAGATGGAGAGATTCTAGAGACGGGTGAGGAACTCCTGACGAGTGAGTCAGTAGATCTGGCACTGGGTCCAGCATCCAAGGTCCCCGAATGCGGTGATGCAATAGAAAGGGGAACCAAATTTGACGAGGCCAGAACGGGGCAATGAGAATAATAGTCCTCTGAAGGTTGTTGGCTTTCTGTAGAAACTTTGCAATCAAGGGAAATGGAGGAAAAGCATATAGGAGACCCGGGGGCCAATCGTGCACCAGCGCGTCCCTGGGGACTTCCCCTGGAGGGGGTAATAGGGCAAAGTAGCTCCTGCATTTGGCATTCATTGGAGACGCAAACAGATCGCAGGTAGGCTGGCCCCATTTGCGAAAAATCCTTCTCGCAACTGACTGTTTGAGGGACCACTCGTGAGGCAATAGTATTGCCCTGCTCAGCCTGTCGGCTATGACGTTGGATGACCCCGGGATGTGCGTTGCGATCAGAAAGCGACCGGTGGACTCTGCCCATTGCCAAATTCTCATGGCCTCTCTGCATAGTTGGTAAGACCTGGTTCCCCCTTGCTTGTTTATGTACCAGACTACGGACATGTTGTCTGTCTGAACTGCAATGGTCCCTGGAGGAAGAAGGGGAGCAAAGTGTTGCAACGCCAAAAACACTGCCCTCAACTCCAGAACATTGATGTGCAGATTGTACTCCAGATTGGTCCATTCGCCTTGGACTGTCTGTCCCTGAAAGATGCCCCCCCACCCTATCAGGGAAGCGTCCGTGGTTATCGTCGCTGATGGTGCGGGTAGCACAAATGGTCTTCCGCTGGATAGGTTGCACGTCTGTAACCACCACATTAGGTGTGATTTGCATGTTTTCGTTATCAATATTTCGTGAGTTAGTGGAAGTTGTTGGAATGACCATTGTGCAAATAGAAGCCATTGTAGCACTCTCATGTGCAGTCTTCCCAATGGTATTGCTATGAGAGAAGCTGCCATGAGACCCAAAACTTTCAGAACAATTTTTGCTGGTGACTTTCTGGACGACAGAAGAAGGGAAATGTTGAATTGAAGTGCTACTATTCTTTCTGTCGGAAGTTTTAGAACTAACTGACACGTATCTAATTCCGCTCCTATGAATAAAATATGCTGTGATGGCTGTAGCAACGATTTTTCGAAATTTACTGAGATGCCAAGGTGTGTACAAAGTTGTAGGGTGTAATCCCTGGCTTGTATCAGTTGACGCCTGGTGGTGGCAGACAGGAGCCAGTCGTCCAGATACGGAAACACCTGGAATCTTAGGCGCCTCAGATGAGACGCTACCACTGCCATGCATTTGGTGAAGACCCTGGGGGCTGTGGTCAGGCCAAAGGGCAGGGCTCGAAACTGATAGTGACTGTCCTTCTGTAAGAATGGAAGGATCGATTGAAGCGTGACCATTCGGAACTTTTCCTTCTTGACAAAGGTGTTGAGATGACTTAGGTCCAGAATTGGCCTCCAGTCCCGTTTTCTTTGGAACTAAAAAGAACCTTGAGTAAGTTCCGAATCCTATTTGGTCCGCTGGGACTGGTTGGATGACTCTTTTTTCTAGCAGCTTTGAAATTTCTGTAGCTGCTGGGTCTCGCAGATGGGGTGGTACATCTGGGAGTTTTCTCTTTGGAATGGGGGTGGATAGAAATGGGATTTTGTAACCTCTGGTAACAATGCTTTTTACCCAATTGTCTGAAGAAAGGTTTTGCCAGGCCTGAGGGTATAAAGCTAGCGACCCGACTGCCTCCAGAGCAGGACAGTCGGGCCTCCTCTCAGGAGTGCTGAAAAGGTTTGCCAGGGAGGTTATCCCTGTCACCTTGGTTTTGTGGACCCCCTCTGCCGCCAGGGCGGCGTCTTCCACCTCTGCCCCCCCCTCTGCCTCTAGAGGGGGCATCACCCTGTGTGTTTGGGAAAGACCCTTGGGGTTTTCGAAACCACATTTTCCCACCACGTTGCCCTTTGGGGTACGGTCTGGAAGGGGTGGAAAAACGGACTCCGACAGCAGAGTCTTTCCCTCCTGTTCACACCGGGTAAGGGTCTCCTTTACTTTAGGGCCAAAAAGCGTGGCTCCATCAAATGGGGCGTTAGTAAAGGAAGACTTGAAGGCTTCATGAAAGCGAACATAAGCGCATCCAGGATTGCCTACGAAGAGCAATCGCTGAAGCCGCTGCCCTACTCGATCCTTCGGCTGCATAGGATATCAGCCTCATGGACGAGTTCACAATGGACGTAAGGGTGTTGAGATGCGCTGTAACTTTCTCTGAGACAGCGGCATCTGTAGCACCCTGGAGGGTATCTCCCAACTCTTTGACTAGATCCTCTGTAAACGTGTAAAATGGGTCAAATAGTTCAGGGAACGCATAGAGAAAGCCGCTGAACTGAAAATGCGCTTCCCGTATCTGTCCATGGTCCTAGAATCTTTGTTAGGCGGATGGACAGATGAGGAAGACTCCGACATCTCCTTTTTCGTGGCCGCTGCCACCACCATGGCGTCTACTGGAACTCCTTTGGTAAGGTAAGCTTTGTCCTGTGGTGCCGTAATGTACTTATTTGGCTTCCTAGGGACTGGTTCCACCATGTCAGGAGTCTCCACGCCTTCGAGCAATTAATTCCATTAACTCATCAAAGGGCGGAGTGACCCAGGAGGAGGAAGGACGGGCACCAAATGCCTTCAGCAAAACTGACTCATCCTCAGAAGGGGGGAGGGCTTGCCAGTCACCTCTCTGTTTAAGGATTTCCAAGATGTCAGAAAAAGAGACATCCTCTGAAGGTGACTTAGGGGACCCTTCTGACTCATCTAAGTCAGTATCAGATGTCAAGGATTCTTGTGGAGAATCCAAGTGTCTCCTCTTACACAGTCTTTTCCTGGGAACTTCTTCGTGGGGAGCATCCGAAGAAGCCTCCGAGGAAGAGGGGGCACCCTCCAGGGGTGGCTGAGACACTGGTGCCCGACGCTTGGACGTGGCCGTGGGTGCAGAGGAGGATAACGGTCCTTTTCGGGGAGGAGAAGCTGTACCTGCTGATGTGGTTGTCTGGGTAGACAACACCTTCCTCATGAGGTCGAAGGCCCCCGGGTCCCGAGTCGAGGTATCTCCCGGTTCCGAAGAAATGGGAAGAATCCCCGAAACAGGAGCCGAAGGCACCGACCCCGAGGACGGAACCGAATCGATCCGTGCCGAGGCCCCGAGAGGGAGCGTCGGAACCGAAACATCGGTCCGACTCTCGGTCCCGGAACCAAGGACAGATCTTCGGCCCCGAGACTCCGGTACCGGATCGGATGGAGTCGAGGTAAACGGTGCCGACCGAGAAAAAGACGGTTCTGGCACCGAGGGCTCCACAATCATCAAGTCAGCTTCTTCCGGCTCTGAAGACTGAACAGGTCTCGGAGGAGGAACAGATGGAGATAGTGGCAGGCCTTCAAGTCTCGACATCAACTGAGAGGAGACCGAAATAAGCTTGGACAGGGCCGTATGCTCCATAAGTTTCTGCACCACACGGTCCACGTCGGTGTCGGAAAGGGCTCTAGAAGAACGAGTCGAAGGGATCGAAGACGGAGCCGACCTCAACAGAGTCGGTGGAGGGAGCTCCGTCACCGGTTCCAAGACTCGAGGCTCGAACTGCCAACAGTTGAACACTCGGCCCCAAGTCTGTGGAACCGGTGATCTAACTAGACTCGAAGAGCTCGGAGCCGATGACTTTGGCTCCGACGCCGACCCCTTCGAAGACTTGGATGCCTGGTCCGAAGCATCCAGAGCCTCCTGGAAAGAGGGTTTCAGCAATCCTCTATCCATCAGTTTCCTGCGCCTATCTGTCATGACCCTCCCACTAAAAGAGTGACAAATAGAGCAGTCCTCTTGTAAGTGGAGAGGGCCAAGACAGTAGACACAGGAACTGTGGTTGTCTGTGACCGACATTTTTTGGCCACACTGACAACGCTTGAAGCCAGATTTTAATTTTTCTGACATAACAACAAGAAAGAATGACAGTCCAGTAATTAAAAGTCACTTCCAATGAAAAAACAGTCAAATCCGGTAATATGTGTCAATTCCTGTAATAAAGCAGACTACAACAATACTTAGTCCAAGTTATTCAAGTAGGGGAGGTAGGCCCCGAAAAAAACTCTGTACCCTTTAGTTAAACTAAGTAACTAATCTAAGGAACCGAGATATCAAAGTCCACTCACACACCTACTCTAACTATTCATAGACTATATTGAAGAAATTTTTTGAAAAGTTTAAACAGAAAGATAAATTCTTATCTGTAAAAGCCTCGAGCTAGTCCCCAGCGATGCGTATGCAGCAGCGGCAAACTAGATCTGAGGTAAAGGCAGAGGGGGATTGTGGGTATTAGATGTCCTCGAGCTTCTTCTCGATGCAGAGCTTGCAGTCGGCCGGCACGGAGCCGAGGATCGGCTCCGAACCCATGTGTAAGAACAAAGGCGAGATTGAACACTCTCACATCATTTGTTAATGTCTGTTATGTACTTCACAGATAAAGATTCTAGTTGTCTACTGATGTACTATGTTCTTCATCTGTAAATATATTGTAACTAATTGCTATGTAAATTGTTAATCGCTATGTAATCCAATGTAACTACTGTCTGTTTATTTTAACTGTGGAGCTTTTCTTCCTGGGCCTCCGCTGAAAATGGACCTACATCCAGTCGGACACTCCCGGTCAACAAATATAAATAAATAAAATAAATAAACTATCTACACCTTCAAGTGGAAGAATCCCTTTGCTTTAGAAGGCTGAATAGATAAACGAGACCTTTTCAGGGGAATTTCCAGAAGTTAAGAATACTGCAACAGTGATCTAATAAAGAACATCTGTGTATATAATTTGAAAATAAGCTGCAGCTGAACCAAAGACTTTTAGTGGCTGGGTATCCAGTACCTTATGAGCTGAAGTCTCACACCTGGAAGATATGGTGCAACTAGGCTATAAGACAAAGTTCACCTAACATTTCTTTGTTCTGTTTTGGTGTCCAGGAAGAAAAAAAAAACACAGTAAGCCCACGAAATGTTATTTTGGCAATACAAAAAAGGCAGAAGTAAGGCATGAAAAACATACAGCTTAATGTCATTGAATTCATATTACTTGATGCATCTTTTTCTCATTCTGATTATGTCTGGAAAAAAAGTGTCAAGTGTTTTGTTACGTTTTTACTTGTATTATTAATTTGTTTGATTTGCTTACCTTTTGTTATGTGGTATTGTTTTTTTTCTGTTGTAATGTGAAAAAAAAATGACAAACTGAGCAATTAAGCCAAAAAAGCTACTTTAGTTGCTCAGCTTAAAAATATTTTTCTTGCATTAAAATTTACTATGACTCAAAACTACAAGACAATTGTTGTCCAATCTGTAAAACTGAGTACTGGCAGTCATTTCTCAAGAACTGAAAAACTGTTTCCAGTCATTTATTTAATGAATCCTCAGACAGACTACAAAAATAAAGTGCTTAAGGGCCATGGTAAAAAGGTCCTGTTAACACTCTATGGTATTTAGTGATTCAGAAAAACATTAACCACAATGAGGAAAGTCCTCATTAGGGGCTACTTTGAATGTCTCTGAACTGTATTGAATACCAAGAAGTGCTGATAAGCAGTTAATGTGGACAGCCACATTGTGAAGGCAGAGGCAACCCCCCTCAGTCACTCCCATATACACAAACACAGAGAAAAACAAACACACAGACACACACATCCCCTATCCCATACCTGTCCTTTTTATCAGATTGTCCACAATGTCGCCATTTCCCTTGCCCACATAATTCTGGGATGATTATAGTCAGCCTACAATACCAGACATTCGAGTTTCACAGTTCATATCTTTCAGTAAATTCGTGCAAAAGCTTGAGGTTGGATGGTATGCCTAATGTTTCCTGTTCCTCCTCCTCATGTATGATGATGAGCTGCACACATTTCATAATGCCTATGCTCTTACAAACATATGTAAAAGAAACACCTGCTGCAATAAAGTATCAGTGCAGTGGGCCACAAGATTCTGATGTGAAGAGTGCTCAGTTCATATCCCTTTTCCGCTATACATTTCTGTATTTTTTAAATTATATATTTTTAAAACCAACACCTGGCAACTAGTACTCACTCCCCCATCCCACCTGATTTCCGTTCAGTTTATGTGCTACACGAGCATGAGACATTAAGAGTCATCCCTAGTGTCGAGTGTTTTTTCCCATCCTTGTACTGTTAAAGAACCATTAAGGCACTGAAACATGAGTTATCCCTGGGGTCTAATGACCCCCCCCAATTCCTGTACTACTGAAGTGCCATCAAGGCATGTACATCAGAGTCTTCCCTATAATCTAGTGGATCCCCCAATCCCCAGATTCCCATTCCATGTGCTGTTCAGGAACAACTTTTAAAAAGTATCCCTAGTGGTTAGCGGATCTCCTCACCCAACAGTGCAGGCTCTGTTTGTTAGTCTGGGGTTGTTTAGAAGTATGACGGCCACACCAATCTACCCACACACAGAAAACCTCCCCCACCTAATGGTATTCACACACACAGACACACACACATATCCATTCACACATTTATAACCAAACACACACACCCCACAACCCCTTGCTACCCCAAAGGCAGGCAGACACTCATGCATGCAGCCCCTTGCATACACTAATGCATACACCTCCTAACTTTACTTTGCATCTAAACTATCCAGTACTTACCTATGCCATGATGAATAAACAAAGCCAGCTATATCTATGAAGAAGAAGAAGCCATGCTAATCCACATGGCTGATCATTTCTGTGCATCACTTGACCAATAGATGCCTTCACCAAGACAGTTTTGTGGAAGATAGTACATGACTAATTACTATATGCCTCTCCCCTGAACTGCCTCATTAGCATGTAGAATGAACCAGAGACAACCCTAAACAGAGATGCACATTTTCATGCAAAAGCACTGTGTTAGGGTTGTTTGTGAATATAAAAAGGCTACCTCGAGGTGTACACACTGAGTATACCTTGTGGTAATGTACATGAGTTCAGTCCCTCTTGTTACAGTTGTTTCAATTTAACTGGGTTCCTATGGTAATTTTTGCACATTTTATTGCTATTTTTATATACGTTTGCATTTATGCACAGTTTATTGTTGTCAAATGTATCTCTTAGATAAAACAATGGCCAGAAACAGCTTTCTACTGCATGCTCGTGCGTGTGTATACACACAATTATAATTATAGGTTAGTGTGTCAAATTGTTGGTCTTTCCTTTTATTTTTTTTCCCCGTACTTTTCCTACATTATTTCATTTTCCTTTTTGTGGGTTTATTCTTTCACTTTCATCAAGATGTTACTTTTTATCTTTCTTACTGTTCTTTCTCAGGTAATTTTCAGTTTTGGTGCCTTTATTACTTTAAATTGTGTTTAATGTGTGCAACAACCTTAATTTCTGTTATGTTTGTGTGTTGCTTGTATGCAGATTTATTTCAGAATTTTAAGTTAGGGTGTGTGTTTCAGGCATCCTTTTTATTACTAATTTAATTTTTGCAAGCAGTATAAGTAATTGTGTTTGATAGTTTCCTCCCTGCTAAATAATGTTCAAAGTCATGACAATTTGTTGGATTATGTAGCCTGTGAGGAAGATAGTATCTATGAATTTCAGGTCTACGTGACCTGAATTAATCTTCTAACATGCAATACGAAAAATAAAATGCAAAGGGGCAAGTACCTATTGGAATGGTCAATGGTACATACTTGCCCATTTTCTAAACCCCATAAAATTTAGTGAAATACAAATAGCAATAAACAAACTAAATAATTAAGCAGTGAGTAGAGATTAAAGTCCACAAAACCTATGCATATGCCACACACTGCTGTGCGCAACTGTGAACTCTGTACTTTTTGGCCATGCCTTCCATATCCATTCCTCTATCAGTGGCTGGGGACTCTGCTTTATTTGGTATGCTTGGGCTCTTGTAGACAAGGAGAAGTACAGAAGAATCACAAAGCTGGAACATGCCAGAATTTGACATTTTTCTTACTATTTACAAGTCATCTTTTAAGACAGAAGACTGTGTTTCCATTTAACAGACTCATTTGGGCATTCATTTAAACAGTTCATTTGGAACAGGTCCTAGAATCAGATTATGTTTTAAAACAGAGACAAGCCTCTTCAGAAGTGAAACAAAAGCTATGTACTCACCATAACAAGAGATCCTTATCGTCAAACTCTCTCTCTTTCCTTCTATCTCGATGGCTGGGTTATCTTCCCCTGTGATTTAAGCCGGAAAGCGTTCTACACAGATGCTTCTTCAGCTCTCAAGCTCCCATCTCCCACAGTGCTATGCAGGTCCTACCTTGACTCAGATAAGTTTGCCCTGAATGAGATGTTAAGGTACTAGATAAAGCATAGCAAGGTGTATGTCTTCAGGCTTAGGTCTTCTAGGTAACTCCAAAAAGGAAGGTGCCAATTTACTAGGGGGTTGACAGGATGGAGAGGGACAATAAAGGTCTATTGTTATGGTACAGTGACATACAATGTAACTTTTGTATCATATATGGTCTCTTCTGACCATCTTAATGGTCGGAACAGATCCCCCAGCTACTACTTTTAAGTCTCCTGGGTAGCATCATGGCACGTTACCCCTGAAAATGGTGAAACCAAAGGCACTGATAAATCTTGACAAACTACTAAAAAAAAAAAAATCTACCATTGCTAGAATCTCCTTGTGTTCTGACTGAATATGCTTCTCAAACAATCTGGAAATATAGAGCTGATAAGTATATTTTTTGGCAATTTGTAACTGCTCAGAGTTGAATAAAACAATAAATGAATTCAGTTGAGAATTCCATGCGAATAAATTGCATTTATTCAAACTGTATTTGCTTTAATATTGCTACAACTCAAGTGTTCTAGCTTGCACTGCATTTGAATTATTTTTAGTGCTGTTTTAGGCAGCTTTTCTATAGAAAAAAAAAGCTCTAAGCTTGTTTCCTGCCTTTCCAGTAACTAGTCTAGTCCAGTTACAGATTTGCTGTATCCAGGACTGTTTGTAAGCTTCTGAGCCCCCCTCCCCCAAGCCTTTCTGTGTTGGAGGTAGGCCTTCTAGCTTATCAGTGGGAATGGTAAGCACTAGGTAGCCTATCTACCAAAAGAGAAGTGGTTTCTGGCCCAGAACCTTTAGTTTACTGGCCATTAGGGCAGGTTTTTCCATCTCTTTCAACTTTCTGGTTTAAAAGGCCATGTTATCGCTTCTTTCCCGCCTTTCCTGCAACTAGTGTAGTCCACATACAGATTTGCTGTATCCAGGACTGTTTGTAAGCTTCTGAGTGGTGCCACAAAGTCTGCTGTTCAATTTTTCCCTTAGATCTGCTAGTTCTCTTCTCTCCTGCACTTTTACTAGCTTATTAGTCTAGCACTTTACCAGACTTCTTGAAGCAATTATTGTAGCACACAAAAGTACTACCATCATTAAACGTTCTACAAGGAAATGTCTCCAGTACTTACTATTAATGCCCACCCCTCCAGGCATGTCTAAAGGTCAGTTCCCTGTGCTTTCTCCTATTAATCTAGTGAACTTGGGCATCCTGAGGCAATCTAACAACTGCCTCATGTACACTGACAACCCTCTTCTCTTACCTCCCAACACACAGACTTGTGAGAGATGTACTTATACATCCAAACTGGAAGCCATGCACTCTCCAGACAAGACCGGAATAGCTGGTCAAGAGGAGAAAGTCAACACTTGCACCACACCACATGGAACACACAGCCCTCCAGCACACACCACATAAACACAAACTGCACACCTACCTTTTCGGAGGCTCTCAATAAAAATCAACCCAAACAGCAGAGGCCTCCAAAGCAGAAACGCACTCGACCACCACAACACTAATCACGAGACACAGAACTCGCCTAAAAAGTGTGCTACTCAACCAGAGCCTGAAGCAAAACAGCATGTCCAACACACTAGCCATAGGTGACTCTATAGTGAGGCACACTGATGTCCCACTCACTAGGTTGAATAAGCAGAAAGTAACAGTCAGCTCCCTGTCAGGTGCCAGGATCTGACACACAATGCATGGACTCAGGTACCTCAACAACAGGTACAAATATGACTCTGTCATTGTACATGTGGGTGTGAATGACCTCAGACTTAGCTCCCTGGACTACATGGAGAGACATGGAGGAGCTTTCGGATTATGTAGCCCAGGCGGGTATAACCCTAGCCCTGAGCAGCATCCTACCATCACCCAGAATGATACCACAGTACAAGCAAAAAATGATTGATTTCAACAACTGGCTAAGTTTCTGGTATCATTCCAAGGGGATCCAGTATCTGTCTGTCTGGGATGACATGATTGACAGACCTCGATGCTCTGCCAAAGATGGCCTGTATTTGTCACTCCTGGGCTTTCAGATACTGGCCAAGGCTCTTCCACCCCATATAGTGCCTTTTTTAGGCTGTGTTCCAAAGAGCAAATTACCACCATAACAGCTACAAACAAATGCAATCTGAGGGTCATGGTGCTCAGTGCTAGGAGTCTAAATCTCAAAATGCACTCGCTCGAAGCACTCTTTCATTTGTGCTGTAACAGAGACCTGGTTCAAAGCAGCAGAAAGTACCCCTGCACTACCAGGCTATAACTCATTCCACACCTTTCGGCCCCAGTACTTGGACCGAAGCTCCAAAGGCGGTGGTGTTTCCATATTCATAAAGGATGCACACACCTCCAGACTGAAAGCCCAACATAACGCATACTTCTGGTGCAGCTAACATTGGGTAAGACAGCGATTCAGGTCGTAGCCTACTATAGGTCCCCAACCATGTCTCAAGACTCACACTCCATATTCCTAAGCACCCTGGAGAATATTAGGGTCCAACCTAACAGTCTCATACTGGGTGATTTCAACTACCCCTCCATTAACTGGGAAAACTACTCATGTACCAATACACTTGCCCAACGTTTCCTGGAATTCATTAACACCAATGCCCTGGACCAGCTCATTCTTAACCCCATTAGAGGTAGCAACATCCTTGACCTGGTCATTACTAACATGGGTGACCGTTGCTCTACACCAATAGTCAACTCCTTCCTGGTTAGAGCCGACCACAAACTAATCACCTTGGAAATCCACCTCCCCACAAAGGTAACCACCATGAAAAACTTCTCCAAAGCTAACTTTGGGCTTCTAAAACAGAGGTGGCTAACTTCACGGCACCCATGCAAATGGAGAATAGTTGCACGACCGCCGAATCAAACATCAATGCACTGTACGAACACGCACACAAATGCATGGATCTCACCATACCCAACAGAACCAAGACGCTCTCCTCCAAAAAAATGAAGCGAATCTGGTGGCCCCCTGCCGTAAACCATCTCTACAACAAAGAAAGAAACTGATGCAGAATAAGGTAAATCCCAAGACTGGAAAAGCTCCCTTATTAGCCTCAACAAAAAGTTGAAATCCATCATCAAATCCTCTAAAGCTAGCTATGAAAACAGAATTGCAGTAGATAGTAAAGACAACCAAAAGGCCTTCTATAGTTATGCAAAGAATCTCCACGGCAATACCCAGATTTGCTCTGAGCTACTGCACAATGGTACCTCCTATACCGAGCCAACAGACATTGCTAATATACCAGCCGACAGATTCAGTGCCAACTTTGCCCACCCCACCAAAGGACCAATCACAATACCAGTAAATTGCCAGGTGCCCAGTATTACTGCTGCACAGGTTAAAACAGCACTGTCCAAGGCCAAGAATACAGCTTCTATGGGACCTGACAACATCCCTGGCTGTGTTCTACATGAACTACAGAATGAACTGGCGCCATACCTGTGTGCCCTGTACAATCACAGCCTCACCTCAGTCTTTGTGCCTACCGAATGGCGCGCTGCTACAGTCATCCCTCTCCACAAAGGAGGAGCGGCTAAAGATCCTGGGAACTATCGCCTCATTAGCCTGAGTCAGATATGTAAAGCTATGGAATGCATCATCATGGAGCTAATAAACAAGGATATAGGGAATCTCCAAACTCTGGATCCCACACAGTTTGGTTTTGTGAAGGGTAGAACATGTCTGCTCAACCTGGTCGACTTGTTTTAGTCAGTCACTAAAGCTGTGGATGAAGGCAAGGTGGTTCGATACAGCCTACCTTGATCTGGCCAAGGCCTTTGATACCATAACCCACTCAGGAATCTTAAAAAAACTCACTAAGCTAGGCATCAACTCCTATATCACTAGGTGGGTTGCAAACTGGCTCACAGATAGAACCCACAGTGTGAAAGTAGCTGACTCCAAGTCAGACTGCCATCCAGTCACGAGTGGAGTCCCAAAGGGTTCGGTCCTTGGTTATCTCCTGTTTGGAAAAAGTTCTCTGAAGTCCAGACCAACACGAATGGACTCTAGCTGACAAAGTTCACAGACTATTGCAAGTTGGGAGATGCTATTACTCCCCAAGTGATGTTGACATCCTGCAGAAAGGCCTCACTAAGACCAACAACTGGTGTCAGAACCATGGCCTTAAGCACAATGCCAAAAAGTGTGTCATCCCCTTTGGGAAAAACTCAGTTCCCATGAATTACCACATCAATGGTAGTCCACTGAACACAGAAGGCATTACAACAGATCTGGGAACACAGGTTGACAGCAACCTCTCTCCTGACCACCACATTATCACTGTGGTCAAGAAAGTCCTTCTATGTGGTACATCTCATTACTAATGGTTTTGCATCCAGGAAGAAAGAGGTCATTGTCTCCCTCTACTCCTGCCTCATTAGGCCAATCACTGAGTACAATGCCCCATTTGGCAAGTACCTCACCAGACACCTGCAACAACTGGAGAGGCCACAGAAGTACCTCACAAAGAGGATCTTAGGCCTTAAACACTTGTCCTATATGGACAGACTCAAAAAACTCCAACTATTCTCTGTCTCAAATCGCCTACTTACAAGCAATCTCTGCTTGACTTACAAAGTCATGTCTGACCCAGCTTTGTTAGAAAAGCTACAGCTAAAGAAATCTCAATCCCTCCGCACCACACACTCCAGAGACCTCAATCTCATTACCACAAACAGAACATGCTGGAGGGACATGTTCATAACCCAGAGACTGCCCATGCTGTGGAACAGACTTCCCATACATGTCCAACAGAGCACCTCACTGGTCCTCTTCAAGAAAAATCTTGATGAGTGGATGGAAAATAGAAAATTCACCCCGGGGATCACTCCAGTGGCTCTACTTGACAGAGGCACTGGGAACTAATGTTGGGTGGCATAATGCCAGGTTAACACTACGGGCTCCAGGGCCATTAGCCTAGTACACACCTATGAACAAATGGTAAAACTTATAATGCTTCACGAAGATATGCATTGGTGGTCAAGTAGCAAAGATATCATCCAAATCTGAGTGCTTGAAATATGTTGCAGAAGTTGAAACTAATCTTAATTGAATGATCTTTGGGTTTGGATGGCAAAGTAACATGTTTGGAAGAGTAAAATAAAGGAAACACAATTTGAAAGCAATCTGTACAATGTAAACTTGTAAACGCTGGTTCCTAGTTTGGCTTCTCAAAAGGATATAAGCAGATGGTCATTGTTACATATAGACTTTGTTCTGTGAAGACAGAATCTTAGCATATCTGGATTATGGAGCTGAAACTCTCCTTTGTTAGTATGAAACAGGAAGAAAGTGGGGAAATGAACAGACTATTCTTAAAGTAACCCCAGAGACTATTTTGAACCAAAGGAAGGATTCAATCTAACAGAAGCTCTGTCTTTATGAAAAATCAAGTGCAGTTGTTAGCAAATGCAACTAAAAAAAAGGTTCACTAGTACATGTGCTTCAAATTAAAAGTGGAAAGAGGCCTAAAGAAGGGTTGCATCAGAATCTGAAGCATTAATGTGGGGCCCTAGTTTGGGGCAGGGAACTTAATGGGTAGTCTCAGGAGAAAAGTTATCATTAAAAAGGCCTTGAAATCTTGGGGGAAGCATACACCTAGGTGAAAGTTAGAAACTGCCAGTAGCTGGACTTTATTCATAGAATAACTAGCTCTAAAATTAAAAAGAATTGCCAAAATTTACAGGATAGAAGGTACCACAGCTGAGAATGAATCCAGGCATTTGTCAATCACCCAAAGAGAAAAAACTTATCTATTTGCTTATGTACAGTTTCCTAGTAGAGGGATTTTGAGAAGCAGTCAAGATCTGCAGCACTCTCAAAGGCAAAGAGGGCTCACTGATCATTACTGGAATTGCAGAAACTACATTGTCAGCTTGAGGGACTTGATGTCGAGATGAGGCTTGTATGACAGGTGAGAGAGAAGATCTGGTTCTGGACTAACTGACCATGCAGGTAGGGTCGGATGTGGCCAAAGTTTAGGGAAACATATCTGAATGGGTCAAAAGGGAGCAATAAGAACGACTGGCGCCATGCACTGGGATATTTTCTATACGAACTTCATCATGACAGGAAGGTGTACAGAAGTCTTGGCGGCCAAAGACTGGCCAGAGAATCCCTCAGTGACTGTCCCTGTGGAGGGATATGGGCAAACCAGCTGCTGCATTTGGTATTGTGGACAGACAGGCAAACAGATCATTTAAAGACTTGCCACAGCAACTATTCTGGTTGCTACCACTGGGCTGAGGAATTATTCATGAGGTACAAGAATGCAGTGACAAAGCCTGTCCACTAAAAGAATGGACTAACCAAAAATGTGTACTGCAATTAGAAAGCACTGTGAAGACATGGCCAACTGCCACACGCTCATGGCTTCCAATACACTGGGTAAAGAGCAGACACCTCCTTGCTTGTTAATGTACCATACCACTGAAGTATTTTCTGTGTGGATGGAGATCACAGCCTGGGGGAGGACGTCCTGAAGTGATTACAATGCTAGGATGACTGCCATAATCTCAAAAACAAACACTATGTGAAGGGGAACCTCCAGTTGGGTACATGTCCCTTGTACTATTTGACCCTTGTTATGCTGCCCCCATATCAAAGAGGACGTATCTGTGCTCACTGGAAAAACAAATGAGTGACTCTCTTTAACTAGAAGGGAGTAAATCCACCATTTCAGATGTTTGTGACACAGTGAAGACAGTCTTATGAGGTGAAGAAGACAGTGAGTGGTCCGAAAGCACTGAACAGTCTCTCCAATCTGTCCTGAAGAGGGCTGTGCAGAACAGATGCCCTTGCAATCTAACAGATTTGGAGCACTTTTGCAAGGAAGAGTGAGCAAATATTGCTAAGTCATGATGTGCCATGCTGATAGAGTCCTACCCAAGAAGACTGAATGCTGTAATTAAATCAAAAGGTGCTTCAACAAAGTATTAGTTCAAGGGTGTGCACACTTATGCAACCAGCTTATTGTATGTTTTTATTTTTGATATTTATTTTCCTCTAACAGATTTGTTTTTCAATTGAATTGCACAGGTTTAGGTCACATTAAAGGTGGGAAAAGTTTTGAAATTATTTATTGTGGTCTAATTTTTTTATATCACAAAAACCTGGCATTTTAACAGGGGTGTGCAAACTTTTTATATCCATTGTAGCTATGCAAAAAGAATCAAAGGAATCATAGAGAAGATTCCAGATAAAGTACTAAACATAATTAATGGACCAGAGTCCAAAGGTTTTCCTGTCAGACAATAAGAGAGTTTGAAGGCTTAGGTGGGCCTAAATACAGAAGACATGAGCGACTACAAGAAAAATAATCTAAAACATCTTGTCATAATATGGCAAGGAGGAAGAAGGAGAAAAAAATAAGAAACCTTTACAGTAACTTAGAAGGCAGGCAGAATATACAAATTCCAAAAAAACACACTTGTCCGATGTTAGAAGAAAGGCACGCTGGAGGATCACGTCTGGTATTAAGATCAGCAAATAAGATCTAAGGCAAGAAAGGAACTGCACAGCACTGTGGGAAATGAAAGAGCTTGAACACTGGAGAATCATTATATGAAAAGTATGTTGGCTCAGATCTGCTATGAAGGCTAATAAACCCAACCATTCAGACAGACAGATTCGGACAATATAATAATGTGTGGTTTTGCCCATTACATATTACGATCAATATGGCTTGGTTCTTGAAGAGTAAAGGTATATTCTTCTCATAACACGACTGTATCATAATGAAGCAAAATACCTCATTTCAACTATACCTAGAGTGAAATCATGGAAAAACTGCCACAGTTTGGCCTCTTGAAGAATGCACGATCTACCATACAGGTTGCAAATTCCAGTGTGCCCTCTCTTTGGTTAAGGGGTTTACAAAGTTCAAATTTATGAATTATGCTGTTTCTCCAAAAAGCTACAGATATCACAGCTTTCAGAATCCTTTGGGAAATCCACAATGCACAGAAAAAATTATCACAAAGATGGAATGCAGAAAAGATTATTAGTAAAGTAGAAGTTAAAAAAAAAATAGAAGATGAAGTCATGGAGTGCCTGCGAAGTGAAGGATTTGCTGTAGAAGATCTAACAGAGGTTACATCACAGCATGATGGAATGACTCCCCAAAGTAAGGAGAAACAGGAGATCAGGAGACATCTGTAGAAGAAATATGGACATGGGAAAGAGAAGGAGATTTAATATGGTGTAATATCTATGCAAAGGAGAAAGCAAAACTAATCAATACAAAAGCAGCAGCACCAAAGATATTTGAAAAGAAATACAGGCAAAGTAATCCGGACATGGAAAACTTTACAATACAAAAAATAAGATGACAAAGAGGAAAAGTAAAAAAGGAGATTAGCAATGGAGAAGTTAAAGAAATAGAACCTGAGGTTATGGAGTGCCTGTGAAGTGAAGGATTCAGTGTAGAAAATACAATTCAGAAAGAACCACAAGACAGAGCAACGGACATCCAAATTAAGAGGAAACCACTGGATCGGGAAAGCAAGTGGTCAGGTGCCAAATGAAGATATTTTGGAGCCTTCCACGGGAAACCAGTATAAGCGTTCACTTGAAGCTGGACGGCAAAGGAAGGAACAGGAAACTGAAAACTCTAGATGCAGTAAATGTTGAGGAGTGACAGGCTGGTAAGTTCTCATATGACAGAGCAACGGATGGCACAGGATGAAACTGAAGAGAATGTGCCACAGGAACATGCTATAAAACTTTCTATAGAATGTCCGCAGGTAATAGAAAACAAAAAATGTGCCCTTAGTTCAGAAGAAAATGAGGTAAGAGAAGAGTTGTTTGATTTAATAGAGACAGACATATTAAGAACAATGAAAAAATAGACTGCAGAAGGTTAATAAAACCCAAACAAGTCAAAAGTTTGATAAAATAAATGAACACAGTAAATAGGACTGTCCACAGAGATCCATGCGATACGACAAAAGTAAACAAAATATATTACTGTGCAGCTAAATTAATAACTGAAGTTCTACCAGAAGAACATAGTGAGGGACATAAAGGGGAGGAATCGAATACCATCATGGAAGTACTGAACAGAGAAAACTATAAAGCAATTAAGACAAGAAGTGTCACTGTTAGAACAGTATAGAAGAGGGAACAGATCGAGAAAAATACTTAAAGATAATCATGATAAAAGCAATGTGCAGTATTAGAACAGATAAGGATCTATCATGTACTTTCGCAAATAATGCAAAAATCTTAGCACAGAAGGAAAAACTTAGAAGCTACGCAGATAAAAATTTAAAGGAAAAGTACAAAATAAGCAATTTATTGATGACCCAAAAAAGTTTTATAGAGAATAGGGAAATAAGGTAAAAGGAATTGAAAGACCAGCAAAAAAAAGAAGAAAGATATATTTTGGAGAAGTATTTATGAAGATCCTGTGGAATATAACAAAGATGCTAAACGGATAGAAGAAGTAAAAGAAAAAATAAGAAGTTTAAAAGTACAGGATATGAAACTGGATGAAGTAACAGCCAGAGAGATTGAAACAAAGTTAAGGAAAGCCTCTAACTGGAAAACCCCAGGCCCAGATGCAGTACTACCTAACTTCTGGTTAAAAGTACTAACATCTTTGCACGAAGACTTAGCCATGAGTAAGAACTATTTACATGCGCACCCCGAATAGACACCAACCTGGCTAACAACAGGAAAAAACAATGCTCCTACTTAAAAGTGAACCTGCAAGCTACCCTAAAAATTATAGACCAATAACATGCCTTCGACAATGTATAAACCATACACTGGAATTTATGCCGACAAAGTTTATAGACATTTAAAAGACAACTCAATTATGTCAATAGAACAAAAGGGCAATAAAATAAAGTCATATGGAACAAAGGATCGTTTGTTGTTAAATAAAATCATAGTGGAGAATTGTAAAAAAGGGGAAGAATCTAAGCATGGCATGGACTGATTACAAAAAAGCATTTGATAGTATCCCACATTCATGGATAAAAATGTGCTTAAAATGTAAAAGATACTCCTAAACTGATAGACTACATTAGAGAGACCATGAAACAGTGGCATACCACTTTGCAATTAAGCCATGATAAAGGACAAAATATCATCCCAGGGATAAAAATTCAAAGGGGGATATTCCAGGGTGACACACTAATCACCACTGCTATTCTTTCTTACCCTTAACCCATTAAGCTATCTACTTAACAGCTTTGGCCATGGTTAATATTTGGCTCCTAGAAAACAACAACATGTAAAAGGCTTCTCATCTTCTCTGTCAATGATTTAAAACTGCATAGCTCATCAGATGAGGAACTGAAAGCACAACTGCAAGTTGTCCAAACTTTTTCACATGATATAAGAATGTCATTTGGTCTTGATAAATGTGCGAAAGCAACCGTTAAAGCCGGAAAACTGCAGCACCAAGAAAATATCAGGTTGGGACAAGAATGCGATATAGCAGAACTTGAGCAAGAGGGAATGTATAAATATTTGGGAAATGATGACAGATCAACAATAAAACATGAACAAATGTGAATAAAACAGTGACAACTAATTTAAGAGACTTAAATTAATCTTGAAAACAGTGTTGACATCTAGGAATAAAATTCAAGCTATAAACCAATTTGCTCCTCCTATCCTAACTTACAGTTTTGGAGTGACTAACTTGCCTCAAAACATGTTGGACAGATTAGACAGGAAAACAAGGATGATTCATGCTCACCAAATGATTTACAAAAATCACTGCATGCCAAAATTATGTATTCCCTGTTCCAAAGGAAGGATGGACCTCCTTGAAATTGATTACATGTATAGATCTGCAATCATGGAACTGCACACATATCTGCTGACGTCACAAGACTCAAACACAGTGAAAGTTTTGAAACATGAGAAGAATAAATCTAAGATGACTTCTATGCTTAGTCTAGCAGATGCATATCATGTCAAGTAAGAACTGAAATCAAACCAGGAGGAGAGAAAAATCAGGCAGCGATTTAATGTGCCAAAAGAAAGAATATAAGGTGAAGGACAAAGATGAGAAGGCAAGAAATGTGGAAAATGCATAAATATAGTTGCAAGTACAGAAAATGTCTGGAAGAACCTCATGTTGATAAGGAATGAACGCAGGCATGGCTAAGAAGAGGCAAATTCAAACCAAGAGATGAAGGGTTAATATTGCCAGCCCAAGACAGTGCACTATGTACACGTTGGTTTACAAAGTACATTGAACATGTGGGAGAAACAGACAAATATAGGTTCTGTAAAACAGAATTGAAAACAGTTGCACACCTCGTTGCTGGTTATGACATACTAATGGCAGAAGGACTGTATACTGAAAGGCATAATAATGTCGCAAGACTGTTGCACTGGGGATTGTGCAAACATTATGGTATTGAAGTGGCTGAAAAACACTGGAAACATGAGACACAAAGCATCATAGAAAATGATCAAGTCTACATCACATGGGATCACTCATTACCAACAGTTCAAAATAAAGATGCTAGAAAACTGGATATAGTGGTCCATAAAAAGAAGACAAAAGTAGCATTGATCATTGAAATCGCTATATCCAGTGACTACAGTGTCTTGCGTAAAGATATACATAAAACCATAAAACATCAAGATTTGTAGGCAGAAACAAGAGCAATGTGGAAGAAAGGTAACCAGACAATTCCAATAGTAGTAGGAGCAATGGGTCTTATAAAAAAAGAATCTGCAATCATATTTAGATATGTTACCAATACATGTAACTCGGTAAGAACTGCAGGAGGAGTCATTACTGAGCATACTGCGGGTGCTGTGAACAGCACTTCTAGCTGACATCAAAGATTGAAACAGTACTAATTTCATGAACTTTAATCATACTTTGACTTAGGAATAGGGTCCATACCCGTCATGGTATTAGAAACCCAAAAGACTTGGAGAAATTAAAAAAGACAGAGCCTGCACCTTTTATGACAGTTTTCCAAGTCTTCTATTTCCACATTATTTTCAGAAGTTCTCCATCAAGATCCCTGATGCAGATAGCACATTCCTGCACCTAGTTGGCCTGACCATTAATAGCATGTTCTAAGAAGGCGATGTGGGTTACAATAATAGTGAAGTTATCAGTTTTAACTGATATACCTTGTGCTTTCAGAGGTAAACTGGCCCATCCACACTGGGGAAACCAGTCATACAGCTCAAAGCTGAAATCTTCAACAGACTGCTATTAGGCTTCCTCAGGAAAACCGACAAATACTAGTAGTATAAGGAATACAAAGAGAATTCGATAACTTGTCCAGAACAGCTATACACTTTTTGACAAGATTTTTAGTGAGTTTAAAGAATGGTGACAGCCTCAGCCAGGTGGAAATGTAGCTTACTCCACTGCAATTTGCTTTCTCTCCCCAAATCTGCATACTAGTGTTAGCTGCTTACTCCTCAAAGGCAGCACAATTTTGTTCTATCACAGTACACTCCTGTTTCTTTCCCTTCATTTTTTGGAGACAACTGTAGAATGTTTTATTATTGTCATTCATCTCAATGACAAGTTTTACATTGAATGAAGCTTTGCTTTTGATTACCAGTTATTTCAGAGTGCTCTTTTTTGGATGAAGCTGATCTCTGACTTGTTGCACTGGGATGAATAAAGTTTGAATACTTTATATTTTTTTTCTTTTTTAATTAACTTATTTGTTGACTTTGTTGTTGTTGTTTGTGTTTTGGCTTTTCCCGGTTAGGGGTTGCCACAGCGGAACTCCGGTTTGCTAATGATTGGCAGTAGATTTTCACGAATGCCAAAGTGCCAGCTCAACGTTCAACCTTCAACGAAGGCACGCCCATTTACACGTCTTTTGAACGCCCACCCAACCACGGGGAGGACATGCAGACTCCACACAGAAGGCATTCCCCGCACTGCAGCCGAGAATCGAACGGGAGAACCTCTTGCTGTGAGGCAACAATGCTACTGCTGCATTTGTTGACTTTGTAAGATACCTATTTTGGTTTACTGCACATGAGAATAGATTTATCCATGGAATCATTTAAAGTGTTCTACAGGACTGTGAACAGTTCACCAGACAATTGTGAGTACAGCCTAATTTACAGTTTCAATTCACCACAGTTGCCATTTAAAAAAATAATTTTTTGTTCCAAAAATACAGTTGGATTAAGAACTTACTATGAAGTACACTTAACATAATTTACATGTTTGAGTAGATCGATGTTGCAGTGCTAATCTTTGGGACCTCCTGCCCTTCAGAAGCTAGTGACTGGCCCAATTTCCACAGTCTTAGCGTCATTCAAAACTGATGGACATTTTATGACCAATGTCCAGATGTCAGGGCATAAGAAAGACATCTGTCAGCACCATCTTCAGGTCTAAGCCATGAAAAGCAGTATGATGCCCAAGGACATCACAAACTCACCAAGTGTCTGGTCTTGGTTGTGAATGCAAAAGGGAAGAAAACAAATGAAGAAGGTTGAGATGAACCAAATGGATAATTAGTAGAGACAGAAAGGAGATGTGATTCCTACTTAGTTAAGGGGTGGGGGGTGGATATGTACTGTAACACTGATCTACTTGAACATCTACAGTTATACAAGTTGGACACAACTGTACTGGGTTCTTCATAGTCAGTGTTGCAGTACTAATCATTGCGAACTGTACTGGGTTCTTCATAGTCCGTGTTGCTGTACTAATCCTTGGGAAGATTACCAAAGCTACTCTGATGGTGGAGGAGATAAGAGAGAGTTTTTAGGAAATAATATTTTGTATGATGGCAGAGGCAAACCCTGCCCTGGTGACCAGACCTAAGTTGCAATGTTATGCAAAGGTGAGAATAGAATTTCAGGTGGCTGCCTCTAGGTTGGTTTGGGTAGGCACTCCTTTGAGGAAAGCAGTTGTAGCTGCCTCATGCCTGGTGGAACCAGCTCTAATACGGCAGGTAGAGGCTTTCCATGGTGTGTGTAAAAGAATCTGATGCAGATTACAATCCATCTGGAGATGATTTGCATTGAGACAGGCTTACCCCGTTTCACCTCTGTGGAGAATACTGACAACTGGTGTGTCCTGTCTGCAGTCCTTGCTTTGTCCAGGTAATACCCAATCTGTCTGTGGACATCCAGTGCATGGAGGATTCCTTTCACCTTGTTCTGTGGGTTTGGAAAGAAGATTTGCAGATACATAGCCTGTTTAAGGCTCGGTTCAGAACCCACCTTGGCATGAATAAAAGGTTTGTTCTCAGGGTTAACCTGTCTTTCTGGAAGACAGTGAGGGGATCTATAACCACGAGAGCCTGTAATTCAGACACTATGGTAGCTGCAGTCACAGCTATAAGAAAGGCCATCTTCCAGATTTGCATCTTGAGGGTTGCAGCAGCAGTCAGTTCAAACGAAGCTAGAGTTAAATTTTCCAAAACAAAACTTAGATCCCATGCTGGAATGGGGGCCCCTCTGAGAGATCTTAAGAGTATCACCCCTTTTAGAAACTGTTTTGTGTGGGGTTGACAGAAAAGTGGTGGAGTATTCTGCAAAAAGCTAAAATAGCTGAAGCATGAACCTTTATGCTGGAGTAAGAAAGACCTTGTTCAAACAAGTGACAAAGGTAAAACAGTACTGAATTAACATCTTCTTGAGCTGGAATCGTGCATTGGTGATGGCACCATATGAAGAATCTCCTCAAATTTTGCCATGTATGATTTCCTGGTGTTAGGCTTTCTTGCCTCCCTTGCAATAGATTGCACTTCCTTAGCTCCTTAGGGTAAAGAATCAAGGTGGTTGCCATGGCCAAATTAGGAGAGCCAAACATTTGGTGAAAACTCTTAGGGCAGTAGAGAGAGCCCAAATGGTACAGCACAAAACTGGAAGCAGCCTAAGGTTTTGATCCATAAGTACTGTCTGTGGCTGAGAGCTATAGTTACATGAAGACAAGCATCCTTTAGGTCAACTGTGACCATGGAGGTATTCTGAAAAATCATGGGCAACAGCTTCTGCAGAGTAAGTATCTCAAATTTTGGTAAGTGAGGGAATAAGGAATTTGTTTAGCCTTCAGAGATATAGGAAAGGTCTCCAGGTTCATTCTTTTCTTGGACCCAAGAAGGTCCTTGAATAAAAATCTTTTTCCCTCATGACCACAGGTATCTAGTTGTATGGGTCCTTGCTGCAGTAAATAAATAAATAAATAATCTCTGGCAAGAGGTTTTCTTGCTCCGTTGCAGGTCTTGGCATGCCCAGAAACTGGGGGGGGGGGGCTGAATTGGATAAAGCATCTCTTTTCTATAATGCGGAAAACCCACTGATCCCTTGTAACGGTCTTCCACTGACTTAAGAAGAGGGAACACCTGCCACAGGTTCAGGAGGGGAAGCACACAGTCACAGCTATTCTCTCTATTGGGTGTGCTCTTTGGTGGCACACAATATCTGTGGCTGTTCTGGTTGCCATTTTCTGGATTGGCTTGGTCTTTTTCCACAGGGAGACCCTCCCCTTCTCTTGTCTAAATGGAAGGGTCAAGGCTTAGAAGGGTAGTTTCTACTGTATCTTGGGGTTGAGGGCAAATAAAAAATCCTTTAACTAACAATCTGTTTGCCTTTTTTGTCTAGTTTCTCAAAGACTTGTTCAGCTGGGGCCCAAACAGGAATTATTTGTCTAATTGTCTTCCCTCTTCTTGCAAAATAAGGGAGGAAAGATTCTGCACTCTTCAGATGTCCATAGAGTAACATAGGTATTACTCTGAAGTCAAATCTATCAGAAAGTCTGACCAGATGATCTCTGCCATTTTCTTTTGTTACTCCTTTCTTGACAGAGAGCTTACAGGTTTGGTCAATGCCCACTCGACCAGACCTAAGGAATGTAACCTATCTGAAGAATCAGATTGTGTTGTGTAGCCATGTTCCAAGCTGCAAAGGTAGTAAGATCTCACCCCACCTTGTTGATATACCACATAATGGTGGGGTTGCCTGTGACTATCTGAAGGATATCTTGGGACAAGAGGTAATGTAGGGATTGTAAAGCTGGAATCACTACTTTCATTTCCCTGACATTTATGTGACTCTTGTCCTTCCTGGATGAAACGCCCTGAACCTTTACATTCAGGAAACAGGCTCCCAAGTATGAAGCATCAGTAAAAAGGTCTTAGGAAGGGGGAGGAACTGGAAAGGGTGCCCATGGGTTGAGAGATATCTGATCCACCACTTAAGTTTCCTTTTGATGAATGACAAGAGAGGAATGGGAAAGTTCATAGGGTGACAATGCTGCATCCAGACTGATTTTAAATACAACTGAATCTCCCTCATGTGAAGTTTGGTCCAAGGTATCATGGGAATGGTGAAACCCACAAACCACATGGGCTCTTATGATCTCTCTTGCTGAGGTCACCTTTAAGGGAACGTAGAGACCAAAAATAATCCATTAGGATTTTTCTGTGGAAAATGGTGGGTAGTCACAGAGGCTGTAGTTACAAGTAGGCTGGTTGCCAGGGAATGGGGGGGGCTAGACCCCTTGAACTCCTGCTTAAGTTTACCCTGAGATCTCCTTTTTGAGCATCTTTTACCATTTTGGGTGGCCTTTTCATCTTTATAAAAGTAAAAGCCAGCTATTCAGGGCAGATATTTTGAAATCTAGGGACAGGACGAAAGACATCTGTTTAAATTTCTTCATTTTAACTCTCTTGAAAATTCTTAAAAATGTCAGCAGAGGAGCATACAAATGTTAGACTTCACATCCTCAGGTAGAGACTGACACCTAACCTCCTCAGAAGAGGATCAGCAGCAGCCAGTGCTCTGAAGGAAGCTTCAGCTGCATCATAACTGCATTTAATAGAATGCTTTGGAACGTGGGAAGCAGTATTGAGCAATGAAACAGCAGGAGACTTAGGAATATCAGATTTAGGCTCATCACACAACTGCTTGTCCAAACTTACAAAGCCTCCTGAACCAACAGGGATGGCAGAGAGTTAAGGGACCATCATGATCATCAGGTTATAGTACCTCATCTGAATATATGACACCTGCTTCCCTCCCATTGAAAATGGTGCATCATCTTATATACTGCACCCACAAAGACAAACTTCTCCAGAAGGGAATCAGAGGACACGGTCTCCTCTTCCTCAAATTCATACCCAAGGGGGGGGTGTGTTTAAGAAGAGTTAGTTAGGGAATCTCAGTCAGAATCTGACTCTTCTTTCTCAGAAGAAGAATCCCCATGCCTCTTCTGAGGAGAAACAGTGGAGCGGTGGGACATCAAAGAATTGTGGTGGCTCCAAAGATAACAAAGCCTTGTACAGACCTTGGAAAAATGCATACCACTCCTTTTGAGGATCTCTGACACCTGGGGGAGAAGGAGAGGTATGCTTCACCTTCTGCTTTTTTCTTAGCAGGAAGATGAGCTTGGATGTAACAAGAGGCTCAGACCTCTGAAGTACCTCTATGAGGGAAGCCAGTATTTCCTCCCAAACAAGAATCTGTAAAATGTTGTTGAGTCCTTCCAAAATAATCAGTCTTGGTTCCACTTCATGGCAAAGGCAGCTGTCTGGTCAGTGTGGACATGCTAAGGGACTTTGCCATGTCGACTTCCAGTGGGGTCTCAGCAGAGGGAGCAGATGAAGCATCCAAATGGTCCTAAGATTCATCAAAAGATCCAACTAGACAGCCAAAGCATCTGATTTTAGCCCTTTTTAGCTCCTTTCTCTGCTGATGTAAAACATCCTAGCAAGAGGAGAGGGTCTCCATTCTTATAAGTGCAAGCTTCTTCAGTCTTTGGAATTCTAAGTATATCTTGAGGGAGGACAAACAGCTCCTAATGGTCTTTGGTATGAAAGACTGGCAAATGGAGCAACTTTTATAGTCATGATTGGCTCCTACAGAAAAAAAAAGACATTTAAAGTGGACGTCCCTGTAAGATACTGACCTCCCACAATCACATTTTCCGCTCTTAGTTGACATGTAAATGGTTAATACTATGTCAAAAATATGAAAAAGGGAAGTTCCCCAGTTGGGATACTTATCTGTTTAAGTTGAAGAGAACTGGCAACAGGTATGTCTGACAGGCCAACAAAGAAACAGAGGTGCAGTGTTTGGGCTGGTGGCGAGAAATTTCTGTGGTACTTTGTACCCTTACATGCCTTATATACCTCACAGCCTAGGTCATACATCAGATGAACAGTGCAAGATGACTACACACCATGGCTTTAGTACTGTGGCTGGATGTACAGCTATTGCTTGCAGGATATCCTCACTGTTAATAACATTGCAACAATGACCACAGGAAGACCATTAACTTTTATTTAAAGCTACATAGGATCATAGGAGGTTATCAGGCTATCGACCAGGTGGTCATTTCAAACTTAACCGTTTTATCCCAATGTAGTTCCATAGATACTCTAGTCAATGCCCAGGATCGCATTTAATAATGAATGCCCATGTCCAGGAGGGTTATGGGCGCTATTCCTCTGTATGAATTTACGGTGTGCCATCTACTCTTCCAGGTTCCTTTTGAACAGTGTCATAGAGGTGCTCTGTTTCACATGAATTGGCAACCTATTCCAAAAAGCGGCATACAGCTCAAATTTGCAAATTGTTGCCACATATTTACTTGCCTTATTAAATTAAATTCACTTAAAATACTCATTGAGATAGCTTCTGAACCATTTTATTAGGCTGATACTAAGTATGCAGACCCAGTCCTAGTTGCAAGCATTTTACATCACAAACCATACTGACACACTCTCAGTTGCAAACATTATACATCACTTATAATCTACCCAATCTTCCTCACTCAAACATTACATAGCTCATTTAAGTCCTGTCGCCTTTTAAACCTCATTCCTCCCTTGTATGTATTGTTCCACAATTCTCATTTTTTTCTATGTAGTTCGCTCCTATCCTTTTCTAAAGATCTCAGTTCCAGTTGTTTTATCTCTGTTACTATACTCTCTATATCCAGTATAGCTGGTTTACATTTTGATTTCCATTTTCTAGTAATTGCTTTTTTGGCAGCAACCATTATTATGCACAGCAAGGCCTTAACACGTCTGGCCAATTCCAATTCTGTATCATAGCTCAAAAAAATCATCTCCCTCATCAGACCAATCTGCCCACCCAGCATCTCCAACAGTGCATCTCGCAGGGAATCCTTGAAGTCCACCAACTCACTGCACTCCCAGAAAATGTTCCCAATTGCCTCTTTCTTCCCCTTCATACCTCTCACACTTACTGTCTACCTGAGGAAAAATGCTCTGAAGTCTACTTGGGGTATAAAAATATCCATGTAAAAATTTCCCAGCAAAAATCCTAAATCTTCTAGATTTTTTGCATATTTGGGAGACATACATATATCCTTCCATTGTTTCTTTGTGAATTGCTTATCCAATCCCTTACCAATCCTTTCTAATCTTCTCTGATTGGTTCATAGTTATCATGCAATATTTTATATGCTCTAATTATTCCATCTTTAATGACAACTTCTCTTCTAGATTATATTAAAAACTCTACGACTGGTTTTCATTTAGAACCCCCCCCATTTCTTTCTCTTTGCCTATACTCGGATAGCAATCCCTGATAGGGAAGGTAATCTCTAACTTGCAGTCCAAACAAATTCTTGGCATCTTCCCATTCTACCATCTTTCCCTCTCTAGTTATTTGCTCCCAATAACTTGGTTCCCTTACTAGTTTTCTCAAATACATTCCGGCCTCCTCTTGCCTATTGCCTGTATCACTAATTGCAGTCATCCCTATCGGCAGACTCTCATTTCTCCATTCCTGTGTTGGTTTAGTTCTTAGAATACTTTCTGCTACTTTATGGATATATTATTCTGCATGATTATTGTTATTCTCCTTAAAGGCCTGCATCCAAAATCCCAGTCTCACATTGTTTCATGAGCTACCCCCGTGTTTCATCATCCCTTTTCACATTGAATTATAGTTTTCTGCTTGTCCTATGCAAAGGAGTTTTAACTGTGTAGTCCTGAAATACCCCTTCAAATTGGGTAATCCCAATCCACCCTGTTCTACTGGAAGAATCAGCTTATCTTACTTGACTCTTGTCATCTTACCCTTCCAGATAAGTCCTTCAGCTCTTTATTAATTGCTACCCACAACTTCTCCTCTGGCTGATAAAATATGCCTGTCCTGTGTATAAGACTAAAGGGACTAAAAACCTTTTAAATGCTTGCATCTTAATATCCATGTAACAAAGCTTCCATTTTCTCAGTTTTTGTATTATCTTTTGTTTAGTCTCTTTGCACATATCCTTAGCTGCCACAATAAAATGATTTTAATCCATACTTCTAAATATTTCATTTTATCATATACCCATGGGTATTCCTGAACCAGTTCATGTGTGGGTACATAATTTACAATTGCCTTTGTTTTAGCTTCATTAATTTTGTATACCAAAAAAGATCTGAAACTGTCTCAAAATGTTCCACAACACTGTAATGTCTTTTTCTGGTTTTGTCAGGTACAAAATAATATCTGCAAATAAAGCCAGCTTTTCTTGACTACCATAGCAATTATATCCTTGAATTTCGGAGTCCCCTATTTTCTTTGCCAATGGTTGTAAATATAATGCAAATAATAAAGGGGAAAGAGGACACCCCTGCCTGGTCCTCTGCTCAAGCAGAAAATATCAGAGAGGACTTCACCTCCAATCCCTCAAATATTCTCCTAATCAACTTTACATATATTTTTTTCAGGAAATGCAAATGCTTCCATTGCCCTGCTCAAAGTCCCAGCTTACTCTGTCAATTGCTTTCTCTGCATCAAGACCCACTATAACAAAAATGGTATTTTCTTACATTCTGTTTCCCTCTGGGTCATCAATGTTCTGTCAATGCTGTCAAATGTTTGCCTCCCCTCTACAAAACCACATTGATCCATACCTATCAGGTTTGACATTACTTTTGCCATACTTTTAGCCATTGCAAACATGAACACTTTATAAACATGCTTTCGTATTTATTGAAATGGGCCTGTATGAAGCCTGATCTGATGGGATCTTTACTTTGTTTAGGTATTACAGCTACCACTGCTTTATTGTAGGACAGTGGTACTTCTCCTCCTAACATACTGTTAAACAAAACCTTCCAGATCTTTATCAGTTTCTTCCTCCTAGCTTCCAAACATCACAATTTTTATCTCATCTCCTGCTATCCTAAATATTAGTAATTGAGCCTCATATACCTCTAACCTTGGCATATTTAATTCTTCCATAAACATTTCCATTTGTATCTTTCCTTGATTTTCATATTTCTCTGCTTTATAGAGACTCTCATAGAATCTTCAAAATATTTCTAATGCCTATACAGGATCTCTTGTTACCTTCTTTGTTATAGGGTCTCTAAGTTTGGCGACAGCCTTTTTACTTTCTGTTCCCTGATCTGTTGTGCTAAACATTTTTGTGCTCTAGTGTTATTATTAAAAAACAGTTGCTTAACAGGAATATTTCTAAGCTCATGCATATTATCAAGGTAATACCTTATTTTCTGCCTAGCATTCTGCAGCTGATCCTCTTCTTGTCCTGTGAGATTACCCTATTCCACAATACTTTAACATTTGTCGGTGCCTCTCAATAATTCTTTTTACTTCTTAACCATAGGTCCCTTTCTTTTATTTCCACTCTATTTTGAACTCCACCTGAATTTTATCCCACTCCCTAGCTATATTTTCAGAAGAAATTTCTATCCTCTCTAACAGCTCCTGAATATCTATTCCTTAAATTCCTCTCTTTTCAACAGATAGGTGGGAAAGCACACGTCTCATTTTTATTTCAATACCCTGTGTTTTTATTTTAGCTATTACTGGCACAAGATCTGAAAGAGTTATTGGGTGGATATTAAGACCATCAATTAAATGCACATGTTCCAGTGAAATGTAAATTATATCTAGCCTAGCCCAGTTTTTACATCTTGGGAAATATGTAAATTCACATCTTTCATGCCAAATATTTTCAGAAATTTCTTCAAAAATCTACCCTCCTTTGTTATATTTTCCCATCTGGTACCCCAGACACATCTTCACTACTGCAAATCAAATTCCAGTTCCCACCTATAAGTAATATTTCTTGCTGAAAACTGATGATTTCTCCCAGAATTTTCTTAGGTTCAATTATAGCAGTTTCAGGAGGAATGTAAATACATGCCACTCTAATCCTCCTCCCTTACCAGTAGCCATTAGCACTACAAATTTGCTATTATCTTTTCCTCTGTCCCAGGTATTCCGCTGAACAACCATCCTGAAAACCTTTCTTTATCAACTTCACATGTTCAGTCCTTTCTTAGTGTGTCTCCTGTAACATAGCTATTTGCACTCTACATTTTTAATATAGTTCACTACTCTTTCTTGTTTGTATTTATCTGTGAGGCCATTTATATTTAGACATTAAAGAAAGCATCACTGTATTAAAAAGTTTAGTCCCAACTTTTATGTACAACACCTTTTTTGTTAAATGTTTAGCTCCAGCTTTTATTTTACATGCATATACTGTTTGGCAGGTTGAACTTTTATAAGGTTGTTTCTTGTCATATACATCTTATAAAACTTTCGTTTTTATTGAAAACACTCACACAAAACAAAAAAAAAAAAAACACACCCTCAATACACCCTAAAACCTAGTAACTTAATACTAAAACACAAAACTAAGTACACACCTTCAAATACTGAAATTTTACCCTCCTAATAGAAACAAAAGTCCCAAACTAAAGCAACATTCACAGACTAGTACTAGATAACTGCCCTTTAAGGGCCATTTTAAGCCTATCCAATTACCTCATATGACAATCAAACCCTGCACCTTATGTTTGGAAGGTAAACACCTTAACCATTATGCCAACCTTCCAACCAAATGTACTTTAGACACAGCATTTAACAAACTGAGCTACTGAGTCACTGCAGACTTGAGTTAACCTAAAAGAAAGGCCATCTACATTATGACACATGGTACAGCTTGTACTTCTACTAAGTGCTCATGGGTTTCGTCTTATCTTTATAGCTCTCCCAGCTGGGACCCCCCCCCCCCCGAATCTTTTCAGAGAACGTTAACTGCTTTGGTAAAACTCCTGAATGCTTTCAGAGAACATTAGTTCCTAACCAATCTCTCTTTTTCTCTCAGCTAATCACTCTCCACCAGACTGTAGCCAGTTTCTCTTTATCAGATCGTCTCAATGGAGACATGAGAACCAGGCAGCCAGTTTTTCTTTATCAGATTGTTTCCATGGAAACATGAAGACCAGCTGTAGAGCTGTTACTGAGCATGCATGTATTTGCTAGAAAGAAGCCTAAAAATATTTAATGTTAATTTTCATTTACTTGTTTTCTCGTAAATCATGTTGCTAAAAAAATATAAAGTCTTTAATCTAGTCATTTTCCCAAGCAAGAATAAGAAAAAGCACATTTTTTCTTTTAACGTGCCTTTTAATCAGGCTTTTATACATTGTAGTGCCTACATTTCTTAAAACTTAACAAGAAGTGAGAAAGAGAAGAAGGGAGAAAGAAAAGAACAAAATGAACAGTAGCACCTGTTTACAATCCCCATTACACTTAAAAATAACTGAAAAAAACAGCATGTAAAGAAAACCACATGCCACAAAATTGGTATTATTTAAGAAAAAAAATCTTTACTTACAGTTTACTTTCTCCCTCCACTTGCCCTCCACAAAGCACTTTTCCAAACATTAATGATATGAAGTAGGGCATATGCTTTAGAGTCCCCCACAAGTCCAATATTTCCAGATCTTATTCTGCCATATTTCACAAATATAATAACTGCAGTGAAATTCCATATAAAGTTTCTGGTTTTATTATTGTTCACCTCTGAAATCCTTTTTCTACTTCATTTCCAACATACTCTTGATTCTTCTAATCAACTCTCATGCTCCCTTCCTTCTCAAACACTTTCTGTTGAAAAACTTGAAAAGGTTTCAAAGGTACAGTCCTCTCTGTGGTCTTTAGAAGAACTAGCAGCAGAATCTCCTCATTTCACGGCTTGCTTTTGCTGGACAAACTTTTATACTTCCTCCTTAGCATGTACTTCATCAAAAAACAATTTTGTCCAGGGAAGAATACCTTGATTTTTTTATTTATTTACTTGACATATGTTGACCAGGAAAGCCCACTGGGTCAGAAACCCATTTTCAGTGCAGGCCCAGGGCGAAAAGCTCCACAATGAGTAAAATAACAATATCAGATTACAGTAGATAGGTAGTCATACAATTTTAGAAAGAAAGACTTTAAAACTATATAAAAATATAGGCAATTATCACATCATAGCAAACTTTTTTTTTACAAATACTTTAGCACCTTCCATTTAACATAGAGGTGAAGGTAAAGACATTTTGTAGAAAAAAGAAATTATATTTAATTCAATTTAAGTACATTGCATTAAAAAGTGAGATATACACTAGTACCCGCTCACTATATATTTTTTTTCACCAGGGAAAGAGTTAGGAAGAAATAGTAGGTGGATTGGTCATTAGCGACTGGTTATAGCTTCAAACGGAGCAATAAGGAGAAGATTATGGGAGTCTGGTATTAAGGGGGAAAGGGCATGTGGAGTTAAGACAGTAGCTTTCCAGTGAGGATTTAAAAGCATTAAGGGAATTTAACAAAGTAATAGATGTTGGTAGCATTATAATCTAACAAGTAACAGATTCAAACTGCTGTTCCAGCTTTTGAAGACAGCTGAGTACAGTAGTTTGAATCTCACAGCTGCATCTTGGCACTCACTGAAGAGTGGAATAAATTTGCTGCTCCTCTTCTGTCTGGTGTACAATTAGTAATCATTCTCCAAAAACAGTCCTCGGCTGTCTCCTTCTTTTAGTACTATATCTTTCTGCCATAATTTTTGTCAGAATCAACTCCTCCTGCTGGTAGGATTGCATCTTTATGATTAGAGCGCTAGGTTGCTTTCTTACAGCCAGGTTTGGAGCATACACACAATGTGCCCTTTCAACTTTCAACTCCTGCTGTGGAATACCAGTCCAGTTGCTTATGTGTGCTTTCATAAAATTAATGCAGTCTGTTCCTTCCAGCTTCTCTGATACAGCTGAAAATCTCAGGTTTTCCCTATGTGCTCTGTCCTCTAATACTATTATTTTTTGAAACATCTCTTCCTGAGCTTTCAGCCAACCTGATCTTTATTTCGACCTCTGAGTTTTGCAGCTTTATCATGTTATCTGAATATCTGTTTAACACTTCTTCAATTTTTTTTAGCCTTTTGCTGTTTGTGTTGATATACTCTATCATTGTTTTATTTTAACCAGATCTCTATGCAGTTGTCTTATATCTTCCTTCTTCATGTCTGAAGATCGCATTGCTTTTTGCTGTACAGCTGTAGAACTTTCTCCAGTCAGTGTTTCTTCCTCACTTTTTGTAGCTGATTTTTTTCAGGTCTTCTGCATTTCTTTATTCCTGGCATCCAGACATTGCAATTACTAGCCAGTTACTGAAATTTACCCATAAACACAAGTCTACTGGCCTTCTCTGCTGAGTTTCTGTTTTCACACTGGGAGAGATGGAAACAAGCTGTTCCTCAATGTGAAGCCATCCTGGAAGCAGAGTAAAACTCACAACTTTTATATTTTATGTTGTCTTTTCTGTCTACTTCAACAGATGGGTGAGAGTCCCTAGTTAAATCAATCCTGGAGGTTAATATAGAAGGATATTCTAGAAATGGGTGAACCAAAGGACGGGACTAAGAGTACAGGTCACCATTATAATGAGAGACACATGTATGAACTGGTGACTATGTAGCCACTGCACAAATATTCTCAACGGGAGCACTGCTAAAAATAGCTTTTGAGACACAGGCTGCTCTTGTAGAACATGATTTTGGCTTAGAAGACTATGACAATCCCTTGTTTCTATAAACAAAATTAAAGCGATCAGTTAAGACACCTGGACAGGGTAACCTTAGATACACTGGAACTCAAATTTGTCTTGTAAAAGGAACAAATAGCTGATCACATTTCTTAAAGTCCTTTTTACAGTGTAAATCAGATAACAGCTGATAGGGAACACCCGACAAGTTAAGAAGCTATTACTCCTTACTGGAGGAATTTAGAAAGAAACCCAATAAATGGATATTCTGGTTAAATGCAGTTTCAGATGGCCACCTTGGAAATGAAAGATGGATTAGTCCGAATGGAACTTTGTCCTTATAGAAAAAAAAAGAAATAATGGAGGTTTGCATAAGATCAGTAATTCTGAAATCCTCATAGCTAATGTAAGTCACCAAAAACAATATTTTCCAAGACAGAAATTTTAAGTTAGTGAAGGCTGCAAGTTTAGATGGTGCCTTAGTAAGAATCTGTAGCAAAACAGTGATGTCCCAAGTTGGCACAAGGTCTCTCAATTAGGATTTCAAAAGAAAAGCACATCTTAGGAATGCTTTTAATTATCTAAGGGAAGGAAGGGAAGCATGCTGCTCTCCTACATGAAGTTAGAAATGGCAGCTAAATGGGCTTGAATCATAGAATAACTAGGCCCTGAATGAGAGAGCAGCAAAACAGAAACAAAACAGTCCCACAAGTGGATGAAGTCACAAAATGCAGGAAACAGCTGTAAAATCAAAAAAATCCACTTTAATATGCACAGGTATAAGCGCTTTCATCCCAAATGTGCTTAATCAGGAACTTCATCAGATACAAAGTTAAAACATGAAAGGTAACATTAAGTAGTCCAAGAAACAGTGATATTAATTCCTCTATCACATTTAAAAAGACATTACATTCTAAAACCCACCTTCTTATCAAAATTTTTAATATGAAAAATACTGCAAGCAGAAATAACACAAGTTCATAAAAACATATCAAATGGATATTCATCTACACCCCAACAAACCATAGCACAAAACATGCCATAAAACAATCCAGTATGTGTGAATACTATATAATTTTCTTAGATAATAAATGAACCATAAGCAACCTCTACCGATAGTGATGCTGTTTAACTATAAAGTTCATCATATAACACTGTGTAAAATGAACAAAATGTTTAAAAATGTATAAAAATATACCAATATATATTCAACTACATACAAGATTCATATAGAGTAGTGCATGAAAATTCATACAGTCACTAAAAGTGTGTTAAACTGTTATACAGTAAATTCATAAAATAAACTAAGAAGCCTGACCATATCTTTAGTGCTTTTAATTTCAGCAAGCTACTAACAGATACGGTATCATTTAAGCCTGGCCAATGTATGGCATCAAGCCGTAATTGCCAGACTAATTCAGCCTTTTCTAAAAGCAAGGCCATGCAGCTCCACTTCTCCATAGGTTTCTGAACCTTCAAAATAATAAATTTGAAAAAGTATCCATTATTCCCATTAACATGTTTCGCTAATGCATTAACATCACACTTATCCCTTATACTTCTAATGTGCTCACCAATCCTGTTTTTAAGCCTGCATAATGTCTTGCTGACATAAAAACAGGAACAGATAATGCAGATTGCACAATAAACAACTTGTCCAGTGAGACAGCAACATCTCCCTGGTATCTTAACTCTAATGTTATTAATAACATATTCATTCACCTCCAAAATGTAGGGGCAAAATTTACAAACTCCACATTTATACATATACACACTCACCGGTGGTGTGTCAGAATGTTCAAATAAGTTCTTCAAATTGTAACCCCTTTCTAAAAATGCAGACTGATTTTACACCCACGGTATTAATAAACTAATTTTCACCCCTTAACAGGTTCCAATTTGTAAACAACCTGTAGAGTGTTCACCCTCAATACGCCCTGAGGTCCTAGGGGTGAAATTAAGTGAATTGATACAACAAATACTCAGGGGTCTCAACCAATAAGGGGGATTCAGAATAAGTTTCAGTAGTCATTTGTCCTCCCAAAATGGGTGAAAAATGTCCATCACGTTTTTTGTTCATAACCTCATTCATTGTGTTGTTAATCAACCTGAGGGGGTACCCTCTCATAGAAAACATCTCCTTAAGTTTTGAATATTCAACAACAAAGCTTCCCATAAAGTAACCATGCATGTGGCATGGACAAATTGTCCATTGACAACCGCATGCTTCTGTGAAAATGGATGGCAGCTGTCAAAGTGAAGGAAGCTATTAGAGTAGGTCTTCTTACGGGGTTCCCGTCACCAATTCGAATGCTGACACTATCGAATTTGATATTGTCGCATCAAGAATACCAAAAGTGCAGAACGTCGAAGGGTAAACAGAAATCTCCGTAAGGGGAGATTTCAGTTTACCTCAATGTAGTGCAGTCTCGAAGTTGGTATATTTAAGTAGCGGGGGTGCAGGGCTTGCCCCTGCCTACACCAGTTAGTTCTATTTTTTTTTTTTTTTTTTTTTTTTTTTTTTTGTTAATCGGCATTCGAAAATTGGATAGTTCGATCATGTCAGTTTGACATTTAGTGATTTGAACTATTCAGTTTTCGAAATGCTGTTATAGACCCTCCTTACGGAAGATCTCAGCTACAAATCCCTGATGTTCCAAATCCTTAATCAGGAGAATATCTAAATAAGCAATGCCATTTACTTTAGTACTATAGGTAAATTTAAGGAATGATGTTGCTGTGTTGATATAATCAAAGAATGGGGTCACTTGCTCTCGACCATAAAATAAAAAATATCATTCAAATAATGTACATAAGTATGACAAAAGCTAAAAAATTGTGATGTTCTAAGGTAGCATTTCTCCCATTCAAGCATAACAATATTTGCATACAGACCCCCACAAGCAGAACCCATTGCTACACCCTGCTTTTGCAGGTAGTAGTTGTCGAATAAGATGAAATTACTCTTAAGTACCATGTCAAGAATCTGTTCATATATGTTAATTCTCTCCTTGGGGACCCCTTTGGCCAAAAGGTAAGGAAAACCACTCCTCCCCCAATTCATGTGGAATTACAGAGTACAAATTGACCACATCAATTGTAATAAATGGAAATTCACTATCGAAGGCAATGTTGTTAATTTTCCTAAGAAAATACCATGAGTCAATACAAAGGTGACATTCATAAAAAAGAAACTTTTTCAGCTCAATGTCCAAGAATTTTGCCAGGGGGTGTGTAACTGAGCCTCTGGCATCAACAGATGTATGGGGGGGTTTGACCAACACTCTTGTGGATCTTGGGCAACCCGAAAATAGTAGGGGTTGTGGAAAATTCAACAGATAAATAGTGTAATTTTTGAATGGTAATAAGCCCGTCTATAAATAAATCCTGTAAAAAGCTTTTGATTTTACGATAAGTACCATTCATTTCACTCAAGGAACTCTTACTGTAAGTTGTAGTCTCTAAAATTGCTTTCATTTTACTAATATAATCAGAAGTGTTCATAATAACAACCCCACCCCCCTTATCTGGTTTCATGATCTTAATTCCTGAAGTCTGTTTCAAAAATTGCAATTCTAACTCTTGATCCCTACTTAGATTTCTATTGGGATTCAACCTCATATTTATTTTATTCATTGTACTTAAAGATCTAATATCCAGCTCACACACCCCTTCAAAAGTAGCTAACACAGGGTGCATGGGGGGGGGTTATAGGTACTAGAGATAGTAAAGGGGTCACAAACATGTCCGACCCCCCCCCCCCCCGGAAAAGAACATTCAAATTAAATTTTCTAACAAATAGTTTTAGATCAAGGAGTGTATGTACAAGATTCACATGCTTACTAGGAATAAAAGTAAAACTTTTCGCTACTAAGTCACAAACAACAACATTCAGTGAAATATTAGAAAAATTAAAAACATACTTGGTACTACTCAGCTCAATACAGACAGGTGGAAGAATCACACCAGGAGCATCATCAGAAGACTCTGTAGGAATTAATCCCATGGGAAGAAGTCCAGAAGAGGTCACCTTCTCTCTCTCCAGGAATGGTTGTTCTTCCCTCTGTTGCCATGGCCCATACCCTCTGTCGTGGGAGATATTGTTGTCTCCCCTGAGTGTTGTTGACCCCCCGTTGATTCATGATGCGTTCCAAACGTCTGAGTTGTGGAAAGTTCTCTTCGCCTAAAAAATTACCCTCCAACTCTTGGTCATAACAGTAATCAGTCCCATGATTCTTCGTGCTAGACTGATGAGAAGTCTTATTAACATGCCATTCTTGAGATGGGGGTGGGGGAGGACAGGCCACATTGCTGTCATAGTCCCTTTCATCCCTCGCCAGTTTTTTCATTTTCCTGTTTTTAATAACAGGCTGCTCTTCAATAGAGCCAAAAATGCGGCAATAATCAAATTTATTGTCAATAAAACTAGGATCGCATGTGATAAGCCTATCCAAATTAGTGGCTTCTTGGTTAAGCTCATCAATTTCAGCATCATTATGTTTAACAGCCATGTCCATGTATTCCAAGCGAAAACTATCAAATAGGCTTGAAAATTCCTTGTGAAAATTTGAATTGGCAGTAAGACCAGTTGGATAACGCCAAATGCGAAGGCCCCTGGACACTAGCTTCAGCCTAATGCATTCCCTAAAACAGGCATTATCCATTTGCAAATCTAATTTTCAGTAAAACATAATCAAGCTCTGAAAGCTGGTCATTGAAAGTTACAGTATTAACTGCTGCATTTTGGCCAAAATTAAGACTACTTTTGAGCGAGTCAGACAATAAAGGTGTAGCATCATTGACATTTATCTTAGAACCACTAGCATTATTACTAACCTCATCGGGGTGAAGTGCCTGTTTAGAAAGCGCTTATACCGGTGTATATTAAAGTGGATTTTACAGCCGTTTCCTGCTTTTTGTGACTTCATACACTTGCCTGAATGAGAGAGACCCAACAAGAAATTCAAACTAGAGGGCAAGAGTAGCGTGAATGGATCCAAGCCTTTGGAATTTGCTCAATTAGCTCAAATAGTTAACCTCTTCCACCTATTTATGAAAATTTTTCTAGTGGAGAACTTCTGGGAAGAAGTGAGAATATAAATATTTCTGGGAGGAAGTGAGAATATAAATAACCCTAGAATAAAGTCTGGGATTCCTGGCCATCATTAGAAGTGGAGAAACCAAACAGTCAGAATGAGGGATTTGATGTCTGGGTGAGGCTTGCAAGGAGGGAAGGGAGATCAGATCTGGAAGGGGATCCAGGACCCAGGGTGGGTAAATTAGATGAGGCCACAGAAAGGGGAACTAAACCTTACAATGTGGAAAAGGAGCAATAAGAATTAATTTCACCTTTCCTTGTGCAGACACCTGACTACAAAAAGAGTTGGAGGTAAGCATATAGGACACCCAAGAATGGACTGGCCCGTCCCTTGGGGAATTTCCCTCCTGAGGGATCAGGATGAAGAAGCTGCTGTATTTGGTACTGGTTGGAGTTGCAAACAGTCTGGCATCAGGGCTAATCCCAGCAGCTGACTTTTTTTTTTTTTTTGCCACTGACTGAATGAGGGACCACTCATATGGAAGGATGACAGACCTGTTCAGTTGGTCTTCTAAGATACTGGACTCTCCTACAATGTGTGCTACAATAATAAAGCACTGGAAAAACATTGCAAAAAAACAAACTCTCATGGCTTGCTGGCATAATGGGTAACAATGGGTTTCTGCATTGTATGTTGATGTACTAGATCACAAACATATTGTCTAACTGTACCATAAGCACACCCCATGGAAAGGCAATCCTGAAAGGCCTGCAATGTAAGGACGACATGACACTGATGTGAAGGCTGGGCTCAGTCTGGGACCAGGTACCTTGGACCATCCTCCCTTCGAAATGCCTCCCCCACCCCAGAGGGAATGGATCCATATTCACTGTGGCTCTTGTCAGTGGAAACATAAAGGGGCATCCTAAGATGTCAGAAGAGAATTTAGCTACCACTGTAAATGCTGCCAGCAGATCCAGGAGAGTCTGATATGGTAGTGCATTGCGCTTGATGTATAATGGATCACTGACAGATCCAGTCTATTGGAATACTCTTTTATAAAACCTTGTGTGTGGGATTAGAATGACAGCTGTTGCCATGAACCCTAACAGGTGGAGAATCAAGTGGGCCGGTAAATTCTGATGATGCAAAACATGTAAAGTTCGAAAAAGGTAGCCTGGCTACATTGTAGCAGAGTCCAGGAGGTAGCATATAAATTTTAGGAACTGAACTGGTTCCAACTTGGATTTTTCATAGTTTACTGTAATTCCTAAAGATGGGCACAGATGGAGTAAGGAGTCTCTTGCTTGGACCAGCACATCTGTTGTGGTGGCAGTGATGAGACAGTTGTTTAAGTAAGGGAATACCTTGAACCCTTTGCAACCGGAGTCAGGCTGCTACCACTGCCAGGCACTTGTTGAACACATACGGGACTGTGGTGAAACCAAAAGGCAGTGCTCTGAAGTGGAAATGACCGGCTCCCAGCTGGAAATGTAGGAACCTGCTGGAGTGCCAGGCTATCTTGATGTGATAGTAGGCATCTTGGAGGTCAATTGAGTATATCCTGTTGTCCTTCCTCAGCAGTATTAGTATAGACTTTACTGCGACCATTCAAAAAGATGTCTATTTGATAAATCAGTTCAGCTGGTTTAGGTCCAAGATTGGCCTTAGGTCCACATTCTTTATCAATAATAAAAAGAACCTTGAGTAGGCTCCAGATCCTCTCTAGTCTGGCGGGACCTCTTGGATTACTGACGGTTTAGCATCTTTAATACTTCCTGTGCTGCTTCTCATCATTATCTAGGTGGAACATCTATCTGGAAGGGTCTTGTATCCCAATTTTGGAGGCTATGCAAAAAGAATAAAATAGCCTCTGGTTGTCACTCTCAACAACAAGAATCATAAGTGATGGCCAAACAAGCATGGGGGTGGAGAAATAAGTGCCCCACCCACACCCCATTAAACAGTCTCTTCCTTTGAAACCCCTCCTGCCTTCCCCCCCACAAAATACCTACCAGCATAACTCCACCCACCCCCCAACTATTAGCAGGAAGCAGGTCCTGTTGGTATTTGCTAAAGCCAAAAACAAAGCATCCGTATGCCCCAACAATAACCAAAGATGCCTTCTAAATTAGCTTGAAACATGACCTATCAAGACCACTTCAGTCACTTTTCAACTATAGCCTCAAAACAGGCTTTGTACCATGAGAATGGGATGACTACAACTGTTATTCCATTTCACAAGGGTGGACCATCAACCAAACCCACAACTTAGTCTGGCCCGTCTAACATGCAAAGCCATGGAATGAATTAGCCTGGAAATGAACAACAAAGACATGGGCAGCGTTACGACATTGGACTCTGCTCAGTTTGGCTTTGTCAAGGGAAGGTCAAGCCTCTAAACCTTGTGGACTTTTCAGGAGGTCACCGAGGCAACAGATAAGAGGAAAACGGTGCATACTGCCTACCTGGTCCTGGCTAAGTTCGATACAATACCCCACTCAGGTGCAGTTGACAAACTCAGGAAAATGGGCATAAACCCCTACATAAATTGCTGGGATTGCCAGCTGGCTCACAGATAGGACCCAGAAAATCAGGACTGGTGAGACTACCTCCACTAAGAGACCAATCACCAGATAGGTACCTCAGGGTTCCGTGCTGTGGCCATTCCTATTTGGCATCAACTTCCCGGATGTAAAGGGCCTTGGCTGACCCCAAGTTTGCAGATTGACTGTATGCAGGGAGTTATCATATATTCTCCCCATGACAAAAACATCTTACAAGAGGGTCTAACAGACAAATGCGTGGTGCCAAAGTCACGGACTAAAACTCAATGTCAAGAAATACATTATAGTGCCTTTTGGGAAAACGGCCAACCAGGCTAATTACTCCATTGATAAAGTACCCTCCTAAGAGTTGACCCGGTAGACATGTGTAGACAGGGGCTCCACCTGTGTCCCTCACTGACAGAGTTGAGGTTTCTTTTTTGGGGATAAACTCTTGGCTAGGCTTGGAAGGGCCTCAGAGCCATTAGCCTAGAAATCTCCTATGAACCTATGTGGCCAAGGTAGTAAGAAAATCATTCTTTGTTGCTCACCTTATAAGTAAGGGGATGGCATCTAGATCCAAAGAAGTTACAGTGCCACTTTATTTAGCCCTTATCATACCCATCATTGATGCAATGTTCCCTTTGGCATGCACCTGACCAGACACATGCAACAGTTGGAATGCCCACAAAGATTCCTTACCAGGAGAATCCAGAGTATAAACACATTGTCCTATATGGATCACCTTAAAGCTCCGTTCTCTACACTCTGCCAAAAGGTGATCTATGCCTAACATACAAGGCATCCTCAGATCCAGATCTGATGGGACCTTTTACACATCTACAAAACAAACAGCATCAGAACCATCTAAACTTTTAAATTTTGCTTACAAAATAAATAGGACATGTTGATGAGACAGATGTGTTTTAGAGGATCCCCATGCTCTGGAAAAGGCTCCACATCCATGTGTAGCAGAGTCTATCCTAACCCTATTTAAGTGTAACCTTGACCAATGGATGGAAAATCGGAAATTCACCCAGCGTCTGGTCCCCATATCTCTGACAGACGAGCAGCAGACAATAACTATGCCTAAACTAACATACTACCCCTATAAACTTTAGAAACTGCATAACATAGCCCCTCTTAATAAACAGCCATGACACATAGGGACACAATACAGCCTACTCTATTACCTATGAACCTATGACTGTGTCCAGAACAGGACAGTTGGGCTATCCTTCACGAGCTCTAAAAAGTTTTGTCAGCGAAAGAACCTTAAGACCCTCAATTCCACCCATTCACCTCTACCTATTGGTCGAAAGTCCCCACCCCCGACGGTATGGATGGTCCTGTTAGAATAAGTGTCCTGGACAAAGCTCTGGAACTTTGAAAACCACAAACATTCCTCACCCTTCTGGTTCCAAGAAAAACCTCTGAAGTGTGGAGAAACAGATTCTGATGGCAGACGAGGTTTCATTATCCTGATCTCTCCTGGTTAGGATATCCCAGAACTTGGATATGAAAAAGGTGGATCCATCAAATGGGGCATTCAGGGCAGACATCTTAAAACATTCTGCAAAATTGCAAAGATGCATCCAGCATGGTGGCAAATGGTAAGGCAGATACCTGCTGCTCTCAGTGCCATCTGCTGCATTTGACAATAAGTGCATGGAACAGTTTGTAGTGGACTGCTTGGTGATCAAATGTGATTCCAGTGCTCTAATGGAACTCCATTGTCATGGCACCTGGTAGGGGTTTCAACAACTTCTTTGTCAAATCCCTCAGTAGTCTAAGTGAGTCTCGTAGTTCAACGCTGAGGGCAAAGGTAGCCAAAGCAGTCACACATTTCACAAATATGTCCAGAGCCCTACACTCCTTGTTTGGGGGAATGAACACAAGAAGCACTCTGCTTGGAGAGTTCTCTTTTAGTGGCCACCAACATAAAAGTATCCATTGCGGGCCCCTTAATTCGGTGTGCCCTGTCTCTAGGAGAGACGGAAATCTTATCTGACTTATGAGAGACTGGTTACACCACATCTGGCTCCTTCCAAGCCTTCTGGGACACAAAATCAACCAAGCTGTCCACCGGGTATACCACCCAGTATGAAGATGGGCCTGCATCAAATGCCCTGAGAAACACAAACTCCTCCTGGGAAGGGCATCAGTGGACCAAGCTTACCTCTGCCTAAGCAGTTCCAGGGAAGCCCTCCCCCCTCACTCAGCTCAGTGTCTTCTGTGAGTGACATATGTGGCTTTTTTTGGGAATGGTGGAATTACATAACTTTCCCTAGAATACAACTTACCATGCGCTTCTGTTTTCTTGGAAAAGTTCCCTCTACTGACAGCATACATTTATTCTGATATGTAATGACAGCTGAATGTTTAACTAAATGAAAATATGTCCATTAACTGAACAGCAACTGTTTTCCAAACGACTGACACAGACTTTCACAGTTGATATGAGATAAATACCACTTATGCCTGGCTCATAAAATCACTAAGTCAGATGATTCTTCAATGCACCACCCTATCTGGAGGTGCAGATACATGAATGGCATGTTACATGATCAGTTTTGTAAGCAACTGGGGAGGAGAGGGAAAGACCACAATAAGGCACTTCTGAGACACAATGAATGGAGAACATCAGTCATGACTCTCAGGAGTTTCTCCAACTTCGGGGTAGTCAAGCTTAAGGGAAAAAGACACATTTGCTTTATATGACTTGGAAATAATGGGTCTATATCATATGCAAACCAAAAACAAATGTGACAACCGTGCTTATAGCTACAATCCTTTATTCTATGAAGCACTTTTCGTTCAAATACAATTCTTGAACTTCTTCAGATAAAATACTTATAAATTAGTCACATTTAAATACCAATTCAAACAAGTCAGCTGATATCAGACCTTACAGATTTAAAGATACATACTTGTTGCTTAGTTAATTAACAAACATTCCTATATACCCTAAAATGTTAAAATGTATAAAAATGTAAATATATAATTTATAAAAAATATACATATATATATATATATATATATACATATATATTAAATAAAAATTATAATATTGTCTAAAGTTTGTATAGCCAACTTTTAGACTGACTATTTCCTTTCAGCAGCAATTCATTTTGCTCTGCAGCAGACATTTTTTTTCACATACATAAATTTGTATCATGTATTTTACTACACCTCAAGCCTTTACCATACTTCAAACCGTTTTCTTACACTCTGAATTTTATGAAGTTGCTTACAATAACAGAATGTTTATAATTCAGACATATATAATTCACATTCAGTTCAATATATTTATATGTTACTATCTACCTAAACTTTTAATTTTTAGTATAGGCATTATCGAACACATGTCATTTAAGCCTGGGTTATTGTATGCATACAAACGTATTTGCCATATCAGTTCCAATCTTTCAAGTTCTAATTCCATAGGCCCCCCCTCATGCTGCTTCATTGGGTTGAGGAGCTTATTTTCCACGGAGGATGTTATAAGAAGAGTGAGAACATTAAGACCATTATTTCTATATCATATGAGCGAATCGCATAAATTGCGAACGGTCATACTATCGAACGTACCTAACCTCAAACTTCCTACTGTGGGGGGCTGCACCCCCCCACACCCCCTGCTAAATATATATTCCAACTCCGAGATCATACTACAGTGAGGAAAGGGTAAATATCTCATTCTTCACTGTACTGCCATCACAGAAAAAGCACTTTGAGGTCCAGTACTTTCAATATAATAAGTGTTTGCAATTTGTGCGATTCGCTCATATGATATAGAAATAATGGTCTTAATGTTCTCACTCTTCTTATAGCATCCTCAGTGGAAAATAAGCACCTCAACCCAATGAAGCAGCATCAGTGGAAGGGAATCCCATACCCCAACCAGCTCAAGAAATAAACCTGTCTAGATTATCAAGAAGGGGGTTGTAATGTAGAATAGGTACTCACTAAAGACCAGGCAAAAGGGATGCACCACTCAGAAGCAGGCCTGCCAGACTTGGCATTAACATTACAGTAACACAAGTCATATAGCTTTTTAAATATCTTTTATTATTTCTGCAAAAAGGGTAAACAATATGAAGGAGATAATGCAGTATTAACACAATAAATGTTCATATGTTAGCAGTCACATAAAATACAAACAAAAATGTTACAAGTCTCCTACTCAGGTCTCCCACTATTATACAAAACATTAAGAACATCACAGACACGATGAATTTTAATTGTGAAACACCATAGCCTTATTAAGACACACAACTTAAACCAATAAAACGCTGAAGCATTCTCACATTCTGATGGTTTCCCACCCTCCCTACATATGCCAAGTTGAAAATATCTGTACAAGCTTTTTTGATCACATTCTGTACACCTTTCTCCCATCAAGCAGCCTGTTCCTCAATAGACTTCTCAAAAGCTTCATCTTCACTCTTCTCTTAAAAAATCCTTACAAATCTTACTCAAACCACTATCATAACTGCTCCTCTAATGATCCAAATACCACCCCTTTCGATTTTTAACCACCCTTCACACAGTACTTTTCCTCCTTGCCTCAAGTGTTTTCTTTTTTCAAAGGTTTACATAATCTAACAGCCACCCACTTCCCCCTGGGACACCAAACTCATCAAGTATTTGCTCAGGCAACATCCATCTACCTTCCCTTTCTTTCCTCAAACTCTACCTATTTGCTAAAAGGCATCCAGTTACTATTACTTCTTTCTCTTCAATGTTTTCCACAGTTCTACTTTTCCATTCCAGATTCTTCTGTCCACCTCCTAGATCACCTCCTACTCTTCCTCCACATCCGTCTTAAATATCTTTACCTTTAACCTTATTCACCATCCTTCTGATCTTACCAGTTATCCCTCCCATCATCTTAGCCAATACACCTCCCTGTGCTTTATCATACTTAACATATTTGGAGTATTTTGCCCTGCTGTCCTACAAAGATCAGGTAGATTAGTCACCACTATAACATTCTAACCCATGTCTGCTATCCCCAACCACCTGTATTTCTCTGCACCATTAATCTACCCTACTTAACCTTATTTCTTTCCTTCCCCTCTATACAGTACTTTCACATAGCTCTTGTAGTTTATTGGTTCTTTTTTTCTCCTGAATTAAGTGAGATACCACAGATGTACACAAACCATGAGATAAAAAAGAAGCTATATACTCACTATAATGTTCCATCTGTCTTGTCCATTTTCATTCTTCCTCAACGTATTGTAGCAGCAGAGTCAGTTCCAAGGATCAGAACCGAACCCACAGGTTGAGGACAGAATGAAAATTGACAATATCATATCAATCATTATATTCATCTCCAGCTTGTTGAAAAAATGCTGAGCTTTCTTATCACCCATCAATAAATTACTCACCTGCTTCTTCTTCTTCTTTCATCTTAGGCAACCATACAGACTTTGTTCATTCTACCTCTAGTACCACCACAGATGGTTAAGGATGGCATTCAGTCTCTAACTGATTGCTTCACTCTACCACAATCCCAGGCAGCCTGACCTCTACATCCCACAACAGCATATGGTCACTGGCAAAAGGGTTAGAGTTCTTCGGACTACTCATCCCCATTCCTCTTTCTCCCACCTTTAGCCTTCTTTTAATCATATGCACCAAGATCTTGATGCGCACTAAAAATCAAATGAGTGAAGAGGGGTATCCTTGTCTCTGACCTTTGCCAATGCTGGCTGACTTAGATCTACCATAATTAACTGTCACTCTAATTTAGTCTGTAGTACAGAGCCACAGCCTCTCTAATAAAATCTCCCAACCCTACTTCTTTCTGCACACGTTCAAAAAAGTCTCAGCTACCAGTGTCAGATCTTTTAAAAATCAGAAAGGACCATCCCTACCCTTCCCCTTTTCTTTCCACTTCTATCTAAAAGTCTAGAAAATGATATCCATGGTCTTCCAGAATACAATCATTGGCAAAAAACACCATGGTTTGTATACAAAGCTTGGGATATACCCCTCTAGTCAGGCCATGACAACCCTTGTGCTTACCTTTGCATCTACAGTAGCAATGAAATTGGCCTAGAATTTTAAAGATCCTTCTTATTTTGCTTCCCATTTGAAATAATCAGGACATTTCCTTATCTCCACCACACACAAACTCAGAGCAATCAATGTAATTTATGCCATGAGCTGATCTACAGCCTTTTAATAAAAGTCTACCAGGTTTTGATCTCTCTGTCCCACCTTCTCATTCACCATTTTCCTTACTGCATTCAAGCCTTCATTTTCTCTTCTCCCTCTCTGTCACGTATTAGTTAACCTCTTCATTCAGAATTATTCCCTCTTATATCCTTCCTGGACTATCGCCCTCATACCACATCACTTCCCTCTGATCTACATTACAAGGTCTGATGAAATCCAGCAAACACTTTCCCAGCCTACCTGGTGTTTCACCGATTTATTCTCCGGCCTCTCAAACACTGAACTTTGCTCTTCTCTTTTATATATTTCACCTTTTTTGCAGTAGTCCATCCTTTACTTCCCCAGAGAGTGACAGACACACACCACCCACCATGCCCATTTCGACTCAACTTTTATGAAGTTTACTTCCTTCAGTCTTTCTTACATCCACTCCTTTGTTCATTTATACTGTTTCATAATTCCCAAACCTCCCCATTTCTTCCTCCAAAATTTTATATCTCATAGTCTTCATTTGTATCTGCCTCTTTTTGCTATTACCTTCTTCCTCCAGCTTACCTGCCAACCTGCCTCACCAGAGACTTTCCTTACCTTCAAGAAGGGGTTCCATTCTCTTCCTCGCACTTCAATCTCCTGGAGCCGCTGGACACAATGACTTCCACTAATCAGAGACAATTTTAATTGTCATTATACTCTACCCTTATCCATTTGGCTAAAGCAATATCTGATCTGACAAACATATTTAACCTATCATACATAAATAGATAAGCCTATATGTATGACTGTATCCTAGGAAAATATAACCTCCCACCTCACATTCTCTGCTGGTCTGCCATGTACTCTACAATTCAAATGGTGCTTTTCACCAAAGTGTCTACCTACACCATCTGCTAGCAGTACCTTAAATATCCGACCAACACTAATTACGTCACTCCTCTATACTAATCCTAGAACAGTGTTGACAAATTCTACCAAACAGTAATAAGCCATTTCCTAACAAAATATGCTGGCTTGAACTGCGCAATACACTACCACACTCAACCCAAAGTAGCACATAAAATATTGTACAAGCCACAAAAACAGCCTAGCATTACTAACTTAATACAAACATATATCCCAGCAAGGCAACTTAGATCACAAAATCAAATTTTAATCTCAACACAAAAAATAAACAACCACTATGGAGACTCATTATAATATGTATACTTTATTCAAACACTGTTGAGCAGTTTAGTCCCAGTAGGCCACCGGTCTTTCTTCATAGGAGACACAAGATGGTACTCATACTAAATGGAGACATTCTGGACAGGTCGCCGGAGAAAATTCCCCTACACTTTTTTGGGGAGAATAAAAGTTAAGATAATGTGATGTAAAGAAGATAGATATGTTGATTTATACGTAAATATTACATATGCTGATTTAACGTAAAAGAACAAGGAAGCTTTGTGTAAGTGCCATGAGATCTTTTACATCTGCCTGAGCTCCCAGCGACTCAAGCAGATGGGATCTTTGTTTAACCACTCATGAGGGATGGCACACTCAAGAATATAGCATCCACTAATGCTGCACTGTAATGTCAGACATGGAAAATGAATTACTATTATTATTATTATTTACATTTGTTGACCGGGAGTGTCCAAATGGACGTAGGTCCATTTTTAGCAGAGGCCCGGGGAGTAAATCTTCACAGTTAAAACAAACAGACAGTAGTTACACTGGATTACATAGCGATTAACAATTTAACATAGCAATTAATTACAAACATATTTACAGATGAAGAACATAGTACATCAGTAGACAACTAGAATCTTTATCTGCGAAGTACATAAGAGACATTAACAAATGTTACAATAAGAAGTTCCTGCTGTATAAGTACTAGGCTTATGAGCATCTGAGCTTGCTATAATCATGGTAGTTTATTGGGGTGGAAAGAAAGGTAGTGGTTGGATGGGGTGGGTGATATTAGAGTGGGAGTTGCAAGGGCATAGCCAGCATGTTTTTAGGTGCGCTTTTAGTAAAGTTTTGAAGTGAGTGCATGATGGTACGGAGGTAATTGTGGGTGGGAGAGAGTTCCATAATTTGGCTATGGTGCAAGAGAATAGTGCTTCACCAGCAGAGTTATTGGCTTTAGTGATGTGCAAGTGATTTTTGTTGCTGGATCTTAGTGGTCTGGTGGTGCGATAGGGTTGGAGTAGATTCTGGAGGGATAGGACATTTAGTGGACAGTTTACTAGTTTGTGGGCGAGTAATAGTTGATACCACTGAAGAAGGTGTGGGAGTTCAAGCCAGCCCAGTTCTGCAAGTGAGAAACAGTGGTGACTATGGTAGGATGCCCCTGTGGCGAATTTGGCGATTTTGTTGTAGCAGGTCTCTAGCTTGTTTAGATCGCATTGCCTTAGGTTGGTATATATTGGAGAGGCATAAAGTAGGGTGGAGATAAGGTGGGAATTTGCTATTGAAATCTTTGCTGCTTTGGTGAGAAGTTGCTTATTTCTGCACAACGCTCCTAGATTTTTGTGGACTTTTTTTATGGTCATGGATATGTGAATGTCAAATTTTAGTTTATTGTCTATTTCCACTCCTAGCAATTTGGGGTGTTCATTTGGGTATATAGTAGTGTCTTTTGCTGTGATGTTAAACTGAGAGTTGTTTGAGTATGTTTGGTGGGTTGGAAGATGAGTAGTTTAGTTTTGTTTGGGTTGAGTATTAATTGGGCATCAGATAACCAAGTTTCAACAGAGGAAAATGCTTCCTGTGCGACTTTTTGCAGTTTGGGTAGGGAATGGGCTGAGCAGATGATGGTTGAGTCATCTGCGTATTGTGCAAGTGTGCCATGTTTGGTGGCAGAGGCTAGATTATTGGTGAAAACAGAGAAGAGTAGGGGTCCAAGGATGGATCCCTGGGGAACCCCTATGGAGACAGGTAGTTGGGGAGATATGCCATTCTGCCATACAATGGATTGTTGGCGGTCAGACAGGTAACTCTGAAACCAGTTGGTGACTGATTGAGAGAAGGATAGGTTATTAAAGACAGAGATGAGTTGTTTGTGTGGGACCATGTCAAATGCTTTAGATAGGTCTAGGAAAGTAGCAGAGGAGGGATAGCCATTGTTTTTATGCTGAAGGATAGTGTTAGTAAAGGAGAGTAAGGCAGTGGTGGTGCTATGGTTTGGTCGGAAACCATGCTGAGTATTGGAAAGGAGGTTGTTAGTAAGGAGGTAGTCTGAGACCTGAGAATGTATGCATCTCTCTAGTATTTTGGAGAGTGGAGAGAGAATAGCTATGGGGCGGTAACTGGTTAGTTCTGTGGAGGGGCCGCCTTTGTGGAGGGGAATTATATGTGATACTTTCCACAGTGTGGGAACATAACTTTCTGACAGAGATTGGTTAATCAAGTTGGATACTGGGTAGGCCAGAGCATCAGCTGCGATTTGTAGGTATTCACTTGGGAGGTTGTCTGCTGCTAATTTGGTGGGCTTAAGTTTAGTTAAGAGTTTTTTTTATGTTGGAGGTAGATACAGGAGAAAAAGAGAAGGCAGTGGGGAGATTAATAGTTGAAGGTGTGGGTTGGAGGGGAGGGGGTTTGTGTTGTTTAGCTAGTGATAGTATGGTTTGTGTGAAGTGTGTGTTGAATGAGGTAGCAATATTTTGGAGGGGTAAGGGATGTTAGGAGGAGGGGTACTGACTTTACCTGGGTGGAAGATGGAATTTATGGGGGACCAGAATTGTTTGGGGCTGTGTTGTGAGGAGTCTAGGGCAGACTGGCAGTATTGGAATTTGTCCTGTTTTATTAGCTTTTTAACTCTACTGCGTAATTCTAGGAATTTCTGTCTAGTTGAGGGGGTTTTGGTTTTGCGCTAGTGCTCCCAGGCTTTATCCCCGTTTTTCATTTCTGACTTAGTGGTTTTCTGCAGCCATGGGGGGTGGGGTGGGGGGGGGTTGTGATTTCGTTCTGGAAAGTCTTATGGGGGCATGGTAATTAAGGATGCTCAGGAAGGTAGTATTAAAAAATTCAACTGCGTCATCAAGACTGAGGTACTTTAGGGGATGCCAGTTACATTCTTTGAGGGATGAGATGAATGAGAGTGGGTTAAAGTTTAGTTTTTTACGTATTTGACGGTAGATGACAGGTTTAGCTTGGTATAGGTATTTTTTGAGTAGGAATGTTGGGGAGTGATCACTGAGGCTATCTGATAAGCAGCCTGTTATATATGACTGGGGGCTCTTACGGACTAGTATCCAATCCAGGGTAGTGTGCTTGCTGGAGTTTTTATTTATCCTGGTTGGCGACTGTATCCAATTACACGGTGTGGGAATAAAACCTATAGTACTGTGATCTTCCAGTAACCAAGGCAAGTAAGTTTGTTAAACTTCTGACACTGCATAACAAAACAATGAAACAATTCCTACTGAGATAGGACTTGTAATAAAACACAACACACTCCTAGAACATTTAAAATCATATCTATTTGCCAAACAGTTCTGTTCCTGTACTATACCTTCACAGGTAAGAACAGAGCACCCATCCCCTAATCTCCAAACTTCTGTATTCAAGAACTTTACTGCTAAACTTAATAAATCTGTCTAGTGAAGGAGATTTACTTCTATCTCTATAAAACATTACTCACAATATTGTGTTTATATTGTGCTATCCACATAGCACTAATCTATATCTTAGAACTTCACTCCATATTCTCCAGTACTTGAAATACTCTATTCTCAGTTTTGCTACTCTCTTCCAATTTAATTAAAATGCCACTGTTTACATGGATCACAGAAAATACAGTTGAGTAGGAGCTGACCATAACAGTGGATGTTCTACTGATTACTACTGCAGTATTCTAAATAGATAGATTATCATGCCAAAGTAGCCCGATATCCAGTCAGTGTATCAGCCCGATATCCAGTCAGTGTATCAAAGCCAAAATTCTCTGGATATCACAGAAGTCTGATGTATGACCTCATCCCGTGGGTGTTAGCATAAATAAGCAGACACATGAGTGTAAGATCCTCAGGGTGTCTAAAACCAGGAGACCATGGAAGGGCCTGAAGACCAAAAAAAAGGAGTAGTCCAGTTAAGGAAGAGAAGTAATTATACCTCTTGGTCCATAACGTGTAGAAGGTCCAAAAAAGGAACAATAGAAAAAAGGGGTGTGGGTGGGGGCATCAATACTGCAACAGTAGCCAGTAGGACATCTACTGTTATGCTAAGTTCTTGCACAAATGTACTATTGGCTTTCCTTGAATCACTGATACAATATTTTAAACAGATGGGTAACTGTCTACTAGACCTAATAGAACAGATCTAGCTAAAGTGGTTCTAGAAATAGCAAATGCATTAGCTCTGTAATGTTTATTAAAGCTGATAACTGAGGACCAGATATAGCTGCATCTAGAATGGATCCGGAATCAATACCTTTGACGAAGGCTACAAATGATTAGACAGCTTTGGTGGAATAAATCTTCACTGATGAAGATGGAGATTTTCCATGAGAATAACAACAAAAGGAGACAGATTTGGAGATCCAGTTGGATATCATTTGGAGACAGGGTTACCCAGCTTACTCTCCTGAAACGAAAACAAAAAGATGGTTGGATTTCCTGAAAGCTTTTGTCCTGTCCAAGTAGAATCTAAGTGGTCTGTGCACATCCAAACAGCAGAGGAGCATTTCATCCCTATTTTGTGGATTAGGGAAAAAGGTAGGTAAATGGATGGTCTGGATGACAGACAATTCATTTACTACCTTGGGCATAAAGAAATGATTAGCTCTTAATGAGATCCTATCCTTGTGAAAGATAAGGATGGGGGAAACACCTATTAAGGCTTGAAGCTCAGAAACTCTTCTAGCAGATGTAAAAGCAGCCAGTAAGACAGACAGTTTTCCAGGTACAGAATTTCAATGGTACAGTGGTTTCTGATTCGAAATGAAGTTTTTCCAGGACAAATTTCAGATCCTATAGTGGACGACCACCCTCCTGGGAGGATTTAGATGCAAGACTCTGTTCAAAAAAATGCCTGACTTCAATCTACAGAGGAAATATGGGTGCAAAGTCATGCAGGCAAAACTAACTAATAAATGTATATTAATGGAAGACTAAGCTAGTCCATTCTTAGGTAACTCAGAAGTAACACAGAGTAGGAGGAATACCTGCTTGAAAAGGGTCCCCTTTCTCTTGAACCACCAGAGAGAACCTCTTTCATTTGGAGATACAAGATTTTCTAGTGGTAAGTTTCCTCACCTTGGAGTACCTGGAGCACATCCTCAGAAAGCTGATGTATAAAATATATCAAAATTCTATCATCCAAAGAGTGAAGTTGAGAGCCTGCAGGTTGGGATGCATTAGCATTCCCTTTTCCTAGGTGAATAAGTCCCCTATGGGAAGTAACTTGTAGTGTTATCCCCTAACTAGGTGGAGAAGGGGAAAAGTACAGTTGTGTCCCACTTACCATAATTATGAATGTTCGAGTAGATCAGTGTTGCCGATTCTTGGGTCTTCCTGCCTGCAGAAGCCTGTGAACATCCAGATTTCCAGAGTCTTTGATCATCAGCTGTCCTTCAGCTTGGGATGATGTAATGTCTAGACAGAGTAAAAAAAGGTCATCCATCAACACCATCTTCAGGTCTTTCTAAGCAGTGAACAAGCAGTCTGATGCCCGAGGACAGCACGAGATCCCCAAATGTCTGAATTTGAGTGCAAAGGGAGGAAAAAGACAGGGGATAGAGAGGGGCTGATGGAGATAGGACTATCTGCAGAGAACTCCTTTAACCCTTGGACCCAGCAAGGGGGAGACAAACACTCAACAGACAGAGGGGTTGCACAGTGGGAGTATATACTGCAACACTGATCTACTCAAACCTCTTCAATTACGGTAAGTTAGACACAACTGTACAATGTTGCAGTACTGACTCTTGGGAGGACTCCCAAAGCTAACAGGTGGGTGGGTATGTCATCTGTATGGCCCTAGGAAATAAGGACAGCAGTAGAGAAACCAGCATTTAGCCCTAGAGACACTGCCTATGTTATAGTGCTTTGTAAAGGTGTGCACCAAGTTCCATGTGGCTGCCTCTAGGATGGCCTTGATAGGGACTCCTTTAAAGAAGGCAGTGGTAGTTGCCCCATGCCTCATAAAAGTAGGCTTTAATATGCTCAGGTAGGTCATTTCCATGGTGTGAGTAAAAGAACTTAATGCCGTTTGCTGCTCATTTTGAAATGTTTTGTTTGGAGACAGGCCTGCCCAGTTCACCCTCTGTGAAAGCCACCAGTAATTGCTCTGCTCTATTAGAGGGTTTTATCCTGTCTAGATAGTACCCAATCTCCTGTGCACATTCAGGGAATGAAGAACTTGCTCTGCCCAGCTTTGTGGATTTCAGAACAAGACTGGTAGGTGGATATCCTGGTTATGGGTAAGTTCAATACTACCTTAGGCATAAAGAATGGGTTTGTTTAAGGGTTACCCTATCCCTGTGAAAGGCAGCGAAAGGTTCTTTACACACGAGGGCTTGTAGCTCTGAAACTCTCCTAAACTCTCCTAGCTGATGTGACCGCTGTAAGAAAAGTGGTCTTCCAGGTGAGATTTTTTAAACAGGCAGTGGCAGGTTCAAAGTGGGGCAAGGTTAGGTTTTCTAAAACAAAATTAGATCCCAGGTAGGAATAGGGTCCCTTTTTGGTGGTCTCAAGTGAATCACCCCTTTTAGGAAAAGTTTCACGAGAGAGTGTGAGAACATAGTTGCAGCACTCTGCAGGAAAACTGATATGGCAGATGCATGTACTTTAATGCGGGAGTAGGAGAGTCCCTATCTAAACAGACCTGATGGATACTGCAAGACTGAGCTGATGTTTGCCTGAAATACCTGAAAAGGGATGGTATTCTTGCTGTAACACCAGATGGAGAATCTTTTCCATTTTGCTAGGTGTGACTTCCTGGTATTGAGTTTCCTTGCTACTCTTAAAATGGAAAGCAAGTCCTTGGGATAGGAGACATTCCTTGTTGTCAAAACCCAATCCTTCAGGCTGTTAACCTGAGGATAGCTAGGAGAGAATGGAAAACAGATCCTTTGGCATGGCTGAGAAGATCCACTTCCTACAGTAGGATACTGAATCTCCCCTCACTAAGTGTCAGGAGGACAGAGATCCAGTGTTGCCGCGGCCAGATGGGGGCCCACAAAGATCATGCTGGGTCTCCCTGACTTATGTTAGTACACTAGGGATCAGGGGCAAGGGTGGGAATGCATACAAGAACCAGTTTGTCCCTGTGAAAGAGAGAGTATCCATTTTCCAAGTCCCTATTTGTTGAGTTCTGGAGTAGAACTTCTGTAGTTGTTTGTTCTGGAGAGAGAGGTGAACAGGTCTATTGAGGTACCACTCACTATAAAGTTAGATCCAGGAAGACCTCTTTCTTCAATATCCATTCATTGGGATCTAGAAAATACCTGCTTAGAGGACTTACCAGTGTATTGTTCTGACCCGGAATATAAGAAGCTATGAAGTTTAGTCCTATTACTTGAGCCAGTATCCAAATCTTCCTTGAAAGTCTGCACAGATGGTAGAAAAGAGTCCCCACATTGCATGTTTATGTACCATATCACTGTGGTGTTGTTTGTCAAGATCTGCAGGGTCCCTGGGCATAAGTTCTGCTGAAAAGCCTTTATAGCCAGGTAGATTGCTAATAGCTCCTTCTGATTTATATGAGATTTTCTCTGCAGAAGAGTCCACACATGCACTTTCAGGGGCCTAACAGCCCCCCCCCCCCCCCCACAAAGCTATGTCTGAACTGTCTGTAATGATAATCTTGTTTGCTTCTAGTAAAGAGAAATTTGCTCCTGGTTTCTGCTGTACTTTATTCCTCTACCACAGGAGCTTGTTTTCCAGTATGGAAGGATAGGCAGTAGGGTTTCCAGAGGTTGAGATTACTGTTCCCTAGCATTTTTCAGGAATCACTGAATTTTTCTCATGTGCAACTTTGCAAATGGGATCATAAGAGTGCAAGCTGCCATGTACCCCACAATCCTCAGGCATTCCCTTGCTGGTATTTGTTGCTTTGGAAGCAGACTGGTCAGCCTATCAAAAAGCAAACTTGTACTGAGGAAGGAAGAAAAAAAGGCTTTCTGCTGCACTGACTCTACAATATCTCTAAGAATGAGAATCCTTGTTTGAGAAAGAGTTTGTGATCTTTAAAGATTTAAAGAGAAGTCTATCTTCCGAAAGCAGTCTATAGTGATCTGCAAGCTGTCTACGGTCTCTGATGTGGATTTTCCCTGAATGAAACAGTCATCTAAGTACAGGGTAAATACGAATTCCCAGAGTTCTACAATGTGCTACCAGAAGAGCCAAACATTTTGTGAAAATTCTGTGAGCACTGGATAGTCCAAATGGTAAAGCACAGACCTGGAAGCAAGAGCCTGATATTATAAATTGTAGGTACATTCTGTGACTGTCTGCTACAGGGGACATGGAGGTAAGCATCTTTTAAGATTAGGGTGAACATGAGGGCATCTTGGAAGATCATATAAGCATTTTGAACTTTGGGATGTTGAGAAACCTGTTTAGCTTTGCAAGGTTCAAGATGGGCCACAAGGTACCCTTCTTTCTTGGGACATGAAAGATCCTTGAGTAGAAGCCTTTTCCCTCTTAACAGAAGAAAAGGATGAATGGATTCTTGGTTAAGAAGTTCCCTCAAGACAAATGGTAAGAGGCTTTCCTGCTCTTTTGGTGGTTTTAGAATGACCAGGAAGAGTGAGATTTCTCTGAACTGGAAGTAATATCCATTTTCTATGATGCTGAGGACCCAATGGTCCCTTGTGATGGTTTTCCATTGGGTTAGAAAGGAGGAGAGTTTTCAAGCCAGAGGTATGGGAGGCTGGAGATGTTCTCTGTGTTGGATATGCACTTTGTAGCTCCCTGTTGTGTGTGACTGTTCTGGTTACCATCTCCTGGACTGTCTGGCTCTCTTGCCATGGGGAGGTCTCCCCTTGTACTGGCTGGGGGGGCAAGGGCTAAGGCTTTGAAAGGTAACTCCTACATTACCTTGGTGTCAGAAACAGATAAAATTCCTCCACAGTTTCTATTTGGTTTCCCTTTTCATCCAGCTTCTAGAAAATATGTTCAACTGGGGGACCGAAAAGGAATGAATTGTCTAGTGGAGCATTCAGTAGTTCAGCCTTACCCTTACTTGAAAGGGGCTGGATCCTGCACCATGCATACTGGTGGATAACAGAACCTGTGTCAGTTGTTGTGCAAGATGAATCTGAAAACATGTAATGCTTCCCTGGCTGTATTCTCAATTTGCTTTGATAAGGATCCATCCACAGTAGATTCTATCTTAGCCAAATTATCTCATTCACTCCAATGGAGCTCAGGAAGTTTGCACTGTAACTTCCAATGGGAAGAGCCTAAGAATTTTGACAGAATCAAATTATGTCCTCATATTTCAAACAAATGTTCACATATCAGGAACTGTATGGGTTATGAAAGAAATAAAAATGGCAAACCCTTCAGTGCAAACTATTTTTATAGTGGTAGCATTCTTTAGGTTCTAGGTCTTAAACTGAATTTTATAAATCACAGTAAACACAGTAACTGCATTTGTAATACTTTGTAAACAACTTAGAATATCTCAGCAACCACTCAAGTTACACACATACTGCCAGCAGCATTTTATTCATCTAGCTGAGCGCTTTCATACAAGGCTAAGGAGTTCTGTCTGTGTTACTTGGTTGTTGAGATATTCCTAGGCTCTCTCTTACTGATGTAGATTCTAGGGGAGTACCTCCATGACCTGAAAATACTCCAACCCCAACAATGCACTGGCCAAACACGCTAAGGAGAGCCCGAACCACAATAAGTTTAAATTCCATATTGTTGACATTGGACAAAGGGTTTCTTCAAGGACCTACAAACTTTATCCTGGAGAAAAGAGGATGAGTGGCAAATTCGGTTAAACGCCAACAGAGGACTGGGACTTAATACTCACATCTCAATTAAATGTATCCTGAACCTCAGGAAGCTCAACCACCACTATTACTACTAATCTGGGAACTTACCTGATTTTCTGTTTTTTTTAATACTTGTAATAAAGCATGTCTTCTGAATCACTAATGCTAACCATTTTTTCTCTCCCCACAGGTGGTTTTATAGACCGAATTTGCTGCAAAAGACTAATTTACTGTGCACCTGAAGTATTACTTGTCCATTTAATTTTTATCCTAATGCCTCCTCATTTTTTACTGCTTATATGTTAACTGAATGTTTTAATTTCTAATTTTTTAAATTTAAGAGCATCTGTACAAGTAGAATGCATTTAGTGGTAGATCTGATGAAGCCACGTAGGTGAAAACGCTCTTAGAAGTAATAGATTGTTTTTTTTCTATTTTTATTCAATTTATTATTTGATCTTGGCTGTAACTGTATCATCAGGGTCACCAGAGATGCATATCGACACATTCGAACAGCAAGGGACACGGGGTAACTTTTACTTGCTAGGAACACACTAATGGTCTCCCATTCATGGAGACTCTTAAGGCCATGTTTATTACAGAGCTATCAACACATTATGTTTTGCAGCTCCCTAATTTCGAACTTATCTGATATTCTTTGGTGTTCTATAGTCTGACAACACCCAAGACCCAGCAACCAACACCCTCTAGAATAGAGCTGCACTTCCAAGACAATGCAAGGACAAAACCGGGGTTTCTAAAGCAAAAGAAGCTGGCAGCAAAAATTATGGCTTATGAGTCATTAAGGTCAAAGACTGAACTAGTTTTATAGTTTTATTCATTAACTGTATCAAGAGGAATATAGGTGTTTTAGGTTGCTTTAAGAAATGAACTCGGATTAGCCCTGGATATAGCAAACGAGAGGAGTATATTAAAAAGGTTTTTTCATATTCACCCCAAACCTCTTGTCAGTGTACGAAAACTCTCATTTTTCCCTTCACTGGACTACTAATTAATTCACCATAGCTTGTTCAGCTCCCTCAAAGAGCACTGACCTACCTGCCCACCACACACAGGATAGGTTTTCCACTCATTTTTCCACCTAACCAGCCATTCTCATGCTCCCTTGGCTTCTCCCGGCTTATCCTCGCCACTTCTTCCCCTAGCCTTTCATGCTCACATTCCCCGCCCCTGCTTAGCCAACCCCTCCCAATCAGGACCAGTCCTTGCTGGACAAGTCTCTCTCCTTCCCGCCTCTCTTACTCCACCCCCCTTTTCTCAGTCCTAGGCCCATCCCCCCCACACACCAATCTGTCTTTCGTCACTTCACTGTTACATACACACTCCCCTATCACATCCACTCCCACGCAATTGGCACCTCCCACTCTTATAAAACCCTCCTCACTCCCACCTTCAGTTACACTCCCACCCACTGTTTGCCATTCTACCAATCAAACAATAATTCCCACGGTTATTGATTGGCAATGCCCCTTGCGGTCGTCAAATCCCTTCCCCTCCTGCCGTTCTGTCACCGCCCTTTATTACACACAACTTGTGTCACTCACATCCACAGTACTCCAGCAATTATGTTAAAACACACCGGATCCCACTCATTCCCTCTTGCTCCTTATTGGTCCACCTAATACAAGTTTATTTCAACATACCTTCCCAGCCTGACTGCCCTCCCATCCTGGGCTCACTAGTTAGTCACACACTCCATTTTCAACTAAAAGCAGGTCTCGTTTTCCCCCGTGATTTCAGGCTCCCTTTCCCGGTTACTAAGGTGACAAGCCAGCATGTAGGTTGATCAATGTTGCAAAAGCATTTAGATGGTGTTTTGTTACGAACAGTTGCATACACAATATGATTAATTCAAGTGTAGTAAATAAATGCTTAAATACTTGAATTTGCATGACCGCACAACTTCATTTACTGTAAACAATTTATAAAGTCTGGATTGCTTGAATTAAAAAATGTATTTCGTACTGCGCTTATCTACGATGGACAATAAAAGAGAGTATTTGACCCACATGGTTTTGTTTGACTTTTTTAGCATTTTTCATAAAGTAGATTAATTAAAAAACTTTCAAAAGATCATTATTAACTAATTAAGGATGGAGTACCATAAGGGATCTAGCTCTGTCCTGCCTCAGCCCACTCAGTTAACGTTTGTTTGCATTACTGGCAGTTTTGTAGAAACCCCAGTAATTTTCTCCTCGACTAAGTCTGGATCCTGCAACCGAGAAAAATATGATCCTAAGAAGGAGTCAAAAATGACTTCTGGAAATTTACAATAAACCCCAGGCTTTGCAAAAAAGAAATTGCGAAGTATAGATATTGAAGCAGGTCCACTTGAGAGGAGGCCTGAAGAAGCAGGTCATCCAAGTAAGGAAAAACCTGTATCTCCCTTAGCCTGCAGAAAGCAATCACAGGAGCGATACATTTGGTGAAGACCCTTGGGGCAGTACAGAGGCAAAAGAGCAAAACAAAGAACTGAAAATACCAGGAAGCAATAGAGAAATGCAAAAACTTCCTGAAAAGGGGATGAATAAGAATATGTAGATTAGCATCCTAGAGATTCAGGGAAACTAGAAAAGCTTGAGGAATTAGCAGAGGAAACAGGGTTTGAAGGGAAAGCATCTGAAAGAAAATGACCTTCAAAAAGGTATTTAGCTGGGAAAGGTCCAGAATGGGTTTTCAGGTGCCTTCTTTACTGGGGATAAAGAACATTCTGGAGTAAACCCCTTCCCCCTCTGAGAAATTGGAACTTCTTGAACTTGAATTGTCCCTTGAGCCAGCAGGCCCTGAAGTACCCCTGGAAAAAAAGGGAATTTGTTCCGGAGGTGGCTGAGGAATGCCCAAAGGGGGGGGGGGTTCCAAACCATGTAATAACCCTGACAAATTATGGAAAGAACCCAAGAGTCCTGGGTGAACTTTACCCAAAAAAGAAGGGACAGACACAGAGAAAGAGGAATGTGATCGGAAAGAACAGGACAGTCAGACAGCACCTGGTTTGTCAAGAAAAGGAGGCTTCTGAGTCGGAGGGGTTTGGGTAGTCTTAGGAGGAAGAGCCCTTCTAACACATTTCTTTACCTTTGGGGGAGGGCAAAACGGTCTACGAACAAAGGCCGGTTTATTAGGTTAATTCTTTTGAAACTTGGTCAAAGGGGAAACGAAAATGTTTCAATTCCTGTAAGGCCTTGCCTTCTTGCAGGGACTTAAATTCTGCAGCAGCAGCACCAAACAAATGCTTATTGCCCAGAGAAGCATCCATCAGTTTAGCCTCAATATCATCAGGTAATGGCTGAAGTCTGAGTCAGGAATACCTCCTCAAAACAGACCCAAAAGCAGCAGCCCTAGATGAAGCATCAGCTGAATCATGGCTGCATGTAATGGAATGGCGAGCCACTTGGGAGGACAGCCCAAGCAAGGCAAGGGCAGAGGCTTACCCCTCAAAATCAGGAAGATAAGAAATAGCCAAATAGGCCTGAGAGAGAAAGCAAAAAAACACCTAGTCATTTATGTCTGATAGTTAACAGCTTTAAAAGCTAGGGTAGCAGAAGTATACATCATCTTACCCAGTCTCTCTATGGTTCTGCTATCCTAATCAGATGGCAGTAATTTAGTAGAAGGCAACAATCTGGAAGGCTTATCTGAAGCCAGATACACCACTTGTATAGAAACTTACAGTCCCCTCTGGCACTTTATAAAACCTATCAGGTTTTTGGGAGCAGGGGTTGAGAGTCATGAGCCTGAGAAGCAGTAGAAAAAGCATCTAGCAAGGCAGCAAGAACTCGAGGAACAGCAGAGGGTCTAGGAAACTCCATTTGCAAAAGCTCATAGTACCTCTTTTGAACATCAGACACTTGAGGACAGTCCCGCTTGAAAAAAGTACACCACTTTGGAAATAGTATCATCAAATGTAACCTCCTCAAAAGGAGAGTCAGGACTGATGGACACTTCTTACATAGAACCATAGTCAAGTGGTGAAGAGATCTAGGAGGAAAAAGTCATATTCTTCATCAGAATCAGCATCCACCTCCTAAGAGGAATCCCGCTCCCTAGGCCTCTTAAGAGGCGCAGAAGACCAGGGGAGGAGCAGTACCCTGTGGTGGCTTGAGAGCCATAAGGAATTTAAACAAGCCTTCATTAAAGTTTTGCTATTCACTCTGAGGAACTCTGGAAGCAGATGAAATATGTTTAACCTTCTACTTCTTTTTGACTGGGACATCAGACTTAAAAAAATGTTTAAGGTTCTGACCCCTGACAACACTCAATGATGGTAGTCGGGACCTCTTCCCTAACTAAAGTTTGAAGAACCCCCAAGGCCCTTCAGTAATAACCAGGCATGGCTCCTCCTGTACATCCGAGGCAGACGTCTGTAAACTCTCCATGGACATGCTTGGCACAGGGTCCATGCCGGCCTCCAAAGTGGTCATGGTAGAGGAATCAGAGAGACCGGACGTTCCTCTGGGCTTTCACCAGCCTCAAGAGAGACATCCGGTGAAAGCGGTACAGCAGAAGAATCAGGCTTAACCTTTTTGGTCTTTTTCTTCGCAGATGGCTGGTCCTCGGGCTAGGAAGACCCTTCCATTGTATCCTTAGCCAATGGTTTAAGTCATTGGTTTTCAAGATAAATCACTAGGGAAAAAAGCAGAATCCTTAACATCTTAGGGACAAAAGACTGACAAATCTTATGAGACGTATGGTAGTGAAAAGCACCTAAACAAAACAAATACAGACTGTGATGGTTTTTATGGGGAATCTATCTCCCACACTGGCACGTCTCTTTTCTGGATGACAAGAAACCCCACAACCAGATTACAAGGCAATGGTAAGATAAAATCAAAAACCCCAACAGGGCACTTATCTGAAAGCAGTAAGACTAGCAGATGACCGGACATTCAGACCAACAATCAAAGATAGTGTGACTGGTGGCAAAGTTCTGAGGACTGGACATCTGGACATCACCTTTAAGGCTTACACAATGCGCGGGGAGCATGTGTGTGACGTATAGTGTACCCTTTACAACCAAAAGGCTTTGGTGTACTGTGGTATACTGGATGGACATCTGGCTGCCCTTGACAGGGGATTCCTATTGTAAAGAATATTGCAACAGTGATACCAAAGGACATTAGTAATTTCAGAAGCGACTGAATTAGATAAAACGACACTTAGCGACTGAATTAGATAACAAAACGACACTTGTAGTTCAATATAAAGAACTGCATGATAATGCATTACAGCAGAATAACCCAAGAATTATACACATTAGGGAAAACAACTTTGGGGGTTACCACCTAGATGACTTATCCAAAACCTTTCAGCAAAAAGGCATAGTGGTGCGGCTTCACAGCACTTGGTTCTCCAGTCAGATTCTCAGCTAGAGTACTTTCTGTACAATGTGTTCGTGCCCTCTCTGTATTTGCATATATTTTTGTGGGGTGCTCTGGTATATGCCAACATCCCAAAGATATTCCTTAGGTGAACTGGTGATCCTTCAAAACTGACCCAGTATACAAATGTGGGTTTATGTCTTAAAACAGTCTGGCAATCTATCCAGATTAGGTTTTTCTGCCTTGCACCCACCTCAAAGTGCTGGGAGAGTTTCTGACTTCCCTACAGCACTGATGTAGATAGAGGTTTACCTTTAAAACGTCGAGGTGCACATCTGTGACAGTCAGATGTGCGAAAGGCCATTTTCAAAAGTTCGTATGAGTAAACTAAAATTTACCAAACTCACAAAAGAGCAAATGCCAGTGTGCATTCGCTCCTGTGAATTCGGCATTCTGAGTGAAGATCACATTACAGTGGAGATTAGTACATGTACCCCTTCCCTCACTGTAGTGTATATAATTAGCAGGGGGTGTAGGGGGGCAGAGCCCCCCCCCCCACATGGGGGGTGCAAGGGGGTTTACCCCCCCTGCATAATGGTCATAGGAGACATAGTGACGGGTATTTTGAACAAAGTTGACTTTCCTGGACTGCCGACATTCTTTGGGTAGTAGATTCGCTCTTCTGAGGATTTGATGGTGCAGTTTCCGACATTTCGAGTCGGGTGCGTGAACAGCTGCACACGTGTGTTGTGACACACTAAAGGTAAACCAGATAAATCATGTAGCAAATAATGAATGAACAACATGGAGGTTAACATCATCATCCATAAATCACAAACTAACATGGAAAATTGTAGTGGTAACTGTCTATGTTATAGTGTGAGTCTACCCCCCCCCCCAAAAAAAAAAAAAAAAAAACAAACCCTCAGCTATTGGCTCCATACAGGCTAATCAGCCAATTTGTTCCCTGGAGGGAATGGGACCCAGGCATTCCTGGCCTAGATGAAAGACTTATGGCTCATTTATTCCTGTCTGAGAATTGATGGACTGGGGGGGGGACCTACCTACCCTCTCCTCTTGCGAGAGCCCTTCCTGTCAGCTCCTCTGACATCTACCATTGATGTCTTCCAAAGGGAAGTGAGATTCTGCAGACTGAGCTTCTACCATCTGTGTAATGTTCTAGAGACCATAGTAGAACAGGAATATGGTAGATACAGAAGACTGTAAAGATAGCAAAAATGATATGAGAACATATTGCCACCTCTGAATATATACTTACAGAAAGAGAAAACCCACACAAATTTCAGCCTCCAAAATTAGAATGGACATACAAAAGCAACCATCTTAATGCGAGCAACATGCAGAACAGAAGAAATTATTCACTGGAACTTAAAGGTGACAAACTCGGTAAAGCTGAAGAAGGAGGAGGTTACCACATTATTAAGAAGATGGTGGATTAATGGAATACAGTGCCAGGCAGACACCAGTGTACATTGAGCTACAGCTTGTCTGCGAAGGACATATACATGAGGTAAACATAGAAGGAAAGGCTGGGGCATAATTCAACAAGGCAGATGACTAACGTGATAATTCCAGAAAGTTATCTGGAATGACTTGATCCACTTTGTTCTTCTCATGAAAACATAGTACTGTTTATCTGTAAATGTACCCTCTAAGGAGTTGATGAACACTGTGCAGCCAGAACAGCGATCCTCAAGGAAGACTATTGAACCAGTATTTCAATAAGTGGTGGTCTATTCACAACTTTAATACCCATCCAGTACAAAAACGCAAATGTTATAACATTTCTGAAAGAATCCTTGAAGAAAGACAAGTGCTAGTTACTTCATTATTTAAATTATTAAAAGGTCCTAAGTGGTAATGATAACACAGCAAGTATTTTATATTCCCACATCTATGACAGACCAACATGCCATCTTTTAAATTCAGAGCAATAACACAAAGAATTAATTCTCACCTCTAAGGTCATTGGCACATTCTGCTTGCGGACATTGTAGTTGTGCTGATCCGTATTAAGCATAATAATAGCATATGCCAAGGCAAAACAAGCATCATTACTGGCAAATGGGAAACCATGTACTTTCTGCAAAATATAAACGATTATTTTTCATTAATTTATTCAGATTTGTCAAATATATAGTCCTCCATACATACATCCTACCTCATGGGCAATCTATGCAAATAAACCTGAACTTCAAAACATTTACAAAGAACTGCAAACAAATATCAACATAGCAGTACGGTTAAAGATAACTTGCAGCTAAATTATAGCAAATCACACAATAACCAAATGTAATAAAGTCTCACATAAAAGGCAGTCAATGTCAGCTTTTTTGTATTTTTTTAAATTCTGGAAGCAGCGTGTTCTTCAATAAAACAAAGGCTAATTTATTTAACAGAGTTTTACATGGTTACATTTTCTGATTTACTTCTTGGGATTTGATGAAGTCATCACAATGTTCAGTTCTGTGAGACACTCAAAGTAGCAGATTATAATGTATGAGTAACAAATATAACAAAAGGGTTTCTACTTAAAAACATATCCAGCCGTCATCTGGCCTGATTTTTCAGGCAAAACACATCACTCTGCTAACAGGTTAATGTCACAAGGAATACTTAACTTACATCTACTATAAATGCAGATTTCTGAGGGTTTCACATTCAGAAAAACATTCATCCTGTAAATTAATCAAGCCTGTGCAGGAAACCCTTAACTAAATCTTCTCAGCAATCTCCCATGGGTCTGTTCCCTTTTCTTCAAAGAATGCTACTTTCTCAAGGTCCTCAACAGAATGTCTATAAAACAACGGCAAACCTTCAACCCTTCAGTTCCCTTCCACCCTTGACAGAAGAAAAAAGATGCACAGCAAACTGCTGAAAGGAAGAGAACTCTGCAGATGCCTCGGAAAAGGCAGACTACCCTTCAACATGAGGACATATGCCTGCATCCCAGATAAGATATGCAGTGATCTGTGACATCTTTTGATGCTTTTTTTTTGTCGGTAAAAGGAGAACGTACCATATGAAGGGAAAAGCCCCTAGCATTTAGTGTTTCCCTGAAAGTCTAGATCAATGTGTTGAATAACCCCCCCCCCCCCCCCAACCAGGGGAGTCCCAGTTGCAGTCCTAGCCCTTTTCAGTAGCAAGGCATACAAACGTAATGCAGTGAGGGAAGAAATCCCTTAGAGAGCCTCTATCTGTTTCCTCTCTTTCTCATTCCATTAAAGAACTGACCTATGTAAGCTGCGTGTTACGCATGATAGCAGCCTACGCCTCCTGTGGGGAAAAGTGGGTGACTGCTGGTACTGAAAAATGATTCTACACAAATATTTAGCATTATGGGGAGTTGTTCACACAACTGTACCATACTCTTCATACTGAAATGACTGCTGCAGCACATTCCTTGACAAGTAAGAAGCTTCATAAAACAATACCAATTCTAGTTGGAGTAGCAAGTGCAGAGGCAGTTCCAGCAGTTTGAAGTCTTAAGTCTCAAATCTTGCTCTGCTTCTTGACTGGATATCTGATCTACAGAGTTTGGAAAAGGAGTGGATGCTTCAGAAATGCTAGGCATACATAGGATCATAGGAAGTTAACAGGCTGATGGCCCTGGGGGCCCTACAAGCCTAGCCAAGAGTTTATCCACAAAAAAAACCTCAGTCAGCACATGCTACCCCTGTCAATGAGGGACACAGTTGGAACCTCTGGGACAAATTTGTGGTTTCCCATCCACTCATAAAGGATGTGCTTGAAGAGGGTCAGCGAAGTGCTCCATGTATGGGAAGTCTATTCCAGAGATGGGGCAGCCTCTGGGAGACAAACATGTCTCTCCAGCAAGTTTTGTTGATGTCTCATATTAAATTCAGGCCTTTTGAGTGGGTAGTTTGTGAGGAGTTAGACTTATGGATATGGAGCATCTCTAGTAGGGCACGGTCCGAGATCACCTTGCAGGCGAGACACAGATCATCCCTGAGCAATCTGTACGTTACAGAGTAGAGTGATAGTGATATAAGCCTGTCTGCATAGGACAGGTGTTGGAGGCCACGGCTTCTCTTTGTGAGGTATTTCAGTGGCCTTTCCAGTTGGTGCAGATGTTATGAGGCATTATACTCAATTACTGGTCTAATGAGGGAGGAATACAGAGAGATAAATAACCTCCTTTTTTCTGGATGTAATCCCTTTACTTATGAGATGAACCAAGTAAAAGGCTTTTCTGTCCACGACTGCTACATGACGGTCAAATGTGAGGTTATCAACCTGAGTGCTCCGGTCTCTCAACATAGGTTGTGTGCTTAGAGAGTTGCCACTGATGTGGTAATCAGTAGGGGTCATGTTTTGGCCAAATGGTATGATGATACTTTTTTTTTGCATTTAGCTTGGGGCCATGACTTTGGCACCAGTCATTAGTTGCTGTGAGACCCTCTTGCAGTATGTTAACATCATTTGGGAGTCAATGACAGCACCCAATGCACAGTCGCCCACAAACATGGCCAGCCACAGGCCTTTTGCCTTTGCCTGGACCTCTGAGAAATAGATGCCAAACAGTAGGGGTCCCAGGACTGATCTCTGGGGAACTCCACTAGTGACAGGTCTGCTACTGGAGGTGAAGGTGCCTATTTTGACTTTAAGGGTCCTGTCAGTAAACCAGTTGGCCAGTGACCTGATGAGACAGGGATTTATGCCAAGTTGTGTTAGCTTTTCGATGAGTGGGGGACTGTGTCAAAGGCCTTGACCAAGTCAAGGTAAGCTGGTGTGTACTGACTTTCCATCATTCAGGGTCTTGGTGACAGTCTCAAAGAAGTCAACAAGGTTCAACAGGCAAGATCTGCCCCTGACGAATCCGAACTGGGTGGGGTCAAGTGCTTGGAGATTGTCTATGTCCGTGTTTATGAGATCCATAATAATATGCTCCATGGCTTTACAGATCAGACTTCTCAAGGTAATGGGGCGATAGTTTCCAGGTTCAGTAGTGGCACCACCTTTGTCCAAGGGGATGACAATGGCAGTTGTCCACTTTGCTGGAATTAAGCCTGTACTTAGGCTGTGGTTGAACAGGGTCCTCAATGGTGAAGCCAGTTCTTGCTGAAGGTGGTGCAGAATGCATCCTGGGATACTATCAGGTCCCATGAAAGCTGTGTTCTTCGCCTTGGATAGGGCCTGTTAACACTTGATCTACGGAGATGTGAGGTGCGAGACATGTATTGGGGATGTCGAAAGGGCCTTTGAGGGGGACAGGTGGATGAAGTTTGCACTGAATGTATCTGCTAGCAGGTTGGCTAAGTCAACAGGATCAGTGTAAGTGATACTGTTAAGTACTTTTTCGGAACACACCTGGGCTTTGCCACGGACGTTCCTGATGTAACTAAAGACGACTATGGTTTCCCTTTGTTATGGGGACTAGTTTCAATTCATAATTGGCCTTGGAGGTTTTCACTGGTGATCTAATTTGTTTGTTGAGCTAAGAAGGGAGTTTTTCCAATTTGGAATTTGTTCCTTTTTATGCTTGGACAACAGTTTCTTCCTTGTAAAGCCCGTTGATAGAGGATGTCCACCAAACAGATTTGTGTTTCCTTGAGGAGCAGGTTTTAGTTCTATTGGGTATGGCTGAGTCCATGCAGCTGTACAGGTGCTTGTATACTGCATTGGCATACTGTTCAGCATAGCTGTCTGCATCCTCTGAGGGAGGCGTTGGTGTAAATCTACAGATACCCTCGCATAGGAGGTTGTAGTCAGCTTTTGAGATTTTTTTTTTTAAGCTTGATTACAGCTCGTGGGGGGGTTGAATGGGATAAAAACTTCGAATGAGACAGTCCGATGATCTGATCTCACCAGGAAAGAACATACTCTGAGAGTGGTGCAGCAGTCACCCATGTTGGTGAGAACCAAGTTCAGGATGTTATCTCCCCCTGTGGGGGACGAGACGAACTGGTCTAGTGCATTAGAGTTGATGAAGTCGAGGAATCACTGAGAGAGTGCATTAGTGCAAGAATAGTTCACCCAGTCTATGGTGGGGTAGTTGAAGTCACCAAGGATCAGGGTGTTAGGGGGTACCTTGATGGAGTCAAGTAGATCCAGGTAAGAGGAGTGGGTGTCCTGAGTCATGGAGGGGGTCTATACCTAGCTATAACTTGGATGGGTGTCTTGCCAACTGTCAGTTGTTCCTGGAGTAGTTCCAGTGTTTCATGTTGGCAAACCAGTCTGGAGGTGTGCCTGTCCTTAATGAAGAAAGAGACTCCATCACCCTTAGTCTTCCCAACCTCATTTTGGGATCGAAATGTGTGGAATGAGGTATAGCCTGGTAAGGCAGGGGTGCTCTTCATAGCCCTGACCCAAGTTTCTGTGACTGCGCAGGCATCAGCATCTTCCAGTGCAAGGTCCACGTTAAGGCTCCTAGTGTTAACAGCATGACCTTCAATTTGCTTTTTGACAGATTTTTATGTTGGAAGGTTTGTCTTTGGGACATTGCCTAAAAAGACACAATGAGGGAGCGGAGAGCCTTGGCCAGGATCTGGAAAACCCAGTGGTGACAGGTGAAGGCCATCTCTGGTAAAGCATCGAGGCCTGTTGACCATGTCATCCCAGGCAGACAGATACTGGATCCCCTTGGAATGACACCAGAAACTAAGCCAATTGGTAAAGTCAATTATTTTTTTGTTGGTACTGTGGTATCATTCTTAATGAAGGTAGGATGCTGCTTAGGGCTAGGGTCATACCTGCCTGGAACACATACTCAGAGTTCAATCATGCCTCTCCTCATATAGTCCAGGGAGGTATGTTTCAAGTCATTCATACCAACATGTACAATGACAGAGTCGTACTTGTTGTGGAGAGACTTAAGTATGTGCGTGATGTGGCAAATTCTGGCACCAGACAGACAACTGACAATTACCTTCTCCTTGTCAAGCCTGGTGAGGGAGACATCAGTGTGTCTCACAATTGAGTCACCAATGACTAGTGTGTTTGGTTTATTGTTATGCCTTACTGGTTGCGTTTGTGAGACACTGGTGTGTTGTCTGCTGTGTGTGATGCGTTTGGTGTTGTGTGTGGAATGCTTTTGAGTGCGTTTTGGAGGTTTCTGCTGTTTAGGTAAGTTTTTATTAAGGACCTTTTTCATAGGTGTGCGATTGTGCTTGGCTATGTGATGTGAGTGGTGTGGTGTGGTGTTTGTGCTGGCAATCTCCTCTTTGTCAAGAGTAAAACTTAAAGGACAACAATGGGATTCTATTATTAAATGCTCAAATTCTTTTCTCCCAGGGCCTCTGCTGAAAAAGGGCTCTTCAGCTCAGTCAGACAATCCCGGTCAACAAATGTAAAATAAATAAATAAATAAATTTACTGTCCCTGCTATGAACAAACAATATAGCACTTAAAATATTTTACACGTACTGTTTCTCTCCACTAGAACAGTACTTTACTGTACTGTGGTAGTTTCACTTTAAAAAAAACTTTTATCCCACCCTGGAAAAGATTGCTGCAGTCTTCAAATCATTGATGTCATCAAGGCCAATGAATACAGGTAGCTTTCTGGCCAATTCCCTCCCCAAATTAACATCAGCATAGTAAGGTCTTTTGGCTTTTTCCTGGTTAGGGGTCGCCACAGCGGAACTCCGGTCCACTAATGATTGGCAGTAGATTTTTACGTGCTGGCTTGCTGGGCCTAACGCACAACCTTCAACGAATGAATGCCCATTCACGCATGCCACCACACAGAAGACGCTCTGAGAATCGAACGGGCACCGTCGAACTGTGAGGCGACAAGGCTACCGCAGCACCACCACCGCAGTAAATTAACATCAGCATGACGGTCCTAAAAACCCACTCATTCTTTGATGTTACAGTTCCCTGATCCTTCCCCTACCCATACAAAAAGTAAAGGCTAGAACAAGGAAACAGTACACGGAGTCAAGTCTCCTGCTGTGGGCTGTCAATCACAGCAGGTAATAGCTCAAATTACTGTTAGCACTTTGACAGCTAGGGAAATCAGGTGTGAAGGGGGATGGGAGAAGTCAAACTAGTAAAATTCGGGCTTCACAAAAGACTGCAATTTTGCCATTTTAAAAGAAGCAGCAGTAAAAAGCACTTTGAAAGTTTGTTCTGTGGCATTTGCACTGTTTGTGTTTTAAGTAGTCAATGAATGGCATGAAATGTTAAAACTGACTGAGTGAAAGAGTAGTGTATGCATGTAAAATCAATGCAGTGACAGGAGCTTTAGGAAGAAAGAGGTAGGCCTGCATGATGTAATTTTTTACAGACAAGCACTGCATTGTGGGATACCTAGAGGCAGACTGAGCAATCAGAATTACTTCAAGATGCCAGACCCCATGTGGTCAGACGCAGAAATTATGTATAAAAATATTTAAAAACCTATAAATAGTCCCAGAGTGGTGTTAAAATGTAGGAAACACCAAACCATGATGAAACAGACATGTTTTTGAGTCTGCAAGTGTGGTTCACCTTTAAATATAGCTGCAGATGTACTGGCTTGCTTTTGTAGAGTGCAATTGAACTTGTCCCTGCAAAGTTTAGATATTTCTCATATCAGAATATTGTTACAGTTTGCTACTCAACTAGATAAATTTTGTTTCACCACTAATCTCCCATGTTTCCACAGGACAAAGACTACAAGCAACAAGGCTAGCTGTGAAAGTCCTTTGCTCTATCCAGGTAATATCTCATCTGCCTATCATCATCCAGCAAATTCAAAATAATTTTCTCCTTATTCTTAGTCTTGGGCAGGAGACTGGCAGCTGAGACTACCTTTGGCATGAAAGATGAGCTTATTCTCAGGCTGACTTTCTTCTTACAGAGCGAAACAAAATAATTCATACACATCATATCCTACTGTACAGAAATTCTTCAAGCATAAATGATAGACACATAAAGGGTTGTTTTCTATGACAAATATTTCAAAGAGAAGACAGCTGCTGGTCTGAATTGCCCAGCATCAACTTTTTTCTAAGAGAGTCAAGATGGTTCTTCAAGAGGAGCAAAAAAATAAATAACCCCTCGAAGTGTTTCACCAACAAGTGATTACTAAAGGGGTGATGAATCAACAGGCATACGAAGATGGCAACTACATTCAACTTGATAGAATAGTATAACAGCCCTGCTGTGAACAGATCTGACAAGGTTGAAAGTACAAGGTGTACTGCAACAAGAGAAGAATCTTGGCCCATCATTTTGCTCCACACAGAGAATCTCTACAAGTAGGACATCCTTATATTAGTTTTTCTAACACCTTCCTAGAAGTCATTTTGAAACTGATGTATTTAGGTGCTACTTGTAGATGACAGTCAAGGTTCAGCTTAGGTTGTCTACTGTTCAAGTGAGCTCTGCTGGTATGTATGTTGCAACACGGGTCAACTCTTATTTTCTTACAAATTCCAAAGCTTACATCACTAATCTGCTAAGGGAGTACAAATACTCTCTTCCTGCTTGCTAGTTGTCAACTGTAGCATTCCTGCCATCCACATGCCCAAAAAATGTCGAGACACATGATTACTGCTAACCCTGAGGGGTCACTTGTTTTGTGGTTGCCACAGTTGGCCCTTAGTATGAGGCGTCACTTACAAGGGACTGGTTGTGCTTGGGTTGTCAAAATAGCAAGCTACTGTTCAACCTTACCTTCCTTGTTCATCAAACTCCTTTTAGATTCAGTCGTGGACCAGAACTTATGGTCTAATTGGTGGGAATGTTGTTCTCAATGCTAGTGTGCCCCAACTTACCAGTGTACCTTCCACAAGTGTGGTCTTCCCAATGGTACAATTAGGACAGCTGAAGCCATATATCACAGTAGTCTGAGGAAGCCACTAGCCATCGTACGGTTTCTGTGGGCATGGTTGTAAAACAAGTCCTCCAAGAACTCTAGCTTTTCTAAGGGCAAGTATACCTGGCACTTCACCATGCAGATTCAATGCCTCACCCTTAAAATCCCTGGCTAAAGCCCCCACCTGTTATATGATTTTGTCCTGATATTTTGCCATGTGTGGATCTCACAAATGACTTACCTAAAGACAAGCAAGGTAGATGTGCAGATTTATGTTTACCAAACATGCCCATGTGATTCTACTTTTCCTATCATTCAAGAGGCTATCGGAGGGGGGGGGGGTTGGTTGGTATTAAATGTAATCCCTCACCCAAATCCAGACAGATAGTGACTGGGTCCTACACAGTCTAGCCATTTCTTTGGAGAGAGAGTGGGAGCAAGGAGCTGGGAATCTGGCTCAGAAAAGTTGCCAAGAAGGCATCCTGAACAAGCTCAAATACACTAGCTTGGGTTCTGCCAAACCCAAGAGGTCTAGAAACCTCTTCTTTGTATCTAATATTTCCTAGGCTTCTCATATGAAATGTTTTCTCATTAAGTGGAGAGTCTCTCCAAATGAGACGCCCACCCCAAGAAAACAAGAGATTGTTTCTTTATCATGTGAATTATAACTAAGTAGACTAGGTAAGTGAAAGTTAAGCACATACCATAAAGTACACTTGTGTTGGGAACTTAGCGTAACTATAGATGTTTTAATATAGTCATTGTTACTGCCACCATTTCTGAGATTCTTGTCTGCAAGAAGCCCAAAGTGTGGCCCAACTTCCAGAGTTCTTCCTTCTCCCTACCTGCCTCAGTCTACTCCCTCCCACTCAGATTTCAGGGCACTAAAAGTAGAAAGAAGAACATCCAGGTGATGGCATCTTCAAATCTGTATTGCCCTGGCTTGGAAAGAAGCTTCTCCTAGGCACCAGAATTCTAGAAGGCAATGACTCACTCATGGGCAATCGTCTGCCTTTACATGTTCAAGGCAGTGTCAGAAAAAGAAGGGTGTCTAGTGGTAAAAGTGATATAACCCCAGGACGCCGCACAGGGAAACAAAACTGGATGGTGGGAAGAAATAGGGACTGCAACAATGAGTGTTACAATGAAAACAGAACAGGTGTTAGGAACTTACCATAACTGTACATGTCTGAGTGCATTCGCTGTTGCAGTACATCACTTCTTGGAAGACTCACAGGGCATAAGGACCAGAAAGTGGCTATATTTGACTGTGTTAAAAAAGAGGGAGACCCTGAAGGATGGCCAAGGCGAAACATGGCCTTGGCCCTGTATGCAAAGTCTAAACTGTATTGCTTGGAAAAAGTATGGACAGAAGACCAGGTTGCTACTTCCAAAAATGGACTGGGTACTTACATCCCTGTGCAAGATTGTGTTGCCTGTAATGTTTCCACCTGAATGCAATTTGACATGATCTTGCACAAACTTCTATGGAAAAAGAAGCAAAAGCAACTAGAGTGAGCAAACAATTCTGAAAAGTTTATTAGCAGGCTTTTTGCCCACTGTTGTGTGACCTTGGAGTTGATATATGGTGTGCCCCCCCCCCACATGAGTAGTGCGGGGGGGGGGGTTGCTCCATGCAAAAGAAAATTTATTGCAATGTTTGCTCAAGGTAGTTTTGGTGAACTGTTTTTAATTTATTTCTTTCACTGAAATTACCTTCAGCAATTCAGCATGAATCCAACTTCTCACACTGCCTCTAGCAAAGGAGGCAAACGATCTGACTTGCCAATTACCTCAGTTCTCTCCACATAAAACTGCACTTATCTATGCACATCCAAGGAATGTAATATTCTTTTCTTTTTGGTTTGGGGCTTTTTCTAGAACATCTGTTATTAAAGCATCACATTTTAAGTTGCAACATGTGTTCACATACATTAAAAGAAAAAAAAACAACAGTTTCCATTATTACCATCATGCAGTGCATATTTTTTAACAACTTTCATTCACTTCATAATTATATAAATTTCTCAAATCCTGCCTTCCTTTAAACCTCACTCCTCCTAAGCATTATTCTACATTTAGATAACACTGATACCCTTAAGAAAGGCAAATGTTCTCCAGCAGGGTATCAATGAACAGATAACACCTACTAAAAAAAGTCTGCTGTTTGCTGCCATGAAGTGGGGACGGAAAAAAAAAGCAGTAAAAGGCCACCATTTTTTTCATTCATTAGATGTGTCATAGCTGTTTAATAAGCATAAAACAAAAAAGTAAAAAGAAAACAAAAATACAAGTACAAAATGTAACAGCTGCAGCAGTTACAAGGATTTACCATTTTACTTTCACCTTGGCTAAGCTTGACTTAAAAAAGAAAACGTGGTGAAAAAATAATGAAAAAAGTAATGCAATTACTTAAAAATACTTCACATTTACTTACTGATGAGCCTCTGTATGTGACAGCAAGTGAGTGAGGGGGTGGGGGGAGTGGCACTGTGTGTGCGCCTGCACATGTGTGTGTGTGTGTGACATTTTAGATGTAAAATGCTTCCTCCACAATAACTACATATACTACAGAAACTGACAAAAAATTAGATTAACTATTTTACATCAAAAAGATATATATAAAAAATTACACACAAAAAATATGACAGTCCATTATCTAAGCGCAATAATGTTCTCCAGGATAGGCACTATAGGGGAAACAGACCTGTCTGCAGACAGACGCACACACCTGAGTGGTCAGTTACTTCTCCAATAACAACCACTTTGTCAGGCATTATTGTTTGTGTATTGTTCCCAGAAATTCCATCTAATCCTATGAAATTTGCTCCTTTCTTTTTCTAAAGATCCCAACTCCAGTGCATTTCACTCCTTTACTAGATTGAAAACATCCATAATAATCACTTTAGATTTTGATTTCCATTTTCTAGTAATTTCTTTTTTTCCGGTTGGTAATAGCATTAAGCTTAGAAATTATTACTTCTAGGTGATTCAAATCCTATATTCTACCTCAAAACAATAATTTCTTTAGTTACTAACATTTGTTTCCCCAACATTTCTGTCAAAATACTCAGTGGAAATTTGGGAAATCTAACAACTCATTACATTCCCTAAAAACAATCTCAATTTCTTTTTCTCCAACATATCTCCAACATTTGCTATCTCCCGGAAGAAAAAAATCTTCTTAATATACCTGGGGTATAAAAATACTTATAAACACTTCACACAAAAATCCTAAACCTTCTGGACCTTGTTGCATGCTTGGGAGCCCTACAGATTTCTTCTCACTGTTCTTTTTTAAATTGTCTTTTTTGTTCGCTCTTCCAAATTTTCCAATTTTCTGTAATTACTTTGATAGTTAATATGCAATATTTTATACAGCCAACTAACTATTTTTAACAGTATCTTCTACTCCAGACTGAACTAAAAAGTATACTGCAGATTACCTTTAATATTAGCACTCTCATATCCATTTTCTCTTTGCCTATACTCTATTAATCCCTGTCAAAGAAGAACCTGTTGTTCTCACTTCTGCTTAGCCTCAACTTCACTGTATTATCTTTCCCTCCTGAGTTATTCCCAATACAATGATTCCTTTGCTAGTTTCTTCCAAATAAATTTAAGTGCCCCTTATACCCCTACCTGCAGGCATCCATACTGGTAATTTTTTTCTAAATTCCCGTACTGACTTAAATCTTAAAATATTTTCTGGTATAATATTCTGGTCTGGTTGTTACTACTCTCCTTGTGGACTTGTATCAATAATCCTACTTTATCTCTCAAATGGCTCCCACTATTTCATCATCATCCCTTACCGCCTTGACTTACAACATGCAAGAGTCATGCACAAGAGCTTTAACTACTTTTATTTAAAATACCCTTTAACTCAAGTAATCCTAAACCAACTTGTTCTATGGGGAGAATCAACTTATTCCACTTTTCTTTTGTCCTCTTTCCCTAACTAATAAATCCATTCAACTTTGTATTGTCATTTACAACCTCTCCATGGGTTAAGACTGCATTTAAGACTAAGGGACTAAAACACTAACTGCTTGGATCTTACTATCCATAATCAAGAGCGTCCAATTTCTTAAAGTGTCATATTATCTGCTGTTTAATCTCTTTCCGCACATCTTTAGCTACATCTTTATAGCCACAAACTACTTGAAACAGTCTCAAAATATTCCATAAGCAGCAAACATTTTTAAATATAAAGCAAATAAAAGTGGGGAAAGACGGCATTATGGCCAGGTTCCTACTGCTCAAACTCAGTTTATCAAACAGGAATCTTTCCACTTTAATGCTCTTCTATGACTTTGCCTACATCATTCTTAACCCTATTATCCTATCAAGTAAGCCAAATGCTAACAAATCCCATAGTCATAAAATCCCAGGTGACACTACTGAATATTTTCTTTGCATCAAGACTCACTAACAATGGAGGCATTTTCTTATATTATGCTTCTCTCTGGATCAGAATTCTTCTATTAATACTGTCAAATATTCCCTTTTCTTCACAAAACCACACTGATTCAAATCTATGAACTCTGGTGACACCTTTACCATTCTATTGCCTAGTTTAAACAAATACTTCAAAACCATGGTTTACAACTGAAATGGGTTTACAATATGCTGGATCCGTAAAGTCTTTACCCACTTTTAGTAACACAGCCACCACAGCTTCGTTCTAGTATGGCGGTACTCCCCATTTTAAAATATTGTTCAACAAAGATCGTTATCACTTTCTTCGCTCCTAACTTTCAAATTTCACCAGAAATACAGTCTGTTCCTTGAGATGTCCCTAGTGATTGATTATATGCCACTGCTTTTACCTCACATCTTCCTACTCTAGCCAACAATTGCTGAGCCTCATCTTCTTCTAACCTTTGTTTAATTAAGGCTTCCATAAATATTTCCATTTCAGCCTTTTCTTGGTTCCCTGATTCCTCTACTTTATACAGAGTTTCATAACATTTCCAAAATATCTATAATACATCTAAGATTATAGATTACACTTTACTTTTCTTGTCATAGGCTACCTAGTTAGGCTACAACTATTTTTACTTAATGTTGCCTAAGTCATCATGATAAAAGTTTGTTGTGTTCTAGAGTGGTTATCAAAAAAAATTGTGCATATTCTCCAAATATTCCCTTTTACCTTCTTATTAAGTGAAATTCCCCCTCTTGTGCAATACTTTTAACCTTTGTTAACCCGTCTAAATACTTCACATATTTTCTTCTCCTTATATCTGTCTCTTACTTCTACAACATTTTTAAACCTCATTTTCATTTTATTTTACTTGCTAGATATCCCTTCTAAAGTAATTTCTGTCTTCTGCAAAAATTCTCAAATCATATCCATGACCCAATTCTTAAATTCCTCTTTTTGCAATAGTTTAGGAAAGTAGAAGTCTCTCATTTTTACATCATTATCCTGCATCTTTACCACAGATTTTTATTGGTGCACAATCTCGTACAATTATTGGGCAAGTCTCAAAGTTTTCAATTAAATATATATGCACTAATGAAATATAAACTTCTATCCAGTGTAGCACAGTTATAGTTTCTTGGGGATTATTACATAAATTCTGAACTTCTGCTACGAAATTCACATCTTCCATGTCAAATATTCTCATATACATCTTCAGAAATCTTCCTTTTGTCATACTTTCCCTTTCTAGGTCTCCCTTGATATATACTCAGTACTGTAAAGCAAGTTCCAGTTCCCTGCATAAATAATTTTCATTGCTGAAAACATATTTTCCTCCAAAATTTCCTGAGCTCCATAACAGCAGTTTTAAGTGGACTATAAATACCTGCCAGTGTAGTCTTCCTTCCCTGTCAATAACTCTTACTACCACAAATCCATCATTATTATTATTTTTAATTCTTCCATCTCTACATCTCTACCGGGGCCCCTCTCAGTCAGTATTGCACTCCTTTTCCTTTGTCACTGATAGTTTGTTGAATGTCAAAAGTTTATTCTTTGTCATATTCACATACTCACTTCTATATAAACAACTCTCCTGTAACATTGCTATTCACAAACTAAAGGTCTTAATACGATTCAATTCTTTCTCATATATTTGCAAGGTCATTTACAGTTTTTGTTAATATTCACAAAGTAGAATTTCATATAAAGTGCCATTACTTCCGTATTACACATGACAATTTCTTTAGATATATTTTCCATCTTTCAGCTTACATGCACACAAAATCTGACAGAATGTTCTTGCATGCATTTGCTGCTTCACACCAATATTTGAACCATACCATATTTTCCCCAGTTTTTCACCTCAACAGAAACATTCAAGAAACAAAAACTTAAATCCATTTAAACACCAGATCCTTTTAACTTTCAGCAAACCAACAAAAATATACATTTTCAAAAAAGGAAGTTTATCCCCTCATACAGCAACAGTTGCTCCACAGGCTTTACTTAATCTAAAGTTCGGATTAATTATGGTAAAGCGCATGACAGAGCCCATGTTCCCACTTAGACAGACTGATGTATGTCCTTATCTCAAATTCCTCTCTCACAACTGAAAAAAAAAAAAACTTGCATGCACACTTTAGCCCAGAACACAATTACTGAACAGAAGATATTTCACTTAGTAATGTTATTTTCACACAAAATAATTTTGCTTCATTTTGCACAAATGCATCCATCAGGTGAAAGCAAGATGGGGAAGCAGAACAGCAGCCAGATCACCTACAAGGATGTTTATGTCAGTTATGAGTCGTCATCCTTATGGTAAGAAAATGGTAGCTATATACTTGCATATCACTGGATCTTTTCATCCTCATATATCCAACAGAACTTGTTGGGGTACTTGAGATGTTTGTTAGATCTGACTCAGCAAAAACTAGTGTTTCAGCCTTGAGCCTCTTTAAATGCAATGCATTCCCACAATGCACCTGACTCAAGTTTCCTCAAATCTCTCTCTCTCTCTCTTTTTTTTTTTTATAAATACAATCCTAAAGAAGCTGAACCAGGTTTGGGGTGGAAACCAGTTGTAAAGCAAGTACTGAGGGAGGTCCATACAGGGAAGTCTGAAATGTCAAAATTGCAGCTGGTGTTGAGAACCCCATCCAACCTAAGGTCAGTGACACAGAAAGGTCCAACATGATGTTAACTTGCACCAGCACTGACAACTCAGAGGTTGTCAAGCACTGCCTGGTCAACTCCAACTAAGACTTGTGTTGAGAGGGCCTTTGAGAGAAGCATAAGGTCCAAATCTTGCAACACCAAAGGTTTGAATGTTAAGGAAACTGATACTGAAATAATACCAATTACATCACTGCCAAAGTGGACCTTGACAAATCTGACCCTGAAGTTCGGTGCTGAAGAGAAGCCCAATAGTGACAACTCTGTGATGAAACTGTCAGCATCAACAGAACTGTCAATGCAAAAGACGGTGACACTACACTGATGCCTGCATCAGCACATCCAAGGTACTCACCAGATTGCCCCTGAAACTTTGGTTGAAGAGGACACACTAGAAAAAATGTCAAACTGAGAGAGTCCCTCTTCACTCTAAAGTCAGACAGAAAGGGAACTGGACCCATTTCCACCTGTAATAAAGTCTTCATAATTTTGTTTCAGTCTGACGGTACAGCAACTCAGTGACTACAAGACAAAGCCACAGACTTACCTGACCTGAAAAACACAGTGAATGGAGGTCTAGAGTAGGAAAACTATCCCAGTTCTGCCTAATCATTCCTGGTGATTGTCTTTCTACAGTGCTAACAACTAATCTAGACACCCCAGTATCACCAGATTAAACCTCAGAATCCACCTGTACTCTTGGTTTCCTGGGGAAAACAGAGCCAGTTTCTCTAGACAGCCTATGCTCTAAAGTTTCTTCCTTCCTTTTATGGTACTCTTCCGTAGACCTGGGTTTAGAAAATTCAGGAGCTGAGTTTTTAAACACTTAAGGAGTAGGCTCCCTACCAGCAAAAGTATCCCCGGGCAGCATAAATTTGAGAATTAACTTACTGCATGAATTAGTAACAGTCTTTCTCGTTCTGTCAAGGGTTTTCCAAATTTCACAGCTGGAGTCCAGATGCATTGTGCCTAAGCATACATCACAAGGAATATTCCTGTCTTGCAGCAAAGGTTTATGTACATGATTACATTTCTTAAAACCAGAAAGCTTTTCCACTTTCACCCTGCAAACTAAGTTGCACACAAGCCCCCAAAACCTTGAAAATACCTAAAACACCTCCCCCAAACTTCCGACCATACCATTACAGCTATGGCATACTCACCTTACCCCCACTCATACTATACTCCATTACAACTACTGTCCCTACTCATATGCCTCTCCACAATGACCATTTTTAGATCATATCTACATTTGCCCATAAAACTTAATGACCCAAAGTCCCCCACTCTACCCCTTCCCACTCCAATCCTTTGTAAACCAGCAATCACAGCCCCATGCAGTCATAGCCAAAACAGTTTTCAAATCATCTCCCCTATCCACTATGTCCCCACACTCCAAAAGACAGCCATGCCTCCAATTCCACAACCTAATGATGTCATACCCAAGAACAATTACTAATATAGCAGTCCAGCTACTACTTGGAGGTGATATTCACCCTAACCCAGGACCAATTGCAAATATAAACAACAGACCGAGCTCCCAATCACCACTTAAACAAAAACTCAATGACTTACTAATACTCGATTTAAACATTCGCTGTATTATGAACAAAACAGAAGAACTGCACTCAGCCATTGCCCTATATGACCCAGACATACTCCTAATAACTGAGACATGGCTTAAACCACATATCAAGGACAACTCCATAACCTTCCCGGATACAACATCTTAAGAGTAGACAGACTACACAAAAAAGGTGGAGGTACAGCCACAGTTTATAAAATCAACTTAAAACTCCAACTTCTCCAACCCCATAAAACGCCGAAACCATAAGTGCCAAACTCCTCATAAATCAGCACAAACACCTAAATATAATAGGTATCTACATACCCCCAGGAGACAACCTAACCACATTAGAGTCAATACTACACTGGGCCTTACACCCTTCTCCCAAGAAACCATAGTCCTAGGCAGTGTTAATATCGACTGGAACTCCATCCACTCTCCAACACCCACCAGCCACATAAACCTATATACTTTTACCCAACTCATTCAATCACCCACACACATTGATAAGTCCTCAAAAAGAGAATCCATACTTGACTGGGTCCTCACAAACCTGCCCTTCAATGTGGAACACTTCCTAACTCTTTAAGTGACCACAATCCCACTTTCATCCTCCAGCATAAACTTAAATCAATTAACCCCCCCTCCCTTCTTCAAACTCATTACCACAAAAACTTCCCCACAGACCACTTCATAGAAGCCTTAGAATCCTGCAACTGGTCTCCCATCAAAACTCTCCGACTAGACTATGCCATAGAATACTTCAACTCTACATTCCTAGGCATCCTCAATTGTCTAGCCCCAATCAAAACAATTAGAATATGCAGCAACCCTGCCCCACGGCTACAAAGCACAACTAGGGCCTTACTAAAAGATAGGGAATAAGGCTTGGAAAACATGGTGCCAACACAGGACACTCACAACTAGGCAAGTACACCTTGAACTCAGAAACAAGGTTAAGAAACAAGTTAAGACTGACAAACAAAATTACTACACTTCCTTACAAAGAAAACTTAGTATCAACCCACAAAAATTCTGGGCCACAATTAACATCATCCTTCAACCTGGTAAAGCAACAATGCCACCACCCAATATAGATGGGTCAAATACACATATAGCCTCCACCTTCAATGACTACTTTACTTCTTCTATTCTTAAACTAATGAACAATACTAACTCCAACAACCTCCTTCAAATTCCCACACAACAGTCTAAGTCTACTCCCTTCTCACTTAAACCAGTACCAATATATAGTATCCAAAAATTCTTAACAAAACTCAAACCAACCACCCTTGCTGCCGACAATCTCCCAGCCAAATACCACCAAATAGCATCTGCAGTTATATCCTAACCAATCACACTACTAATAAATAGATCTATCACTGAACACACTGTTCCAATACTGTGGAAAATCTCCTACATCACCCCCCTCCACAAAGGAGGTACATCCACCAACCTCTACAATTATCGACCCATTGCTATCCTCTCACCACTATCCAAAATCCTAGAAAGATGTATTCACTATCAACTCCTCAACCACCTTCTCTCTAACAACCTCCTATCCAACTCCCAAAATGGCTTCCGCCCATCCCACAGCACCACCACTGCTCTAATTAACTTCACCAACATAATAATAAACACATACAGAAACCAGGGTAATCTTGTCTCCGCCACCTTTCTAGACTTATCCAAAGCCTTCGATACAGTTTCCTACAACAAACTCCTAATCTGCCTCACCGATCTCAACCTTGACAGCCCCATCATACAGTGGTTTAAAAGCTAACTGGACAATCGCCAACAATCTGTCAAATGGACTGACTGCCTATCCCCTCCCCATTACCAGTCACAGTTGGTGTACCCCAAGGCTCCATTCTAGGCCCCCCTTCCTGCTCAACATCTTTACAAATCACCTCAACTCCGCAACTACAGATGCCAAAGTTGTCCAATATGCCGACGATACAACCCTAATCTGCACCACATCCAACATTAAACTTCTACAACAAAAAAACAAATGATCCTTCACTGAACTAGAATATTGGCTTAATTCCCAACTAATATTAAACCCAAAGAAAACACAGCTTATGCTGTTCCACCCTACCAAAACCCAGGATGTTACCTTCTCCATATTCTCAGGTAATAGGACTCTCATCACCCCAGTACCAGAATCTAAGTTACTTGGATTCACCATTGACCAACAACTAAAGTACAACAAACACATATCCCTCACTGTCGCCAAAGTCCACAGAAAGCTAGGGACCCTATATCGCTGTAAATGATACCCAACTTCAGAAGCTAGAATCACCATAGCCAGAACCCACCTGCTAGCAACTGTCTTATATGCATGTCCAGTACTAACAAACCTAAATAAAACTGACCTTAACAAACTCTCCACATGCTATAACAAACTCACCAGATTCGCTGCCAACACCAGTTCACGGTCCCACCACTGCCAATCCCTGAACAAACTACACTGGTTAGAATTCCCAAATTTACTACAATACCACCAACTTAACCTGGCACACCAAATGCTATACTATCCTGAAACAAACACTGCTCTGTCCAGCCTCATAACCTTCTACAACCCTAATAGGCAATTATGATCTACCAATAAAGCCATCCTAGAAAGTGTCCAATGTATAAATAGCTCGAACAACTCCCTCTTCACCAATGAAGTTGCAAAAAAAGTGGAATATCCTGCCTCCTGACCTCAGATTTCAAACATGTACAACCACCTTCAAAATCCAATTAAAATCATACCTACACACCAATCATTTATGCACCCGCAAAGGACATCCCTGAACTCCCAATCTGCTAATGGAGTGTATTTGCAGGAGGACCTCTCTGTTCTCCCACTCTGCTTATGAAGAGTCCACTCAAACAATCTACTGTATTTCTCCCTCTCTCTCTGTACATATTGTAATATTGTTTGCATGCTTATAGTATACTATAACGCTACTTGACTATAGAGTAGTACACTTATTCTTGTATATAATTCCTATGTATTACTGTATTAACCTTTTATGTTTGCAACCTGTGCTATTGATATATATATATATATATATATATACATATATATATATATATATGTGTGTTGTTTATATTCTGTAATTTGTTGGGGGGCTTTTCCCCCAGGACTCAGCTGAAAACGGACACTAGTTGTCCAGTTGGACCATCCTGGTAATCAAATGTTAAATAAATAAATAAATAAACAAACACACATATACAAATACACTAATTCAGTGATGTAAACTATCTGTGATACAAACAAAACCTGCCAGAGGGACTGATATGCGCCTCAAAGGATCCATGCCATATGGAATAAGCTCCTCACCTACATGAAGCAGAGTTCATCCCTGATCTTATTCAAAAGAAATCTTTATCATTTGATGGGAAATCATAAATTCACCCCCAGTCTGGCCCCCAAGTCTTTGATGGACAGAGGTTGACAGTAAGTAAATTAATCCCTAACATACTCACTCCTCCACATAACCCTTTGCTATCTCTTTACTAAGATACCCCACCATATAGGTACCCAATGAACTCCAGGACAAAACTGTGTTGGGTTGCGTGGATAGGTTTGTAAAGACCAAGGAGGCTGTTAGTCAAGTATGAATGATAAATTTATAAAAAGTCCAAAAAAACACTGTTCAAGACTTCTGGTCTGACTTTCACCAAGAAAACAGTTGCCACTATCTTTCCTGTGAGGCTAAAGAAAAATAGGTTAAAAAGCTGACTATAACAAGAATCATGGATCATTAGTTCCCTGACATTTTTGTGGGTGTCTAGATGTTAAGAAGAAAAGGCAGAAAATACAAAGAAATACCACTTGAGAAAAAAATATATAACCATAAAAATCCATGTGGCTACCTCCAGATAAGAGTCTGTTGCAAAAAAAATGGAAGTGTTATCAGCATAAGAAAAAAATACCAATAAAATGAATGGAAAAGTGTTCTAAATAAGTGGAACTCTAGAAGATTATATTGAAACCAGTAACAAAAAGCTGTAAGAGACAGAGGTCACCCTTAGTAAGCATGCAGATGAGCCACAAGAGGTACACAAAAATGAAATAGAAATATGAGGAAAAACATATCTGACCATGAAGCAGCAGAAGTAGAAATGAAGGGAAAAAAATACAGCTTGAGGAAAGAGCCAGAAATGAAAAGGTGAGGTTTATAGAAGTACTACAAAAGACCGAAGATGCTAAATGTATTGCATTTGCAAAACACTTAAGTAAATGGACAGCTATTACATCATGTGGAATACAAATTGAAAGGGCATACTTGAGTTGTCACTCCCAATACAGCATTAAGGAAGAAATCACAACCATTTAAATAGTTAATGTGTGCAGCCTAGACTGCAGGCGATGTAGGGTTAAACACACAAAACCACAAGATTAATGCTTTCCAAATTAAAGGAGAAATGCAATTAGAATAAGTGAACAAACAGGATGAGTGGTCATAAAAAGGTAGACATGCAAGTTGTAGATCTAAAGTTGTTAAAATAAAGACACTAAAATAGTAACTGCAAGTGGCTTGGATATTATAAGAGGTTAGGGGCAGGACCAGTAAGGGAGAAAAAGGGCATATAAAAAAGTAATACATTAAAAGATAATTGAACATAGCCAATAACTAGACAAAGGGAAATTGAACTGCAGAGGTGCATGACTGTTACAAACTGGCAGAAGATGAATAAAATAAAGGGCTTATGGTTAAGTGAGTCATAAAACAAACAAAAAAAAAATGACAGTCCTGTGTGTGTGGGGGTGGGGTGGGGTGGGGGCAAGTATACTGCATGAAGTAACTAACTGCCTCAGTCTTGCAATAGAACATAAAACCAGCAAGGTCAAAATCAGTTGGGGGAGCCAAAAGGATACAATAGCTCACATCTTGGTAAGTTACTGAAAGACAATTTTAATACTGATGTTGTACACAGTTAAAGAAGAAAATGTTATAAAGTGGGAACTTTTTTTTTTTTTTTTGGTGTGGTAGCCTCAACAGTAATAAAAACATGCGGACAGTGAACAATCATTTACACAGTGCAATATTAAGCAGAAACAATTTGGAAACATGCCAGACAACAAAAAAGATGATGGGGGTATTAAAGAAAAAAAAAGAAGTGCAGTAATGGCATTAATAACGGTGGATTTTTCAAGATATTAAAAATGGAAAAAAATCAAAACAAAGTCAAGGAATGTGAATTCCCTCACATACAATATTAAAAGAAATAGGGTGCTACTGTACCCAGGAAAAAACACATTTAACAATGTGGCAGCACATGTATGTAGACCAACAAGAAAGTACAGTTGTGTGCACTTACGACAAATATAGATGTTAGAGTGTATTCACTGTTGCAGTCATCACTTGTGGGGTTATCCCTGCTGTGGTAGCCCTCGGCTGGCCCAAATACCAGAGTCAATGTTTTTCTGTGTCGGCTGCTGTCACTTGCTGACTGACATCAGGTTGTCAAGTGCTATAAAGGAATGTAGCCAACACCATTACATCAGTTTTTCTAGCCCTAACCAGTCACAGACCCAAGTAAATATGGTAAAGTCATCCTGGTGGCTAAAAGTCACCATTAGAAACTTATGTCTCCCTACAGAAAGAAGATATAAGGGGGAAGGAGGGTGGGAAATCCGAACTGCAACAGTGAATACACTTGAACATCTACATTTATGGCAGACACTCAGCATGGCTTCCGTCCTCATCACAGTACTACTTCAGCCCTCCTAGCCTTTACTAACACCATAATCGCAACAATAACTATATATCCTCAGCCCTCTTTTTGAATCTTTCCAAGGCATTCGATATGGTTGATCACCAACTTTTAATCCACACCCTGCAAACATTCTGTCTAGATGCTGGAGCCCTCCAATGGTTTCAATCCTACCTAAATGGTCGACAGCAGGCCGTCCTCCGGCAGAACAAACTCTCTAACCTTCTACCTAACACCCTTGGAGTACCACAAGGCTCTATACTAGGGCCCTTGCTGTTCTCCATCTTCGTTAACGACCTTTATACTGTCATCCCAAAAGTCAGCTGTATCCAATATGCTGATGACTCTACTCTGATTTGCTCAGCCACATCTCCAGAAGAGTTATGGTCAGCTACCCAGACCACCTTTAATACAATAGAAAACTGGCTTTCTGAACATAGTCTGATCCTAAATCCCAAAAAAACTAAAATGCTGTTATTTTCACCAACACGTATGTCTACCGCTTTCACCTTTACCATAAAATCAAATGATGGCACAATAATCTCCCCTGACCCATCTACAAAACTATTAGGTGTCATCATAGACAATAATCTAAAATTTGACCTACATGTTAACCAAACTATCAAAACCATCAATAAAAAACTAGGGTCACTTTACAGAATAAAAGCCTTCCTAACCCCTCCAGCTAAAATTGCCATAGCTCGCTCTCACCTTCTTTCAACCCTTCTGTATGCATCCCTCTACTCTCGAATTTAAACAAGACTGTCCTTAACAAACTCTCAATTTGCTACAACCACATTGCCAGGTTTGCCACCGGGCTGCCTTTTAGGCCACATCATTGCATCAATCTAAATCAGCTTGGGTGGCTTGAACTACCCAGCCTAATCCAGTATAACCAACTGATTATGGCCTATAAAATCCTCTATAATCCGGACAATACTCCTGCACTTAAAAATATTATCACCCCCCTATAACAATCCTAGACCGCTTCGATCCTCTAATAAACTACTAATTAGGACTAGCAAAATTAATAACACAGCCGGTGATTCTCTCTTTGCAAACTCTGTAAGTAGATCCTGGAACTCTCTTCCAGCTGATATTACCTTACTTTCCACCTTAGGTCAATTTAAAACTAGACTCAAACAACATTTGTCACTTAACTGGCTATGTCAATCTATCAAGCCTGGCTAACTCTCTCTAGAATGTGTAAAAATCTGTTAACCAGTTTACTGTGTAATTTAATTTAATCCTGACTTGTGCTCAGGATTAACTGTAACCTGTGGAACTTGTTTAACTTGCTTACTTATGTAATCTCTGTAAATGGTCTATTTGTAATATGTAATGCTGTATCTGCTTACCCTTGGAGCTTTTCTCCCCAGGCCTCCGCTGAAAATGGACATGCATCCAGTTGGACTATCCCGGTCAACAAATGTAAAATAAAAATAAATAAATAAAAGTGTACACAAGTTATTCGTGTTTCACTGTTGCAGTCATCACCTGTGGGAGGATTCCCAAAGCTGAGGAGAGAGGTGGTAGGATTAGTAAGAGACCTAGGAATGGGTCAGCATGCCCTGCAGAACTGCAGAGGCAAACCCTGCTCTAGCATTAGAAAATAGAGGTAGGTGGTAATGCTTGGTAAAGGTATGGACAGAAGTCCAGGTGACAGCTTCCAGGATGTCCATGGTAGGAACTCCTCTGAGGAATGCTGCTGATGTGGAGGCTGCCCTAGTGGAATGGGTTCAAATACACTTAAGGGGGAGTTTCCCATGCAATCTGTAGCAGAAATGGATACAGTATGATATCCATTTGGAAATGGCTTCCCCTCTGCCCCTGGGGCAAAGCTGACAAGTAGTTGGTCTGTTTTCCTGAAGGGTTTAGTATGGTCCAGGTAGTATCTGAGCTGTCTGTGCATGTCTAGTGAGTGCAGAACACCTTCCCCTTGTTCTGAAGGTTATGAAAGAAGGTGGGTAGATGTATGGCCTGGTTAAGAGTAATACTAGATACCACCTTGGGCATAAAGGAGGGATTAGTTCTCAGGGAGACCCTATCTGCATGGAATATGGAGGGCTCAATGGTCATCAGTGCCTGAAGTTCTGAAACCCTTTTGGCTGAGGTGATAGCTAGGAGAAAAGCAGTCTTCCAGGAGTGGTATCTTAGTTCTACTGAAGCAGCAGGTTTGAAGGGTGGTAAGGCTAGTTTTTTCCAAACATAATTCGGGTCCCAGGCTGGAGTGGGTGGCCTTCTGAGAGGTCTGATATTAGAAGTCCCTCTGAGGAATTGTTTACTCAAAAGATGGGAAAACAGGGGCTGTTCTGTAACAAAATGAGCTGAAATGGCTGAGGCGTGGATTGTAAAAGAGGAGAAGGAGAGGCCACTATTAAGAAGCTCTGCTAGGTAGTCCAGGATAAGAAAGATGGAAGGTTGTGAGGTATTGCTCCCTCTGGACTGGCTCCAGAAGCAAAATCTTTTCCATTTTCCTGTGTAAGATTTTCTGGTGCTGGGCCTTCTGGCCTCTGTGATAATGTTTAGGCCCTGTTTGCTTAACAGGGACCCCTTGTTTGCCTTTAGAGTATCAGCCATGCTGAGAGTTTGAGAGTCTGCAGGTATGGGTGCAGCATTTCCCCCCCAACCTGAGTTAAGAGGTCTGAGATCAGGGGAAGCTGCCTGGGAGGCTGTAAGGTCAGGCTGCGCAGTAAGAGGTACCAATGTTGTCTGGGCCAATCTGGAGGAATGAGAATGGCCTTTGGTCTCTCCTCCCTTGTTTTGATTAGTATCTTGGGAATAAAAGGCAGAGAGGGGGAATGGGTGTTTCAGGGGAAGGTCAAGGCATCCACCTTCCAGGCTAGATGGTGATACTCCCTCGTACAGAATTTTTTCAGCTGATGGTTGAGATGCAAAGCAGAGAGATCCACTTCTGGAGTCCCCCACACCTGAGTGATTTGTAAAAAGATTTTTTCTGCTGAGCTGCCATTTGTGGGGGTCCGGTAAGTTTCTGCCTAAGTGGTCTGCCAGGGTGTTGTTGATCCCTCGTAGGTATTGGGCTATTAGGTGTAATCCCATGGAAGAGGTTTTGTCAGCTATAGGTTCATGGCTAGCCTGCACAGAGGTAAGATTGGGTCCCTCCCTGTTTGTTGATGTACCACATTACTGTGGTGGTGTCTGTTTTGATAAGGAGAGCCCCTGGCTTGAGATGAGGTTTGAAGGATGTCAGGGCCTTTTGTACTGCCATTATTTCCTTCTGGTTGATGTGTAAGGGAACTTGATGGGGATCCCAAAGACCTTGGGTGCACCTGACTTCTAGGTGCGTGCCCCAAGCTATGCCTGAGGCGTCGGTGGTAATGTTCTGCCTGGTTGGGTGAAGGAAAGACCCTTGTTCTGGGCACATGCCCTTGGCCACCAGAGAAACTTGGCCCTTATACAGGGGATCAGAGGGTGAGAGGTCTCTAGAGATTGACAGTGCTGACACCAAAGGTTCTTTAGGTACCACTGAAGTTTTCTCATGTGAAGCCTGGCCAGAGGAATTAGAAGGATGCACGATGCCATGTACCCCAAAGGCTTGCAGGAACTTCCTCGTAGTAAGGTGACTTCCGTAAGCCAGCTGGGTAAAGTAGAGAGGCAGGAAGCTCTGCTTTTCTGGGGATAGGAAGGCCATTTGGGATGCTGTGTCCAGCAGTGCTCCAAGAAAATGATCTTCCTGGATTGGTGCTTGCTTTGATTTCTTCTCATTGATGGTGTACCCTAAGGAGGTTAGGAGGGTTTTGAGAAAAAGGACGTGCTTGAGGAGCTTTTCTTTGCAATCTGCCTGAATGAGGCAGTCGTCCAGATAAGGGTAAATCTGTATATTTTTCTGTCTGCAAATGGCTATGGCTGGGGGTAAGCATTTGGTGAATACCCTGGGGCAGCAGATAAGCCAAAGGGTAGCGCAGAGAACTGAAAGTGTTGTGAGCCTGCTCTAAAGTGAATGAATTTCCTGCAGAATTCCTTTATGGGGATGTGGAGGTAGGCATCTTTTACATCTAGGGTAACTAACCAGGCATTTTTTGTCAGCATAGGCAGCAGCTGCTGCAGAGTTGGCATTTTGAATTTGGGAACCACCGGGAAGGTGTTCAGAATGGGTATGACAGTTTGAACTTGTTTCAATGCCTCTGCCCACTGATTTGGAGGTAAGTCTGGGTACCCTCTTGGAATTGGGAGTTCACTGAAGAAGAATATGTATCCCTGAAAAATTATCTTTAAGACCCATTGGTCCTTTGTTACAGAAACCCAATTTTCTTTGCAGAGGGAGAGCCTTCCTCCTAGTTTTTGGTGAGTGAAGAGAGGGCAGAGGGGACGAGGGATTCATTGAGAGTTTTTGCCATAGAGTAATGGCTTAGAACTCCCTGCTTTTGGAGTGGAAGTGGTCCACTGTTGGGCTCTCTGCTATCCCTGGGATAGGATTCTGGGTGGTCTGTCCCTGCGGGGCTTACCTTGCCCCTGTCTGTTAGGTGCAGAAAAGGACCAGTGTTTTGAGGGAAAATTCCTGCTGAATCTAAGAGGTTGTACCTGAAGGAAATCTTTTACTGTTTGTATAGATTTTGCTTTGGCTTCCATCTTTTTAAGTACCTCCTCTTCTTTTACTCCATACAAGTGGTTCTTATCCAAGGGCGCATAAAGTAATTTAGATTTGACATGATCAGTGAGAAGTTGTTCCTTCAACCATCCATGTCTCCTAATGACAGATCCTGACACTGCTGCCCTGCTTGAGGCTTCTAGGGTGTCATATCCACAGTGTAATGAGTGTTTGGCCACTTGACAAGTAGAGTGCAGAAAATCTGCTAACTCTTTCGAATTGGCACAGTCAGGAAAAGTTGAAATCTTTTGTTTAATAGCCCCAAAGTGTGCTGTTGATATTTTAGCATGTGGAACTGACAGTTGAGTGCTCTGATAGCTAAGTTTGCAGAGGTGTATACTTTTTTACCCCATCTGTCCAGAACTCTGGAGTCCTTGTCAGAAGGAATAAGATTCTTTGCAGAACTAGCCTTAGCTCCTTTTGGTCACTGTGTAATGACCTCCAGGTCTGCAGCAGGATTTTTGTACAGGTATTTGTGAGAATCCAGTACTCTGCAATACCTGTCAGGTTTTCTGGGAGCAGGTGGGAGGGCATCAGGAGCTAAGCTGGGTTCATGGAAGACATCATCAACCACCTCTAAGATTGGAGGGATGGCCAAGGGTCTGTACTGGGGCAGGTCTAGAAACTCTCTTAGTCTTTTCTTAGACTGAGGGAAGTCCTGGGATTCCCAGTGTTAATGTTCCCTGAGGGTGTGAAGGGTTTTCCTCAATGGAAAGATCTTCTGGTGGGGAGGCAGAAGGAATGGATTCTTCTGCATCTGAATCTTCATAAGCAGTCAGAGGTTGTTGTTCCTCTTCAAAATCTGAATAATCAGAGTCCTCAAAATCCTATTCTGTCAGTATTTCAGGAGAAAGGTCTCTTTTCCTTTTAGAAGTTGTGACCTGACTACCCCTGATAAGGGTGATAAGATCCGCCGCCATTTTAAGCATTTGGGCTTGGGGTGGTGGAGCAGGAGTAAAATGGTGGTTAGAGGTAGTTTTCCTAGAAATGGCCTTGCTTCTAGGCCTAAGAGTATCCATCGGTCTGAGAGAAACGGTAGTCGGAGAAGGTGTCGGTTTTTGTCTAGATCTGGTAGTGTGAAAAACCTCCTTGGAAGCCGGTGCCGGAGTCGCAGCTCCGGACCCAATCAAGGAAGACAACCAAAGGCTCAGAAGGCAAAGAAGATTTCTGCCGCATCTCGGACTCCGAAAGGGTCTCAGTAGAGGGCTGAAAAGGTATAGAATCAGGCATCAGAGTCTGCGAAGGCGCCTCACTGAATTACGGAGAGCTGACGACCTGCTTAGTCGTAGAGTCGTCGTAAGGCTTAGCCTTGTGTGGTCTGTCTCTGTTTTTATCCTTGCGTTTTTTCAGACTGTCTACGGATTGTTGGCTGACTGACGCCATTTCAGAATGTGAAGACAAAAGATGAAAATACCTGGCTACAATAAGAGCTCTATGACAAATGGTTCTCGTGTTAAAGAGGGTACAGAACCAACAACGGGGAACGTTGTGGTCTGGGCCTAAACAAGTTACACAGTATGAATGGAAGTCTCAGTGTGGTATTTGCTTTCCACAGGCAAGACAATTAACTTTTTCGGATATCTGTTAGTGCAAGAAAAAAGTATCCCCAATGGGGTACTTAGCTTTAGACGTTTTCAGCTGTAATTCAAACTCTGGTAGCGACCGACTAGCACACTTGTGAACTGCTTCTGCTACTGGCTCCACAGCAAAATAGACTGATGTAATGGCGTTGGCTGCCTTCCTTTATAGCACTGACAGCCTCACGTCAGTCAGCAAGTGACAGCAGCCGATGAAGAAAAACATTTACTCTCTTATTCAGGCCGGCCAAGGGCTACCACAGCAGGAATAACCCCACACGTGATGATTGCAACACGAAGAACATCAAAATAATCTAGTCAAAATTCAGAAAGTTATCAATGTGACAGAATGAGAGAGGTAATTATTAGTGGTAAGGTGAGTGCTCATAGTAATTGACAATGAATAAATAGATACCTGAGCAATCAATGCATTGACCAGAGAGCTACTGTATGGATAAGAGAATAACATCTGCAAATATGTATGTGCATCCCTCTCAATACAGAATGAATGGAACTAACAGAGAGTGGAACACAATACACGACAAAAGAACTCTGTGGAGGATCAAGGAAAGCATATATTAGGGAAACAAGGAAGTGTTTCAGCTGTAAACATGAAAATATTAAGGATGGAAGATGCAGCATCAGTGATTGGAAAGAACAAGCAAGGAATACACAATTTTCCCCCAAATATAAGAACTGGGCTACATTTGACAGAGTTTATTTAATAAAGGTTAGAATTCACCCACTATCTCGAACCCTGCATCAAAGCTAATACAATTAGAGAGAAGAAATTGAACATAAGGAGAGAGAGATATTGGCACTTCCCCACATATTTACTGAAGTCAAAAGATTTTAATAAATAAATAGCCTGATTTCTTATGGAACAGATTGGAAAAAAACATTGTACATAGAGGGTAAGATTGTGAGGAAGTGAAACAAAGTAAAAAAAAATACTGTTCAACAAATCAAGAGATATTTGGAAAGCAAATAATTGGAAATATCAAGAAGATTTAGCAAAAATAAAAATATTACAGAACAAGAAAACTACAATGGCTAAATGGAAATAAATTGTTGACTTACATATAGTTAAGCAAGTTTACCAGAAGAGTAGTGAAAAAAAAACTACTATGAGACCACCTCAAAAATGCAAAAGTTCTAATCTTACTGGTGGTGTAGAAGGAAAAGTCTTGACTACAGTTCAATTAGCAGCTTGGGCAATTGATGACATAGATATGGAGGTTCGGTGGTGTGCCTATCATGGGTAGGGAGCATGACTGGTGGCCCTCTTTTGAACTATGGTGGAGAAAGAAAGCCAAAAATGAAGTGTGGGAGACAACTGAGCATTTGTCTCAGCTTTACAGGTTGAGGATGGTACATACTAGAAGTCTCTCCTTATTATCTGCCCAGTCTGGCGTGCAGGGAGGAGGTATCAGACAAGCCAAAAAATAAATGTTAAAGTTAATGGCTAAGAAGTTAAAAGAATAAAAAGTAAAAAGTGGACAAAGCTAATGGACTTCATAACAAAAAATAAATAAATAAATAATAACTAGAACCCTAGCAGACTTCTACAAATGTTCAGGGGATTCTGAGAGATTCTATGAGCAGATCATCCAAGTATGATGGAACCTTTGCACATCTACAAAATGAACAACATCAGAACAACTAGTTCCAAAGGATTTAAATTTTGCTTGTGGCATTTATAAGACATGTTGGTGAGACAGATATGTGTCTCACTGAATCCCACGCTCTGGAACAAGCACCCCATCCATGTGAAGCACAGGCCATCCTTAACTGTATTTAAGCATAACCTTGACCAATGTATGGGAAATCAGAATTTCACACTGGGTCTAGCTCCCCCCCCCCCCCCACATAACCTCCAGAAACTTTCTAACACAAACATACCATCTCTTAATAAATGCCCATGTTACATAATTGGGTTGGATTGCATGGCTAAGCTTATAAAGGCACTGGTAGTCATTAGCCTATTAATGTATGAGCTTATGAGAAAACAATGAAAAATGTACATAATTTATGGATGAAGTTAATTTCCCAAACTGACAGAAAGGGAAGCTGATGAGACACATATTCCACAGAAAAATATGAAGTAAAGCAATACATGCACAAACAACAAACAGGGAAATCACAAGTAGTATAACACGAGAAGTCTGGAAATGGGAAGGCAGAAAATATGGCATACAACATTCAATAAGGTAATGGTGGTGGTGGGGGGGGTATACTGGAGTTTTGGAAAGCAGCAGTAGCAACTATTATTCCTAATGGGGGGAAAGGAGACAACAAACCCTGACTATTAAAGTATTCAGGGGAAGTTTAGTTTTAAGCCCATTAGTCTTTGTACAATGCAGACAGACTGGCATTTGACAACATATATAAAACACTGATGATCTACCAGGACGGAGAACAGACGGCAGGACAGTGTTATTACTTAGCTTAGATGCAATGACTAGGTTCATCTGGCAATAACTTTGAAGTCATTTGTGTTCTCAGAAAAACTTGTACATTTAATCTTGAAGATATATGGAGGACCTGTAGCAAAAACAAAAGTATATTGGGATAAGGCAGGGTTGCCCGCTTTTGCCACTCCTATCTACTCCATACCTGCAGCCACTAACTATGATGATCAGAAACTCAGAAATACAGGGTATAAACAACACAGAGAACAGGAAAAAAGCAATTATTTACAGACAGTGTTACGCTATGTTTGACTAATCTACAATACCTACATGGGTTCCTACAATTGTTTAAGGAATTTCAAATACTTTCAGGATAAAGAAGAGATGAAAGTATAACAAAAGCTCTCTCGGCTAATTACAACTCCACATGTGACTTATGGCAAACATATCCATATGTATGGGGACACGACAGGAAGAAATATTTAGGAATCTGTTGAAAAACAAGCAAGTCATTCTGGCAACAAAAGACACTTGGGAAGAAATGAGATTAAGTACAAAATAATAAGCAAGAAAGTATTAACAATGGACTTGGGCAACAAGATTCAAGCAATAAATAATGTATTGTGCCATGATATTATATACTTGTCAATATTTTTTTTATTCCACCTAAAGAGAAAGTATGGAGTATTAACAAAGAAAATAAAATAATTTATAGGGGAAGGGAAACAAGCGAGATTTAAATAGGAGAAAATACCAATACCAGCAGAGAAGGGCCCAAGAAATTTACTGCAATGGCACACAAGCAGGATCAGAATACCTTTCATCGCCAGAAGAGTATTGTGCAAATGTTAAAATATACCATCTCAAGGCAGTTATGTCAAGACCAAGTCTGAGAAGGAAGATCAAAATATGGGTACTTTAAAACAAGTTACACAAGTATCAAGAAAATTCTTAAATGAAAAAGACGTACACATGGAAAAAGAGACAATGCCAATAGGGAAAGGAGCAGTAGAATTATCTGAAAAAAGAGTGGTAAACTAAATTTTGGGAGCAAGTGGAACGTGGAAGTAAGTTAGCAAGATGGAAAGAAACAAAAGAACAATTTAACTTACAGCAAAGGAAAGTCTTCATCATTCTGAGGCCTAATAGTGAAGTTAAAAAATAAAAGTAGAAAGAGGAAGCAGATTAGCAAAATTCATGACAGAACCCAAAAAGAGGCAGCAAACACTAAGAAGCTCACAAGCAAAGCTTACAGAGCATTGTGGTGGTAGAAAAGTTTATCTGAAAAAATAAAAGCAGAGTGGGAAAACAGAATAATAAAAGAATTAACATGGGGGAAATGAGAAGCAATATACAGGGCACTAATAACTGCTACAAACTCCAGAAGATTTGGAATTTTTGCCAGGCATTGTTTACACACCGATATTTCTATCCCTTTTTTTAATTTCTCCAAATCTTTTGGGTTTCTAATACCATGACAGGAATGGACCCCGCTCCTAAGTCAAAGTACAACTGAAGTTCATAAAATTTGTATTGTTTCAATCTTTGATGTCAGCCAAAGTGCTCTTTGCAGCACCTGCAATGTGCACAGTAAAGACTCATTCTGCAATTCATATGGGGTTACATTTATTGGTAACGTAGCTAAATACGACTGTAGATTCTTTTTTATAAGACCTGCTGTTCCTACTACTATTGGAATTGAGCATCTTTCTTCCACATTGCTGTTGTTTCTGCTTGCAGATCCTGATATTTCATGAATTTGCCTCTCTCTATACGCAAGACACTGTAGTCACTGGGTGTGGCAATTTCAATGATCAATGCTACTTTTGTCTTCTTTTCATGGACCACTATATCCAGTTTTCTAGCATCTATCTATTGAACTGTTGGTAATGGGTGATCCCATGCAATGTAAACCATCATTTTCTATAATGCTTTATGGCTCATGTTTCCAGCGTTTTTCAGCCACTTCAATATCATAATGTTTGCACAATCCTCAGTGCAACTGTCTTGCCACATTATTATGCCTTTCAGTATACAGTTCTCCTGCCATTGGTATGTCACAACCAGCAGAGTTGTGGAACCGTTTTCAATTCGGTTTTACAAAACCTACATTTGTCTGTTTCTTCCACATAGGTTCATAGTTTGGTACTGGGCTATCTGCCCGAAGGCATACATTAACCCAGCCACGTTGTGCAGTATTCACCGCCCCTTTAGTAGTACCCCAGACCCTTGTTCTAGCAGTTAGTACCCTTGGCCCCTATCTAGTAGTGCTGTTGGTGTGATCCCCGGTGTGAATTTTCTGTTACCCATCCACTCATCAAGGTTCCTCTTCAAGAGTGATAGTGAGGGGCTCTGTCTTATGTAGATGTGGACCCTGTTCCATAATAAGGGAAGTCTCCGTGAAGGGAATCTATCCCTCCAGCATGTTCTATTCATTGTTGTGTTGAGGTTTATATCCCTAGAGTGTGTAGCTCAAGTAGATTTGGTTTTGCTAAGATGGTGCATGTTCAACAATTCTGGGTTGGACATGGCTCTGTACATTAGACAGAGATCGCCTCTGAGAAAGCGGTATGCAACAGAGAACAGTCTTAGCTTTTTCAATCGTGCTGCACAGGGCAACTGTTTGAGGCCAGTAATCCTCTTGGTTAGGTACCTCTGTGGTCTCTCCAGCTGCTGGAGATGTCTAGCCAGATACATTCCAATTGGTGCATTGTACTCAATAATGGGTCTGATGAGGGAAGAGTAGAGGGGCACCATTACATCCTTAGATCTTGATGTGAACCCTTTCGTGATCAGATGGGTCACATAGAAGGATACATGTTCAATAGACTTTGTAAACCAGCGTATGTAGCCCATATCTTGGGCCACCGATATTAACCTTTCATCTACTGGTTTGAATTTGCCTCTCCTTAACCATTACTGCATGCGTTCCTGATCAACATGAGATTCTTCCAGAAGTTTTCTATACTTGCAACTATATTTATTCTTTTTCCACATTTTTTGCCTTCTCATCTGGTCATTCACCTTATATTCTTTCTTTTGTTTTTTGGCACATTCAGCTTCTGCCTGTTTTTATCTACATCTGGTTTGATTTCCATTCCAGCTTGATGCCGATATGTTTCTGCTAAATTAAGTGGAGAAGTCATTTTAGATTTATTCTCCTAATGTTTCAAAACTTTCATTACGTTTAGGTCTTGTGAGGTCAGCAGATGTGTGCAGTCTCATGACTGCAGACCTATAAATGTAATCTATTTCAAGGAGGCCCATCCCTCCTTCGGAATGGGGAATATATAATCTTGGTATGCACTGATTTTTATAAATCACTTGGTGAGCATGAAGCATCCTTCTTGTTTTCCTAACTAATCTATCCAGCATGTTTTGTGGCCAGTCAGTCACTCCAAAACTGTAAGTTAGGACAGGAAGAGCAAATTGGTTTACAGCTTGGATTATGTTCCTAGATGTCAAAGCTGTTTTCAGGATTAATTTAAGTCTTCTGAAGTATTCCTTACCAAGTTTTATTTGCATTTGTTCATGTTTTATTGTTGATTCTTCATCAGTTCCCAAACATTTATACATTCCCTCTTGCTCAAGTTCTTTTATATCACATTATTGTCCCAAACTAATGTTTTCTTGGTGTTGCAGTTTTCCTGTTTTAAAGGTTGCTTTTGCACATTTATCAAGACCAAATGACATTCTTATATTATGTGAAAAATTCTGACAACTTGTAGTTGTACTTTCAGTTCCTCATCTGATGAGCTATACAGTTTTAAATTATTGACAAACAGAAATTAGAAATCTTTACACGTTGTTTTCTAGGAGTCAAATCACAGCCATAGCCTAAACTGTTATGTAGACAGCTTAATGGGTTAAGGGCATAACAGAATAGCAGTGGTGACAGTGTCACTCTGGAATATCCCTCTTTGAATTTTTATTCCCTGGGATAATAATTTGCCCTTTATCATGGCTTAATTGCAAAGTGGTCTGCCACTGTTTCATAATCACTGCAATGCAGTCGATCAGTGTAGGGTGTAACTTACACAATTTAAGCACTCTTTTATCTATGAATGTGAGATGCTATTAAATGCTTTACAGTCAATCCATGCCATACTTAGATTCTTCCCTTTTTTACAGTTCTCCACAATGACCTTAACAAATGATCCTTTGTTCCATATGACTTTCTTTTATTGCCCTTGTAGGCTTTTAAAAATGTTCCCTCAGGTGAGTGTCATTGGAAAAGTATGGATAATGAAGGAGTTGAATGAGAGCCTATTTTCTGCCCCCCACAACTAGATAACTTAAAGCAAACATTGCTGGCAGAACCACATCCAGATCATTTTGTACCCTGTGCAAGTCCCACAATTGTTTCCTCATCCACTCAAATTTAAAGAGCACAAAATAAATAATAAAAAAATAATAAAAGAGATCTTCTCTTGAAGAGTTGAGAAAACCCAGAAAAAGCTAAAAAGCTACTCTGCTCTCAAACTATAGTAAGCTGCTTGTTACAAATGTAACAAGCAGCTTGCTACAGTTAATTCACCACACATTTCAGACATGACTGCAAATGCAATATCAGCAGTCAAAGCATGATAGTATTTGCACTCCTGCACCATCAGCACTTGATGGCGCCCGGACAGCTTGCACCTGGGGTTCACCCTGCCCTAGTTACGACTCTGATTCCACGATATGTTAAACCAGATATCTACTGGGAGCGAGAAAAATAAAAAAGCAATAACCAGAAAATGGATAAAAAACTAGAGCTAACAAGTTACAATATAGTAAATAGAATCGAAACGTTTGGACAAATGGATCAAAAGGACAATTTGATCAAGAGAAAGTAAGTTTCACTTAAATAAACTTGTAGTTGCAGTACAAAGAAAGGTGAAAAAAAATGAAAGTAAAGAAAAAGTGGGACCCTAGACGGCAGGCATGAAAATATGTTTGAACAAGTAATTCAATAATGTGAAAATGATGAGAAAGATGCACAAAGAACACAATTACGAAGAAACTAGTCAATGAAACTTGAATGCCACTTGTTAAATGTTTAATAAACACAGTTTGAAATTGCTGAATGTTCATCTAGTTTTACATTTTTTAATTTTTAAACTATCAACATTGTTTCAATAAAGTGCTTTAAAAAAAGACACCACCAAAAATAGGAAAAAACTCACAAAAGATAGACAGAATTAGTAAAGAATACAAACAATTACAATCAGATTTTACAGCAAATACTGAGCAAAGGGAGTGGGTGGAAGGTATACAAACATGGCAAAAAGAGACAGGACTAACGGGGAGAAAGTTGGAAACTCCTAAACTTTTCAAAAGAAGAAAAAATATGAAAAATCTGGTCTGAGAGATGCCAGCAAGGACATGAATGGTCATCAAATAAATCAAACATCTCAAAAAGGGCCAACAACTTTCAGAAGCAAAACTCAGAAGAAATATACCCTAAAACCATTTTTCTATGCAAGTTCAACCAATGGAAAAACAGAGGTGGAGAAGTAGCCTGCACAAAAGCCCTGACTATGGGCCACTTGACCCTAACATGGCTCAGGAGCTTGACAGGCAGAAAGGATGGGCATGATCATTATGGGGAAACATGCACGTTCTGATTTCCTTGGTAGAGCCAGGTAAACAACTGCATGAGTTACCTCTGGGTGGGGGGTCATCCTGCTGAAGTCAGCTCCTTGCAAAAGTGAGAGGTGGTTTAGCCCTGACGTGCACTGCACATCCTGCCCCCAGGGTTTTACTGAGTGTGTGCAAGGAGATGGAATAAAATGCTCTGATAGCAGTTTGACATTGTCTCAGGTTCCTTGATCTCCTCATCTCAGACATGGGTCTGGATTAACTGTGAGGAAGCTAAAGTGGGTCTAGTACACCCTGTGGTGAGGACATGCCCTGGGAGCAGCTGATATTCAGCTGTGTGAAGCCAAAAAGGTCAAAAAGAAGTGCAAAACTAAAACAGAGATCTGGAAAAGGAACAATATGGTACATTTGGGTAAGGGGAAGAGTTTTAGTCTGTAAAACGATTTCAGCACTGAACTGATAGAGCTTGCAGTATCCAGTTCTAAAGTCTTTGAGATGGAAAGAACAGATTATGTCAGATTTCCTAATTCACAGCCCAATGTGGGAGGTAGCCTCCTTGTATTATCCACTCCCATCTGCACATTAGTAAACATTTACATGAAAACTACTACAAACTGCAACGTCTAACACAATGCAATGCAAATTCTGAAACTCATAATTCCCATTCACCAAGCAAGCTTCAGTTATACATCGTTTCCCAGGTTATCAGACATTCCATAACATTTACTCCTTTTCACACAGAGGAGCAAACTGAAGTAATGTCACCTCAGGTTTCGGCATCAATCTCTCAGTCTCAATCAACTGCAACCAATATGGCTCTTCAATTTCTAATATCCGTTTTTTGTTTTTTTGTTTTTTGTCAAAACCAGTCCCACAGGACCATCTTTTGTTTTTTTTTTGTTTTGTTTTTTAACAAACTCTAGTCAGTGCATTCCTTTCATTTAAACAAATTCTGTTTATAAGACTTATGCTCCACCAAAGCCAGCTATTTAATGTACATCATTTGACCAAAGTTCTCAACAGTTTTACTGCTTAGCTCAAAATACTTTTGTTTCAACAGCATAACTACATAACTGCCTCCTAAAAACTTCATGACTATCAACTTCAAAACTATTCAAGTTGCCAGATACATATGACCAGCACAACCAAAATCTGGAATCCTAGTGGAGTTCACACACTGTTTTGTCCAAAGGCTTAGGACAGTGATGACGAACCTGTGACACGTGTCAAAGGTGACACACTAGCATTCACTAAACCAAGTTACCAAATAAATTGAATAAACAAAAATACAAGAAATATGTCACCCTGCACTTATTAAATTCGGCAACAAAAAAGTCAGTAACTGTTGCTAATCAAAACAGTGTAAGAAACCTCTCTGTGTGGAAGATTTTCAGTCCATATATTTCTAGTTAATCACTGTATAGAGTGGCGGTCCTTTATCTTCCCACGTCCCAGTCACTCTAGGGGTCCTGCAAGGATCTATATTAGGCCCATTACTCTTCTCCATCTTTACAAATGACCTTCATTCTGTAATTCCTCAAGCTGACTGTATCCAATACGCTGACGACTCCACACTCATATGCGCTACTGCTTCTCAATCAGAACTTCAGTCACTAACCCAAATGACCTTTAGTACAGTTGAAAACTGGCTCCTACAAAGACGTCTTATCCTTAACCCCAAAAAAACAAAAATGCTACTATTTACCCCCACCCGCAGAACCTCCCCACTTAACTTTACTATTACTTCAAATGATGGAACTATAATATCTCCTGAACTAACCACCAAACTACTCGGGGTACTAATAGATAACAACTTGCCCTTTGAACCTCACATTAATAACACCATAAAAACAGTAAAAGTACAGTTTTGTACCTACCATAAATGTAGATGTTCGAGGATCCACATTGCTGCAGTCCTAACTATTGGGGGTAGTCCGCTGTCCAGTCGGCCCGAATACCAGAGTATATGGCTGACGTCGGTCAGGGCGCATTAGACTGACGTCAGTACGTCAGGGTACTAATGCGCATGACCGACGCCATATCCTCAGTCTTTTCTTGCCCCAGATGTCAGAAGACCCTAAAAAGACAAGGCCCAATATACCTGCACCAAAAATATGTACAATATATACAAAAATATATACAAAAATATCAGCATATAACCTCACCTACACAACCACCCCTAAACACAGAGGGGAAGGAGGGAGGGTAAATTGGACTGCAGCAATGTGGATCCTCGAACATCTACATTTATGGTAGGTACAAAACTGTACTATGTTCTTCATTCCACATTGCTGCAGTCCTAACTATTGGGTAGAATCCCAAAGCAGAGGTAAGGGAGGCTGGCAAATCATAAAGAAGCAGGAGCTGACAACATGCCTTGCAAAATAGCTGTGGCAAAACCAGCCCTAGACTTAGAGTAGAGAGGAAGGTGATAATGCTTAGAGAAAGTATGCACTGAACTCCAAGTAGCTGCCTCCAAAATATCCTTAGTTGCCACCCCCTTAGAAATGCTGTTGAAGTGGCAGTAGCCCTAGTGGAATGAGGCCTAATCCCAGCTGGAATCTCCTTGCCATGATGGGAATAACAAAATGCAATGCAAAACCCAATCCACCTAGAAATAGTTTGTTTTGACACAGGCTTGCCCTGCGAACTCAAAGCAAAAGAAACAAACAACTGCTGAGACTGCCTAAAATCCTTAGTCCTGCTTAAATAATAACGCAATTGCCTGTGTACATCTAAAGTGTGCAAAATCTTTTCCCCTTTATTTTGGGGGTCTGCATAAAAAGTAGGCAAATGAATAGTTTGGTTTAAAGCCACACTAGAAACCACCTTAGGCATAAAGGAAGGATTAGTACGTAATGATACTCTATCCTTATGGAAAATCAAAAGGGCTCTACTGCCATAAGGGCCTGCAACTCAGACACCCTTCTTGCAGAAGTAATAGCCAACAGAAAAGCAGTCTTCCATGACAAGTATTTCAGTTCAGCAGTAGCCGCAGGCTCAAAAGGTTGTAGAGTAAGTTTTTCCAACACAAAATTGAGATCCCAAGCAGGAGTAGGAGCTCTACGTGGGGTCTTATATTCTTTGCCCCTCTAAGAAACTGCTTGAACAAAGGATGCGAAAACAATGGTGGTTCACAATCATAGTGAGCTGAAATTGCTGCAGCATGAATCTTAATGGAAGAGAAGGACAAACCTTTGTCCAATAACTCAGTAAGATATTGAAGAGCCACACTCAAATTAGGCTCAGAAATCTCCAAATTCTTTGCTGTACTCCAAAATAAAAACCTCTTCCATTTTTCTGCGTACACTTTCCTTGTACTAGGTCTTCTTGCTTCCATAATCACATTTAAAACTTGTTGAGGAAGTTGAGACCTGCTGTGTTTCAACACAGAATATGCCAGGCTGTTAGATGAAGAGAGTGAAGCTTGACATTGAGCAGATGACCGTCCTTCTGAGATAACAGATGTGGAATCAAAGGTAAAGGCCATGGAGGCTTCCTTACCAGACTCCTTAGTAGTGGGTACCAGTGTTGCCGAGGCCAATCTGGAGCTATTAAAATCATCCTTGGCTTGTCTTGTCTGACCTTTAAGAGCACCTTTGGAAGAAGAGGCAGAGGTGGAAAGGCATACACATGAAGATTTTTCCAACTGAAAGAAAGAGCATCCACTTTCCAAGCTGTGTGATGAAACCCCTTTGTGCAAAACTTTGGCAGCTGGTGGTTTAGTGGAGAAGCGAACAGATCTATGTCTGGAGTTCCCCATGACACTGTCAATTTCTGAAATACATGAAGATCCAGTTTCCACTCGTGGGGATCCATGATTTGTCTGCTTAACACATCTGCTAAGGAGTTCTGTGCTCCGGCAGAAACCTTGCCTGAAGAGTTAGTTGCAAGCTGAGCAGTCTCCCATAAAATCATTGCTTGCCTGCATAGAGGATAAGAATGTGTTCCCCTTGTTTGTTGATGTACCACATGACAGTTGTGTTGTCTGTTAGAATCAACACCTGCCCTGGAAGAAGTAACTCCTTGAAAGCCATTAATGCAAACTGGACTGCTAACATCTCCTTCATGTTGATATGTAGATGCTGTAGTCTGACAGGCCACTTGTCTTGTATCCACTTTCCATTTAGATGAGCTCCCCAAGCAATGTCCGAGGCATCTGTCGTTAAAATCTGACTCGCCTCTGGCCGGGTCACAGAGAGTCCCTTGTTTAGGTGACATTCCTGAGCCCACCACAAAAATTCTTTTTGAAGGCAAGGTATTATTTGAATGACAGTGTCCAAATCCTGGCAGTGCTGTGTCCATACATTTTGAGATACCATTGCAGCTTCCTCATATGCAGTTTGGCATTGGGAAGCACCAGAATACAAGATGCCATGAACCCTAATGCTTGAAGGACTGTCCTTGCAGTCAGCACGGACTGATGAGATAGTTGATGGAAGTAAAGGGATAGACTCTTTTGTTTGTCCGGGGTTAAAAGGCCATCTGGGCTGCTGTATTCAGTCTCACACCCAGAAAGCACATGTCTTGAGAGGGTACTAGACTGGACTTTATTTCGTTCACAGAATACCCTAGGCATCTTAGCACTGCTATAACATATTCCAGATGCTGTAGAAGGTCTTCCTTTTCTTGAGCCAGAATCAGGCAGTCGTCCAAGTAAGGATAGATTTGAATTCCTTTTAGCCTGAAGTAAGCTATCACTGGAGCCAGAACCTTTGTGAATACTCTGGGCAGTAGATAAGCCAAAGGGCAATGCAGAGAACTGATAATGAGAATTTCCAGCTCGAAAACGCAGATACTTCCTGCAACTTAGTCTTATAGGCACATGAAGGTAAGCTTCCTTGAGATCTAAAGTTACCATCCAGTGATCTTTGCCCAGCAGAGGTAAAAGCTGTTGTAACGCCAACATCTTGAACTTGGGAATGTCCAGATAAGTGTTGAGGATAGATAAATCCAAAATTGGTCTCCACGTGTTCCCCTTCTTTGGTACTAGGAACAGGCGAGAATAAAATCCTAGGCCCCTTTCTGATACAGGGACTGGCTGAATGGCCCCTATTTGGAGTAACAGAGAAATTTGCTTGTGAGCCTCTTTCCTTTGTGGAGGAGGAACGTCTGGCATGCCTTTGAAAGGGGGCAATGTATGGAAATAAAACCTGTAACCGTGGTGAATGATATCCAACACCCATCTGTCTTGAGTAATTAAATCCCAATTTTCTTTGAAAAGAGACAGTCTTCCTCCCAAAGGAGCTGCCAGACGAGAATCTACTGGCAGCTGAAAAGGCAGGTCATTGGGTCTGTTTACGAAAGGACTGACCCCTGCCCTCACCAGAAGTCTGAGCAGGTGAACTGCCTGTTCTAGGCCTAAAAGAACCTTGAGCTCTGCCCCTACCACGTCTAGACCTACCCCCAGACTGGGAATCATAAGCAGGATATGTCCATCCCTTAGTAGGCCAATTTCTACTAAACTTTGGTGGCTGCACCTGCAAAAAATCTTTAACAGTTTGCATAGACTTAGCTTTGTCCTCCATTTTCTTTAAAACTGCTTCCACAGGCGAACCAAACAACACATCAGACTGTAAAGGAGCATCCAAAATCCTTGTCTTAACATGCTCAGCTAAATTCTGATCCCTCAACCAGGCATGCCTGCGAAGAACAGAACTAGTGGCAGCCACCCTCGAGGAGGCCTGTACCGCATCAAAACCACATTGCAAAGAATGCTTACCCACTTGTTCAGACACATGAACTAAATCCAGCAACTCTTTACACTCAATACCTTCCGCCAAAGCATCCACCTTAGATTTCAGTTGTGAAAGGAGATAATTTTGATATTTTAGCATGTGAAACTGACAATTCAACGCCCTCATGGCTAAAGTGGAAGAAGTATACACTTTCTTTCCCCATCTATCCAAAGCCCTTGCCTCTTTATCAGTGGGAACAGGGTTTTTAACCACAGAGGCCTTAACACCTTTAGGTCCCTGAGAAACAGTTTCCAAGTCTGCCCTAGGACTCTTAAAAAGATACTTATGAGCTTCAGGCACCCTATAGTACCTATCAGGTTTAACAGGAGCAGGAGGCAAAGAATCAGGGTTCAGGGAAGCCTCTGCAAAAACATCTTCCACCACATTCAACACAGGAGGTATAGCTAAGGGCCTATGCTGGGGTAAAAACAAGAATTCCCTAAGCCTTTTCCTGGAATCAGAGTAATCCTGGCCTTCCCATTTAAAGTGCTCCCTCATGGAATGCAGAGTCTCTGAAAATGAGAAATCCTCAGGAGGAGAAGCTGTAGGAGTGGAATCATCCACATCAGAATCAGAATAAGGAGGATACTCCTGCAAATCTTCCGCAGAAGACTCAGAAGCCTCTGAACACTGTTCAAAACTATCAAACTCAGGTTCCACCCTAGGCCTCTTATCAGGAGGGGGCATAGAACCTCTAATCATAGTAATCAAATCCTCTGCCATTTTAAGCATTTTTTTCTTAGGCACAGAACCTGAAGTGCTAGGAGAAGCCCCCACTGAAGCTAAACTTGGCCTACCTCTCAAAGAAGTTTTGGAAACAGAAGGAGAGGCTCTAACTAACTTGGGAAGAGAGGGAAGAACAGTTACCTGAGAAGCCCCCTCAGCCTGGCCTACCTCCTGAGAAGGCACATCCTGTAACAGTAAAGTCTCTGCCTGAGACTCCAAAGAAACTCCTGGCAAAACCTCTGGCTCCACTGAGCCTTCTAAAGAACCAACGTCCGGGACTGCCGGTTCATCAACCCTAGGCTTCGCTGTTTTGTCCTTGCGCTTTTTGGACGAAGCGGGCGTCGGAGCATCCGACGGCATTTTATAATTGCAACGCTTCCCAAACACTAACCTGGCACAGTCTAACCTTCTCTTAATAGTGCGTTTGTTAAACCTAGCACAAGAGCGGCATCCAACAACGTCGTGCTCAGGCCCTAAACAAGGTATACACAAGGTATGGTAATCCCTATGAGGTATCTGTTTCCCACAAGAAATACAGTTATTCACTTTTTCTGACATCCGGTTAAATACTGAGGCAAGAAAAAACCAAAATGTTCCCCAACGGGGTACTTAGCCAACTCTGATTCGGTCTGAAACTCCGACTTCAGAAAATTTCAGAACGCCAACCTGCACTCGCAAAACTGCTTCTGCATCGGACCATGCGGCAAAAAAGACTGAGGATATGACGTCGGTCATGCGCATTAGTACCCTGACGTACTGACGTCAGTCTAATGCGCCCTGACCGACGTCAGCCATATACTCTGGTATTCGGGCCGACTGGACAGCGGACTACCCCCAATAGTTAGGACTGCAGCAATGTGGAATGAAGAACATCAAGAAACTAGGTTCCCTCTATAGAATAAAACCCTTTCTTACACCTCCATCCAGGGTTACTATTGCTCGTACCCACCTCATCTCTACCTTGCTCTATGCCTCCCCTATCTATACCAAAATATGTAGAAGTAATCTGAGTAAACTTACATCCTCCTACAACAATATTGCCAGATTTGCAGCTGGGTCCTCCTATAGAACTCATCACTGTATCAATCTGAATCAGTTAGGATGGTTAGAGCTGCCAAATTTAATACTTTTCAATCAATTCATAGTAGCCCATAAGATCCTGTATTTACCTCAAAATACACCCATACTTACATCCCTAGTCATCCCCTATAATAACCTCAAGACCTTACACTCAGCTAATAACCTACTTGTACAAATATCAAAATCCAACAACTTAGCTGGTGACACCTTGTTCTCCAATACAGTAGGTAAAGCTTGGAACATCCTCCCAAGCCAGCTAACCTCAATATCCTCTGTCAGCTTATTTAAAAGCAAGCTTAAACCCTACCTCAAATCACACTGGCTAAGCCCCTGTGTTAACCCAGACTAAGTACCTAACTATTAACTAGACTCCCACAATTCCTAGCCTCCCATGATCATGATCTTGTGTTGTCTCACTAATTTTTAGTGAGCTTAACCTTCCTTAGGATTTTTCTCATGTAAATAAGTATATACTGTGGAATGATCAAACACCTTCATATAGTATCACAACCTATGTGTTAAATAACACTAGAAATCCATCATTGTTTGCTGTTCTTCTATACTCTATCTATTGATCTCTAGTGTTTTTCTTTCTTAGGTTTTTGTGAGACCCTAGTATCTCTTATCATAAATTACTAGGTGTATCTAATTTTGTAATATGTTATAAAGATTTGTACTACACCATTTCTAATACAAATATATTAGTCTTTTTTTATCTATTCTTAGATAAATTTTTCCTTTTTCCTACTGAAATATAAAATATATAATCTTAGGCTTGTACTATAATTGTTAAACTTATGTACCAAATTATACTGTTATTGTCTTTGTCTTGACCTTTTATGTTGTTGTAATTTGTGGAGCTTTTCTCCCCGGGCCTCCACTGAAAATGGACATATATCCAGCTGGACTAGCCCGGTCAACAAATGTAAAATAAAAATAAAATAAATAAATTTGCAGAAGGGGGGGGGGGGGCAGACTGGAAAGTACACCAGCATTGGAGAAAAACATGGTGACAGGGTCTGTTGAAAGATCACCTTAACATGATCTGACAGCACATGTGAAAATACAGCAATATACATTCTGTTGTATAACATTGTTCAGTAGCTTTGGTAGTGGATGGAAGTAACTCCTATCCAGTATATAACAAATTTACAGACAGCGCCAGGTGTTTCAAGGCATACCCGGGTGAGATTTGGATTCCTAAAGAAAGTCACATTCCCCTTCCATAGTGGCATAGTTTTCATATGCATTATGATAGCCTAGTAAAGAGTCCAAGTGAAGGCAATATCATCACAACAAACATCATAGTAAAAGCAAGCAATTTTGTAATGAAGTTGGTGAATAATTTAAAAAAAAAACAAATGCTTATAAAAAAAATCCCCCAAATACTCATTTCCAGTATATGCAATATATGAAAACAAATGCAACCATTGTAGCATATCACAGAGAAATGTAACCCAAAATCCACTTTACTATCTTCCAATATCAAATATAAACCAGAAGCACAAACTTTTGGGTGAATCAGTAAAGATTCCCTTTAATTTATGCAAAAAGAAAAATAGCAACACAAAACACTTTCTTCAGCAGAATGCAAAAATGTCTTTTAACAGTTCAGGGCAATCATCTCATCAACAGACAGTCCCCATAAATACTGCCCAAATGGAGTATCTGGACTGACCCTTCCATGAAAAAAAAAAGTATCACATCACTATATGTTTTGTTTCATAGAAACACTAATCAAGTTGTAGTCCTTTCTGCTCTACCAAAATACACTTCAGTCCTACAAAGTTAGAATTACAACAAACACCTGGGGCCAGACATTTCTTCCACATACAGCCCCCATACCCAGTATCTTTTTTTTTTTTTGTATCTGGTCTGATCCTGTCAGGTTAAAAGAAAAAGAAAACAATGGTTGTATCAATGTACTTTTTTTTCATACAAATTCATCACAGCTTATATTCCATCTTACTTCTCCCAAATACACCTTAGTCTTGCAAAGACAGAATTACAAAAACAAAACAGCAAGGCCAATAATTTAATTTGCAAACAGTCCTCATAACCCATGAACTACCACATAGGCGGTAGTCTACTTAACACCGAAAATGTGATAAGAGACCTTGAGACACAGGTGGACAGTAGTTTCTCCTTTGATAATCACATCACCACAGTAGTCAGGAAATCCTTCTACATGGCAACCTCATTACAAAATGTTTCTCATCCAAGAAAAAAGAGGTAATTGTTCCCCTCTACTCATCACTCATTAGACACATTATAGGGTAAAACGCCCCTTTTGGTATGTAGCTCAGAAGACATTTACAACAACTCAAAAAGGCTGCAAAAATACCACACAAAGAGGATTACCGGCCTCAAGCAGATGCCCTACGCAGACTGTCTCAAAAATCTCCAGCTTTACTCCACTGCATATCGCCTACTCAGAGGCGATCTCTGCCTAACATACAAAGCTATGTCAAACCCAGAGCTGTTGGACATGCTCCACTTAAAGAAACACCAATCCCTCTGAGCTACATGCTTTAGGGACCTAAAGCTTGTCACCACAATAAACAGAACATTCTGGAGTGATAGATTCCTGTCCCAGAGACTTCCCATACTCTGGAACAGACTGCCTATCTATGTCAAGCAGAGCTCCTCATTAGCACTCTTCAAGAAGAATCTTGATGATTGGATGGGAAATAGGAAATTCACCCCGGGGATCACTTCTGTGGCTCTGCCCGACAAGGGCACAGGAAAATAATTTTCTTGGGTGGAAAGCCAGGGTACCTTTTTGGCTAGGCTTATACAGGCCCTAGGGCCAATAGCCTTGTACCTACCTATGAACCAGCCTACCTAAAATATCTGGTTTGACCATGACAGGATAAAAAATACATTAATGTATTTTTCTTTCACATTACATTAATTTTCATCCTTACAGGATAAAAAAAGGTAGCATTAATGGATTTTGTTTCATACACAAGTACTAGGTTAACTGCTTTGTGGGCTATTTGAGCTTAGCAATTTTTTTCCCCAAAGGTCAGAATCAAACCTTGTACGTTGGGTCTGTGAGGAAAACACTTTACTCATTATATACCAACCCCAGATCCTCACAGGAGTAGTAGCAATGACATGTATTCCAGCTTGCTTTACAAAAAATGTGCATTAGTACTACAAAGTAATAATTATAACAGCAAGCAGCTGGGCTAATAATTTTATCTACAGACAGCCCTCATACATATTTTTATCTACAGTATCTGGATTGACCATGCCAGGTTTAAGCAATCAATCAATCGATAAATAAATAAAGCAATTGTTGCATGAATATATTTTTCCCACAAAAACAGTAATCACAACTTGTATTCCAGATAACTTCATCCAAAATAATACATTAGTTCTGTAAAAACAGAATTAAAATGGCAAACAGTAGGGTTACATTTCATCCACGAACAGCCCCCAAGCCCTCTGCCTTCCTGAAGCATCTGGACTGAACTGACACTACTAGAATAAAAATAAATATAATAATAATAATAATAATAATAATAATAATGGCTACACTGCACAAAAACAGTAGTTACAGCTTGTATTCCAGCTTGCTTCACCACATTATTCCTACAAAGCCAAAAGTACAATATCAAACAGCAGGAAAAAGAAGTTATGTCCTTACCATAACGTTCCATGTGGAGTGTTCATCTCGCCTTGGTTATTACACATGGGTTCGGAGCCGATCCTCGGCTCCGTGCCGGCCGACTGCAAGCTCTGCATCGAGAAGAAGCTCAAGGACATCTAATACCCACAATCCCCCTCTGCCTTTACCTCAGATCTAGTTTGCAAGCAAACCAGACATACAGCACGCACACATGCCAACTATATACATAAAAGTACATATATACAAACATACCAAGAGTATGATAGTAACAGTAATACTGCAACAGCAGAAGGAGAATACTCCAGACCAGGCACCAAATCGAACGTTCTTCCTAAGGGTGGGAAGGGTGGGAGTGTAATAACAGCGAGATGAACACTCCACATGGAACGTTATGGTAAGGACATAACTTCTTTATGTGAGAGTGTTCAATCTCGCCTTTGTTCTTACACATGGGTAGCGTCCCTAGCTCCATGATCCTGAGGAACTCAAGGGAGAACGTTCTTGAGCACAGTGGAACCAAAGGTTGCCCTATCCCTAGAAACCCTGTCCACTTTGTAATGAGAGATAAATGTATGTGGTTTAGCCCAAGTAGCAGCCGCACAAATAGTGTCTAAAGGTAAGCGAGCTGCGTGAGCCAAAGATGTAGACACTGATCTGGTAGAATGTTCTCTGGGTTTTGCTGATAAAGTTTGGTCAGAGGCTTCATAAACATATGTGATACAGTCAGTTAGCCATTTAGAAAGAGTTCGTTTCGTAACTGCAAGACCCTTTCTGCTGTCAGCAAAAGCTAGAAATAGTTTATCAGATTTCCTGTGATCTTTTGTTCTATCCAAATAAAATCTGAGTTGTCTATGGACGTCCAGTTTGTGCAACATATACTCCAATTTATTAGAGTGGTTTTTAAAGAAGGTGGGTAATTCAATGGACTGATTAATATTACTAGAAGAACAAACTTTGGGAAGAAAGGATGGATTAGTGCGTAGGGATACTCTGTCAGAATGAAATATTAAATAAGGATGTTTGACCGAAGGGCTTGAAGCTCAGACACTGCCTAGCAGATGTAATGGCCACTAGAAATAATGTTTTCCATGACAAAAATTTCAATGTGCAACTTGAAGCTGGTTCAAAGGGTGGCAGCATCAATTTAGAGAGCAACAAATTTAAATTCCACGGTGATGTCGGACTTCTGACTGGTGGTCTGATATGAAAAGAACCATTTAAAAAGGCTTTACAAAGTCTGTGAGCCATAATAGGCGCACCACATTCTTCTACATGATAGTTAGAAATGGCAGCTAACTGTACTCTTAAAGTAGCCGGGGAAGCTCCTTCATGAAATAATTCAGTCAAGAATTCTAAAACCTTGTTTAACGGAGCTGTAACAGGGTCCAAATGATGCGATTCCGCCCAGAAGACAAAACGTTTCCACTTACTGGTGTAAGTCTTTGTAGTGGAAACTTTATGAGAAGCTACTAAAATATCTTGAACTGCCGATGTAAGGGGAACTGACCTGGCTAAAAAGGGAAGCGAAGCAGCCAAGCTGCTAGATGGAGAGATTCTAGAGACGGGTGAGGAACTCCTGACGAGTGAGTCAGTAGATCTGGCACTGGGTCCAGCATCCAAGGTCCCCGAATGCGGTGATGCAATAGAAAGGGGAACCAAATTTGACGAGGCCAGAACGGGGCAATGAGAATAATAGTCCTCTGAAGGTTGTTGGCTTTCTGTAGAAACTTTGCAATCAAGGGAAATGGAGGAAAAGCATATAGGAGACCCGGGGGCCAATCGTGTACCAGCGCGTCCCTGGGGACTTCCCCTGGAGGGGGTAATAGGGCAAAGTAGCTCCTGCATTTGGCATTCATTGGAGACGCAAACAGATCGCAGGTAGGCTGGCCCCATTTGCGAAAAATCCTTCTCGCAACTGACTGTTTGAGGGACCACTCGTGAGGCAATAGTATTGCCCTGCTCAGCCTGTCGGCTATGACGTTGGATGACCCCGGGATGTGCGTTGCGATCAGAAAGCGACCAGTGGACTCTGCCCATTGCCAAATTCTCATGGCCTCTCTGCATAGTTGGTAAGACCTGGTTCCCCTTGCTTGTTTATGTACCAGACTACGGACATGTTGTCTGTCTGAACTGCAATGGTCCCTGGAGGAAGAAGGGGAGCAAAGTGTTGCAACGCCAAAAACACTGCCCTCAACTCCAGAACATTGATGTGCAGATTGTACTCCAGATTGGTCCATTCGCCTTGGACTGTCTGTCCCTGAAAGATGCCCCCCCACCCTATCAGGGAAGCGTCCGTGGTAATCGCTGACGGTGCGGGTAGCACAAATGGTCTTCCGCTGGATAGGTTGCACGTCTGTAACCACCACATTAGGTGTGATTTGCATGTTTTCGTTATCAATATTTCGTGAGTTAGTGGAAGTTGTTGGAATGACCATTGTGCAAATAGAAGCCATTGTAGCACTCTCATGTGCAGTCTTCCCAATGGTATTGCTATGAGAGAAGCTGCCATGAGACCCAAAACTTTCAGAACAATTTTTGCTGGTGACTTTCTGGACGACAGAAGAAGGGAAATGTTGAATTGAAGTGCTACTATTCTTTCTGTCGGAAGTTTTAGAACTAACTGACGCGTATCTAATTCCGCTCCTATGAATAAAATATGCTGTGATGGCTGTAGCAACGATTTTTCGAAATTTACTGAGATGCCAAGGTGTGTACAAAGTTGTAGGGTGTAATCCCTGGCTTGTATCAGTTGACGCCTGGTGGTGGCAGACAGGAGCCAGTCGTCCAGATACGGAAACACCTGGAATCCTAGGCGCCTCAGATGAGACGCTACCACTGCCATGCATTTGGTGAAGACCCTGGGGGCTGTGGTCAGGCCAAAGGGCAGGGCTCGAAACTGATAGTGACTGGCTCCCAGCCGGAAGCGCAAGTGATCCCTGGACGCCCTGGCCATTTTGATGTGGTAGTATGCGCCCTTCAGATCTATTGAGCACATCCAGTCGTCCTTCTGTAAGAATGGAAGGATCGATTGAAGCGTGACCATTCGAACTTTTCCTTCTTGACAAAGGTGTTGAGATGACTTAGGTCCAGAATTGGCCTCCAGTCCCCTGTTTTCTTTGGAACTAAAAAGAACCTTGAGTAAGTTCCGAATCCTATTTGGTCCGCTGGGACTGGTTGGATGACTCTTTTTTCTAGCAGCTTTGAAATTTCTGTAGCTGCTGGGTCTCGCAGATGGGGTGGTACATCTGGGAGTTTTCTTTGGAATGGGGTGGATAGAAATGGGATTTTGTAACCTCTGGTAACAATGCTTTTACCCAATTGTCTGAAGAAAGGTTTTGCCAGGCCTGAGGGTATAAAGCTAGCGACCCCGACTGCCTCCAGAGCAGGACAGTCGGGCCTCCTCTCAGGAGTGCTGAAAGGTTTGCCAGGGAGGTTATCCCTGTCACCTTGGTTTTGCGGACCCCTCTGCCGCCAGGGCGGCGTCTTCCACCTCTGCCCCCTCTGCCTCTAGAGGGGCATCACCCTGTGTGTTTGGGAAAGATCCTTGGGGTTTTCAAACCACATTTTCCCACCACGTTGCCCTTTGGGGTACGGTCTGGAAGGGTGGAAAACGGACTCTGACAGCAGACAGAGTCTTTCCCTCCTGTTCACACCGGGTAAGGGTCTCCTTTACTTTAGGGCCAAAAAGCGTGGCTCCATCAAATGGGGCGTTAGTAAAGGAAGACTTGAAGGCTTCCATAAGCGAACATAGGCGCATCCAGGATTGCCTACGAGGAGCAATCGCTGAAGGCGCTGCCCTACTCGATCCTTCGGCTGCATAGGATATCAGCCTCATGGACGAGTTCACAATGGACGTAAGGGTGTTGAGATGCGCTGTAACTTTCTCTGAGACAGCGGCATCTGTAGCACCCTGGAGGGTATCTCCCAACTCTTTGACTAGATCCCTCTGTAAACGTGTAAAATGGGTCAAATAGTTCAGGGAACGCATAGAGAAAGCCGCTGAACTGAAAATGCGCTTCCCGTATCTGTCCATGGTCCTAGAATCTTTGTTAGGCGGATGGACAGATGAGGAAGACTCCGACATCTCCTTTTTCGTGGCCGCTGCCACCACCATGGCGTCTACTGGAACTCCTTTGGTAAGGTAAGCTTTGTCCTGTGGTGCCGTAATGTACTTATTTGGCTTCCTAGGGACTGGTTCCACCGTGTCAGGAGTCTCCCACGCCCTTCGAGCAATTAATTCCATTAACTCATCAAAGGGCGGAGTGACCCAGGAGGAGGAAGGACGGGCACCAAATGCCTTCAGCAAAACTAACTCATCCTCAGAAGGGGGGAGGGCTTGCCAGTCACCTCTCTGTTTAAGGATTTCCAAGATGTCAGAAAAAGAGACATCCTCTGAAGGTGACTTAGGGGACCCTTCTGACTCATCTAAGTCAGTATCAGATGTCAAGGATTCTTGTGGAGAATCCAAGTGTCTCCTCTTACACAGTCTTTTCCTGGGAACTTCTTCGTGGGAGCATCCAAGAAGCCTCCGAGGAAGAGGGGCACCCTCCAGGGGTGGCTGAGACACTGGTGCCCGACGCTTGACGTGGCCGTGGGTGCAGAGGAGGATAACGGTCCTTTCGGGAGGAGAAGCTGTACCTGCTGATGTGGTTGTCTGGGTAGACAACACCTTCCTCATGAGGTCGAAGGCCCCGGGTCCCGAGTCGAGGTATCTCCCGGTTCAAGAAATGGGAAGAATCCCGAAACAGGAGCCGAAGGCACCGACCCGAGGACGGAACCGAATCGATCCGTGCGAGGCCCGAGAGGCGTCGGAACTGAAACATCGGTCCGACTCTCGGTCCCGGAACCAAGGACAGATCTTCGGCCCCGAGACTCCGGTACCGGATCGGATGGAGTCGAGGTAAACGGTGCCGACCGAGAAAAGACGGTTCTGGCACCGAGGGCTCCACAATCATCAAGTCAGCTTCTTCCGGCTCCAAGACTGAACAGGTCTCGGAGGAGGAACAGATGGAGATAGTGGCAGGCCTTCAAGTCTCGACATCAACTGAGAGGAGACCGAAATAAGCTTGGACAGGGCCGTATGCTCCATAAGTTTCTGCACCACACGGTCCACGTCAGTGTCGGAAAGGGCTCTAGAAGAACGAGTCGAAGGGATCGAAGACGGAGCCGACCTCAACAGAGTCGGTGGAGGGAGCTCCGTCACCAGTTCCAAGACTCGAGGCTCGGGAACTGCCAACAGTTGAACACTCGGCCCCAAGTCTGTGGAACCGGTGATCTAACTAGACTCAAGAGCTCGGAGCCGATGACTTTGGCTCCGACGCCTTCGACCCCTTCGAAGACTTGGATGCCTGGTCCGAAGCATCCAGAGCCTCCTGGAAAGAGGGTTTCAGCAATCCTCTATCCATCAGTTTCCTGCGCCTATCTGTCATGACCCTCCCACTAAAAGAGTGACAAATAGAGCAGTCCTCTTGTAAGTGGAGAGGGCCAAGACAGTAGACACAGGAACTGTGGTTGTCTATGACCGACATTTTTTGGCCACACTGACAACGCTTGAAGCCAGATTTTAATTTTTCTGACATAACAACAAGAAAGAATGACAGTCCAGTAATTAAAAGTCACTTCCAATGAAAAAACAGTCAAATCCGGTAATATGTGTCAATTCCTGTAATAAAGCAGACTACAACAATACTTAGTCCAAGTTATTCAAGTAGGGGAGGTAGGCCCCGAAAAAAACTCTGTACCCTTTAGTTAAACTAAGTAACTAATCTAAGGAACCGAGATATCAAAGTCCACTCACACACCTACTCTAACTATTCATAGACTATATTGAAGAAATTTTTTGAAAAGTTTAAACAGAAAGATAAATTCTTATCTGTAAAAGCCTCGAGCTAGTCCCCAGCGATGCGTATGCAGCAGCGGCAAACTAGATCTGAGGTAAAGGCAGAGGGGGATTGTGGGTATTAGATGTCCTCGAGCTTCTTCTCGATGCAGAGCTTGCAGTCGGCCGGCACGGAGCCGAGGATCGGCTCCGAACCCATGTGTAAGAACAAAGGCGAGATTGAACACTCTCACATCAATCATTTCATTTACAAACAGCCGTGGGCCCACTGCTACCCAAAGTATCTGGTTTGACCCTGCCAGAATTTAAAAAATTTAACAGTGAAGGAGTATTCTCATGTTAAACAGTTGAAAAAGTGAAGAAATATATGAGTAAATTAACTTGCCAACAGGCGAGACTAAACTTGTAAACAACCGGAAGATGTACATCATTAGCGTTACCGCATTCGAAACTACGGCAAGCAAAAAACTTCAAGGCACAATAATAATATATATATTTTACATGTCACGAGTGGCAGAGATAAAGAAATTCTAAATGCAAAAAAAAACTGTATGGTTATTTTATAGCTACCATTTAAGTACCTGTCACTCTTCTTTCTTTCTCATTTCCCCATTATTTAGATGAGTTCCTCTCGCTCTCCCCTCTTGAGAGCTTTATCAGTCAGGATAGAAGTTACAGTAGTCACAATGGATTTTAAGATGACTGGCTCCTCCAAATGCATCTTCCATCATGACTTGTAGCATAAAAATGCAAAAAAATAAAGCCTCTGTCGGTTGAAATTGGAAAATATAGCAAATGAGGTACACACTCAACTCTGTATCGTGTTTGTGGTATATTTTCCGATTTAAGATGAAAAAGTTTATCTTTTTATTTTTTTTTACATTAGGTTGTATGGCAGGCTGTCAAAAAGGGGGTGGTACGCGCCCCTGCGCCACAGCCTAAATCCGCCAGTGGTATATTAATCAGATCAGACAACAGTAGTAGAAGTAGCTAACTTAAATTCATCTTAAGTCAAAACAAAACAAAAAATAATAATAGAAAATATATAATTGTACAGCATTACTAAGTATTCGAAAGTAATCGTGTTTTGTTTTTGGACCCACTACACTTTAGTGGGTTGTTTTGAGACTTCGGGGATACCATGGAGATTACTTGTTTTTTAATTGACGTTAATCAAATCAAATGCAATGTGTTCCATATTTTTCTCAGTTCAATTCAAAATTATTAAAAGTAGGGTAATTTTTTGGTGCACTATTTTAAGCCCAATTATCAGTGCGCATATCGTTTTCTCTATTGTAAGTCACTGATTTTTCTTTTATAATACATAGCAGCACACAATTAGACTGTATTTAGAATTTTCTCTCTTGTTTGGTGGGGGTGGGGGTGGGGGGGTCATGCCAGCAGAGTCAAGATAGGCATTTTCCAAATTTTTGACATGCTGAGCCGAAAAGGTTCGCCATCACTGCCTTAGGACATCTTTCTTCTCAACTTATTTTAGGTAAAAATAAAAAGAGAGAGTCCTGCTTCTTGGAAAACAGGCTTATTAATGAAAACTAAAAAAAAAAAAAAAAAAAAAAAAGAACACAACCAATGGGGGAAGCACTTTCATTCTAGCAAAGAGCATAGAACTTCATCGGAAAATTAAAGCAGATTTGCTTTCAGAAACCTTAAGCAAAATCACTTCATACTGAACATCATCATAAAAAAGTACAGTTTTGTACCTACCATAAATGTAGATGTTCGAAGATCCACATTGCTGCAGTCATAACCAATGGGTAGTCCGCTGTCCTCGGTCGGCCCGAATACCAAAGTGTTAGGCTGGCGTCGGTCATGGCGCTTACATCTGACGTCAGTACGCCATGGTACTAAAGCGCATGATCGACGTCATATCCTCAGTCTTTTCTTGCCCCAGATGTCAGAAGGCCCTAAAATTAAAGGCCATAGTCAAAAACATGTAAACTCCCATGTATAAACCATAACTACACCCCAAACCACACAACCACTTCTAACTACAGTGGGGAAGGAGGGAGGGAAAATTGGACTGCAGCAATGTGGATCTTCGAACATCTACATTTATGGTAGGTACAAAACTGTACTATGTTCTTCATCTCACATTGCTGCAGTCATAACCAATGGGTAGAATCCCAAAGCAAAGGTACAGGGAGGATGGCAAAATTATAAAGCATTGGGAGCTGCTAACATGCCCTGTAAAACTGCAGTGGCAAACCCAGCCCTAGATTTAGAGCAAAGAGGGAGATGGTAATGTTTAGAGAAAGTGTGCACTGAACTCCAAGTAGCTGCCTCCAAAATATCTTTAGTAGCTACACCCCTTAAAAAAGCAGTTGAAGTGGCAGTAGCCCTAGTGGAATGAGGTCTGATTCCAGTCGGAATCTCCTTGCCATGATGAGAATAACAAAAAGCAATACAATGGCCAATCCACTTAGAAATAGTTTGTTTAGAAACAGGTTTCCCCTGAGAACTCAAAGCAAAAGAAACAAACAACTGTTGAGACTGTCTGAACCCTTTAGTTCTGCTCAAGTAATAACGTAACTGCCTGTGAATATCCAAAGAGTGCAAAATTTGTTCCCCTTTATTTTGGGGATCAGCATAAAAAGTAGGCAAATGAATAGTCTGGTTCAAGGCCACATTTGAGACCACTTTAGGCATGAAAGTAGGGTTGGTACGCAAAGAGACCCTATCCTTATGAAAAATTAGGAAGGGTTCAACTGCCATTAGGGCCTGTAATTCAGATACCCTTCTAGCAGACGTAATGGCCAACAAAAAAGCTGTCTTCCAAGACAAAAACTTCAACTCAGCTGTAGCTGCAGGTTCAAAAGGAGGTAAAGTGAGTTTCTCCAACACAAAATTGAGATCCCAGGAAGGAGTAGGAGCTCTACGTGGGGGTCTTATGTTCTTTGCCCCTCTAAGAAATTGCTTGAACAAGGGATGAGAGAATAAAGGTGGGTCACAATCATAGTGAGCAGAAATGGCTGCAGCATGAACTTTTACAGAGGAGAAAGACAAACCTTTGTCTAGTAATTCTGTAAGATACTGAAGTGAGACACTCAAATTAGGTACTGAAACATCAAAGCACTTTGCTTTGCTCCAAAGAAAAAATCTCCTCCATTTATCAGCATAAACCTTCCTTGTACTAGGCCGTCTGGCCTCCAAAATAACATTCAAAACTTGTTGAGGAAGCTGCGACCCTCCAGGGTCTAGAACCGAATATGCCAAGCTGCCAGATGCAGGGACTGTATCTTGACATTGATGAAATGATTGCCTGCCTGAGTCAAAAGGTGTGGACTTGCTGGCAGAGGCCAAGGAGGCTCCCGTACTAAACTCCGCAGCAGAGGGTACCAGTGCTGACGTGGCCAATCTGGAGCTATAAGAATCATGGAGGGCTTGTCCTGTCTGACCTTCAAGAGCACCTTGGGAAGAAGAGGCAGAGGAGGAAAGGCGTAGACGTGAAGATTGCTCCAACTGAATGATAGAGCATCCACCTTCCAAGCTTTTGGATGAAACATCTTTGTGCAAAACTTTGGCAGCTGGAAATTTAGTGGGGAAGCGAACAGATCTATGTCTGGAGTCCCCCAAATCACTGTCAACTGTCGAAATACATGAGGATCCAATTTCCACTCGTGAGGATCCACCATCTGTCTGCTCAATACATCCGCTAAGGAGTTCTGTGCTCCTGGCAGAAACCTTGCTTGAAGAGTGAGGTGCAAACTTAGAGCTGTCTCCCACAAAATCATCGCTTGTCTGCATAGTGGGTACGAATGGGTTCCCCCTTGCTTGTTGATGTACCACATGACAGTTGTGTTGTCTGTTTGAATCAACACTTGTCCTGGGTGTAGTAGATCCTTGAAGGCCATCAACGCGAATTGGACTGCTAACATCTCCTTCATGTTGATATGCAAGTGTTGAAGTCTGGCAGGCCACATGTCTTGAACCCATTTTCCATTGAGGTGTGCTCCCCAAGCCTTGTCCGAGGCATCTGTCGTTAAGATCTGACTCGCCTCTGGTCGGGTCACAGAGAGTCCCTTGTTTAGGTGACATTCCTGAGCCCACCACAAAAATTCCTTTTGAATGCAAGGTATTATCTGAATGACAGTGTCCAAATTGTGGCAGTGTTGAGTCCATACACTCTTGAGATACCATTGTAACTTCCTCATATGCAGTTTGGCATTGGGAAGCACCAGAATACAAGATGCCATGAACCCCAAGGCTTGAAGGACTGTCCTTGCAGTCAGCCTGGACCGGTGAGACAATTGCTGGAAGTATAGGGAAAGATTTCTTTGCTTGTCCGGGGTCAAAAAAGCCATCTGAGAGGCTGTATTCAGTCTCACACCCAGAAAGCACATGTCCTGAGAGGGTACTAGACTGGACTTTATTTCGTTCACAGAATACCCTAGGCACCTTAACACTGCCATAACATACTGAAGATGGTGAAGTAGCTTGTCTTTGTCTTGAGCCAGAATCAGGCAGTCGTCCAAATAAGGATAAATTTGTATTCCTCTTAACCTGAAGAAGGCTATCACCGGCGCCAGAACCTTTGTGAATACCCTGGGCGCAGTAGATAAGCCAAAGGGCAATGCAGAGAACTGATAATGTAAAGTCCCAGCCCGAAAACGCAGGAATCTCCTGCAGCTTGGTCTGATAGGAATATGAAGATAAGCCTCCTTGAGATCCAGAGTTACCATCCAGTGATCTCTGCCTAGCATAGGTAGAAGTTGTTGCAAAGTCAGCATCTTGAATTTTGGAATGTCCAGGTATGTGTTGAGAATAGACAAATCCAGAATTGGCCTCCAAGTGTCTCCCTTCTTTGGTACAAGAAACAGGCGAGAATAAAATCCTAGGCCCACTTCTAATGGTGGAACCTGCTGTATAGCTCCCATTTGAAGAAGTAAAGCAATCTGTGTCTGAGCCTCTGCCTTTTGCTGAGGAGGAACGTCTGGCATTCCCTTGAAAGGAGGCAATGTGTGGAAATAAAACTTGTAGCCTCGGTTTATAATGTCCAACACCCATTTGTCTTGGGTAACTAAAAGCCAATTTTGCCTGAAAAGTGACAACTTTCCCCCTAGAGGAGCTGCCAGACAAGAAGGATCGGGCAGCTGAAACTGCAGGTCATTGGGTCTGTTTACGAAAGGACTGGCCCCTGCCCTCACCAGCAGACTGCGCAGGGGAACTCCACGTCCTAGGCCTAAAAGATCCCTGTGCATGAGCTCTGCCCCTACCACGTCTAGATCTGCCCCTAGACTGTACATCAGAAGAAGGGTAAGCCCATCCCTTAGTAGGCCAATTTCTGCTAAACATAGGGGGCTGCACTTGTAAGAAATCTTTAACAGTCTGCATAGACTTAGCTTTATCCTCCATCTTTTTCAAGACTGACTCCACAGGAGAACCAAACAAAACTTCAGACTGAAGAGGAGCATCCAAAATTCGAGCTTTAACATGCTCTGACAAGTTCTGATCCTTAAGCCAAGCGTGCCTACGAATAACAGATCCAGTGGCAGCCACCCTAGAAGAGGCCTGTAAAGCATCAAAACCACACTGCAAAGAATGCTTACCCACCTGATCAGAGGCATGAACCAAATCCTGTAATTCTTTACACTCTATGCCCTCTGCTAAAGCATCCACCTTAGACTTCAATTGACTAAGAAGAAAATTCTGGTATTTCAGCATATGAAACTGGCAATTTAAAGCCCTCATTGCAAGAGTGGAAGAGGTATATACTTTTTTACCCCACCTATCCAGAGCTCTAGAGTCCTTATCCATAGGAACTGGATTCTTTACAACAGAAGCCCTGACACCCTTAGGTCCCTGGCTAATAGTTTCAGGGTCCGCCCTAGGGCTCTTATACAAATATTTATGAGCCTCTGGCACCCTGTAATACCTGTCTGGCTTAACCGGGGCAGGAGGCAAAGAGTCTGGATTAAGTGAAGCCTCAGAGAAAACATCCTGTACAACATCTAAAACCGGAGGGATAGCCAAGGGCCTATGTTGTGGTAAAAACAAGAATTCCCTAAGCCTCTTCCGGGAATCTGAGAAATCCTGACCTTCCCATTTGAAATGTTCCCTCATAGAATGCAGGGTCTCTGAAAAAGAAAAATCCTCTGGAGGGGAAGCAGAGGGACTAGAATCTTCTGCGTCAGAATCAGAATAAGGGGGAAAATCCTGAATGTCTTCAGCCGAAGACTCTGAATAATCTGAAGAATGTTCCAATCCTTCCACCTCTGGCTCCACCCTAGGCCTCTTATCTGGAGGGGGCATAGAACCTCTAATCAAGGTAATTAAATCTTCTGCCATTTTAAGCATGTGTTTTTTAGGCACAGAACCTGCAGAACTAGGACTGACACCAGAGGAAGACAAACCAGGCCTGGCCTTAGAAGGTACCTTAGAAACAGAGGGAGAAGGCCTAACCACCTTATGCAAAGAGGGAAGCACAGCAACCTGAGAGGCCCCCTCAGCCTGACCTGACTCCTGAGAAGCTACATCTTGCAAAACCAAAGGTCCCTCTTGAGACTCAACTGAGACCTCGGCCGGATCCACAGACTCCACCGCGGTCTCTAAAGAACCGGCGTCCGGAACGGACGACTCATCCTGCTTAGATTTCAAGGATTTCTCCTTACGCTTCTTCTCGGTAGCGGGTGTCGGAGGATCCGACGGCATATTATAATTACACCGCTTACCGAAAACAAGTCTAGCACAATCTAGCCTACGCTTAATAGTGCGCTTATTAAATTTTGCACAAAAGCGACACCCGACTACGTCGTGCTCAGGCCCCAAACAAGGAATACAAAGAGAGTGGTAATCCCTATGAGGTATCTGTTTCCCACAAGAAATACAATTATTCACTTTTTCTGACATCCGGATTTAACTGAGGCAAGAAAAAACAAAAATATTCCCCAACGGGGTACTTAGCCCAACTAGGTCTTCGGTCTGAAACTCAGAATACGAAAATTTCAGGACGCCGAACGGCACTTGCAAACGCTGCTTCTGCTTCGGACCATGCGGCAAAAAAGACTGAGGATATGACGACGGTCATGCGCTTTAGTACCATGTTGTACTGACGTCAGATCTAAGCGCCATGACCGACGCCAGCCTAACACTTTGGTATTCGGGCCGACCGAGGACAGCGGACTACCCATTGGTTATGACTGCAGCAATGTGAGATGAAGAACATCAGTGAAAATACATGAAACCACAATGACAGTAAAATAAACTACTAAATGACATAAAGCCTAAAATAATCAATGTTTCAATGTCTTCATTTTTAACTTACAACTAAAATTAGCAGCTTCAAGGTTCTTTTTTATTTGTACCCTTCTAACACTACTTGCCAATTTGCATTTCACAGTAGTCCATGATATTCTTGACACCAGCACCTCTACATTCTAGTCCTACTGGAACAAGAATATAAAAAATAAGCTTTCTATGACTGGTGCAGACAAAGCATACCTAACATTTTTTTCTTATTTAATAGCATGTGCAAGTTTACAGACACAGGTGTCTAATGCTTCTGTTATCCTGCTAATAGAGAATAAGCATCCAACCCATTCTGCTAAATCAATAAGTGTAATATTGCAGGTGAAAATGGCCTGCAAGATAAGTCTAGCTGGTCACACAACTGTAATACCAAGGACTATTGGCAACAAAGTGACATTGGTAACACACTGCAAGCATACGTGCCAATGTCAATGGATCCCTAGTGGAGACAAGAAATGAAGTGTAAACAATTTGCATACAAAGCTGAGAGGGCTGCCTTAGGAAATATTAGTTCCGTAAAAATCTTACCATAACCATACATGTCCTTCTCTTCCATGTTGCAGTATTTTCACTTGTGGGATCCTCCGCCTCAGGCAACCCGAACGTCCAGCTCCTACGCCAAACTTAAGCCTGATTTGCTGTCAGGTGCATGGGACATCACACGCAGGGCCATAAACCATGGGCCATAAATGTGACAGCCGCATGCACAGACCTCAGAAGTAACTGCCCAGTCAGACAATAGTCTAAGGAAAAGGAAAGAATGCCATCCAGAAAGGGAAATGGTCCTCTAGGGGGAAGGAGGGAGGGAATGAATACTGCAACATGGAAGAGAAGGACATCTATGGTTTTGGTAAGATTTTACACAACTAATCTATGTCCTTTTACTCGCATGTTGCAGTATTCTCACTTGTGGGACAGTACCACAGCTCAAGCAAGAAAAAGGGTGGAGGAAGAGGTAGCAGTCTCCAGGAAACCGTGGGGGATGACTCCAGCAAATCCTGTCCTTACTCTGTGGAGATGTCCAATTTACAATGCTTTGTGAAGGTATGTAGAGAGGACCATGTGGCTGCCTCTAAGATAGTAGCTGTGTCCAGGCCTTTGAGAAAGGCCCCTGAAGAGGCCACTGCTCTAGGTAGAATCTGCTTTAACAGAGTGGAGCAACTGTCTACCATGGAAGGAGTAGCAGAAGGTAACAGTTTTGCATATCCAGGAGGATACTGTCTGTTTGGATACGGCATTCCCCAGGGCTTTGGGGTGAAAAGATACAAAGAGCTGATTGGTCTTGTCCAGGTAAAACCTCAGTTCCCTGTGAATATCAAGGGAATGGAGCACTCTGTCACTGTTGTGTGGCAAAGGGAAAAGGTGGGTAAATGGATAGACTGGTTAAGGGACAATTCATTGACCACTTTGGGCATGAAGGAAGGATTGGTACACAGAGTTACCGTCTTTCTGGAAGATAGTGTAGGGTGGAGTGACCATGAGTGCTTGCAGCTCAGAGACTCTCCTAGCTGAAGTAAGGGCTACTAACAAGACAGTCTTCCAGGTGCACATCTTGAAAGTGGCAGAAGCTGCTGGTTCAAAGGGGGCAATGGTAAGTTTCTCCAGTACGAAGTTCAGGTCCCATGGAGGAGGGATAGGTTTCCTTGGTGGTCTGATATGGAGAACCCTTTTAAGAAAAAGTTTCACATCCAATCTGGATAATTGGGGTGGATCAATAGGTAAGCAGGCTGAAATGGCTGACAAATGGACTTTCACTGAGGGATATAAAAGTTTTGATTTTAGGAGCTCACAAATATAGGCTAAACCTAGAGGAACACCCGCTTGGAAGGGGTCTAGATGCCTTTGAAGACACTAAGTGAAAAATCTTTTCCATTTTGATAAATAGGATCTCTTGGTAGCGGACTTCCTGGCCTCCGGCAGGACAGATAGCACATCATCAGAATAGAGGTGTCTGAAAGGGATCAGAAATTTATCACCCACATATGTTAGGTTGAGGGTTATTAGAAGAGGATGAATGAGAGATCCCTTCTGTTGTGTGAGCAGGTCCACCTTGTGAGGCAACTTGTGGTGACTGCCCTTGGCAAGAGACAGAAGAAGAGGGAACCAATGCTGCCTTGGCCAAGAGAGGGTCACCAGCAAGATTTTTGGTTTGTCCTTCTGAATTTTCTGCAGAACCTTCTGAATGAGTGGGAAGGGGGGAAAGGCATAAAGGAAAACCCCCTTCCAAGAAATTGAAAATGCATCTACTTTCCATGTTACTGGGGATGGGAGACTGGGGCAGAATAGCTGTAGTTATCTGTTCTGAGGGGAGGCAAACAGATCTATCTGTGGGGTGCCCCATCAATGGACAATGTCTAGGAAAACATCTCTGTGTAACATCCATTTATGATGTTGAGAGAATGATCTGCTAAGGGCATCTATCTGATGACTGTCCTTAGATGGGATGTAGACCACCTGCAGTGTGACATTGTACTGGGTGGCCAATTCCCATGCCTGTATTGCTTAGCCTGCACAGTAAGTAGGATCTGCCCCCTCCCCCCGCTTGTTCATGTACCACATCACAGAGGGGTTATCTGTGAAGACTTGGAGGGGACCTGGTTGAATTAGAGGTAGGAAGGTCTTTAGAGCTTGAAGGAGAGCAGTCAATTCCCTCAGAGATGAAGCTTTTCTAGACCCTTTCCTGTGTTTAGAGGAGGAGGAGGAGCTAGGAGCAGGTGCTCTCCTAACAAAGGTGGGTTTAGCTGAGTAGTTTCTATAGAATTTAGGAACGGGAGAGACCAATAAATGTTTGAGGACCTAAAGTCCCTTGCTTTTTTCCTGCAAGCTTTTGAATAGTTCTGCAGACTGCTTGCTAAAGAGGAATTTATTGCCCAGTGGAAGCATCTAAGATCTTGTTTTTGAAATCAGCATGGAGGGGCTTTAGTCTCAGCCAGGAGTACCTGCGCAGTACAGAGGCTGAGGCAGCTGATCTGGCTGAAGCCTCAGCAGCATCACAGCTGCATTTTATAGAGCGTCTGGCAACTTGTGCTACTAAGCAGAGCTTAGAGGTAACCTGGGATTTAGTAGTGGAATCAGTCAAGGAAGAGAGTGATGAAGTTGCCTGAGAGACAAGGTCCAAGGCATATTTAACCATGTGTGTCAGGTAATTAATGGCACTAAAGGCCAGGGTGGATAAAGGATAAATCTTCTTCCCCAGTCTGTCCATCACTCTGCTATATTTGTCAGATGGCAGAAGTGAGGAAGAGGGAATATGCATGGATTGCTTATCTGTAGCCACTGCAATGACAGCTGTGTCTGCCATAGTTGGCTTATTGAGGTACTTGTGGTCATCTGGGAATTTGTAGAACCTATCCAGCCTTTTAGGGGCTGGAGGCTGGGATTCAGGGGACTTGGAGGCTGAAGCAAAAGCATCCAGGTAAGCTGGAATAGCAGAGGGAGAGAGAGAGGCTGGTATTCTGTTGTGGTAGATGTTTAGTTTTCTATTTTCGCTTCAGAGGGGTTTGCTTTTGAAGTAGTGTGTGAAGGAGAAGGCTTAGATTCTGGCATCAGGCCCATGGCCGAGGAGCCCTGGTCTGTAACTGTAGGCGGCTGTCCGGTCAAACCCAGTTGCCCCTCGACGTGTGCAGAGGCAGACATCGCAGTAACCTCTGTGGATGTGCCAACTGGAGATTCTACGGTGTCTTCCCACAAGGTACTTGCCGAAGTCGCCAGTTCTGCCAGACATCCCTCAGCCCCTATACCGGTAGCTGGTGGAACGTCCAATGTCAGAATATTGAAATTTGGCCTTTTTTTAGGCAGCTCCAACCTCGACGGCCAGTTCGGTCTCTACACCTAGGGCCAAACACTTTAGACATTGGTTTTCCACAAAAATTTAAGGGCTGCTACATGACTACGTAGGGTTTTAGGGAAAAATGACAAATACTACAAGTCATACGGTTGTGGGATTGGCCTAAGCAGAACAGACAAAGCTCATGGGAATCATTCTGCGGAATTTGCCGACTGCACTTATATTTTCCCTTTCTAGATGACATCGGCTAGAAAACAGCAACAGCAACCTAAACCTAACTGAAAACTAAATGAAGACTCCCCAACGAGGTACTTATCTGTATCAACTTCCGAAGTGCGGAGCGGAATGAGCAAGCAGACGTTCGACTGTGGCAGAGAAATTCTGAGGTCTGTGCATGCGGACTTGACATTTATGGCCCATGGTTTATGGTCCTGCATGTGACATCCCATGCACCTGACAGCAATCAGGCTTAAGCTTTGGTATAGGAGCTGGACGTTTGGGTCGCCTGAGGCGAAAAATCCCATAATTGAGAATACTGCAACATGCGAGTAAAACGACATCCAGGTTAACAAAGGAAGTGAGTGGCAACTCTAACCTCATTTGCATTTACTGAAGGATGCAAGGATTACAGTGTAAAGCAGAAAATCCCCTGATGGTGTTATATGACACCTAAACTGTCATCTGTGAGGATCAACTAAATGGTCAGCAAGAACAAGGGCATATTAAAAAAAATACTAAGTTTTAATCAAAAAAATACAATTCCTAGTTTTGTTTAACAGCTGCCTTTGTAATCATTCACAAACTGTGAAATGCCTTAATGTCATATCTGAAGTAATGAAACTTCCTTCAGGGAGTCCTTGGGGATCACTTCTGGGCTTTTTTTAATTTCCAATTTCGAGACTTTCTTCTGAAAATGTGTGAATTAAAAGCAAAGCTTATATAAAATTCTATTACTGTCCTCTCCCATTTTTAGATAATATTAACTGACGTTACAAGGTCATTTCTGACTTGAAAAGTGGCAAATGAATAAAAATCTTTAGTCATAAATAATAAATTAGTATTCCCTGGTGGTAACATTCATGTGGGATGAAACCTGTAACTTAGTGAAAATCAGTTTAACAAGATGGATGTTTATCTGCTCTTTCTTTCAGATATTAGGGCTATTTATCAGATCAGACTGCTAGTTATTTTTCTCAAGTGGATTATTTACTTAAAGCAAACACTAAACTTAAAGTCAAAAGATGTATGACCTCTGGCATTTATGAGCAATGACTAGTTCTGCATAGCCTTCTTTACTGTAAAATGGAAGTTATCATTTTACACAAGCAAGCAGATTTGACCCTGCAAAGTTTACTGACTTAGCATTAGTACTGCCTCCTGGGCTCGTGGGTCAAGACTGAAACTAAAATGAGAAGTTATGTACCTACCATAACGTTCCATGTTAGTTGTCTTCTTCTTGCCTTCTTTCTTGCTGGATGGGTTCGGAGCCGATCCTCGGCTCCGACTCGGCCAATACTAAAGCTCGAGAACTATTTTTACCAGCTCGAGGCTCCCCTATATCCCACAATGCTAGGCGGTAAATACCCAGATCTCGTTTGATAGCTGAAAATATAGCAGTGCTGGTCTCCTAGAGACAGAGAAAAATGAAATCCACCTCTATAGAAACTACCTGTAGAACTATCAATCAGGGGCAATAGAGGTGGTTGACGCTGTGGAAGATAAAAGATCCTAAGGATCCTCTCGGTCTGTCCAGGCTAGGGGGATGGAGGGTGGAACGCAAGAAAGAAGGCGAGAAGAAGACAACTAACATGGAATGTTGTGGTAGGTACATAACTTCTCAATGTTAAGTTGTCAATTTCGCCTTCATTCTTGCTGGATGGGACCGCGTCCCTAGCACCCTTATCCTAGGTGGCTCATCGGAACAGACTTTTGAGTACAGTGGAACCAAAGTTAGCCCAGTTTCTGGAGACCATATCCAATTTACAATGTGAGATAAAGGTATGAGGAGAAGCCCATGTAGCTGCTTGACAGATGGAATCTATGGGCAGTCTGTCTGAAATGCTACAGACGTAGTTAACGCCCTGGTTGAATGAGCTCTAGGTCGTGATGGTAGCTTTTGGTGTCTGAGTTCATAAATGAAGGAAATTACAGAGGCCAGCCATCTCGGGACACTTTGGAAACTGGAAGGCCCATCTTGCCTTCCGCATAAGATAGGAATAGATAGTTAGACTTCCTAAACTGTTTAGTCCTATCCAAATAATAACGAAGCTGGCAATGAACATCTAGGAAATGTAACTTTTGTTCTGCCTTGTTGGAATAATTAGGGAAGAAAACTGGAAGGTCGATTGTCTGATTCAGATTTGCCTCAGAAGAAACCTTGGGTAAAAAGGAAGGGTTGTTCCGAAGGGACACCCTGTCTTTGTGGAAAACTAATTATGGAGGACGACTGCAGAGAGCATGAAGTTCAGATACACGTCTAGCTGATGTTATGGCTACTAGAAAAAGGGTTTTCCATGAAAGCAATTTCAGAGAGCAGGAAGCGGGCGGTTCGAAGAGGGGGAGAATCAAGGAGGCTAGAACCAAATTTAAGTCCCACTGAGGTGGGGGGTCTCTAATTGGGGGCTTAAGCAAAAAGATACCTTTCAGAAAGGCTTTGCAAAGTTTGTGGGACATGATGCTGGAGTCTGAATTGCAATAGTCCCGGTGGGATGAGAGTGCTGAAGGGCTTGCAACGCTAAAAGTACTGCTCTCATCTCTAGGACATTTATGTGCAAATGGCTTTCGAAAGGTTGCCATGTGCCCTGGACCATCCTGCCCTGACAATGCCCCCCCACCCGATCAGGGAGGCGTCCGTTATCACTGTGGCAACCGGGTGGGGGGGACGAATGACCTGCCCTGAAGAACTTGAGGGGAGATCATCCACCAAGATAGATGCTTCTTGCATGATTGGGTCAGCAGAATACTGTGAGACATTGGGAGCTGCTGGAAGGACCACTGAGAAAACAGCATCCACTGGAGGATCCGCATGTGAAAGCGGGCTAGGGGAAGAAGTGTAATGGCAGCTGCCATGAGACCTAAAACCTTCAAGACAAACCTGGCTTTGATCCTGTCGCATTGAAGAAGAATGTGAACATGTTTGCGGATATCTGATACTCTTTGCTCTGTTAGTTTCGCGGAAAGATGAATTGTGTCTAAGGTGACGCCTATAAAGGTAATAGCCTGACAAGGCAGATTTTTCGAAGTTTATGGAAATGCCTAGAGCTTGACAAGTATGAATGGTGTAGTCTCTTGATATGAGAAGTTGACGCCTGGTGGTAGCGGTAAGGAGCCAGTCGTCTAAATATGGAAACACCTGGAATCCTCGTCGTCTCAGATGAGCTGTGACCACTGCCATGCATTTGGTGAACACTCGGGGGGGGCTGTAGTGAGACCAAAGGGCAGGGCTCTGAACTGATAGTGACTGCCTCCCAGCCAGAAGCGGAGGAACCTTCTGGAGCGTCTGTGCATCTTGATATGATAGTACGCATCCTGAAGGTCTACTGAGCACATCCAATTGTCCTGACCCAAGAAGGGTAAATGGATTGAAGCGTGACCATCCGGAATTTTATTTTGTTTACAGACTTGTTTAGTCTGCTGAGATCCAATATTGGTCTCCAGTCCCCGGTCTTTTTTGGAACCAAAAAGAATTTGGAGTAGATTCCGGATCCTTGCTGGTCTGCCGGGACTGGCTGGATAGCTCTTTTTGACAGCAGCTTTGATATTTCTAGCGCTGCTTGTTCCCTTAGACTGGGTGGAACGTCTGGAAGGGGCCCTTTTGGTTGAGATGGGATGTGGACAAAGGGAATTTTGTAACCCTCGGATATAATCGACTGTACCCATTTGTCTTGAGTGAGAGAAAGCCAGGCTTCTGGATACAGTGATAATCTTCCCCCGACTGCCTCCGAAGGGGGACAGTCAGGCAGCTTCTCAGGGATGCTGAAAAGGTTTGTCAGAGAGAGTCTCTCTGCTACCTTGATTTTGCGGCCCCCCCCCCTGCCCCTAGGGTGGCGTCTGTTGTTGTTCCCCCCTCTGCCTCTAGAAGGGAACTGACTCCGTGCATCAGGCGAGACTCCCTGTGATTTGCGGAACCACCCCCCCCTTCTGACCCTTGGGGTATGGTTTAGAAGGGGTAGAAAACCGGACTCCCACGGCAGAGAGAGTCTTGCCATCCTGTTCGCACCTAGTCAACGTGTCCTTCACCTGATGTCCAAACAATGCTGTACCATCAAAAGGGGAATTGGTGAAGGACGCCTTGAAAGGGTCCGCAAAGTTACAAAGCCGCATCCAGGCGTGACGTCGCAAAGCTACACCTGTGCCAGCGGCCCTACTCGCCCCATCGGCCGCATAGGAAAGAAGCCGCATGGAGGAGTTGACGATTGAATTCAGCGTTGCCAACTGGGAGTTCATTTTGTCTCGAAACCCCTCAGTTGTTGGATCCTGCAAAGCATCACCCATTTCCTTGAGCATATCTCTCGGAAGACGGGTGAAGTGACACAAGTAGTTCAGCGAACGCATAGCAAAGGTCGCTGAGGAGAATATCCGCTTACCGTACCTGTCCATAGTCCTAGATTCCTTATTAGGAGGATGGATAGGTACCGAAGGATCGGCTAATTCCTTCTTAGTGGCTGCGGCCACCACCATAGCATCAACAGAGACGCCCTTGGATAAAAATTCTTTGTCCTTAGGAGCTGTAATAAACTTGGACGGCCTTCGTGGGGTAGGTTCCACTGTATCAGGGGCTGTCCACGCCTTCCTTGCCACCACTTCCATGAGGAGGTCAAAGGGAGGAGATACCCAGGAGGTGGAAGGGCGAGAGCCAAAAGCCTCAAGGTAGACAGACTCATCCTCTGAAGGGTTAAGGGTGGACCAGTTCCCCCTCTGTCTAAGGATCTCAAGGATGTCTGAAAAACAGACATCCTCAGAGGAGGACCGTGTGGACCCTTCAGACTCATCCAAGTCGGTATCCGAGGTGATAGACTCGGGGGAGTCAATATGCTTCCTCTTGCATTGTTTCTTCCGAGGGGTTCCCCTGAAGGATCAGGAGAAGCCTCGGAAGAGGAGGATATTCCCAGTGGGGAAACTTGAGACGTTGGCTCTCTACGGTCTGGGACGAGAGGGTGGGTAGAGACCATCGCAGGCACTGCAGAGGGAGGAGCTGAGGGAGCCGACCATGGAGCAGACACTGGGTCTAGCACGCTTCGCATGACCTCGAAGGCGCCCCGATCAGGCGGGGCCGAAGATCCCCGCTCCAAAGAGATGAGGACTCCTCCCGGCATCGAAAGGGACGGCTCCGAGGCCGATGTTGGGGCTGAGCTCACCAGCGCCGAAGCTACGAGAGGGAGAACGGGCTCGGACAAGGGTCCAATGCCACTCGCCCCCTTGGAGCCGACGAGGGAAGCCCGGCGCCCAGATCCCTCCAAGGAGGAGATCGGAGCTGACAAGGGAGCCGAAAATGGAAGCATCGGCTCCGACGGCACCGACAGTCACGGCTCCCAGAAGCTCCGGCTCGGGACTTATGGGAATCGGAGGAGGAACTGAGGAAGGGATGGGTATAGCCACTGACCATTGGGTAGGGCTATGCAGTATTTGGGCCAGTGCCTGGGACTTGAGAAATCTGCTCACCACCCTATCTAAGTCGTGGTCGGACAGTCTGGAGGACCGAGAGGAGTGGGACCTATGGCTCCTCTCTGATAAGAGTGGAGATCCCGGAACCGAGTGGATACAGCCAATGGATGGGGATCTCGACCTCTTTCTAATAGATGGCTCCGACAAAACTATTGGCGCCGTCTGAGTCTCAGACCTCGGAGCCGAGGTAACAGTTTTAGTCTTCGAAACATCGGCTCCAGACAGTCGATGTCGAAGCAGCCTTAGAGCCACCAGCGGATGGCTCCGAAGCTGGAGCCGACGCCTTGGAAGGTTTTCCTGACGCAGTCAGGGTCAGGGAGCCTTCAGGCTTTAATAAGCCTCGAAGTATCAATTTATTTTTGCGTTCCTGCAGGACTCTTGGACTGAAAGCTTAGCAGACAGAACAAGAGTCCTGCAGGTGTAAAGGTACCAGGCAATATACACAAGAAGTGTGACCGTCTGTCAGAGACATTTTCTGACAGCACGAGTCACACTTCTTGAAGCCTGAGACCTTGGAGTCTTACATCCTAAAGAGCTGTAAAAAACAGACACACACACAGACACACCTTTAAAGAAAGGGGAAAAATAAGCCAACCACTTCCACAATAAAGTATGACTAAGGGGAAGGGAGGAGGGCCCGAAGGCCTAAGGAAATTAACAGGGGATAAACGGGAAAAACAATTAGGGGAACCCGAATGAAACTAGGGATAGATAACTAAATAATCTGTTGGGAGAAACTATCCTAAGAAAAATAAGAGGATTTTAAAGTTTAACAACTATAAAAAGTCACTAACCTGCAGAGCCGGTAGAAACAAGCACCCCGTAGCTAAAGCGGCAAACGAGATCTGGGTATTTACCGCCTAGCATTGTGGGATATAGGGGAGCCTCGAGCCGGTAAAAATAGCTCTCGAGCTTTAGTATTGGCCAAGATACACAGGATATTCAAAAAAGCTTCAATCCTGAACATTATAATTATAATACTTTGAAAACCTTATTTTGGAGATAAATCCAGAGGTTTCCTTCTTCTGAAATAAATATATCATGTCATTCAGATTATATATATATATATATATATATATATATATATATATATATATATACATAAAACCGTGTATACTATTAACAATATTCTATTACAGTTACTGTTGTGAATGTCTAACCACAAATTTTATCCACAGTTTCATTTCTTACGTGGAACTCTCCCGGAGTCACAATCCTGAAAAAGAGCTGTGTGTAATGGCTCTTACCAGTCAAAGTGCAACAAACATACATTTAGGTATTTTATCATGAAAACACTTACATGCCAATGACTAGTAAAGACTTCTAAAAGCCTGTGAATTAGGGGAGCTTCACCAGGGAGTCTGAAAGCTTCAAGGTATAACCGCAAAGCTTCATCGAGTCTCAGTCCTTGGAAAGTGAAAGTCCTAAAATGAGACAAAAGCAAAGTTTAGTCAACGAGAAATTCAATATCATATTAATCTTAAAGTGTACTGTCAGACTTAGTGACTTACCTTTGAGTACCATTCCACATGGCGAATAAAGCGCCAATTAGCATTTTTGCCCAAATGGCAAACTGTTTTCTTCTAACATTAGCTTTAAACTGTACTCATTAAATTTTGTTTTCACCATGCTGATGGCACTGAAATTTAAAAATTATTTTTAACCTCAGTGATATCAACTCAGTGAAAACTTGAGATTTCTCCACAGATTTTAATGGACATGTCCTGCACAGGAGTAGAAACACAACCATTAATGTTTATGGAAGCGTCCTTAGTTAACATCACTAAGGGAAAATTTTAATTTATTTGGGATGTGGTTTCACTAAAAAGTTAATAAAGCTTTTTATTACAAGCATGTCCCAAATAAATATCAAATGACTTGGGCAAGATACATCTTGGCAGTTAACTTATCATGTTCTGTGATATACTCAGTGTGACAATGCAGTTTAATGCAAGCTTGCAACTTTACCTATAACAAGGCCTTGGAAAGTTTAATGGTAGTGGCTGCCAAAAAAAAAGAATTATTGGAAAATGGAAATCAAAACCTAAACCATCTGTAAATGAAGTATTTAATACTATAAGCAAGATAAAAGAACTGGAGGTGTTATACTTAGGAAAAAGAAAACAGCAAATGGGAATCATATGCAGAAAGAGGAGGAGGAATGTTTTATTTTCTATTACTGCATATATTCCAGTACTTCCAATTACCTTATAATGATTTAAAAAAAATATTTATAAACAAGGACAGTACCTGTTAAGTGTATGTCTATGTGAACTTAAGTACTTATTTCTATTCAAGCATATAAGAAAGTCGAGACCTATAGCAACATACCTAAACTTCATGTTTTCACACATGCTATAACCTCTTCCAATGGAACCATCATCAATATCTCACCACTACAGAACACTAATATTAAATTGTTATATTAACCTGCATACATTTTTTAACTGGTTGTAAACCTGGGCTCAGCCTGAAGAAAGGTCCCCTTGGATATGTGTTCTACCCAGGTCAACAAATGCATACATACATACAAAGATAAATTAAATAAAATCAAGTGAGCTTCCACGACAAAACCAGTAAGAGTGGTTAACAGAAACCATGTAAAATCTGACAAATCCGTAGACTGTATCTTAGGGAAAAAAAACAAAAACCTGGTATTTTATATTGTACAAAACTTGTCTAGTACATTCCTCACTACTTATTTTCACTCAGATTTACCTACGAGTTTCCCCTTCTGTACACAACCTCATTCTAGCAAATGTTTATAAGACATAAGACCAGGTTGATCAAACTGGAACAATGCCGCAACAGGACTGCTAAATTTACTTCTGATAATCGACACAGAACTCATTGCTGTGCAACCCTGAAAAATATCAACTGGCTTTAAGTACACAACATACGCATAAAGAACAAATTCAAAGTAGTTCACACTGCAACCCACAAATTCAACAGATACCCTGCTTTCACTAATCTAGAGCAATTTTTCATCCTAGAAGACCAGTTATATCTCAAATTTCAAGTATGAAATGGTTGCAGAGATCCAATAGCTATTATGACTCCTTATACACAATTTAAAATCTGAATGCCTTCCGAGAAGAAATTTACCTAGATTTAAACTTTTCAATATTTTTTAAAACATACATTTCTCCAGTAAATGTAGATATGCTAACATGACATGATGCACATTCACCCTTTCTCAAATAAAACTATTTCTTCTAAATCAGACTTTCTCAACAACTTCCTTGCACAGAAATCAATCCCTTTTTCTATGCCTTCACACACTATTTTTAAATAACATTTCTGATATCTCCTATATTTCCAATGTCACAGTGTCCTCCTCTTTCTACCACTCTCTCTCCACCATATACACCTTTCCACTCTGCTCCATTACCTTGACCACATTTAACCCTATGGTTTTGATGCATTACCCATCTCATCCCTCTTTACTCAGATGACAATTACTGTATCTATTATTTCACAATAATCCTTATAATTAATAAAATACTTGTAATCTATTATTTCACAATAATCCTTATAATTAATAAAATACTTGTAATGGACAGAGTGTGGTAATTACATTCTATCTGGAAAAAGGCAAATTAGTTAAGTGCTTCTACAGCTCAAGATCCAAATTTTAAGAAATGTTAAGCACCCCCTACTTCACTTAAGACTGGGCATCGCTCCGGGCAGTTAAACCTACCAGTACTGACCAGCAAATGACAGTGGCAGAATAAAAAACATTTATTTCTGCCTGTTATCTGCTTTGGTAATGTGTTCCTGACTTTCTGTAACATTACTGAATATGTTACAGCCTGTCAGTGCTCACTAAGTGCTTTACTGTTTTGGAAGCCAGCAAAACACTTGGTGATTTTCCCCCTTGCAACTAGTAGCACATGGAGCAGATGACATTTAATGCACTGCAAAGAATTATGATCAGGTCTCCGATCTTATTCCATTATTATGTATTTTCGACATCTATGCTAAGAAAAATTCTTGAGTGAATTTCTTGGCATCGACGTTTTGAACACACGATAAGCAGGTTATGATCAGTAACCTGCTCGCAATCCTCTATATTGTATCCCTGTTGCAGTACAAATTATTTTGTGTTCTATATTCAAATTATTATTGTACACCTGTTTTACAAATTACTGATTTTGTCATGACTATATTCCACTTATTTTCATTATTTTTATATTTCTGTTTCACCCATAGACTTTCTCCTCAGGCTTCAACTAAAAATGGTATTGCTTATTCAGACCATCTTAGTCAGCAAAATGTAAATAAACTAAATAAAAACATGTGCTTGTAATGGCTCAAGTGCTTGATCTGGTCAAAAAAAGTTGCCGTTTTTTGGGTCAAGGTCAAGTAATCGTTGACTGCTAATTCACAGTTCATAAGTAGTAATTCCAATAGTTTAATAGTTACAACTAGTGTTGATACCGATGTCCTCTACAGATAAATATACATGTTTGTATATGTATAAGTAGAAGTCTCTCATTAAATATTAAATGTTCATAAAAGTGCACGTTCAAAGAGCAATCACTTTAGAGTGAATCTAATGTGAACGAAAATATAAAAAAGTAAAACTATTTGATTTTGCAGTTGGGGGCAAGCCCACATGCACTCACCATACCCCCTGCTAATTACATACATTAACTCAGAGATCGCACAACAGTGGGGTACGGGCAAATTTCTTTACCCCGCTGCAGCTGATCTCATACAAAAAGTGCCAGCAAAAACTCCACTTAAAACAATGTTTTCCCAAATAAACATTCACTTTTTTTTAAACCAGAAAAAAAGCATTCATTCATATGAGTGTTTGCTCTTTCAAACTGTACTTACCATAACAGAGGATGTTCGAATGATCACTGCTGCAGTAAACTTAGCTAGATGGGTTATATCCGGCACAGAAGATAACAGATGGCCAAGCTTCCAAAGCTTAAGGGCAACTTCCATGTGCCCAAACTGTTAGCTTGAGCAGAGCTGAAGAAAACAAACAGTTTATACATGAAACTCTTCACAGCTTTCATTTCAAATGAGAGATGAAGACTTCCCTGAAATACGTCAGTGCTAGGAACTTGAAAACCAAAATTCTCACCCTGGCAACAAATACAAGAAGGAGGGAGCAGCTACTGCAGAAGTGATCAATCAAACGTATACTGTTAAGGTACATTTACTTAAACTACACTATTTCATCATTTGATCACTGCTGCAGTAACCTTAGCTATACAGATATATTACCATAGCTTATACTAATTTGGAGGAGGAAGGATGAAGGTCCAAGAGCCCCTGGACAATGCCTTGTTCTACACCGAGCAGAGTAAATAAAAGCACACACAGTCACAGTACCAAATAATATTCACTTGTTCAAACAGTACCAAAAAATCAAATATATGCCCATAAATAAAATAGAAAACCTTTAAAACACCATACATACGCATTTGCGTAGAGATCCCCATGTTGGAAATAAAAGAAAAAAATCTCGACAGAAAATGCAAATAAAGTAATGTATGGTAAACTTGCAATCTAATGATAAAATGGCTACATCCATGTTAAATTGGTAGCAAAATGAAGAAAGTAGTGAAAATACAATATTCTTCGTCAGAAAATCAAAATGAAGCAAGCAAAGAACAGGAACAGCCACTATTAAATTGTGGATCTACATGCACAAGACAGCCTGTAGTATTCAACTGACACCACAGAACTTCAATTTCCCAGCACAAGTCAGAAAACACTTACCTAAACAAAATAGTAATTGTTTGTTTCTTTATGAATGCTACCTGTTTATTTGTCAGTAATGCAAAGTTTCTTAGTAATTATTCATGTAACTATGTATTGTTGGAACTTTTCTCCCCGGGCCTTCACTAAAAACGGGCTCCCTGAGCCCAGTGGACCTCCCTGGTTATCAAACTGGAATAAATAAATAAATAAATATCCCAGAACTGCTTGAAAGCAATATTAAACATACAAAGAGCACAGTAGTTTAAGTTCCATGAGGAATTAGCAGTAGAAAATATCAAATATATTACACCAAAAAGTCAACATACAAATAAATCAACAGTATATAACAAAGATGATGAGAAGTTTCAAAAGAATCTTATACGAGTCTGGAAGCTGTAATCTTCAATGCAAGCCACTAAGATTCAGTGTGTGATTCCTACAATTGGCACTAAAGGACGGAACAACTAATGGAGAAAGAAGATTCTGCCAATAGGGATGACTGCAATTAGGGATAAAGGCAATAGGGGGTTGGAATTTATTGGAGAAAACAGGAAGAAGAACCAAGGTATTGGGAGCAAATGACTACAGAGGGAAAGATGATAGAATGGTTACATGCAAAGAATTTATTTGGACTGCAGATTAGAAATTGCCTTCTGTATCAAGGATTAATATCAGCGTATAGACAAAGAGAAAGAAATTGGGAGGTACTAAAGAAAAGACCAGCAATGGTCGAGTTTTAGTAGAATCAAGAACAGAAGCTGCTATTAAAAAAGGAATAATTAGTAAAGCATATAAAATATTGGATGATAACTATAAGAATCAATCAGAGGAGGTTACAAAGGATTGGAAGAGAGACTGGATAATCAATTCACAAAGAAACAATGGGAAGATATACGTATGCTTCCCAAATATGCAACAAAATCTAGATGATTTAGGATTTTTGCTTGGAAATGTTTACATAGATATTTTTATACCCCAAGTAGACTCTAGAGAATTTTTCCTCAGGTAGACAGCAAATGCTGGAGGTGTGACAGGAAGAAAGAGATACTTGGGAACATATTTTCTGGGAGTGCAGTGATTTGGTGGACTTTAAGGCTTCCCTGCAGAATGCACTTTCAGAGATGTTGGGTGGGCAGATTGGTGTGATGCGGGTGATAATTTTTCTGAGCTATGGTAGAGAATTGGAATGGTTTAGACATGGGTAAGGTTTTGCTGTCTCTAATTATGGTGGCTGACAAAAATCAATTACTAGAATATGGGAATCAAGATCTAAACCAACTATATTAGAAGTAGTGAATATAGTAACAGAGACAAAACAACTAGAATTGAGATCTTTAGAAAAAGGTAGGACCCAACTACATATGAAAATGATGGGAATTGTGCGAACAATACATACAGGGAAGGAATGAGGTTTAAAAGAAGGCAGGACTTAAATGAGATATGTAATGTTTGACTGAAAACAATTGGGTAGATTATAAGTGATGTATAATGTTTGCAACTGGGAGTGTGTCAGTGCAGTTTGTGATGTAAAATGCTTACAACCAGGATTGTGTCGGTGTTTTTTTTCATTTATATAAATGTATGATTGCTTATGTCGTAAGTAATGGTTTAATAAAGATGTTTCTTGTTTAACAAAGGGGCATGAATTGAATAATTTATGTAATGTTGCTTAGGTTATATGACACATAGTAATATATCTGAAGCCTAATGTCTGTTAATTTTAACTTAATACAGTTTGATTACTTGTATATAGATGCAAATGTGCCTATGTCACAAGTGATAATTCAATGAAAGTGTTTAAAAAAAAGATTGAACAACTGACTCCCTGTTACAGTGGTGAGGCTTCGCCTGATTTGGGGGGCTTAACAGATCTCCTGACAACGAGAGTCGGAGGAGGGAAATTCTGGTCTCTAGAAAGGTGCCAGTGTATATGTTTGTTACTGCAGGTACAGAATGCACATGCCACTGAGTCAGTGTGAATGATGAAAATCAGGTGGATCTGAAGTAGGAAATTCCAATTATAATAAATCATAAGATTTCTTTAAAGACAGGAATATCGTTCCACTGAAACAACTGATTCATTCTTGATATGGCATCATACAAAGAAAATCCTTCTAAAGGACTAATCAGAAAAAACATTCTTCTCATAATCAGTTACCCGAGGAGAGAAAACAGAAGTTGTCCCCTCACAATCATTTTCCTGTTCAATATCCTGAACATCTTCAGAAAGTGAAGAATTCCTTTTGGTCTTACTAATAACAGTAGAACTAGATTGGTCAAGAGCCTGAGCTAAGCCAAATAAATCACTCTTGTCCAAATTAACTGACATAGGGGAAGATAAATGTTTACCTTTGCTTCTTTTTGATGGGAATCTCTACATTAGCATACAAACAATTAATCCCTGGGAAGAGGCATTTCAGTCTGGCTAGGCAGACAGGCATTACCTTCTTCCATCGAGTGGTTCTCCCTTGCCTACCAAGGGCACTCAAACAGCTGCACAGGAAGTGTCTAGATCCAGGACCATGGAGGCTGTAGAGACAAGACCAGAGGGAGCCAGAGATAAAGATCAATGATTTCAGCAACAAGAAACAGCCACAGAGAAGTCACCCATCTGTGGCTGAGGTAAAGTGGCAGTCTGCCAAATGGGCAAAAGTTGTTTGGAAATGTTCTTCTTTTTGTAAATGGTAAAAGGAAGAACCAAGTAACCATTAGGTTCTTCCATGAAGAAGCAAAAAAAAATGTGTGTTGCCTGGGAAAGACTGGCTGAAGTACTTGGTGAAACAGGCAGCTATTAAAAAGATAATTTTTTCTCTTTCGGTCAGTCCAAGAAGAGAAAATGAATGAAATGAGTAGCTCACAAAAACTTTCTGCAAAAGGGAATGCTTGTTTCCATCAATGTCCTTGAAAGGCCAGCTGAAAAGCACATCCTGCAAAAAGCAGGCAATCAGGATCTTGTTTTCTCAGGGAGGAAATCCTCAGCCACTGCATTCTGAGACTCTGGACTTGGACAATAAATCAGTACAATGAAAAATACAGCAGGATACATGGAATCCACTGCAGATGCTCGACAAAGAGTTTCTCCTTTTATCCCAGACCCATGAAATCCAAACGTATCCAAAGCCTTCCTTATAACAAGATAGAATAGAAATGGGACAAAAGAAATGAAAAGCTAAGGGTTAGGGACTGATCATGGTGAAGGAGTGCATTATATACCTGTCTTTATGTCTAGATTCCATTCACATGACAGGTTAGCAACAGGCTAGTCCTCGAGATCTATGATGAACAAAAAGGTCATACAGATTGAAACCAGGATGGTTACTAAGTTACTCTATCCACTCAGGAAAAAGCTGCAAGGACATCTGCCATCTTGGGTGACAGAGAGGGTGAGTTCAAGCTGCAAAGAAATAATACGAAATGACACCAACTAAGGAAAGGAGAACTCAGATGTTTTCAGGTTTACTCCACAAAAAAAAACTGCCAGAATTTTCATTTCTTTAAACTATTTCTGGCTTCTTTGCATTTCACCATCATCTTCTCCTAGTGCCTCTCCTCAATCTCTGGATCTACCAATCTCTCCAACCTCTTCCAGACTTCTCTCCAACAATGTTCACAGGATGGCAAGATCAAAAAGGTATCCCAAGGAGGGTCATACCTCTGCCAAGGAAGTGTTTTTACTTATTACTCTCCACTTATGCACCTGCACAGTAACACCTCATGGATGAGGTGTGCAATAGACAACAATGCTGGATAGCCCATCTCCCTCAAGGGGTTGAAGTTAGCATAGTACAGCATACCACCCACCCTCAAGTAACATCTTGTGGTTAGTTCCCCAGTCTTCACTAGGGAAAATGAACCACATGAGTATGCCAGGAGCATGTCCAGTTTCTAAATCCAAACCTCTGGATGGAAACACCCTTCTGACCTGTCTGCACCACCAAGCCACTATTCAAAGTCTTGTCACCTGAGCTGCAGTTAAGGTTTTAACAAACTCCAAATCATCAGCATAAGCTCAACTCTGACAAGCTTTTCTGTGAGGGAGGAGACAGGGATGCAAGGCTAGTCCAAGATGTACCTCATAAAGCTGAGGGCCTCTACAAAGTAGTTAGTCGGAGCAGCCTTGTGATCCTTCAACTCATCACAGGAGCTGAAGTATATGGAGTATAATACCCTGTAGAAGAAAGCTTGTGCATGACGCACAGCACAAAGATTAGCATGTGGCACACCTACAGTGGGGGGTAAGATGACCAAGAACTGACATTTGCATGCATGCCAGCTAAGGTCTGTGTGCACTGCAGAAGGCCTGACAAATGTTCCAGAATGAATTCCTTAAGCATACACTCTATTGCCAACACCACAAGCTTCTACCAGATGTCAAACACATGCTTGTTATCTAGTCCTTTTGTCACAAGTTCTGCAGCAGGCTGACTTAATAAACCCTCTTCATCTAGGACCTGCTGAGCCAACCAGAACAAGGAGGCATTCCAGGAAGAATGTCCATGATCCTGAGTAATACTGATCCATTACTGGTTGACTCAAGGGACACCACCTTGGGATTTAGCTGGTCAACTATAGGCTCTAGTCAGTGACCTAAGGGGATCAGGACACCAAGTACAAGAAAAACAGAATGCATCCCCAAAATATGAATCTAAGGGTGCAACTCCCTCAAGCTCCTCATTCCCCATTGTGCAGGATGGCTTGCGGCTTCGAGTCCCCACTAGTCAAGGGCAAGCTCACCATTCAAAGGGACTGCGGGAAGGCTGCCAGAATACCAGGTTTACCTCTAGGAGGTTCTGACCTTGGCCTGACCTCTGTGCATTTGCCCTTGTTACAGTGTTCTGGAGCTCAGTTTCCATTAAAAGGGCTCTTGACAGCCTGTTTGTGAAGCTTGCCAAAAGCTTCTTCCTTCATCTTTAAGTACATGGGTTGAACACTCTGGGATTTTTTTTTTTCCAGCAGCTGTCAACATCATGACCTTCCTTAAGACAATACCAGAAATGCTAATTGGGTTATTCGCCGGCAAGTGATGGTTACATAGGAAAATACAGGTGTCCGAGATGAACTTACCATAACAGCAGATGTTTAAAAGAACACTGCAGCAATAGTCACACATATGCGGTTACATTATGCCAAAAATATAACAGCTGGCCAGCTTCCAAAGCTTCAGGACACCTTCCTCGCACCCAAACTGTGAAGCCGCTTGAGCTGAGCTTATCAAAAGACAAGGTTTAGGCACTAAGCCCTTCACAGCTTCCCTGCCAGCAGAGAGGGAGGCTGAGCCCTGAAAGGACAATGCTAGAAAAAACAAAAACAAAAAAATAAATGTCCACACTCTGGCATAAAAACACACCAAAAAGGAGGGATGGAGGAAAGGAGCAGGTATTGCAGCAGTGATCATTCAAACATCTGTGTTCATACTGATCACTGCTGCAGTAGCCTTTAATTTATGGGCAGATTACCATAGCTAACTGTGTTTGGGAGGTAAAAGGAGAAGAGCCTATGGAGAATGGTCCTAGCAAAGCTTGATCTGGACCTAGAGAAGTACTCAAGCTTGCAGTGCATTATAAAAGTATGCACAAAGAACCAAACATAAGCTTCTAGAATACTTCTACAATCCAACCCTTTTCAAAAAGCTACATATTTAGCCAATGTCCTGGTAGGGTGGGCTTTGGCCCTGCCTGGAATAGATTTGTTATGCTGAGTAAAACAAAAGATAATAGCTTTAAACAACTATTTGGAAACAGTCTGTTTTGACACAGGTTGCCCCTTCTTCACAAAAAATGAACAACTGATTTGAAGATCTAAAAGATTTTGTTCTGTTAAGATAGTACTAAAGTTGCTTGTAGTCATGCAAGGTATGGAGTTGTCCTTTCTCTCCTTTTCAGGTCCAGGAAAAAAAAAAACGAAAAGAAAGATAATTTGGCTTAAAGTAAAATCTAATACTACTTTAGGCATAAAAGAGGAATTAGTGAAACCCTATCCCTATGGAAAGGAAGGGTTCACTTGCAGAAGTCAGAGTAATCAGTAAAACTGTCTTCTGTGTTAAGAACCTCAAGTTAACCAGATTAGCTGGTTCAAATGGAGCAAGTATTAGCTTCTTGACCAGACTTCTCTTATGACAAACTCCAGCACTGGGATTTGAAAAGATAAAGGGTGTTGATATTGGGATCAGAGAGATTTCAGATACCACTGTATCTTTCTTATGTGGAGTCTTGGCAGGGATGTCATGAGAATCATAAATGCAATGAGATCAAAAATCCTGCGGTATTCCCTCACAGTGCCAGATGTCTGACTGGAAAACCTTAGAAATAGATCTAAATAAAGACCTGTTTTTTTCTGTGGAAGAAAAGCCTTTTGAACTGAGATGTCTTGCTGACATCCCAGGAAAAACAATCTTGTGTGAGGGAGTCAAAAAACATTTTTGAATGTCATCTTAGAATCCCAGCTTGTGTAAGAGATCTCTCACCCAAGAATGCAATTCCTGACACTTCAAAAAACACTCTGCAAAGGCAAGCAAGTCATCTAAACATGGAAAAATGTGAATACCCTGTCACCTGCAATAAGCTATAACTCGAGCTGACACTTAATGAACACTCTTGGTGCAGTGGATAGTCCAAAGGGTAAGGGTGAAAACTGATAACGTGATCTAGACATACAAACACTTAAACATCTGTAGTCTGGATGAACTATGATGTCATGAGCATTTTTCAAGTCTAGTATTACCAGGAAACTTGAAATAGGAAAAGGAGGTAACAGGTTGAGAAGTGACCATTTTGAATTTGGGCAATGTCACAAACAGGTTTAGGAAAGAAAGATCGAGAACTGGTCTTCCAGGCATTTTCTTTTTTTGGCACTAGCAACATGCTTGAATAAAAAACCTTCCCCACCTGGGAAGGAGGAACTGGTTCCGTCACTACCTGGGACAGCATGTGGTGAAGAACAGGGGGGAAACAAGAAAGTCTGGAGAATGAGGAATGACCCCTGGAAAGGAGGAATTTCCTCTCAATGCCATCTTTAACTTTATGAATGATTTTCAAAACCCATTTCTCTTAAAAAAAAAAAAAAAAAAAAACTATCTGTTGCCAACAAGAAAATGGAGATTCTGACTTTCTAGAAGGAAAAAGAAGCCGGGATGGGAGTGGGTCACAAGGTCTCGAACAGTCGTTCAGACTTGTTGGACTGTCCTTTTTTTTTTTTTTTTTAAAGAAACAACTTTGTTAAATTGTCACATATGACATAGGCAATCTTACATTTACACAAATGAAAATAAACCATATTACAATTTCAGTTGCAAACATTATACATTACAAATCATTTTGACACAACTGTAGTTGCAAACATTATACATCACTTATAGTCTATCCAGTCATTGTCAGTCAAACATAACACAGCTCATTAAAATCCTGTTTTCTTTTAAACCTCGTTCCTCCTCTGTAAGTATTGTTCCCACAATTTCCATTTTTTTCCCTATGTAATCGGCTCCTACCCTTTAATAAACATCCCAGTTCCAGTTGTTTGATATCTGTTACTGTATTTGCTACTTCTAGTAAAGTTGGTTTAGACCTCTATTTCCATTTCCTAGCAACTGCTTTTCTGGCAGTCACCATAATTAGACTCAGCAAGGCCTTTCTATGTTCTAGACAATTCAATTCTGTGTCATAGCACAAAAAAATATTTTCTTAGTTACACCAATTTGCTCACCCATTATCTCTAACAGAACAGTCTGCCAACTCATTACAACTCCCAGAAAATATGTCCTCACTTACCTCTTTCTTCCACATCACACCTCCAACATTTGCTGTCTACTTGAGAAAAAAATTTTTGGAATCTACTAGGGGTATAAAAATACCCATGTAAACACTTTCAAGCAAAGATCCTAAATATTCTAGACTTTGTTGCATATTTAGGAGACGTATATATATCCCCCTATTGTTTTATTGTGAATTGCTTGTGCAATCTCTCTTCCCAATTTTTTTCTAACCTTCTCTGATTAATTCTTATAGTTATCATGCTATACTTTTTAAGCTCTGCTAATTATTCTTTTCCTAACACCAGCTTCTGTTCTAGTTTCTGCTAAAAACTCTACCAGTGCTGGTCTTTTGTTTAGAACCCCCTACTTCTTTCTCTTTACCTAGACTCTGATACAAATCCTTAATAAGGAAGGCAATCTCTAACTTACAATCCAAATATTTTTTTGGCATCTTCCCTTTCTATTACCTTTCCCTCTCTAGTTATTTGCTCCCCATACCTTGGTTCCTATGCTAGTTTTCTCCAATAAATTCCAGCCCCCTCTTGCCTATTGTCTGTATACCTAATTGCAGTCATCCCTATCAGGCAAATCTTCTTTTTCCATTCCTGTGTTGTTGGCTTAGTTCTTAGAATACCTTCTGCTACTTTATGAATATAATATTCTATGCATCCAAAATCACAGTCTCTCCTTGTTTTTTGAGCTTCCCCAGTTTCATCATCATCATCCCCTTCCACTTTGAATGATAGTTTTCGGCTTGTGCTATGCACAGGAGCCTTAAATGTGTTGCTCTGAAATGTCACTTCAAATCGGGTAATCCCAATCTGCCCTGTTCTATTGGGAATCACTTTATCTCGCTTGACTCTTGCCATATTTCCCTCCCAGATAAAATCCTTTAGCTCTTTATTAGCTGTTATCCATAACTTTCTGGTTGATAAAAATATGCCTGACGTGTATAAGACTAAAGGGACTAAAAAACATTTTAACTGCTTGTATCTTGCTATCAATATATAACAGAGCTTCAACTTCTCAGTTTTTTTTTGCTCTTCCCATAAATCCTTAGCTGCCACTGGAATCGTTTTTAATCCATCCTCCTAAACACTTCATTTTATCATGTCCCCATAAATATGGATATTGCTGAACCAACCTGTGTGTGGGTATATAATCTACCACTATTGTCTTTGTTTTAGTTTAATTAATTTTGTATCTCACAAAGATTTGAAACCATCTCAAAATGTTCCACAACACTGTAATGTCCCTTTCTGGTTTTGACAGGTATAAAATAATATCTGCATACAGAGTCAGCTTTTCTTGACCACCATACCAATTATATCCTTGAATTTATGAGTCCCTTATTTTTTTTAAATTTATTTAACATTTGTTTACCAGGAAATTCCAACTTGAAATGAGCCAATTTTCAGTGGAGGTCCACAGAGAAACACTCCAGACTCATGTCTTTGTAACATGGGAGGAAACTGGAGCACCCAGAGGAAACCCACCCAAATCCAGGGAGGACATGCAGACTCCTCACAGAAGGCAGCCCAGCCAAGAACCAAACCAGAGAACCTCTTGCTGTGAGGCGACAATGCACCACTGTGCTGACTGACTTTGCCAATGGTCCTCAATATAATGCAAACAACAAAGGGGATAGAGGGCACCCCTGCCTGGTTCCTCTGCTCAAGCAGAAATTATCAGAGGGGACCCACACCCACTTTAATTTTCACCTCCGATCCCTCATATATTTTCCTAATCAACCTTATAATTTTATCAGGGAATCCAAATGATTCCATTGTCCTGCTCATAAAGTCCCAGCTAACTCTGTCAAATGCTTTTTCTGCATCAAGACCCACCAACAACAGCTGTATTTTCTTACATTCTGCATCCCTCTGGCTCATCAGTGTTCTGTTAATGTTGTCAGATGTTTGCCTCCACTCCAAAAAAACACACCGATCCATATCTATCAAGTTTGGCATCACTTTTGTCATTCTTTTAGCCATTCCAGACAAATACTTTATAATCATGGTTTAGTATTGAAATGGGCCTGTATGAAGCTGGATTTGATGGATGTTTATCCTCTTTAGGTATTACAGCTACCACTGCTTTCTTCCGGGATGTTGGTACTTCTTCTCTTAAAATACTGTTAAACAAAACCTTCCAAGTCTTTATCAGTTTTGTCCTACTAGCTTTCAAACTTCCACAGGAATACCATCTATTCCTGGGGACTTTCCTGCCGATTGGTTATACATCATTTTTCTCTCATCTCCTCCTATCCTGTTAGTAAATGAGACTCATCTACCTCTAACCTTGGCATATTTAATTCTTACATAAAAATTTCCATTTGTACCTTTTCCTGATTTCCATATTTCTCTGCTTTATACAGACTTTCACAATTTCCGATATACTTCTAATACTTCTACACGATCCCTTATCGTCCTTGTTATAGGCTCCCTAAGCTTGGCAACAGCCCTTTCTACTTTCTGTTACCTGAGTGGTTGTGCTAAAAGTTTTTGTGCTCTAGAATTATTACCAAAAAAACAGTTGCTTAACAGCAATATTTCTAAACTCATGAATATTATCCTGGTAACCCTTATTTTCTGTTTAGCATTCTGCAGTAGCTCCTCCTCATGTTCTGTGGATTCCCCCTATTTTGCAATACTTTAACATTTGTCAGTCTCTCTAAATAATTCTTGTTACTTCTTAACCATATCTCCCTTTCTTTTATTTCCATCCCCTATTTTTAAACTCCACTTTAATTTTATCCCACTCCCTAGCTATATTTTCAGAAGAAATTTCTATCATTTCTAATAGCTTTCTGAATAATTTCCACTATCCATTCTTTAAATTCCTCTCTTTTTCAACAGACAGGTGGAAAAGCGCCAGTGTCTCATTTTTATTTAATTACCCTGTGTTTTTATTAAGTTATTATTGGCTCATGATCTGAAACGGTTACTGGGTGCATATCAAGACCTTCAATTAAATGCATATGCTCCGTAAAATGTAAATTTTGTCTAGCCTAGCCCAGTTTTTGTATCTTGGGGAATAATATGTAAATTCACTCTGAACTAGTACTGAATTCATATTTTCCATGCCAAATATCTTCTTAAGTTTCTTCAAAACTCTACCCTCCTTTGTTATATTTCCCCTTCTGGATCCCCAGACACATCTTCACTGTTGTAAATCAAATCCCAGTCCCTACCTAGAAGTACTATTCCTTGCTGAAAGCGGATTCTTTCCCCCAGAATTTTCTTAAGCTCCATTATAGCAGTTTTCAGTTGAATACAAATACATGTCAGTTTAATCCCCCTCCCTTGCCAGTAGACTCTTAGTACTACAACTCTACCATTAGTATATTTTTTATCCTCTTCTATCACTACTGGAGTTCCCTTGCAATTAATATACATACTGCTCTCTTCCTTTGCACCAGGTGTTCCGCTAAATAGCCATTTCAAAAACCTTTCTTCATCAAATCCACATGTTCAGTTCTTTCCAAGTGCATCTTCTGTAGCATAGCTATTTGCACTCTACATTTCTAATATAGTTCACTAGTATGCCAGATTAATCTTTAATACAAAGTCAGCAATCCTGGAACCACACACTTCAGCAACTCAATTCTTGTAGTTAATGGCCGCAAAACACTTTGGGAGCGGTAAAAACACTTTTTATTAAACCAAAATAACAAACAGATAAGTGCTTTCGTCAAGAACCTTCTCAACTTCATCAGATAAGAGCAAATCCAGGAAACACTCAAGCACATCCTGCAAGAGCATTAAGTAATAAACCAATCCCATCACACTAACTAAAAAGGACCTCCCTGAACTCATAAATATTCATGAAATGCAATTATAAAAATATTCTTAAAAAGATGCTCTTTAAAACCAGTATTTAAATGACATTAACAAGTGCAAAGATGCTGAAAACATATATAAATACAAATATACACAGTTTATAAAATCTATAAAATGGTGTTTATATAAAAATGAAAAGTATATATAAAAATGTATATAAATATTTTTCATATTTTTATATATTTTACCTTTCCATTGCTTTTAGTTCTAACAGGCAAGCAATGGAGAGTGAATCATTTAATCCTGGCCATTGCCCAGCATTTAGGCAGACCTGCAAAATTATTTATTTTCCAAAAGTAGCCCCCATGGGCCACCTCTTTTATCCAAGTCAACAGTGTCCACAATGAAGAATTTTGAAAGAGTGGTCTGATTTTTCTGTGAAGTGTTTACTCAAGGCATTTGCACATTTCCCAAGTCTAATATCCCTTAAATGCGGTTTTTTAAATTTCCTCTCAGTCTTTCCGATATAGAAACATTCACATGAGTTACACACTGCACAATAAACAACTCTTTCAGTTTGACAGTACAGCTTCTTATTCACCTGTATTTTAAAACCATTCACCAAGAATTTGTGGCCTTCAGTCACAAAACTACACTGAGCACAGGAACCATATTTTTTCATAGACCCTGCATGTACAACGTTTCTGTTAGACTCTAAAATGCATTTCAGGTTCATCCCTCTCTTAAAAACAATATCTGGTTTAGTTCCAAAACATTCTCTGATATCCCTATCACTAAGCAATACAGCCCAATTTTTTAATAAAATATCCAACACATCCTTACTGTTACTGTGAAAATTAGTAAAAAAAAACACATTTAAAATTTGAATTCTATTCAACAGTGGATTGGGTCAAGTCAGTTCCTACTCCATTAACCAAATAGCCATCATGGCGACCTAACAAGAGTTTTAAAAAAACTCTTTCTCTTTTGTTGACCACCTCAATCATGACTTCATTAAGGAGCCAAAACAGGTAACCCCCCCCCCTCATGCAAAACACAGTTTTCAGATGGTCATACTCAACTAAGAAGTTAACAAACTAATGTTGAATACCCTGAACCCCCGAAATCCGAAGCTTGGGGTTGACCATGCACAACCTAGAGAAGATATGGTCCCCACTGAGACTTTTTTAGGGGAGGAAGAATTTTCACCACTGAGATGGTCGGAACGACTGAGGGAGCGGTATTACAGAGAGAACAACCCACAGGGCCCCTATTATGCCAAAAGGGGTGGGGGTTATGCATTCAACCAGAGGGGCAACAGGAGGGGTGCCCCTCTGGTTGAATGCATACCAGAAGGGCAACAGGAGGGATGCCTACACAAGGTACTAGCTGGGTATGCTGATGTTGATACAGCTCCCCCTGGTTTGCCCATTTCTTTAAATCATGATGCTGACTTTAAAGTTTTCAATTATTCTAGTGTGCAAGGGAGCCCGCAGGATTTTTTGCAGGGGGGTGCAAACCCAGAGCCCCACCCACATAGCTCACCCCGCCCCCTACCAACACAGCCCCGCCCAAGTCCACCCACCCAAGCCCCGCCCACACAGCCATTCCAGTGTCCCATTACTTGGCTATTTCTCCCCATTTACTGTAGACACTATTCAAATATGTGTGCATACTGTGTTCTGCTTTAGTTCTACAATGATTACAGGCAGTTGGATTTAAATTTACAACTTTTATTTCAAACATTATAGCCCAAACACTGAGACATTTACTAAACCTAAACAAAGCAATAGTCTTTCAATGAAAACAGACTTGGCATTAAAGCTTCTCTACTTTTGAAACTCACATTCAATGAAACGGCATTGAAACCCACATTCAAAGAAAATGCATCTGGCCAGTGGCAGGTTATTTACCTTTGAACTGTTTAAGCAATAGGCTCCTTGCACCGTTAGGGCCATGCAAAAGTTATTTGCTTTACCTGATTGTATTAATTATAATATATAATTGAATTATATCCCTTGTATTATACAGCAACACTTGTATATTTCAGTGTTTCATCTACAAATTCAGTGCCTGCTGCCATCAAAGAATAAATTGCCTATGTTAAATTAAAAAATGGTAAGCTGGTATATTGCAATAGAAAATGGATGACAAGCTGAAAAACAGGTTCATAGTTAGGCATCTCATCCAAAGGAGGACATCCTGAGGACTGCAGCATACAAATGTATATGCTGTAGGAATAGAACCTCAAGCCTTTACATTAAGATGCAAGTATTCTACTTGTGGTGCTACTAACATAGCTTTAAAACTTTATACCACAATAGAGATACCATTTGCTAAACAAAATGGTTGCACATTGTAAATAGACTTGGCATGAGCAGCAGTGAACTTTGCTTCCCTTAAAACTCACAGTTCCTTGAAAATGCACTTGAAAATTCCACCTGCTAACTCTAACTTGGGCATTTCACTTTCTCTCTCTCTCTCTCTCTCTTACAAAGATACCACACCCCTCAAGGCTTCACCCTTAGTGCAAGAAATCTTGACAAAGCCTAAAATAAATAGGGACAAATTATAAATATGGCTCTCAGAAAATTGCAAGAGTAACAGGATTTGTGTTAGTATGCATTTTTCTAAATGACATGACATCTAAAACTGAAATGTCTCATTATTTAGCAACTTCAATCCTTTTTAAGAGGAATATGGGGCAAAAATCTGGACAGCTGAGGGGTATGCTACCTCCCTCATACACACACCAAATAATTCTGGTCAGACTTGAATTAGTTCTGGGAAGGTTGCACTGAACGGCACCGTGCTTGATCTGAAGTGGGTGAAATCCTGGTAGCTAGTGATTGCAGCTCAGCAATGTGGAGCATTAAAGCATTTTTAGCAGAGCATTGTTTCATCACTACCTATTGTGTTTGCACATAAGCTGTAGTCATTTCAAACATTTGCCTTTTTTTGATTACTACAGAGTACATTTACCCACCAGAGCTATTGTGTTTTGACTTCATTGTGGAGCTAGTTGTTGCAGGGCTTGGCTTTTAAGTAAGGTAGCAATGCTTATTTACCATATACCATTAAAGCCACCCAACTACAAGTGTACTAACACAGACACTGCTATAAGACACTGGTCTCCAATAAAATGTAATGAGCTTCTGAAAATACTGTAATCCTGTCCTTATTACAAATACTGTCATATGCATTTCAATACCCAAGGCTTATACATTATCTAGCTATGTAAATATTCTCTGCATGGCAACGAAAAGGCTTTCAATGCTAGCAATTCTTTAACAATATGCTTACTAAAGCTTACTTGCATCTTACAATCTCCGACAAGCTTACCTGATGTTCATTAAACCATGGCTACTTAAACAGAGCAACAGGACACTGTGATAGCATGCAGTTCCTGAATAATAAGAAGCATAAATCAACAGTATAAAAATCTGATAGAAAACCAGAACATTTTGCAAAATCAAGGACAGATGAAAAGCCACGGTCATATTTGTGATCTACCTTGGATGGGGGAATACTCTGCACATACTGCATAACTGCTTCTTGCCTTCCTTGGACACATCCCGAGCCACTACAATGGGGGCTGGGGTGCAATAAGTATGTCATAATTTGAAGGCTCTGACACTCCTACCTCTCAACTTCAGAGCAAGAAATCTGGACAAATACATAGAACTAGAAGTGGGACACAGGCCCAAAAATAAGGCCAATTTTAAATATTGCTCTTATTAACTTAATAGAACAGGTAGATCTTGCATTAGTACAAATTTTCTGAAGGGTATAAAATCTGAAACTCAAATGTCTGCCATTATTTTCTAACTTCAATCTTTAATGACTTGCCATTAATTTGCCAGAAACCACAATTTTATGAAAAACAGACCAAAATGGGATGCAAAAATACCTGTCAAAAAGGGACACCTTTTAATATTAACAGTTAACTTGAAGCAGCTAACAAAATAAGAGCATCCACATGCATTTCTGAAATAAACGTAATCTACAACTGATCATTACAGTTATAATTGTAAACCCTCCACATTTTCTTCCAAAATTGCCATTTTGGAGGAGGCATTATTAGGGGAGAGCAAGAGCAACATTTTGAGCCAGAATTGGGGACAATTGAGATGTTTGGATATTCCTAATCTACAAAGTGATTTGCACGTACCTCTCAACCTCTTAATGCAGGAAATCTGAACAAGGCCAAATATATTGGGGAACATAGAAACACTACTGAAAATTGCTCTTATATAAACTTAGTCTTGCATTAGCATGCATTTTCTGAAGGTTATGACATCTGAAACTCAATGTCTGTCATTTAATGGCTTCATTCCTAAATGATTTGCTAGAAAACCACAAATTTTGAGAAACAAACCAAAAATAAGCAGCAAATATCTATTAATTCTGCAAAGATATGGACAACTGAGAGGTATAGTTCAACCGGGCTGTCTGAGTTTGCTATCCCCTCACAAAATCATGGTCAAATGGAGCCTCCCCTGCAGCCATTCCAATGTCCCATTCCTTGGTTATTTTGCCCCATTTACCATAAACACTAATGTGCATACTGCTTTACTTCTGATGATTTAGGATTTCATTTGAAAGTTATTTTGCATTTTACAGCACAAACCCTAATACACATCTGTTAAAGCAATGCAGTCTCAATGAAAATAGACTAACATTAATACTTCTCTGCCCTTGAAACTCACATGCATTGAAACAGCACGAAACCCACTTTCAGAGAAAATACATTTTGCCAATTGCAAATATTAACTCTGGGCTGTCTTCAAAATCATAGGCCCCTCGAACATAACATACACATGCTCTTTGATACACCTTCCTGACTGTATTACATTATATTCCTTGTACAATACAGTTGTTAAAGGGCATTTTAAATTTATTGTTTTGAAAATTTTTCCAGTAAACAAAGAAACAAAAAGCATCCACCAATGACAAAATTGCCCAATTCAGAACATTTCCATCATAAAGTCTACTCAAGTCCACCAGTATCAGTAAAAAATACACAATCTCTGTAGTAAAATCCACATTGAAGAAATTTGTAACTAATAGAGGTTGCTGCTAGCAAACACTTTATATGTCATTGTTTAATCTACAAATAAAGTGCCCGTTACCCTTGAAGAATAAATTGCCTTTGTTGCATGCAGTAAAATGAAAAGCTAGTAATACCTAATAGAGAATGGATAGCAAACTGTTAACAGGTTCATAGTTACTAGGTATCTTTGCCAAAAGGACAGCGGCATCCACCCGCTTTACAACACAATACAGCATCAGCAATGCATTTACCTACTGGAGTAGAACCCACAGCCTTCAGCATCTAAAGCAAGTACACTATCTGTTGTGCTATTAATGTAAGCAGACTAAACATAATCAGCACTAAACTTTTGCTCCCCTGCAGCTCTCAGCTCCTTGTAAAATCTACTCGACACTCAGCTGTATCTCTGAACTTTGCAGCACAAGAAATCTGGAAAAGTCGAAATTTATTGGGGGCAAAAGGCCAAACAACAGGGACACATTTTAAACATTGCTTGTATAATGTTGAAAATTGCTAGAATAAAATGCTGCATTACCACCATACATTTCACTGCCACGACTTGAACCCAGGGGACCCCATGCAAAAGTCAAAGCAACATACCACTACGCCAAATCAGCTGTTTTGTGAAAGAGGAAGACTGAAACTTTACCATTTAGTGAATTCAGTTCTCACCATAGCACAGCTGTCAACCTCTTAGCACAAAAGACCTGAACAAAGCCAATAATGGGTGACTACAACCACCAAACATTCAGTGAATTCAGTTCTCACCATAGCTCTCAACCTCTTAGCAAATAACACCCGGACAAAGCCAGTAATGAGAGAATATAGCCCCAAACATTTTCAGTGAAATCAGTTCTTACCATAGCTCTCAACATTAGCAAAAACCTGGATGAAGCCAATAAATACCTGGATGAAGCCAATAAATACCTGAACAAAGTCAATACTGGGTGAATACAGCCCCAAACATATTCAGTGAATTCAATTCTTACCATAACTCTCAACCCTAGCACAAAACCTGGATGAAGCCAATAATGGGGAATACACTCCCAAACACAGGGATACATTTCAAATATCCATCTTGTACACTTAGAAAATTGCTAGAATAAAAGCTTGCTTTTGTTACCATACACTTTCTGAAGAAAAGAAGTCCAATATTGAAATGTGTCCATTTACATTTATTAACCAGGAAAGTCTGACTTTGAAAACAAAAAAGCAATTTTTTTAGCAGAGGCCCAGGGAGAAACACTCCAGACATCCAAGAATATAACCAAATAATAACACTTAGCTGTCAGGCAACAAGGACACAAATGCAGAAACCACAGATTTTATGAGGAACAGAAAAGGTATGAGGGAAAATCCTGAAATATTTTTACAAATGGTGGTGGGTAGGGAATTCAGGCTCTTGCCACTTGGGCCCAAGGTACAGAGTTCAAGCCTTATTCTCTACCTACCACCATGTACACCTGGGGCATTTTACACACACACACACACACACACACACACACACACACACACACACACACACACACACACACACACACACACACACACACACACACACACACACACACACACACACACTACCTGAACGGGTCCCATCTTCCGTTCCTGGCTGCATAATCCATCTTCCGTTCCCGCTCAAACAACTTGTCTTCCTGGCTGCATAATCCATCTTCCGTTCCCGCTCAAACAACTTGTCTTCCTGGCTGCATAATCCATCGTCCGTTCCCGCTCAAATATCCTGTCTTCGCTTTCACATAGCGATGATGTCAGCCCATCTAGTCTAGTTCCCGCGATGATGTCAGCACGCCTACCCGCGATCTTCTTAAAGAAGAACGCACAAAAAAATAAATGCTCAGCCACAAAAAAAAAAACTGTTTGAAATGCTTAGCAGATTCCAGGGGGGTGCAAGTGCACCCCCTTGCACCTGCCTGCGGGCGCCCTTGCTAGTGTGCCTATTGACAGTACAGACTGTGATATTTTTGCTAGAGGATTGACTTTTGTTCCTGATAAAAGTACCAATATTGAAACAGCATTATTGGATTTGAAGTTGTATACTAGAAAATTGAATCTGAATGTTTTATTCAAGGATTGTAGGTCAATCATGGATCCCATTAAGTTATCCAGTACCTTTAACCCCCCCCCCCATTCATCTTGCAGCTTTTTGAAAACATTTGTGAATTAGATACGAGAAATGTTAAAATGGCGAAAAAGCAAAAATGGAATTTGAAATAGGATGAAATGAATGTTAAGACAACTGTCTGATAATAAGGACCGCCGGATAATAAAACCGGACAAGGGGGGGGGTTGTCATGATGAACAATAAAATGGGGTGTTTGCTAGCAGGTAAAGCTTACATGCAATCTTTGTTTAATGAACTACATGGTGCATATAAGAAAGTGAGAAGTGTTTTACAGGATTTATTCACTGAAGGTAGTCTCTCTCTGGATTAATTTAATTTTTTAAGTATAGCACAGCCTAGGATCCCTGTCATTTTTGGGTTATCCAAGATACATAAAGACTTAGACCAACCACCTATGCGATCCATAGTTGATTCAAGGAACTCCATTACCTACCCTATAGCCAAATTCTTGGACATCAGATTGAAGGACTTTGTGCAACATGAACCTTTACTATACAAGGACTCATGGGACTTTTTGAAAAGGATTAATGTGTTAGAATTTGATGAAACAGTCAGTTTCACCACAATCGATGACAGAGATTTATATACGGTAAATCCTGCATATCATAGGTATGGAATGGTTTTGTGAATTTTTGGTGGGTAAGGGTCTTCCCCAGCCACTGGTTAACACCTATAAGACTTTATTAGAACAAGTACTCACAAATAATTTCATTCTATTCAATAATGAACTGTGTTTACAAATTGAAGGTGTGGCAATGGGGTCAGCGTGTGGTGGCTTGTATGCCAACATAATTATGCTGGAATGGGAAAGGAGATTTTTAATAAATACCCCATGGTTTAAGTTCTGTACATTGTATACACAGTTCTTGAACAATGTATATTTGTTGGAATGGTCCAAGAGAAGAGATCCCCCCTATTTTTAGAATATATCAATGGTACAACCAGTTGTTTTAAAGTTCACACATGAAGTTAACAGTGAACAAATAGCGTATTTGGACATCTTACTGAAGAAAGTGTGTCAGCTGAAGGCCTTTGTAGCACAAATTCATAGGAAAGCAACATATTCAAACAGCTTTCTGCATTTTGATAGTGAACACCCATTTAAACAAAAAACAGGGGTAGTAAAGGGCCAGTTTGTAAGGGCAGCCCGGATGGTTAGTTTGTTTGATAACTTCTTAGATGAGTGTGACCATTTGAAAGCTATGTTTTGCAAGAGGGGTTACCCGTTATGGCTCCTTAATGAAGTCATGATTGAGGTGGTCAACAAAAGAGAGAGTTTTTTTTAAACCCTTGATAGGTCACCATGAGGTGATATCTGCCCAGGGCATGCCCCCTACTGATGGCTGTTTGGTTAACAGAGTAGGAACTGACTTGACCTAATCCAATGTTGAACAGAATTAAAATTTTAAATGTGCTTTTATTACTACTTTTCACAGTAACAGTAAGGATGTGTTGGATATTTTATTCAAAAATTGGACTATATTGCTTAATGATAGGGATATCAGAGAATGTGTTGGAACTAAACCAAATATTGTTTTTAAGAGAGGGATGAACCTGAAATGCATTTTGGAGTCCAACAGAAACGCTGTACATGCAGGGTCTATGAAAAAATGTGGTCCCTGTGCTCAATGTAATTTTGTGATGGAAGGCCACGAATTATTGGTGAATGGTTTTAAAATACAGGTGAATAAGAAGGTGTACTGTCATACTGAAAGAGTTGTTTATTGTGCAGTGTGTAACTCGTGAATGTTTCTTTATCAGAAAGACTGAGAAGAAATTTAAAAACAGAATTTATGAGCATTAAAGGGATATCAGACTTGGGAAATCCACAAATGCCTTGAGTAAACACTCCACAGAAAAATCAGACCACTCTTTCAACCAGCAGCTGTTCAGATTTCCTGAGAGGCTTAGTCCTGTCCAAGTAAAATCTAAGTTGTCTGTGCACGTCCAAGGAGTGCAGTATTCATTCCCCTTTGTTCTGTGGACTAGAAAAGAAGGTTGGCAAATTAATGGACTGATGTAAGGGCCACATTGGATACCACCTTTGGCATAAAGGAGGGATTGATTCTGAGAGGCACCCTGTCTGCATGAAAGAAGATGAAAGGCTCCACTGCCATGAGGGCCTGTAATTCAGACACCCTTCTTGCTGAAGTGATGGCTAGAAGAAAGGTTGTTTTCCAAGAAAGGAATTTCAACTCTGCATTTGCAGCTGGGCTCACAAAGAAGGTAGAGTGAGCTTTTCCAATACAAAGTTAAAGTCCCAGGCTGGAGTAGGAGCTCTCCTGGGTGGTCTTAAGTTTTTGGCCCCTCTGAAGAATTGCTTCAGCAGTGGATGAGAGAAGAGCGGTGGCTCTGAATTATAATGAGCTGAAATGGCCGAGGCATGAATTTTGATGGAAGAAAAGGAAAGGCCCCTGTGAAGCATCTCAGTTAAGTATCGAAGAATGTGCAGTAAATTGGGCACAGTTGTGTCCATCTCCTGAGTTTGGCTCAAGGAACAGAATCTTTTCTATTTTTCAGCATATGATTTTCTAGTACTAGGCCTCCTTGCTTCCAGAATGACATCCATCACTTGCTTACTGAGGGATGGTAACGGAGAGATCATGTAATTAGCCAGGCTGCAAGGTTCAGGGGGTTTGAAGCTCTGGGTGCAGAATCTGGCCCTCCTGCTGGGACAGCAGGGCAGGGGTCTGAGGCAGGTACCATCATTCCAGAAGTGACACACTGCGCAAGAGGGGGTACCAGTTTTGGCGTGGCCAGTCTGGTGCAATAAGTATTGTCCTTGGTTTGTCCTGTTTGATCTTTAGTAGCACTATGGAGAGGAGAAGCAGAGGGGGAAAGGCATATAAACTGATAGGTTTTTCCAGGTGAAGGACAGGGCATCCAATTTCCAAAATTGTCTGTGGGGAGTGCTTGTGCAGAATTTGTCCAATTGGAAGTTCTGAGGGGAGGGAAACAAGTCTATTTCTGGGTCCCCCATTTTTTTCTCAAAATGTTGAATATCGTTGGTTCCAGTTTCCACTCGTGTGGGTCCATGAGATTTCTGCTTAGGTTGTCTGGCAGTGTATTTAGCTTGCCTGGCAGGAATTGAGCTTGCATGTGCACTTGGTAGCTCAAGGCTGTGTTCCACAGAGCCATGGCTAAGTCTGCAGAGAGGATATAAGTGGGTTCTGCCCACTTGTTTATGTACCACATAACAGTGGTGTTGTCTGTCTTTACCAATAATTGTCCTGGAAGAATGTGGTCCTTAAAGGCTGTCAGAGCATTCTGTACAGCTAACATTTCTTTTTGATTGATGTACAGGTGCATTTGACTCTGGTTCCATTTGCCCTGAATGCACTGCCTTGCCAAGTGAGCCCCCCATGCATAGTTTGATGTGTCTGTTAGGATTTGAGCGGCAGGGGGTAGAGTGAATGGCAGTCCCTTGGTGTGGTGGCAGGCCTCTGCCCACCAAAGGAACTCTGTTTAGACAATGGATGATAGGAATCACTGATTCTAGGTCCTGAGAATGTTGACATCACAGGCTTTTTAGATACCATTGTAGTTTCCTCATATGCAGTCTTGCATATGGAATTAGTAGAATGCAAGAAGCCATGAACCCCAGGGCTTGCAGTATTTTCCTTGCAGATAGCTGGGTCTTTGTGGCCAGTAGTTTGAAGTAGGCTGTCAAATGAACTTGTTTTTCTGGCATGAGGTAGGCCATCTGGGAAGTTATATTCAAGCTTGCTCCCAGGAATACAATTTGTTGGCAGGGTACTAGCTGTGATTTCTTTTTGTTTATGATGTACTCCAGAGAAGTTAGTAATTACTTTACAAATGCCAGATGATTTAATAGCGTGTCCTGGCTTTCTGCCTGAATTAGACAATCGTCCAGGTATGGGTATATTTGAATATTTCTTTGCTTGCAAAGAGCAATGACTGGAGCTAGGCACTTTGTGAATACCCTGGATGCTGTAGATAAGCCAAAGGGCAGTGCAGAGAACTGATAGTGCATGTAACCTGCTCTGAAGCGTAGGTATCTTCTGCAAGATTCCCTTATTGGGATGTGCAGGTAGGCTTCCTTTAAATCCAGTGTTGCCAACCAGGTGTTTTTGACTATCATGGGAAGCAGCTGATGAAGAGTTAGCATTCTGAATTTTGGGATCACCAAAAAAGTGTTTAGGATAGACGGGTCCAGGATAGGATGCCAGGAATTGTCTTTTCTGGGTACCAGGAAAAGTCTTGAGTAAAAACCTTGCCCCAATTCCTCTTCTGGGACAATTTGAATAGCCCTGATGCTTAGAAGAGAAAGAACCTGCTTTTGAGCATCTGCCCACTGATTTGGGGGTAGATCTGGTCAACCGTTTGGGGTTGGTAAGGAGTGGAAGTGGAATCTGTATCCTTAGAGGAAACTATATTTAAAACCCATTTGTCTTGGGTAATGAGTTCCCATTTTTCTGCATGCAGGGCGATCTTCCCCCCTAAAGGAACAGTCAGTTGAGCAGGGCTTGGAAGGTTTAAAGTTATGTCATTGTGATAGTTTACCATAGGGGGGTGTCTGACTACTTCCAGCTTTGGAAGTGGGAGCCCCCCCACTGCTTAGGCCTGTGAGTACCTTGAGACTGAAGCCTGGGTGGTCTGCTGGTTCTGGGTTTTGACTGAGAAGGCCTGGAAGAGGCAGGAAAGGACTAATTCGTAGAAGGCCAGTGCCTACTAAATCTGGGAGGTTGTACTTACATGAAAATTTTTAACAGTTTGCATAGAATTACCTTTTTCCTCCAGCTTTTTAAGTACTACTACTGCTTTCTTGCCAAACAGGCGGTCTTGGTTTAAGGGAGCATCCAGTAATTTAGCTTTAACATGATCTGGGAAAGATTGCTCCTTAAGCCAAACATGCCTTCTAAGTACAGACCCAGTGACAGCAGCCCTGCAAGATTCCTCTAATGAATCAAAACCACACTGCAAAGTATGCTTTCCAACTTGTTCAGCAGAATGCATTAAATCCTGTAATTCTTTATTTTTCAACATAGTCAGGAATGAACATCATTTTCTGTTTAAGCAATCCAATAATATTTTGTGGATACTTTAACATATGAAACTGGCAATTTAAGGCCCTAATGGCCAAAGCTGCAGAAGTGTATACCTTCTTACCCCATCTGTCCAGGGCCCTGGAATCTCTATCAGAGGGGGTAAGGTTTTTTTGCAGTACTAGCCTTAATGCCTTTGAGTCCCTATGAAATGGACTCAGGATCTGCAGTAGGATTCTTAAAGAGGAACTTGTCAGAGTCAGGTACTCTAATACCAATCAGGTTTTCTGGGAGCCGGAGATAAAGTGTCAGGGGCCAGGCTAGATTCCAAGAAGGCATCATCTACAATGTCCAGTACAGGAGGGATAGCTAAATTGTCTGTGTTGAGGTAGGAGTAAGAATTCCCTAAGTCTCTTTTTGGAGTCAGAGTAATCCTGGCTTTCCCAATGGAAATGCTCCCTAAGAGTATGCAAAGTTTCACCAAAAGAGAAATCCTCTGGAGGGGAAGCAGAGGGAATGGAGTCCTCTGCATCAGAATCCTCATAGGTAGATAAGGGCAAATCCTTGTCATCAGAGAAAACAGAAATTTCAGAATCCTGATCAGAAGAATCAGAAGGAAAATCAGTTCTAGGCCTCAGAGGGAGAATGGTGGCTTCCCCTGATTAGAGTAATAAGGTCTTCAGCTATTCTTATCATTTGTTTTTTAGGCATTGGGGTCTGACCATGCGGTCTGGGCATCGGTTTTCTAGGTGTGGATCGTGTTTTAGGCCTTGACGAAGATGATAGCGTAGGTTTAATATGCAAGTCAGTAGGCCTGAATACACCCTCAGAAGCCGGTGCCTGCACAGCGGCTCCGGACCCGTCCGAGGTAGAGACATCCACAGTTTCCATAGTTGAAGAAGCATCTCATGGCCTACTGGACTCCGAATGGGTCTTGGTAAAGGCCTGCGAATCAGAAGTAGTGGGTATCAGGGGCTGCGGAAGCGCCTCACTGAGCACCAGCGAACTGGCGACTAGCTTAGCAGAAGCGTCGTCGGCAGCTTTGGACCTATGCGGTCTGTCTCTGTCGTTATCTTTGCGTTTTTTCGGAATGTCGGTAGTCGGGTGGCTTACCAAAGCCATTTCTGGATAATTGAACTGAGTACCAAAACATTTAGATGCAAAAATGAACCAATGACAAATAGTTCGAAGTTTGAATAAGGCACAAAACTGACAGCGAGGTACGTCATGGTCTGGGCCTAAGCAAGGAATGCAGTACGAATGAAAATCTTTATGAGGTATTTACTTTCCACAAGAAACACAATTGTTAACTTTTGCTGACATTGGTTTAGAGCAAGAAAAAGGATCTCCAATGGGGTACTTAGCTTAGTTGAAGACTTTGGATCTGAAACTCGAAAACAAAAATTTCAGGAGTTGGCCGACCGGCACTTGCGAACTGCTTCTGCATGGCACAGCAAGAAAGACTGATGGAATGGCGTCGGCTGCATGTTTTCTACCCCTGACTACCTGACATCATAGAAGACGAGACAGCAACCGATGTAGGACTCAAGACTTTGATAATCAGGCCGACTGAGGGCTACCTGCAAGCAGATAACCCAAATGTAATGACTGCAACAGTGAAACACGAAGAACATCAAATGTTCCAATCTGACAGCCACATACAGACTTGAGATGACCTAAGAGAAAGGTTATCCATGCTAAGATGCATGGCACACAGCATGTGCCTTCTATGAAGTGCTATTTGTCTTTGTCTTAACTTTATAGCTCCCTCAGCTGGGAAAACACTTGAATGCTTTCAGAAAACATTTTCTCCAAACCATTTCTCATTAACAAATAGTTTCCTAGAGACATGAGAACAAGACACAAAACTGTCAAGTATACAATTGTTTACTAGAAAAAGCCTTATAATTTTCAATATTCTTTTTCATTTATTTGCTTTCTCTTAAAACGTGTTACTAGATTATGCTAATTGCCTTAACCCAGTGATTCCCCTATGCAAGAATGAGAAAAAGCACACTATTTTTATACTGTCATGCTCTTTTAACCTGATTTTTCTTCTTTCTTTTTGTTTACATTGCAGTGCCAACATTTCTTAAAACTGAACAAGGAGAAACAGAGAATGGATAATGAATAAAAAAACAGGAGCACCTATTTATATTATCACTATCCCCATTACACTTAAAAATAACTAAGAAAACTTCACTTTGTAGCATGCAAAGAAAAAATCATGCCCTATTAAAGTAGTATCATTAAGAAAAAAAAATATTTTACTTACATTTAACTTTCTCCCTTTTCTTCTCCTCTTCTGAGTATTCTCTGAATATTAATGACCTGAAGTAGGGCATATGCTTTAGAGTCCCCTAAAAGTTTAATAAAGTCCAAGAAAGTCCAATATTTCCAGATTTTCTGTTCTATTCCTGTTCATCTCCATCTCCTAAATCCTGTCCCTGCTTCATTTCCAATATATTCTGGGTTCTTCTAGTTGACTGTTGTGTTTTTTCACACTATCAAGCATTTTCCTTTGAAACGCTGGAAAAGATTTCACTGGCACAGTCTCTCTGTTGTCTTTATCATCAGAACAACAAGCAGGATCTCCTGTTTCACAACTCATTTTTGTTGGACAAATTTTTGTATTACTTCCTTAGCATGTACTTTATCAAAAAATGATTTTGCCCCTCCATGGAAAAATATTTTGAAGATATCTGGGTACAGCAGTTTAAATCTCACACCTGCTTCTCAACATTCCCTGAATAACGGTACAAATTTATTCTTCTTCTGCCTGGTGTACAATCAGTATTTATTCACCACAAACACCCTGCTGTCTCCCACTTTTAGTACTTTCTCCTTCTGCCACAGTTTTGTCAGAATCGACAACACCTGCTGATAAGATTGCATCTTTATTATTAAAGGTCTAGGATGTTTTCTCATAGCCAGGTTTGGAGCATACACAAGATGTGCCCTTCCAATCAACAATTCCTGTTGTGGAATACCAGACCAGTTGCTCATCTATGCTTTCAGAAAATTAATACAGTCTGTTCCTTCCAGCTTCTCTGGTACAGCAGAAAACCTCAGGTTTTCCCTACATGCTTGGTCTTTAATTCTATTTTTTTAAACATCTCTTCTTGTGCAGCCTCATATTTAGCTAGCCTTTTCTTCATTTTGCCCTCTGAGTTTTGCAGTTTTATCACCTTATCTGAATATCTGTTTAAAGCATATTCCATTTTCCAGCTTTTTATTGCCTGAGTTGATAAACCCCATCAGTGTTTTGTTTATTTTAATCAGGTCTGTGTGCAGTTGCCTTATACTTTCCTCTACTTGTGAGAGGGTGCCCCAGGCAATGAAGAACTTCTGTCTGGGGACCTTGTCTTCTCCGTGTGCCTCTTGGCAGGGGTTTGATCTTCTGAAATGGATGGAGAACCAGAAGGGGAGGAAGAAGGCAGAAGACCCCTCAGGATCAGTTTGTTTCGTCAGACAATAAACGTGCGCTGAATGAACCCAGTGCATACAGAACAAAATGAATTCAGGTGAGAGGCTCCCAAGCAAATGATGCACTCTGTGTGGGCATCTGACAGAGGAATTTTATGCCCATACATAGTGCACTTTTTAAACCCCACTGGCTTGTCAGACATGACAAAAGTCAATCAGGGAAACTAATAAAGAAACATTTTTAAATACAGGAAAAACTTTAAATATAGCTAATCACTAAAAGAAAGGTTACAGAGTGTTTTTAGAGTTTTTTTTAAGGGAATGGAAAGGGAAATGGAGAGAGATAGAAAGAACCGTAAGAGAATGGACCCACATGGTACAGATATAGGATAGGGGAGATAAGTAACAGAGATAGGAGACATTATAAGAAAAATACTTTTAAAATTCACTCAAAAACCAAAAGGAGCTCAGATACTCGCTATCCCTTGCTGTTCGAAAATGCAGCAAATAAGATCTGAGGGATGAAGGGGAGCAGGGTATTATGGGTAAGGGAGGAGCTCAGACTTTTCAGATCCTAGAGCTGTAGTATTTGGCCAAGTGAGATCTGAAATTAGAACCAAACCCCACGGGTTGAAGACCAAATGAAAACAACTTCAGATCTACAGGGTATAACTGACTACAGATTAAGATTCGATAAGCATACCCAACATGCTGTTCAAAAAAAAAAAAAACTAAAACTTCTTTATACTGTCAAATCTTTTATAGAACATGGATGCAAGACCAAAGCTTAGTCCTATCTACTCTCTAATATCCTGTATGCTTCTTCAGTTCTGACTAACCTACAACACTCTCACAAACTGTTAAAATTAAATACCAAGACTGCAAAGTTTGCAAGTAAGCACATTAACCGAATACATACGTTTTGCATTTTGGCTCCTTACTAACTGGAAATACATAAATTATAAGCTTATTATCACATTAAAACTGACCACACTATCCTCTTCAAGCCAGACAGATGCTTTGTACCAGCCACTTGGTATGCACCACACAGAAAACTGTGTTCAATGAATCAAAAAATTTAAAATAAAACAGTGACTGCCTGTCTAATGTATATGCTGCTAAAAGTTTGATTAGTTTTTGCCTATGTCACAAGTGATAATTCAGTAAAGGTGTTTGGAGAAAAAAAAAAACTTGCATGAAAATATACCAGTCAACAAAATGGGTCTTGCACATCTAATACCTCCATTCTTAGTCTAATCATTTCACATCAACATTTTAAAATCCTGCTGAAATCATACCTAACAACAAAACAATTCATTCTTTATACCACCACCATAAGTATAGCCCTCTTATATCCCCACACTGTCACCTGCTTACATGACTGAAGTGAATAATTGGTGGCATAAAACAATCATTTGCCTCATCTGCTGTCTATGCACTAAAATTTCAAGGTGACTTTATATGCTTAACACTCTTTGGATATGTGTAACTTTAGTATGCTGTAAATTCTGTACAGTGTACTTAATATGGAGATCAACTGTTAAACTATATATAGCTCAATGTCGCATAGTATATTTTTATTGTTATCGCATACTAATTTGCCTGTAAAAAAGTATATTACGTGAAACGTTTCATCTTGGGCCTCCAGTAAAAAGTGGTTTTATCTAGTCTGACTTTCTTGGTAGTCAAAAGCACATAAATAAACTCCTATACAAGCTAAGGGCTCATTTCTGTTGTTCACACCACTGTTTATTTGTAATAAACTGTTCAGTCTTTCTTCTCAATGGGAGAAGTGACCAAACTTTCATCCCAGCATATAGCAGGTTTTCCCACAAATTGCACAAACAATAAACAGGTTTCCACTCAAGCTTCAGGAGGCTTACTACAACATGCCTTACGTTTAAATGTTTCTCCGGAAACTAGCACTCCTTATTTCTAAGGAAAATCCACTGGACAAAATAATCCCCTTCTTTCCAGAAGGAAGATGCCGATTATCCAAAGTCATTGCCCCTTTCTCCCCAGTGGAGGATTTTTATATTTTTCTCTCTCTACTGCTTTACCCCATAATAGCTTCCTCTAACTACAGTTCCATCTTGCCTTAGTTATTGGAGAAATTCACTATTTAGGGATGTCATACAATACCAAAACAAAGACTTACTGAAGTATACACCATCTGCAGTCCAGCCATGGACTACATTACAATACCTAAACAAGTATTTCTTCAGGATAGCAATTCTCCATGTACTCTCATGCCTCCTCACTTATATATATATATATACATATATGTGTGTGTGTGTGTGTGTGTGTATATATATATATATATATATATATATATATATATATATATGTGTGTGTGTATGTATGTATGTATGTATGTATATATATATATATATATATATATATATATATATATATATGTGTGTGTGGGTCTACTACACTTGAACGAAAGACCAAAACAATGAAATACAAAACAGTGAGCCCACAACAACGAACGTTCAGTAGAACGAAAAGTACAGTTTTGTACCTACCATAAATGTAGATGTCCGATAGGTATGCATCTGCAGTCATAACATATGGGTTGTCCTGCCTCAGGCAGCCCTTCGGTCGGCCAGATTCAAAAGTCTGGGTCTGGCCTCGGCTGATGCCGCACTTTCCCCGACCGTCAGAGCTTCTGGGGTATAAAGGCATCAGCCGACGCCATTTTCCTCAGTGTTTCTTGCCCCAGATGTCAGGTGCCCTCTAGGAAGGCTAAATTTGGATAAATGTTGAAAATTCCAAACAGTAGCAAACAATATATATATATATATATATATATATGTACATATATACATACAAACAAATACACCATAATAGATTCCCCCAGCTAGCTGAAGAAGGGGTAAGCACCCTAGGAGTACCACAGAGGGGAAGGAGGGTGGGTAATCCTGACTGCAGATGCATACCTATCGGACATCTACATTTATGGTAGGTACAAAACTGTACTATGTCCTTCAAGGATGCATCTGCAGTCATAACATATGGGTAGAATACCATAGCCAAACTGGGGGAGGAGGTACTAAGATAAGGATGGTGTAGTTAAGATCCCCTGTAAAACTGCAGTTGCAAAACCTGCTCGGGATCTGGAGTATAAAGGTAGATTGTAATGCTTGGCAAATGTATGCACGGAGCTCCAAGTAGCAGCTTCTAAAATGTCCTTGGTAGCCACCCCTCGTAGGAAAGCTGTAGTGGTGGCTGTGGCTCTTGTGGAGTGAGGCCTGATATTTTCAGGAGCTGTCTTTCCATGAAAAGAGTAGCAAAACGGATGCAATTTCCTATCCATTTTGAAATTGTCTGTTTGGAAATTGCTTTTCCTTGCACTCCAGTTGCATGTCAGTTTTTCTGCTGGTTTTAGTTCTGTCCAGATAGTAGCGTAGTTGTCTGTGTACATCCAAGGTGTGCAAAAGTTTTTCCCCCCTGTTCTGTGGGTTAGGGAAGAACGTACGCAAATGGATAGCTTGGTTCAAGGATACCCTGGATACCACCTTTGGCATGAAAGTGGGATTGGTTCTCAGAGACACTCTATCCTGGTGAAAAATAAGGAAAGGCTGCACTGCCATTAATGCCTGTAACTCAGATACTCTTCTTGCTGAAGTGATTGCTAGAAGGAAAGCAGTTTTCCAAGATAAGAACTGTAAGTCTGCTGATGCTGCTGGTTCAAAAGGGGGTAATGTTAATTTTTCCAGCACAAAATTGAGATCCCATGTAGGCAGAGGGGGTCTCCTTGGAGGGTTTACATTTTTGATCCGTCTTAAAAATTGTCTGAGGAGAGGGTGAGAGAAGATAGGTGGGTCCATGTTGTACTCTGCTGAAATTGCTGAAGCATAAATCTTAATGGAGGAATAGGACAGGCCATTGTGGAACAGTTCTGCTAAATATTCTAGGATGTGTGCTAGGTTTGCCAGTGTGGTATTTGTACCCTTTGATGCGCTCCAAATGAGGAATCTCTTCCATTTAGCTGAGTATGTCTTCCTTGTGGAGGGTCTGCGAGCCTCCAGGATAATGTCCTTGACCCTCTGAGATAAAACAGTTTTGTTTTGTTTTAAGCAATTTTCCAGGCAGTTAGCTGCAGTGTTTTCAAGTTTGGATGCAGGGTCTTGAAGTTGTTCTGCATTAGAAGAAGAGGCCATAGGGGTAGAGGCCATGAGTTCGCCCGAGACATGCTTCTCAGTAGCGGGTACCAGTGCTGCCTTGGCCAGTCTGGAGCTATTAGTATCACCTTTGGCTGTTCCTCCCTGATCTTCAGTAGAACTTTGTACATCAATGGGAGAGGTGGAAAAGCATACACTGTTAGGGCATTCCAGCTGAAAGAGAGAGAGTCCACCCTCCAGGCTTGTGGGTGGTATACTCTTGAGCAGAATTTCTTCAGTTGGTGGTTGAGTGGGGAGACGAACAGGTCTATCTCTAGCATTCCCCATTTGCTTGTTATGATTTTGAAGATGTCTGGATGCAGCATCCATTCGTGAGCATCCGTGGTAGTTCTGCTTAGGCTGTCTGCTAGTGAATTCTCTTTTCCGGGTACGAATTTGGCCTGCAGCTGGATGTTGAGATTCAGGCCTAGGTTCCATAGATCCATTGCCATCTGGCATAGAGGGTAGGAATGCGTGCCTCCCTGTTTGTTTATGTACCACATGACTGTGGTGTTGTCTGTCCTTATTAGCAGATGTCCTTGCTGGAGGAATGATTTGAATGTCTCGATTGCATGTTTCACTGCCAGCATCTCCTTTAGGTTTATGTGCAAGTTCAGCTGGTCCTGAGACCATAGGCCTTGGATACACTTGTCCTCCATGTGTGCTCCCCATCCTAGGTCTGAGGCGTCCGTGGTGATGGTCTGCCTTGGTTGTGGTTTGTTGAAAGGCAACCCTCTGTTGGACTGGCAGGCCTGAGCCCACCACAGGAATTCCTTTTTCAGGCATGGAATGATTGGTATCATGGTTTCTAGACTGTGCCTGTGTTGAGACCATACATTCCTTAGGTACCATTGTAATTTTCTCATATGTAGCCTGGCATGCGGGATCAAGATTATGCAGGATGCCATGTAACCCAGGGCCTGCAGGACTTTCCTTGCAGTGAGCTGAGTTTGTCTTGTCAAAGCCATGAAGTAGACTGGTAGTTGCTTTTGTTTTTCTTCTGTGAGAAAAGCCATCTGAGTCATTGTGTCCAGATCCGCACCCAAAAATGTTATCCTTTGGGATGGCACTAGTCTTGACTTCTGGATGTTGACTGTGTATCCCAAGGCCTGTAACAGGTGCATGACATAGGCCAAATCCTTTATTAGTTTTGTCTTGTTGTCCGCTTGTATTAGGCAGTCATCCAGGTATGGATAGATTTGAATTCCCTGAAGCCTGCAATGTGCAATTACTGATGCCAGTCATTTCGTGAATACTCTGGGCGCAGTAGATAAGCCAAAGGGCAATGCTGAGAATTGATAATGCTCTGATCCTGCAAGAAATCTGAGGTGTCTTCTGCAATCTGGTCGTACAGGGACGTGCAGGTATGCCTCCTTGAGATCTAGAGTCACCAGCCAAGACTCCTTGCCCAACATGGGAAGAAGTTGCTGTAGGGTCAGCATCTTGAATTTTGGCACAATGAGATATGTGTTTAGTGCGGACAAGTCGGGAATAGGCCTCCATTGGTTTTCTTTTCTTGGTACAAGGAATAGTCTGGAATAAAATCCTTGGCCTTGTTCCATAGATGGTACCCTTTCTATAGCTTTCATCTGAAGTAAATTGTGGATTTGTCTTAAAGCCTCTGGCTTCTGGTTTGGTGGAAGGTTTGGCATTCCGCTCCTTCTTGGAAAAGTGTGGAAGTGAAACCTGTATCCTTTGTCTATGGTTTGCAATGTCCATTTGTCTTTTGTAATGCAATACCAGTTTTTCGAGAATAAAGACAGCTTTCTGCCCAAGGGTGCTTCCAGTTGTTCCCTGGTAGGCGGAATCAGAGTCAAGTCATTGTGTCTGTCCTGTGGAAGTGGTTGTAGTTGTAGCTGTGGCACTACTCCTCTGGTTGGCAGGCTGCCACTGATGACCCCTGTAGGCACCCTTTGATTGACCTCTGCCTCTTGGGCATCTATTCCTGCCCCTCTGTGCTCTGGAGGTGTCTGGAAAGGACCAATTCTTTGAAGGCCAGTTTCTGCTGAACCTCGGAGGTTGAACCTGCAGAAAATCCTTTACTGTTTGCACAGATTTTGCTTTTTCTTCCACTTTCTTTAGAATCTCCTGTGCAGGGGAGCCAAATAAACTTTGTTTCTCCATTGGAGCATCTAGGAGATTAGCCTTGACATGGTCTGGCAAGGGTTGCTCTTTTAGCCAGGCATGTCTTCGAATTACTGCCCCAGTCATAGCTGATCTAAATGAAGCTTCCAGTGCATCATAGCCACATTTTAAGAAATGATTACTGACCTACTGAGAGTTGTGTACCAAATCCTGAAGGGACTTTCGGTCTAAAGGTTCAGTAGAAGAAAGCTTTTTATTCAGCTGATCTAACAAATATTCCTGGTACTGTATCATGTGGAATTGACAGTTTAATGCCCTGGCAGAAAGAGTAGCAGATGTATAAACCTTTTTTCCCCATCTCTCTAATGCTCTTGACTCTCTTTCAGAGGGTAGGGGGTTTTTGGCAGTGGCAGCTGCAATGCCTTTTGGGCCCTGAGATATAGTTTCTGGGTCTGCAGCATGGGCTTTATACAAATGGAAGTGAGAATCCGGGACCCTGTAATATCTGTCAGGTTTTGCAGGGGCCGGGGGAAGAGAGTCAGGGGCAGAACTGACATCATTATATGCATCATCAACTACAGTTGGCACAGGTGGTATGGCTAGAGGCCTATGCTGTGGTAAGTGTAAAAAGGTTCTTAATCTTTTTCTAGAGTCAGAGAAATCCTGACCCTGCCACTGAAAGTGTTCCCTAATTGAATGCAAAGTTTCCCCAAAAGAAAATTCTTCAGGAGGGGAGGCAGAAGGAATAGAGTCTTCTGCATCTGAATCCTCATAAGGAGAATATGGCCCTTCCTGATGGTCTGATAAATCAGATCCATCCGAGGAGTAGTCTGAGGAGAGGGGTTCAGTCCTAGGCCTTTTGTCAGGAGGAGGGTGGGAGGCCCTGTCTGGGTGAGGTTGGGAACCCCTAATCATGGATATAAGGTCCTCGGCAAGGCTGAGAATCTGAGAACTTGAGGGAGGTCTCTGAGAAGAAGCTTTTGCAGGTAAGGCTTTTGAAATTTTAGCTGCTTTAGCTCTGGAGAAGGCCTTAATAGACATAGAAGCAGGGGGCCTAGCTGCCCCACGTGCAGGAGTAGAAATGTCCAATGGAATGGTGTCGGACAATTCTTGTGCGCTTGCTTCTTCGGTAGGGATTTCTGTAGCCGACGCAGCCGGGGCTTCTCTGGCCTCGGTTGTCGGAGGTATGATTTCGGCAGAAGTAAGAACCAGGAACTCTGTTTCAGCCAAAACCTAGACACTCGTGGTAGGCCTAACCGTGGTTTCAGCCGAAACCGCGGGCTGCGAGTGTCGGTCCTTTTCCTTGCGTTTTTTTGGCTAAATGTGTAGTCGGAGTCTCCGACGGCATTTTATATGCAAAAACGGATCCAAAAAACTCTTCTGAAAACTCCAACCGACGTCTAAGAGTACGTCGGTTGAAGGAGGCACAGGCTAAACAAGTTGATACGTCGTGGTCTGGGCCTAAGCAAGGAAGGCAGTAAGAATGGAAATCCTTATGAGGTATTTGTTTCCCACAAGGTAAACAATTATTTACTTTGTCTGACATCGGCTGAGGCAAGAAAGAGTCCCCAACGGGGTACTTAGCTTTTTTAGGAGTCTTCGGTAGCTGAAATCTCTGGATCTGACCGACCGGCACTTGCGAACAGCTTCTGCTTCGGGCACCGCGCGGCAAGAAAGACTGGGGAAAATGGCGTCGGCTGATGCCTTTATACCCCAGAAGCTCTGACGTCGGGGAAAGTGCGACATCAGCCGAGGCCAGACCCAGACTTTGGAATCCGGCCGACCGAAGGGCTGCCTGAGGCAGGACAACCCATATGTTATGACTGCAGATGCATCCTTGAAGGACATCCCCACATAACAGACAAACAGAAGACCGTAACTCAGAACAACGACAAGCAGAACTTACCATCAGGAATCCCAACACCTGTGATCGCAAACATAGTAATGCTAAAGCAAAATGTGCTAAATAAAAGCAAGGTAGATAGAGTTCACAACAGATGTAAGTACAAACATACAGGAAACAGAATAATTGAGCAGTGCTACATCTTCAGTAGGTGTGCAATAGTGTGAACAAACCCAACAGCGGTATAATCTGCCCTGTTACATATTACTTGTTGAAACCGATTGTGCTGTTCCACAAGCTTTCTCTTTTTAGGAGATGGCACATATCCTGTTGCTACACTAATACGGAACTCATCCACACGGTTGTGTTCACGAACCAGACAAGAGAGTAGTACTGATAAATTAGTACCCCTTCTCCCCAATAAGGGACTTTAACCGCCTATGTCATGCTTCTACTTGTTTTGCGTTCATGGCAAGCACAAATCATTTAAACTCACTCACGTTCCAAAAACAGATAGGAAAGAGTGGTGGGAATCTCATATGCGATACAGTTCTAGTGTGAAATGTCCGTTATTTGCCATGTATATACCAATCAGAGAAGTATTTTAATACTTCACGTCCCTTCTTCTGGAAAACCCTGTCACAATAACTCAAATGTAGGCTCAATGTCAGTTTCCTTCAGAAACGCTAAAGCAACTAAACCTTTCATTGATAGTTGAAAGGACTGCGATGAGTTATGTATGGCAGCTAAACTGGACTCTGTATTTTCCGCCACACATTCTGTGCAAAATGGAAGAGGCAGCCTTTAGAGGTTGCAGATGGAAAGTTCAATCTCACACTTTTGAGAGCTGCAATTTCAAAGTCACACAAGACAAACCTGACAGCATTTTCTAGCTCATGCTCTGATAGTAAGTATAACACACAATACGAGAAATAACTGTAACATTTCAGAGACTTCTTGGAAAAGAACGCGAACAGTAGAGGAATTGCCTTGTTATGTCTACCAAATTTTACAAATGTGCGAATGCTATATAGCTGTCTAATCATAACACCTTTCTTAAAAAAGGTTCCGTCCATCAGCCAAATAGTCACTCGGCTCAAATCGTACAGGTTATTGACAGTAGTGAAGACAACCACAGAAGTAGCTGTACTAGTATCAGTCATAGATTTGCTCACAAATATACCATCCTTTAATGGATATTTGCTGAAAACAACAGACGTAATTTGTAGATCTTCACCTTTTTGCTCTGAACTACCTTTCCTTCGTATACGCCCCACTTGCTGTAGGAGGGCTTTCCTACGGGAAATATGGCAAACAGTTTCCAATGAAGTGAATGCAACAGCATCTTCCACTATTAATCAAGGGGTGTCACGACTATATGTAGCTCTGGTTTTCAGTTCTGCACAAACTTTATATCTATCTATCTCACCTGGTTCACTGGTATTATCATGTGCAACGGACTTTTGCAAAATATCGCCATTAGGCATTAACAGGGTTATAGCATGTCCTTCACAGCTTTCAGTGGTTTTATATTTGCAAAACCAATATCATTTATTTCCTCTACATCTTTCTAAATAGTATAAGCAGTTGTCTACCACTAACAGCTCTTTCCCTTTTTGAGATTTAACAGTAGTATACAAGCTGCCTAATACATCCGGGGCTTCCATTTTACATTACGCAATGTTAGTATGGTGCAGAGCACATTTTCAAATAGATCTGAAAGTTATTATACTATTCAGTGTGGTACTGACGTTGCGATGTCATGGTAGGTAACGTTAATTCAGTTTAGGTAACGTTAATTGCATTTAATATGACATCTATTATAACTCCTTTGTAGATGTCTATTCCTCAACACAGTCGTTCATTTGAACATTTGTTGTTTTTATATTTCATAGAAGTGTAGTTTTGTTGTTGTGGGCTCGCTGTTTTGTATTTCGTTGCTTTGGTCTTTCGTTCAAGTGTAGTAGACCCATATATATATATATATATATATATATATATATATATATATATATAGATATATATATTAACTTTATGGACACACAACAATGGGGATAAGTGATAAAGCAGACAGACAGAGCATAGTCATTCCATTGTGCAAACAAAACACTAAGACCATTAGAAAAAACTGAAGAAAAATCTGTCAAGTCACAGTTTTCCTTGCCAAACTCATTTAAATAAAAATGGCACAGTACTCAAATTCAAGAGGTCATTGTCTCCCTCTACTCTTCCCTCATTAGGCCAGTCATAGAGTACAATGCCCCAATTTGGCATGTACCTCATCAGACATCTGCAACAACTGGAGAGGCCACAAAAGTACCTCACAAAGAGGATCCTTGGCCTTAACCACTTGTCCTATATGGACAGACTCAAAAAACTCCAACTATTCTCTGACTCATACCACCTACTTAGAGGTGATCTCTGCTTGACTTAAAAAGCCATGTCTCACCTAGCTATTTTAGAAATGATACATCTAAAGAAATCTCAATCCCTCTGCACCACATGCTCCAAAGACCTCAACCTCATTACCACATAACAGAACATGCTGGAGGGACAGGTCCATAACACAGAGACTGTCCATGCTATGGAATAGACTTCCCATACATGTCAAGCGGAGTGCCTCAATGGCCCTCTTCAAGAGAAATCTTGATGAGTGGATGGGAAATAGAAAATTCACCCCAGGGACCACTCCAGTGGCTCTGCTTGACAAAGGCACTGGGAACTAAGGTCGGGTCGGGTGGCATGATGCTAGGGTAATCCTATGGGCTAGGCTTCTAAAGGCTCCAGGGCCATTAGCCTAGTACACACTTATGAACCTATGAATACTGTGCCTCTCAGGGGCATGGCCAAGATGCAGGCTAGTTAGCAGCATTTTTCTTGAGATCTGCCAGTCTTTATATTTATTGACAGAAAAAAATTGAAAACCAGGACAAATTTCTTCACAAAAATTGCAGGATATAATATTTAAAGGTCACTGGTTTATTTTATCGGAAAAATCAAATTGCCAGTATTTAACAAAATTCCTCTGAAAAACTTCAACAGAAAGGCTACTAATACTGTCACAAGATGAGCAACTCAAAATACAACTTTCAAGACCAGTCTTCAAAGAAGGACCTGCAAACCTTATTAGTCAACATGTCTGAACTAACCAAAAAATTTGATAAAATGGACAGTAAACTGGATTTGTATAAAGAAGAAACCTCTAGACAAACAGAGGTTTTAAAAGAAATGTTGCAGCAATAAAAGATCCAAATAACCACGATGGAAAACTCATTAAATGACCTGGAAGGGAGATTAACAGTGCAAGAAATACAAGTGGAATTACTTTTGAAGCAAAATACATCTTTAATAAACAAAGTGGATGATCTCGAGAACAGATCCAGGAGGAATAATCTTTGGATTTATGGTTTACCTGAAAATGTGGAGGCTCAAAACATGACCAATTTCCTCACAACCTGGCTTTCCAAAGCATTAAATCTGCAAGAAGCCTTTTCATATAGAATTGGGAGGGTACATTGGTCTTTGACTAAATCAACCATGTACAAGAAGGACAAAACCAAACCAAGATCTGTCATAGTTTGTTTTTTCTCTTTACAGGACAAAGAACTGGTTCTGAAGTCAACATGGACCAATTCCCCAATTAAATATGACAACATTATTAGGTTTGATAATGACTACTCTTCCATAGTGGCAGCAAAAATGAAGGAATGTTTACCACTAATTAAGAAACTTAAACAACAATTAAAAGTTCATCTTTTATTTCCAGCCAGACTTCGCATTGGTTCCCGGAAGGCAACAGAACCTTTGAAACCCTGGATTAGTGCAGTTTCTTTTTTTTCTAAAAACAACTTTCTAGATCAAACAGAAGAAATGGATTGTTTGGGACCTAGACTCAAATGTCAAGCTGAGAAGAATAACTAACAGACAACAGGAAAGAAAAGTAAAAAAAAAATGAAGGAAAAATTCCTTTCATTTTTTACTTGTTAAAATAAAATGTTTTTGCATTATTAAGCACTTGCAGTTTATGGATAGGGAAACATAAATCTTCAGTACTCTACACCATCAGGAAAAGGTAACTCGTATTAATTTATCTTTACTACTTTGAATTCATAACCAACATCAATACTTAAACAGACAATACAGTTGTAAGTATATAAACTGTTATCCCTGTTAACAATGATTATGGGTTACCTAATATACACTAAGAAACTGAATGAAAACTGTGGATGGTTGGCCTGGAGATTACACTAATAGTGTCATCTGAATGTTGGTTGCATCTCTCTTCACTTATATTTATAGTTGACAGCTTTGCTTCTCTTCTAACAAAGCTTTAATAATGTGTTTAATATAGATAAGTAATTAGTTTTTAGAGTACATGATTTACACACAAAATGTTTTGTTTTAAGATGTATAATAACTTATTTCTACAGTATTTATGATCGTTTTGTTAAAGAAAGTTTTTTTTTTTTAAATCTGTGGTAATACATTTCATAAAAATGAACAGAGTAAGCCAGGCAGCTCAAGCTATACACAAAGAATCAAAAGCACCACACTTGCATTCTCTAGTTTCCCACTGGAATCGCAAGCTGATTACACTGTTTTTTGTTTTATAACTCTTCATCTAGCTTCATGAAGCAATTCTGAAGCTTGGATTTTCCCACAGTCAACTAGAGGCACTAAAATGAAAGTAAAAGAAGCATGGTGATGTCACTGCTTTACAGCACTCAGATATAGTTGTTTTACCATTGTAAGCTCAAAGTGACAAAGTAAAAGTGAAAAAGCAGCAAATCAAAGACCGGGAAGGAACCAGACCACAAAACTTATAAGCTTTCATTCGTTTAATAAACACCACAAACTTCATCAGAATAAATACAAAAACTTGAAACCACCCTTTAAATACTTGTCACGTGCAAAAAATCATCCAATAACAAAATACTTCAAATTAATTATTTAAATAGCCATTGTGATGTCATAAATTTTTAAAAAATACACATTTTTATCATTGCACATGTATAAAAACATAAAAATGTATATATAATAGTCAGTAATGACAAACTATTACACAGTGTTTCATCAAATAAAGGCCATTTTGTGAACAGCTTGGCTCACTACATCAAAGCCTTTGTAACTGAAGAAAACACTTAATGTTAATAGTTTCATTTAGTCCTGGAGGGTAGTCTGCTCTTAAAGCTGTCATTTAGTTTCCCTACATTCTAATAAGGCTCTAAAATTATCCACCAAAGGACCACAGACTACTTTAACACAAAGAATGTAAATTTCTTAAAATTGTTACATAATAAAACATGTTGTGCCAGTGGGACAGGCTTCACCCCCAACATATGAAGAGAGGGGGTTGTCAAGGGACAACTTATTAGGTTGAGTCGTTTGACCAGTGAAGATTCTGTTTTTGATGGTGAGGTTAACAAACCGACTGGATTTTTTTTATAGCCAGGGGATAGGACTTGTTTTGGTTACGTAACACTGTTGCTGAAGTTATAACTCTCAGAGACAGTTTAGCTAGTCCCATCTTGAGAGGCAATTTCAGTGCTGCAAGTAGGGTGAATCAAAACAACAAGGTTTTTGAGCTGGCCTTCCCATTGCCCATTTCAGATGGAAGGGACATTATTAGGCGTGTTATTAAGGGAAATTGGAAGGTGTTGCTTGGACATTCTGAATTGGTGAAAGTCCTGAGTAATGAACCTTTGTTTATTTATAAAAAGGTATGTAACATAAGAAGTATACTTGAAAGTACTTCTAAGACATCACACAATGGGGTCAAAGATCCTGTTGGGACTTTTGCTTGTGGTTACTGCAGGCAATGTAGATACATAGCCAATTCAGGTTCTGTTCAGTTGAAACATTTCAAGAAAGTTATTTGGGCAAAGGACAGCTTTACATGTGATTCTGTGGGTATTGTTTATCTCACAATATGTAATTCTTGTACCAGTTTTTATGTTGGCAAGACCATCAGGTCACTAAGTAGAAGGATTCATGAACATGTGTTGGCAGCGAGAAACAAAGACAGGAATAATGCACTGGCACAACATGTTTTGTTATGTAGCAATTTTAAGAAATTTATACTGTCTTAGATAAAGTAGTTTGTGGTCCTTTGGTGGGCAATTTTAGAGCCTTATTAGAATGTAGGGAAACTAAATGGCAGATAGCTTTTAAAGCAGACTACCCTCCAGGACTAAATGAAACTATTAACATTAAGTGTTTTCTTCAGTTACAAAGGCTTTGATGTAGTGAGCCACGCTGTTCACAAAATGGGCTTTATTTGATGAAACACTGTGTAGTAGTTTGTCATTATTGACTATTATATATACATTTTTATACAAATGCAATGTTAAAAAATTTTGTAGTGTATTTTTAAATATTTATGACATCACAATTGCTATTTAAATAATTCATTTGAAGTATTTTGTTACTGGATGATTTTTTGCACATGACAAGTATTTAAAGGGTGGTTTCAAGTTTTTGTATTTATTCTGAAGTTTGTGGTGTTTTATTAAACGAACGAAAGCTTATAAGTTTTGTACTCCGGTTCCTTCCTGGTCTTTTGTTTGTTGCTTTTTCACTTTTACTCTTAAAGTGACACTTACACTATTTCACTCTAAGTGCTTTAATAGTTTACAACAGATTATAATTTAATGATTTAGTAAAACATACAGTATAAAAAAAAACAGTTTTGCTTTACAGCTTTCATGTTAAGTCTACATATTTACTGATTAAATACCTACTTTTTCATTACAAACAATTGATTTGAAAGTTTTGTGCCACAAAAACAAATAGTCTATTAAGAGGTGTCAATTTCATTCTGGAGTCCACATATCTATAACACTTTGACATTTATCTGCAAACCATAAGAACAGAAGTCAATGTATAAGGAAAAGGTGCTGATTACACTTTCTGTATTTTCTGATGTTTCTTGTTAGTCTATGAAGGATGATGTAAGTTAGAGTTTTGCGGTCATTTTACACTGATAGAGCAGTCATGGCATTAGATAAAGGCAATACATCTAAGGCTACAACTATCTGTAAAAGGATAACTTTGAACATTAAAATAGCACATACAAGTGAAACTTTTAAAACAGTTTTACTGTAATACAGATTGAGTTTCTTAAGTAAATGTTTCTCAGTCTAACTCAGAAAAGGAAACATGCTTAGTACCTTACTGTTACCTATATCAGTTCAATTATGCTGACTGCAGCATTGTCATCTGACTTTACCACTCAATGTGGATTGTTATGTTAAATAATATTGCATATAAACCAAATATTTCTATTCATATGGTTGTTTTAAGCTTACACAAGTTACACTTCACACCTTTTCAGGACTTTTAAAATGTATATAATTACATACATATGACACTGCTACAAGTTGCATAATAACTTTTAAATAATCTTCTCTAAGTAAACCACAGAAACAATATCCAAACATAAATTATACAGTCTAACATATGGGTTTTCATCTTGTTTTTGTGTTGTTTACACTTAGAAAAGAAAAAAAGAGAAGGTTTTAACACAAGAAGGAATGATGAAAGATTTGCTTATAGTAAACATGCATTATAAAATTTATAAGTACAGTAGAGTAGCCTATATTTAAGCATAACTATAAGGCAATTTCTCTGGTTAAAGATGATTCATATCAACCTGCATGATTTCTTGATATGTTACTTGGATTGTTAATTCTTGTCAACCTTAGTAGACTGAATTTAGAATATATCAGACTGGTTAATAATTAGAAGTTATGTACTCACCATAACGTTCCATCTGAGTAGGTACTTCATTTGTCTGCAACCCATGGGTCTCGGATCCGACCGGCAGCTTTACAAGCTTCAAGATCCGAGCTCCTAGCTCCTCCCCTCTACCCACAATCCCCTGTCACCACCACACTACCTCAGATCGGTTTTGCTGTATCACCTGAAAAACCTGTAATAAACAGGTTCAGATATTCTTAAGAATCATAAATGATCCTAGAAACCAGATACAGGTTAGGGGGATGGTTGCAGTCAGACAAATGAAGTACCTACTCAGATGGAACGTTATGGTGAGTACATAACTTCTAAATCTGAAGTAGTTACTTCATTTGTTCTGCAACCTGTGGGACAGAGTCCCCAGCTACCTAAACAAAGAAACCTGGGTGGCCTATGGAAGGATATTCCGAAGCACTGCGGAGCCAAAGGACGCCCTGCTTCTAGATATCATGTCCAGCTTATAATGAGAAATAAACGTATGAGCAGAAGACCAAGTGGCTGCTGAACATATGTCGTCCAACGGCATCCTGGATCAGAAGGCTGCAGAAGTTGCGATGGACCGTGTGGAATGTGCATGAATTTTAAATGGGGTTGTTTTGCCCGATGCCTTATAAGCCTGAGAGATACATTGACAAATCCAATTAGCCAGTGTCACTTTGGATATAGGTGCAAATGACACCAACAGTTTATCAGCCTTACGAACGTCTTTGGTCCTGTGCAGGTAAAAACGCAACTGTCTATGTACATCTAGTGTATGCAACATGTATTCTCCCTTATTTTGAAATTTCTTGAAAAACACTGGCAGATTGATAGTCTGATTGATATTTGCCACAGATGCCACTTTTGGTAAAAAAGACGGGTTAGTCCTGAGAGACACTCTGTCATTGTGAAAAATAAGATAGGGAGGTTTCATGCACAAAGCTTGGGGCTCCGAAACCCTTTTAGCAGAAGTTATGGCTACCAAGAATGCTGTTTTCCAGGACAGAAAATTAAGGGGTACAGAAGCTGCAGGTTCAAAAGGAGGTTTCGTTAAGGCTTGCAGAACAAAGGTCAAGTCCCAAGGGGGAGTCACGGATTTCACCGGTGGCTTGAGAAGAAAAAGCCACGCAAGAATGTCTTACACAATTTTGTAGACGCTAGAGATCCTAATCTGTCTCCCACATGAAAATGGGATATCGCTGCCAACTGTACTTTTACCGTTGATGCACTGGCCCCTTGTTCAAATATCATGGACAAAAAATCCAAGACTGTAGGAATCGGAACAGTAAAAGGGTTGAGACCCTGGCAGTTAGCCCAGATAGAAAATCGTTTCCACTTGCTATTATAGATTTTCCTGGTGGACGGTTTATGAGCTGCTACCAGAACAGTTTTCACTGGTGACGAGATACCAGGAGTCCTTGCCATTAGTGGAACTGGATCAACCAAGCCGCGAGCTTGAGGTTTACCAGGTTCGGTGTTGGGCACCCTGTTGGATGCGATATCAGATCTGGAATGGGATCCAGGATTAAAGGGGAGGAGAGACTGTGAGACTGCAGGTATGGAAACCAGATTTGACGAGGCCAGAATGGGGCTATGAGGATAATTTTTCTCTGCAACCGTGCGGCTTTCTGAATGAACTTCGCCATGAGCGGAAGCGGGGGTAAACATAGAGTAGACCGGGAGGCCAAGCATGAATCAGAGCGTCTCTGGGGCTCTCCCCTTCTGGGGGAAGAAATGCGAAGAACTTGCTGCATTTTGTGTTTTGGGGGGTAGCAAAAAGATCGCAGCAAGGCCAACCCCACTTGTGGAAAATTTCCTTCGCAACTTTCGGATTGAGAGACCACTCATAAGGACTGAGAATTACTCGACTCAATTTGTCCGCCAGAATGTTGGATTGTCCCGGAATGTGTGTTGCTATCAGAAAGCGGTTGGTGGATATCGCCCATTCCCAAACTCTCATGGCTTCTCGACAAAGAGGGTAGGATCTGGTTCCCCCTTGTTTGTTTATATTACCAGACCACTGACATATTGTCTGTCTGTATTGCAATTGTTAAAAAAGTATTCCAAAAATCACAAACCAGCGAATTGTGAACCAAAAGACAAGAGAGATGCTCCGATGAACAAACCACTTTATTTAGGATACTTCTTGAAGTGCGAAACATACACGTACACTTTTCGTTTGCTAAAATCCAGCTAACTTCCTCAGAAGACAAAATAACACAAACTACAAAACTGTTTAAATAGTGACTCTATACCTCAATAGGCCAAGCAATTATTCAATTTGGCTTAATTGGGGATGTGCTTCAACCTATATTAGTAAACTCTGAATTGCAAGGTAAAAAATGTGTGTACTAAACCAAGTATTAATCTGGCTGTCAGCAAGGTCAAAAAGACAACACAAGGGAAACTAGTTGTCTTAATACAGTCGCTATATCAGTAGTTCGTCTTACTAAAATTATTCTTGATAAAAAAGTATTTCCATTTTATTAATATACTTTTAAAATTATAACATATAAACATAAAATAACGTAATTTGGTATGGCTTGGGTTTAAAAATATTTACATTTAAAATGAGCTAGAACATTTAAACGCATATGTATAATAAACTTTATGAACCTTCATTAAGTCATAATTGATCTAAAAACACCCTAAGCAATAAGGATGTACTATAGTGAGAGCATGCTTTCCTAACTCTCAACATTATGACCACTATAAGTAGAATCATACTAAATACACACTAATTAATAAATATATAAAATGTAGAAAATAAATAAATAAATAAAAACTATGCATTATAAACAGTAATTGATAAATGAAATAAAGAATAAGTGGTGGATAATAAATAATAAATAATATATATATATATATATATATATATATATATATATATATATATGCAAAAAGTTATATTTTTATATTTTTATATATTTATATATATTATTACTTTAGTTATTATATTTACATTATTATTATTACTATTACCCACTAGGGTCATTTATTTCTAGGTCAAATTTAATCTAGTTTTAGTTTTAATGTAATATAATAATGTAAATATAATAACTATAATAACTAAAGTAAATATTTTTAAACCCAAGCCATACCAAATTACGTTATTTTATGTTTATATGTTATAATTTTAAAAGTATATTAATAAAATGGAAATACTTTTTTATCAAGAATAATTTTAGTAAGACGAACTACTGATATAGCGACTGTATTAAGACAACTAGTTTCCCTTGTGTTGTTGTCTTTTTGACCTTGCTGACAGCCAGATTAATACTTGGTTTAGTACACACATTTTTTACCTTGCAATTCAGAGTTTACTAATATAGGTTGAAGCAAAACCCCAATTAAGCCAAATTGAATAATTGCTTGGCCTATTGAGATATAGAGTCACTATTTAAACAGTTTTGTAGTTTGTGTTATTTTGTCTTCTGAGGAAGTTAGCTGGATTTTAGCAAACGAAAAGTGTACGTGTATGTTTCGCACTTCAAGAAGTATCCTAAATAAAGTGGTTTGTTCATCGGAGCATCTCTCTTGTCTTTTGTATTGCAATTGTTCCTAGAGGTAGAAGGTCTTGGAGAGCCTGCAACGCTAGAAGCACTGCCCTCATCTCCAGAACATTTATGTGCAAGGCGGTCTCCGACAAGGTCCACGTACCTTGGACGTTTCTGCCCAAACAATGCCCCCCCCACCCTAGGCGCGAAGCATCTGTGGTTAACGTGGTCTGGGGAGGGGGAATCACAAAGGGTCTCCCTTGCCTGAGTTCTGGGGAGTGAAGCCACCAAAGGAGGGATTCCCTGCAAACCCTGCTCAGGGGGATGAAAGTATTCAATGGGTGGTGTAACAGTGACCATTGAACTTGGAGTGTCCACTGTAATATACACATCCTTAGGCGAGCATGGAGAGAGAGGCAGACAGCCGCTGCCATCGAGCCTAGTGCTCTCAGGACTAACTCCGCCGGCAGAGCTTTGGTGCGAAGAAGAGCCAAAACTTGGAGTGAGAGGCTGGACAGCCTGTCCGAGGTCAAGAAGGCCCGAGAAGATCGGGAATCTAGCCTGGCTCCTATGAAATCTAATGCTTGCACAGGATGAAGAAAAGACTTTGGTATGTTGACTGAAATGCCCAAACTGTCGGCAAGAGACCGAACATAGTCCCTCGCGGTACAAAGTTGATGCCTGTTGTTTGCTTTGAGGAGCCAGTCATCTAGGTACGGAAAGACCCTTATGCCCTGAAGCCTCAGATGGGCCGCAACCACTGCCATGACTTTGATGAACACCCTGGGGGCTGAGGTGAGTCCGAACGGAAGGACCCTGAACTGGTAATGACTGGCCCCTAGCCAGAAGTGGAGGAACCTCCTGGACCGTCTGTCCATTACAATGTGGTAGTACATGTCCTTGAGGTCTATAGAGCACATCCAGTTGTTCTCCTGCATTAAGGGGAGAATAGATTGTAGAGTGACCATCTGGAACTTTTCTTTGGGGACAAACATGTTCAAGGCGGACAAGTCTAGAATGGGCCTGAGGTCCCCCGTCTTTTTTGGCACTAAAAAGAACCTTGAGTAGTAGCCCGATCCAGATTGGTCTGGGGGGACCCGCTGGATGGCTCTTTTTCCTAACAAATTTGAAATCTCTACGGTCGCCGCCCCTCTTTGATTGGGTGGGACATCGGGGAGGCGACCACCTGAGGGAGGGCGAAATAGGAAGGGAATTTTGTAGCCTCTGGATATAATTCGGAGCACCCATCGATCGTTCGTGATGGACTCCCACATTGACAGGTGCTTCGTTAAACGCCCCCCCCCCCGACTGCCTCCAGAGCTGGACAGTTGGGTAAGCCCTCAGGGTTGCTGCGTGGGTCTCTCGAAGAAAGGCTCCCTAGACCCGAAGTTACGCGGTCCCCCTCTGCCTTTGGGCCCGTGTCCACCCTGCCCCCCTCTGCCTCTGGAGGGCGCGGAGTCCGAAGCTGGATAGGATTGCTGAGACTTGCGGTACCACAGCTTCTTTTGCTCCCTCTGATTCCTTGAGAAGGAACGTTGGGGGCTCGAGAAGCGGACACCAACGGCAGACAGCGTCTTCCCGTCCTTCTCGCTTTGGACTAGTGTATTGCGTACGGTCTTGCCAAAAAGCGAAGAGCCATCAAATGGTGCATTAGCGAAGGACGCCTTGAAAGGTTCCGCGAAATTACAAAGGCGGAGCCAGGTGTGGCGTCGCAAGACAACACCTGCCCCGCTGGCCCTTGCAGCTCCCTCCGTAGCATAAGACAGTAGCCGCATGGACATATTTGAAATGGACTTGAGTGTGGCCATACGAGTCGAAAACACGGTTTTGTCCTCAACCGACATGGACTCTGGTGGAGCTGCAGTGTATTCCTTGATCAAATCCCGTTGCAGCCTAATGACATGTGCCATATAATTCAGCGCCCTCACAGAGAAGATTGCTGAAGCAAAGGTCCGCTTCCCTATACGGTCCAGCGCCCGGGACTCCTTGTCCGGCGGGTGGACTGTGGAGCTCTCCTAGGAGAGTTCTCTCTTAGTGGCAGCAGCCACCAACATGGCATCAACTGGAGACCCTTTGGCCCAAGCCTGCCTATCTGAAGGGGGGCTAAGGATTTTATCCAGCTGGCGTGGGATAGGCTCCACGGTGTCGGGTTCCTGCCAAGCCCTGGTAGTCAGGAGATCTACCAGGGGATCTGCCGGTGGGGACACCCAGGAGGTAGATGGGCCTGCTTCACACACCTCCAGAAATACGGACTCATCCGAGGAAGGTTTTTGGGCAGACCCCCCCCCCCAATACGCAACATTTCCATGATGTCTCCAAAGGAGACATCCTCGGGGGGTGACCTTGGGGAACCTTCCCTTTCCTCTAAGTCCGTATCTGTGGTGACTGACTCGGGGGAGTCCATGTGCCTCCTTTTACACGTCCATTTACGAGGCACCTCCTCTGTAGGACTATCAGAAGAGGGCTCGTCAACGGCCTCTTGTTCCTCTGAGGGAATCAACTGGAGGGTCTGAGCAGGCTGTCCCGATGAAAGGATGATGGAAGGTAGACCTGTATGCAGTGAGGGAGCGGAAGGATCCAAAGCCCGAGTTGGGGACTTGGAAGACCTCGACAGTACCCTCACCACTACCTTGAACGCCGAGGGAGAACTACTCTCTTCTGGCCCCGAGAGCAGTCTCCTCGGCTCCGAGATAGGGATCGGGGTAAGAGCCGAAGCCATCGGATCCGAAAGGGAGGTGCTCTACGACATAGGAGGCGCTGAAGATGCACCCGCTCCCACGGATCCGACGCCAGGCCCACGCCCCGAGAGCTCGGATCTGAGATACTCAAGGGTATGGTCGGCATCGAGAAGGCTTGGGCCACAGGCGCCGACAAAACCCCGGCAACGAAAGGGCCTGGATCCGAAGACTCCAAAACCCGGATCCGGGTTGAAGAAGGAGAAATCGGGGCAAATATTGAAGCTGCACTCCCCCCCTGTGGGGGGGGGGGAGGCAGGAGCACCCCCATCTGCATTTGGGTCTGCAGAAACCGATGCATCATCCTGTCCATATCGGCGTCGGACAGAGACCTAGTAGATCTAGAGGAGGGTCGTAGAGGCGGGCCTGGAAGGCCGCCTCAACGACCTCGAGGGTGATAGGAGCTCCTCCTCCGGCTCCGGCGAGAAGGAAGGGGATCGGAGCCGAGAAGGTCTGGACACCCTCGGAGGTGATTTAACAGTCTTCGATGGCGGAGCCGAGGGATGAGGCTCGGCTCGCCTCTTGTGTCTGTGCTTCTCCCTGCACTTTTCCCTAGAACGAGAAGACTGAACTTCCCTCGTACTCAAGGCAATAGTGGGAGGTTGTGTCCCAGCCTGAGTCGAGGGAGTCAGGGGTGCCGAAGCTACCTGGGCAGCCTGCACCTTGGAGGGAGAGGAGGAAGAGGCCTCCTCCAGGGGAAGCAATCCCGCCAGAATAAGCCTGTTCCTCCTGTCCCTCACAGCCCGGGGCTTGAAGGCTGCGCAAACCTGGCAGTCTGAAGACAAATGGGCAACCCCCAGGCATATAACACACTGAGTGTGGCCATCAGCTGGGGAAAGCTGATGGCCACACCCAGTGCACTTGGAAAAAATAGCCTTATGGCCTTCGGCCATTTTCCTAACACACACACTCACACACCCAAACACCTAGGGGAAGGTTAACTGAACAAAACGCAATCCCAGAAAAATTTCACTTCCCTGCTACTAAGCTCAGGAGCTCTTCTCAAGATGCTTGTGATTCAAGCCACGGCAAAAATGATCTGCGGTAGTGTGGTGGTGACAGGAGATTGTGGGTAGAGGGGAGGAGCTAGGAGCTCAGATCTTGAAGCTTGGAAAGCTGCCGGTCGGATCCGAGGTCGGATCCGAGACCCACAGGTTGCAGAACAAATTAAGTAACTACTTCAGATCCATAAGTTTACTATTATAATTATCCTATAGAAGGATAACACACTTTCTGACTAACAAGTAATGACTTGTCAGGCTCAGAATATAGTGCCTGAGACAGGGAGAGGGACACTTTGATGCTTTGTCATCTTAAGTGCAGGGGTTATAACAACCCCATGGATAGAAAGGGGTTCATGGTTCAGGTTTTGATACTACGTTTGTTATATATTTTTTTTTACTTGCTTAAGTATATTAGTCAAACTAAAAGGAAACAAACAGTTTTTTATTCACAGCTGTACACAAACAAGAACATTTATACATTATTCTTCCTAATGGAATACAAGTTCAATTAAATCTACATATAGCAGTATTTAAATATGAAGGTGATCTCTATATAATGTTAATAGGTTGAATAATAAATGTAAGACACTATGTTTATTTAAATATATTAAATCTATAAACCCACAACTGATATTTCTGCAAAAGACACATTTATAACTGAAGACCTTAATTTACTCAGCTTCAATGGTTATACAGTATTAAGTTCATCACATAAGAAAAAAAAAGCGGGGTAATTATTTTATGGAAAAATTCTGTCATTATGCCAAAAATAATCAGGTCATATCAAGATAAATCTGGGATGCTTTGGATGCCAACTATCTCAATAAATGGAAAACTGTATACTTTTGTTAACTTTTATTGGATACCTGGCTTGAGTGCAAGTATAGTTAAACAACAGTTAGAATATGTAATCCAGCACTCCAAAGGGAACTTGATAATAACTGGGGATTTCAATTGTATACTAGATGATAAAGACACTGACTCTATAAATACCAGAAGGAAAACTGCATCAAAAATACTAGCAGAATTTGTTGAACTATACAATCTTAAAGATGTTAATGACTATGCAGACAAAGATTCTCTGCATTATACATTTTTTTTTTCACGTAGGTATAACACATACACAAGAATAGACAGAGTACATATATCAAAGGACATAATCACCTTTCTTAGCAATGTTAAAGCAATCTCTTGTCCATTAACAGACCACAATGAATTACTTTTGATGTAGAAGTCCATAACAAACAAAATGTGACAATCACTAGAATACCATTCTACATAACGAATTTAAAAGGGTTTAAAGAATTTTGTGTGAAAGAATTACAATTTATTGAACTAAATATAAATGAAGGCACTTCAGAAATCTATATATAAGATGGATTAAAAGCATACATATATATTGACGGACATTAACTTGGTACAAAAATAAAAGGAAACAATGGGATAAGCAATTAAATGAACTTCAAAAGGAAATAGATATTATTAAACTTAATATACAAAAAGGACATAGTCAATTAACTAATGATTTAGTAATGAAGAATAAAGAATATACTGAAATATTACATCATAAAATAATGACAGAATTAAAAAAAATTAAACTTGTTTTTCCTTAGAATCATAGGAAAATAGCAAAAAGAACTAAGAACGTTATTAAAATTAATCAAATTAAATATATAATCCTAACATTAAAAAGAAAGTGTCAGACAAACAGCATACTAGAAAAATTTCAGTTGCACTATCAAAAAATTAATACTAGCAACACAGAGATGAAATCGAAAGAAACAATTAGAAACTTCCTTCAGACTAATATAAACCTCAAGATACAGGAAGCACTCTTGTGGGAGAAGAGGCTGGACTCTGCCCTTCTGAGCTGGGAATTTCTGGTTAAAGGTTTATAGTGCCTGAATATTTGAACTGTATCTTACTGAAATTGGTTCACCTTGTTTGCTCTAGCATAGACTAGATCCAGGCCTGCTGAATCTAGCTTTGTTTATATGCTTGTTGTTTGTTTGCTTGTTATTTCCCTGGAAGCTAATTCCACCTAATACGCAACTTCTCAGCGCTTCTGTGGATCACTAGTGATATCTGCATTGCTTACTGTACTTATTTCCTTGTTTCACTTGAAAGAAAGTTACTGTTTGTCGTTTTGCATTTAGTTACTTGTAACACATTGCACTCAAGTTACCTGGCACTTGCTCACTAAAGCAATTATATAAGTCAGCACTAAAAATTAAAAGCACTACACCCTCACTCCCCACTGGCCCTTGTTTTCAATTAAGGAATTCCCAATATTATTCTAGCATGTCCAAAGGTCAGTTGTCAATCTTCTCTCCGGTCCAGCTGGTGAATCTGGGAATCTTGAGGCAATGTTATAACTGCCTCATGAACACAGACAACCCTCTCCTCCTCCCACATAACACAAATACTTGCGAGATGCAGCTATTTAGCCAAACTGGAGGCTGAGCTCTCTCAACTCAGGACTGGCAAGACCAGACAGGAGGAGAAGGCAACTACACACACCACAAAACCAGCCTCACATAATGCTACCACTCCACTGAATCAAACACATAAACACACAAAGACATACTCGAGGCTCTGAGTAAAATTTACCTAAACAGCAGAGGCCTCCAAAGCAGACACCCAAACAACTGCTACCTCAAGACACCCCACAAGCAACACATAAACCACAAAAGCAGTGTGCAAAGCAGTCACAGCCCTTAAGGCCAAATACAACACCAAACATACTTGTCATAGGTGACTCCATAGTCAGACACACTGACGTCCCACTCACCAGGCTGAACAAGGAGAGGGTCACAGTAAGCTGCCTATCGGGCGCTAGAATCCGCCACATAACACAAGCACTCGGGTCACTCCATGGCAAGTACAAATATGACACAGTCATTGTCCATGCTGGTGTGAACGACCTGAGACGACCTCCCTGGACTACATGAAAAGAGACATAGAGGAGCTCTCTGATTATGTAGCCCAGGCAGGTATGACCCTAACCCTGAGCAGTATCCTTCCTTCACCAAGAATGATGCCACAATATAGAGACAAGATGATCAGCTTTAACAATTGGCTTAATGTCTGGTGTCATTCAAAGGGGATCCAGTGTCTGTCTGCCTGGGATGACATGCTTGACAAGCCACGCTGCTCATGAAGGGACGGCTTGCACCTGTCACCCTGGGATTCCGGATATTGGCTAAGGCTCTTGCCACCCCATAGTGCCTTTTTAGGCAAGGCTCAAATTCTAAACCTACCACCCTAGAAAACAAAATGGGAAGAAACTGAGGGTAATGCTGCTCAATGCCAGAAGTCTAAATCTCAAAATGCACGCACTCGAGGCCCTTCTCAGTATGGAGAACATCGATGTCTGTGCTGTAACTGAAACCTGGTTCAAGGCTCCTGAGAGCACCCGGCACTATTAGGTTTTACCTCATATCATGCGTTCCGCCCCAAAACCCGGACCACACCACAAAAGGAGGGTGTATCCATATTCATAAAGGATACCCACACCTCCAGGTTGGTGGCAACGCATCTAAGCTCGGAAACCATCCAGGTGCAACTAACCATAGGCAAAACTGCTCTACAAATTGTAGCATGCTACAGGCCACCCTCTCAAACTCAGGAACCCCACACAGCCTTCCTGAAGACACTGGAGGGTATAAATGTATCTCCAAACACCATCATATTGGGTGACTTCAACTACCCGAATATAGACTGGGAACATTACTCAAGCCCTAACTTTCTAGCCCAACGGCTCCTGGAGTTCATACATAAATGCCATGGAACAGCTAGTCACTGTTCCCACGAGAGGAGAAAATATACTAGATCTCATTGTCACAAACATGGGGACAAAATGCTCCACACCGGAAGTATATCCCTCATTGGTGAGATCTGATCATAAACTAATCTCACTGGAAATCCACATCCCGCCCCCACCCCAAACAAAAAAGACCATAGTGAAGAACTTCTCTAAAGCAAACTTCACACTACTCAAGACTGGTGTGGTATCCTTCAAGGCCCCTGAGCCAGTGGAAACCACAACCCAAGCTGCGGAAGCCCTTACAAATGCCTTCTATGAACACCTCCAGGACTGCATGGATCAGGCAATCCCAAATAAAACCAAGACTCTTTCCACAAAGGGCAAACGTCCAGTCTGGTGGACCCCAGCCATTAACAAACTTTACAATAAGAGGAGAAAGCTATTACATGATAGAACAAAATCCATAAAAGCGAAGTCACCCTGATCATTATTAGTAAAAAATACGAGCACTCATACAATCAACTAAGGCCAATTTTGAGAGAAAAATTGCCATGGATTCAAAGGACAATCATAAGGCCTTTTTCAGCTATGTTAGGAACCTGGGTGGAAACTCCCAGATATGCTCAGAATTAGTCCAAAATGATACAAAAATCACTGAACCCACAGACATTGCCAACATACTGGCAGACAGGTTCAGTGCAAACTTCACCCCCCCTCTCCCCCCCCAAAGGAGAGATAACTATCCCAGCCGAGTGTAGCCTCCCGGACATCTCAAATGCGCAGGTGAAAGCTGCTCTCTCTAAAGCTAAAAACACAGCATCAATGGGACCGGATGGTGTCCCCGGCTGTGTGCTACACGAGCTAAATGAGGAACTAAACCCGCACATAAGGCAGCTGTTTAATCTCAGCCTTACCACAGGATACGTGCCCAAGGAGTGGCGTACGGCAACTGTTGTCCCACTCCACAAAGGCGGCGCCTCTACGGACCCTGGTAATTACCGCCCCATAAGCTTAACAAGTCTAGTCTGCAAAGCTATGGAGAGGATCATAATGGAGCTCATAAACAAAGATATAGGGGACTTGCAGACATTGGACCCGACCCAGTTTGGCTTTGTCAAGGGAAGATCATGCCTTTTGAACTTGGTCGACTTCTTCAAAACAGTCACCAAGGCCATTGATGAGGGAAAGGCAGTCCATACAGCCTACCTTGACCTTGCAAAGGCTTTCGACACAATACCCCACTCGGGTATTGTAGAAAAACTTACCAGCTTAAATGTAAACCCATATGTCACAAGATGGGTTGCAAACTGGCTTAAGGACAGAACCCACAGGGTTAGAGTTGCTGGCGCTGTGTCAGACTCCAAGCCGGTCACAAGTGGTGTCCCACAGGGCTCGGTCCTTGGCCCGCTATTGTTTGGCATCTACTTCTCAGAAGTACAGGCCAACATAGGAGGACTTTGGCTGACAAAGTTTGCAGACGACTGCAAACTGGGTGCCATAGTGGAAAGTGCATCAGACACGGATATCCTTCAGAAGGGACTCACGGAAACAGATAGCTGGTGCCAGAGCCATGGCCTGAAGTTAAACGCCAAAAAATGTATAGTCATACCCTTCGGGAAAAACAAGGTAACCCCAAGCTACCATATAGGTGGCAATCCACTAAGCACAGAAGAGGTTATCAGGGACCTGGGGACCCAGGTTGACAGTGGCCTTTCTTTGACACTCACATTGCTAAAGTGGTTAGAAAGACCTTCTACATTGCCCACCTGATCATGAAGGGATTCACATCCAGATCTAGTGAGGTTATTGTTCCACTGTACTCTTCACTTATCAGACCAATGATCGAGTACAATGCCCCATTCGGGATGTATCTCACCAGACATCTGCAGCAATTGGAGAGACCCCAAAAGTTCCTCACCAAAAGGATAAAGGGACTCCAAAATCTGTCATATGCTGCCAGATTGAAGAAACTCCAGCTCTATTCAGTCGCATACCGTCTGCTCAGAGGTGACATGTGCCTGACATACAAGGCCATGTCCAACCCGAATTAATGGACATGCTCCACCTCAAAAATCCAAATCCACCAAAACCACTAGAGCAAGCGACTTAAACCTTAGCACAGATATAAATAGGACGTGCTGGAGGGATAGATTTATCACTCAGAGACTCCCTATGCTGTGGAATAAAATCCCGGTCCATGTGAGGCAGAGCACCTCGCTGACTCTGTTCAAGAGAAATCTAGACCTGTGGATGGGAGATCGTAGGTTTACCCCGGGAATCATCTCTGTGTCACTGCTGGACAGAGGCACAACAAACTAATGGGCACAGTATTTTTTCATATAAGGGGTGGCGTAAGCCACAAAAATTTGGGCTAGGCTTATAAATGCCTTAGGGCAGATAGCCTAGTATAAACCTATGAACCTATGAACAGAGTAGACACATTGACAAGCAAATAACAATGTTGAGTTGCAGAATCAAATTAAAAAACTGAAACCCAATAAAGCACCAGGAAATGACAACATAACACCAGAAATGTACAAGTTATTACCCAAAGAAGCTAAACAGTTATTGTTGAAGGTTTTTAACCAGGTTAAACAAGGAATAATACTTCCACTTTCTTGGAAATATAGTTTAATCTCACCTATTCTGAAATCTGAAAAAATGCCTCAAAGTTCTTCCTATAGGCCCATTTCATTTTTAAATGTAGATTACAAAATGTTTATGGCAATACATACAGACAGAATTAAACATATTACCATAGCATCCATGGGACCTGATGGTGTCCCCGGCTGTGTGCTCCACGAACTAAACGAGGAATTAAACCCGCAGTTAGGACAGCTGTTTAATCTTAGTCTCACCTCCGGATACGTACCCAGGGAGTGGCGCACAGCGACTGTGGTCCCACTTCACAAAGGCGGTGCCTCCACCGACCCTGGAAATTACCGTCCCATTAGCTTGACAAGCCTTATCTGCAAAGCCATGGAGAGGATCATAATGGATCTCATAAATAAAGACATAGGGAATTTGCAGACTTTGGATCCAACCCGGTTTGGCTTTGTCAAAGGCAGATCATGCCTTTTAAACTTGGTTGACTTTTTCGAGACAGTCACCAAGGCCATTGATGAGGGAAAGGCTGTCCATACAGCCTACCTCGACCTGGCGAAGGCCTTCGATACAATACCCCACTCGGGTATCATTGAAAAACTCATCAGCTTAAATGTAAACCCATACATCACAAGATGGGTTGCAAACTGGCTGAGTGACAGAACCCACAGGGTCAGAGTTGCTGGCGCCATGTCAGACTCAAAGCCTGTCACAAGTGGTGTCCCACAGGGCTCAGTCCTGGGCCCACTCTTGTTTGGCATCTACTTTTCTGAAGTACAAGCAAACAAAGGAGGGTTATGGCTGACAAAGTTTGCAGATGACTGCAAACTGGGCCAGTCGAAAACACATCTGACACAGATATCCTTCAGAAGGGTCTCACAGAAACGGATAACTGGTGCCAGAGCCATGGCCTAAAGTTAAATGCCAAGAAATGCATAGTCATACCCTTCGGGAAAAACAAGGCTACCCCTAGCTACCATATAGGTGGCAATCCACTGAGCACAGAAGAAGTTATCAGGGACCTGAGGACCCAGGTTGACAGTAGCCTTTCATTCGACACTCATATTGCTAAAGTAGTTAGGAAGACCTTCTACATTGCCCACCTTATCATGAAGGGATTCACATCTAGATCAAGGGAGGTCATAGTCTCCCTATACTCATCACTCATCAGACCAATGATTGAGTACAATGCTCCATTCGGAATGTATCTGACCCGACACTTGCAGCAGCTGGAGAGGCCACAAAAGTTCCTCACCAAAAGGATAAAGAGTCTCAAAAATCTGTCTTATGCTGCCCGACTGAAAGAACTCCAGCTCTATTCAGTTGCCTACCGCTTGCTCAGAGGTGACCTGTGCCTGACATACAAGGCCACGTCAAACCCAGATTTGATGAACATGCTTCACCTCAAAAAATCTAGATCCCTCAGAGCCACAAGGGCGGGAGACTTAAACCTCGACACGGTTATTAATAGGACGTGCTGGAGGGATAGATTCATCACCCAAAGACTCCCTATGCTGTGGAACAAAATCCCAGTATATGTGAGGCAGAGCACCTCGCTGGCCTTGTTCAAGAGGAATCTTGACCAATGGATGGGAGATCGCAGATACACCCCAGGGATTACCTCAGTGTCACTGCTCGACAGAGGCACAGCAAAATAATGGGCATAGTTTCTCCAAACTAAAGGGGTGGCGTAAGCCACAAAAAGTACAGTTTTGTACCTACCATAAATGTAGATGTTCGAAGATCCACATTGCTGCAGTCCTTACACTTGGGTAGTCCGCTGTCCTCGGTCGGCCCGAATATCAAAGTATAAGGCTGACGTCGGTCAAGGCGCATTTGACTGACATCAGGACGTCAGGGTACAAATGCGCATGACCGACGTCATATCCTCAGTCTTTTCTTGCCCCAGATGTCAGAAGACCCTAAAAATAAAGGTCAAAACCAAAAGACAGCAAACAAACAACCAACCATCCTAGCACTAAAAATATGTACAACATATACAATATATACAATATACCTCATATTGACAACCCAACCCACACAACCGCCTCTAACTACAGAGGGGAAGGAGGGAGGGTAAATTGGACTGCAGCAATGTGGATCTTCGAACATCTACATTTATGGTAGGTACAAAACTGTACTATGTTCTTCATCTCACATTGCTGCAGTCCTTACACTTGGGTAGAATCCCAAAGCTGAGGTAAGGGAGGATGGCCAAACTATAAGGAAGCAGGAGCTGCCAAAATGCCCTGCAAAACAGCAGTGGCAAAACCAGCCCTGGATTTAGAGTAAAGTGGTAGGTGATAATGCCTAGAGAAAGTATGCACTGAACTCCAAGTAGCTGCCTCCAAAATATCCTTAGTTGCCACTCCCTCAAAAGCTGTCAAGTGGCAGTAGCCCTAGTGGAATGAGGCCTAATCCCAGCTGGAATCTCCTTGCCATGATGGGAATAACAGAAAGCAATGCAAAACCCAATCCACTTAGAAATAGTTTGTTTTGACACAGGCTTGCCCTGAGAACTCAAAGCAAAAGAAACAAATAACTGCTGAGACTGCCTGAACCCTTTAGTTCTGTCCAAATAATATCGCAACTGCCTGTGTACATCTAAAGTGTGCAAAATCTTTTCCCCTTTATTTTGGGGATTTGCATAAAAGTAGGCAAATGAATAGTTTGGTTTAAAGCCACACTAGAAACCACTTTAGGCATAAAGGAAGGATTAGTACGTAAAGATACCCTATCCTTATGGAAAATTAAGAAAGGCTCAACCGCCATAAGGGCCTGCAACTCAGAAACCCTTCTTGCAGAGGTAATAGCCAACAAAAAGCAGTCTTCCATGATAAAACTTTAATTCAGTAGTAGCTGCAGGCTCAAAAGGTTGTAGAGTGAGTTTCTCCAACACAAAATTGAGATCCCAAGCAGGAGTAGGAGCTCTTCGTGGGGGTCTTATATTCTTTGCCCCTCTAAGAAATTGCTTGAACAAAGGATGAGAAAACAATGGTGGGTCACAATCATAGTGAGCCAAAATTGCTGCAGCATGAACCTTAATAGAAGAGAAGGGCAAACCTTTGTCCAGTAACTCAGTAAGATATTGAAGAGCCACACTTAAATTAGGCTCAGAAACATCAAAATCCTTTGCTGCACTCCAAAATAAAAATCTCTTCCATTTATCTGCGTACACTTTCCTTGTACTAGGCCTTCTAGCTTCCAAAATCACATTCAAAACTTGTTGTGGAAGTTGAGACCCTCTATGGTTCAAAACAGAATATGCCAGGCTGTTAGGTGAAGAGAGTGAAGTTTGACATTGAGCAAATGGCTGTCCTCCTGTGACAACAGGTGTGGAATCGAAGGCAAAGGCCATGGAGGCTTCCGTACCAGGCTTCTCAGTAATGGGTACCAGTGCTGTCGAGGCCAATCTGGAGCTATTAAAATCATCCTCGGCTTGTCCTGTCTGACCTTTAGAAGTACCTTTGGGAGGAGAGGCAGAGGTGGAAAGGCATACACATGAAGATTGCTCCAACTGAAAGAAAGAGCATCCACTTTCCAAGCTGCGGGATGAAACCTTTTTGTGCAAAACTTTGGCAGCTGATGGTTTAGTGGAGAAGCGAACAGATCTATGTCTGGAGTTCCCCATGACACTGCCAATTTCTGAAATACATGAGGATCCAATTTCCACTCGTGGGGATCCATAATTCGTCTGCTCAACACATCTGCTAAGGAGTTCTGTGCTCCTGGCAGAAACCTTGCCTGAAGATTGAGCTGTAAACAGAGCAATCTCCCACAAAATCATTGCTTGCCTGCATAGAGGATAAGAATGTGTTCCCCCTTGCTTGTTGATGTACCACATGACAGTTGTGTTGTCTGTTAGAATCAACACCTGCCCTGGAAGAAGTAAATCCTTGAAAGCTATTAATGCAAACTGGACTGCTAACATCTCCTTCAGATTGATATGTAGATGTTGTAGTCTGGCAGGCCACTTGTCTTGTATCCACTTTCCATTTAGATGAGCTCCCCAAGCTTTGTCTGAGGCATCTGTCGTTAAAATCTGACTCGCCTCTGGTCGGGTCACAGAGAGTCCCTTGTTTAGGTGACATTCCTGAGCCCACCACAAAAATTTCTTTTGAATGCAAGGTATTATTTGAATGACAGTGTCCAGATCCTGGCAGTGCTGTGTCCATACATTTTTGAGATACTATTGTAGCTTCCTCATATGCAGTTTGGCATTGGGAAGCACCAGAATACAAGATGCCATGAACCCTAAGGCTTGAAGGACTCTCCTTGCAGTCAGCCCGGACTGATGAGATAGTTGATGGAAGTAAAGGGAAAGATTCTTTTGTTTGTCCGGGGTCAAAAAGGCCATCTGGGATGCTGTATTCAGTCTTACACCCAGAAAGCACATGTCCTGAGAGGGTACTAGACTGGACTTTATTTAGTTCACAGAATACCCCAGGCATCTTAGCACTGCTATCACATATTCCAAATGATGAAGAAGCTCGTCCCTTCCTTGAGCCAGAATCAGGCAATCGTCCAAATAAGGATAGATCTGTATTCCTTTTAGCCTGAAGAAAGCTATCACTGGAGCCAGAACTTTCGTGAACACCCTGGGCGCAGTAGATAAGCCAAAGGGCAATGCAGAGAACTGATAGTGAGAAGTCCCAGCTCGAAAACGCAGATACTTCCTGCAACTTAGTCTGATAGGAACATGAAGGTAAGCCTCCTTGAGATCCAAAGTCACCATCCAATGATCTTTGCCCAGCAGAGGTAAAAGCTGCTGTAACATCAACATTTTGAACTTGGGAATGTCCAGATAAGTGTTGAGGATAGATAAATCCAAAATTGGTCTCCACGTGTTCCCCTTCTTTGGTACTAGGAACAGGCGAGAATAAAATCCTAGGCCCACTTCTGGCATAGGGACCGGCTGGATGGCCCCTATTTGAAGTAACAGAGAAATTTGCTTGTGAGCCTCTATTCTTTGTTGAGGAGGAACGTCTGGCATGCCTTTGAAAGGAGGCAAGGTATGGAAATAAAACCTGTAACCGTGGTGTATGATATCCAACACCCATCTGTCTTGGGTAATTAAACTCCAATTTTCTTTGAAAAGTGCCAACCTTCCTCCCAAAGGTGCTGCCAGACGAGAAGGCTCTGGCAGCTGAAAAGGCAGGTCATTGGGTCTGTTTACGAAAGGACTGACCCCTGCCCTCACCCGAAGACTGTGCAGGAGAACTCCCTGTTCTAGGCCTGAAAGAGCCCTGAGCCCTGCCCCTACCACGTCTAGATCTACCCCTAGACTGGGAATCATAAGAAGGATACGTCCACCCCTTAGTAGGCCAATTTCTACTAAACTTTGGAGGTTGGACCTGCAAAAAATCTTTAACAGTCTGCATAGACTTAGCCTTGTCTTCCATTTTCTTTAAAACTGCCTCAACAGGAGAACCAAACAACACATCGGATTGTAAAGGAGCATCTAAAATCCTTGTTTTAACATGGTCAGATAAATTTTGATCCCTCAGCCAGGCGTGCCTGCGAAGAACTGACCCAGTGGCAGCCACCCTAGATGAGGCCTGTACAGCATCAAAACCACATTGCAAAGAATGCTTACCCACCTGTTCAGAAACATGTACTAAATCTTGCAACTCTTTACAATCAATACCTTCCGCCAAAGCATCCACCTTAGACTTCAACTGTGAAAGGAGATAGTTTTGGTATTTCAACATGTGAAACTGGCAATTCAAAGCCCTCATAGCTAGAGTGGAAGAAGTATAAACTTTCTTTCCCCATCTATCCAAGGCCCTGGCCTCTTTATCTGCAGGAACCGGATTCTTGACAACAGAAGCCTTAACACCTTTAGGCCCCTGGCTAACAGTTTCTGGGTCAGCCCTAGGACTCTTAAAAAGATACTTATGAGCTTCAGGCACCCTGTAATACCTATCCGGTTTAACAGGAGCAGGAGGCAAAGAATCAGGATTAAGAGAAGCCTCTGTAAAAACATCTTCCACTACATCCAAAACAGGAGGTATAGCCAAAGGCCTATGCTGGGGTAAAAACAAAAATTCCCTAAGCCTTTTCCTGGAATCAGAGAAGTCCTGACCTTCCCACTTAAAATGCTCCCTCATGGAATGAAGAGTTTCTGAAAAGAAAAATCCTCAGGAGGAGAAGCAGAAGGAGTAGAATCATCCACATCAGAATCAGAATAAGGAGAGTACTCCTGCAAGTCTTCAGCCGAAGACTCTGAAACATCCGAAGCCTGCTCAAAACTCCCTAGCTCAGGCTCCACCCTAGGTCTCTTATCAGGAGGGGGCAAAGAACCCCTAATCAAAGTAATCAAATCTTCTGCCATTTTAAGCATATGCTTCTTGGGCACAGCTCCTGAAGAACTGGGGGTGACACCAACTGAAGCTAAACCTGGCCTACCTCTGGGAGAAGCCTTGGAAACAGAAGGAGAGGGCCTAACCACCCTAGGCAGGGAGGGGAGTATAGTAACCTGAGAAGCCCCATCAGCCTGACCTGCCTCCTGAGAGGCCACATCCTGCAATAACAAAGTCTCTCCCTGGGACCCCAAAGAAACCTCCGGTGGAACCACCGGCTCCACCGACACCTCTAAAGAACCGGCGTCCGGTACGGACGGTTCTTCTAGCCTAGGCTTAACTGCTTTGTCCTTGCGCTTCTTCGAAGAAGCGGCGCCGGAGCATCCGACGGCATTTTATAATTGCACCGCTTCCCGAAGACTAACCTGGCACAATCTAATCTTCTCTTTATAGTGCGCTTATTGAATCTAGCACAAGAGCGACACCCAACAACGTCGTGCTCAGGCCCTAAACAAGGAATACACAAAGTATGATAGTCTCTATGCGGTATCTGTTTCCCACAAGAAATACAATTATTTACTTTTTCTGACATCCGGTAAACCACTGAGGCAAGAAAAAACTAAAATATTCCCCAACGGGGTACTTAGCCAACTCTGACTCGGTCTGAAACTCCGAAATCGAACAATTTCAGAACGCCAACCGGCACTTGCAACACTGCTTCTGCATCGGACCATGCGGCAAAAAAGACTGAGGATATGACGTCGGTCATGCGCATTTGTACCCTGACGTCCTTTGCCTTCGATTCCACACCTGTTGTCACAGGAGGACAGCCATTTGCTCAATGTCAAACTTCACTCTCTTCACCTAACAGCCTGGCATATTCTGTTTTGAACCATAGAGGGTCTCAACTTCCACAACAAGTTTTGAATGTGATTTTGGAAGCTAGAAGGCCTAGTACAAGGAAAGTGTACGCAGATAAATGGAAGAGATTTTTATTTTGGAGTGCAGCAAAGGATTTTGATGTTTCTGAGCCTAATTTAAGTGTGGCTCTTCAATATCTTACTGAGTTACTGGACAAAGGTTTGCCCTTCTCTTCCATTAAGGTTCATGCTGCAGCAATTTCGGCTCACTATGATTGTGACCCACCATTGTTTTCTCATCCTTTGTTCAAGCAATTTCTTAGAGGGCAAAGAATATAAGACCCCACGAAGAGCTCCTACTCCTGCTTGGGATCTCAATTTTGTGTTGGAGAAACTCACTCTACAACCTTTTGAGCCTGCAGCTACTACTGAATTAAAGTTTTTATCATGGAAGACTGCTTTTTTGTTGGCTATTACCTCTGCAAGAAGGGTTTCTGAGTTGCAGGCCCTTATGGCGGTTGAGCCTTTCTTAATTTTCCATAAGGATAGGGTATCTTTACGCACTAATCCTTCCTTTATGCCTAAAGTGGTTTCTAGTGTGGCTTTAAACCAAACTATTCATTTGCCTACTTTTATGCAAATCCCCAAAATAAAGGGGAAAAGATTTTGCACACTTTAGATGTACACAGGCAGTTGCGATATTATTTGGACAGAACTAAAGGGTTCAGGCAGTCTCAGCAGTTATTTGTTTCTTTTGCTTTGAGTTCTCAGGGCAAGCCTGTGTCAAAACAAACTATTTCTAAGTGGATTGGGTTTTGCATTGCTTTCTGTTATTCCCATCATGGCAAGGAGATTCCAGCTGGGATTAGGCCTCATTCCACTAGGGCTACTGCCACTTGACAGCTTTTTTGAGGGGAGTGGCAACTAAGGATATTTTGGAGGCAGCTACTTGGAGTTCAGTGCATACTTTCTCTAGGCATTATCACCTACCACTTTACTCTAAATCCAGGGCTGGTTTTGCCACTGCTGTTTTGCAGGGCATTTTGGCAGCTCCTGCTTCCTTATAGTTTGGCCATCCTCCCTTACCTCAGCTTTGGGATTCTACCCAAGTGTAAGGACTGCAGCAATGTGAGATGAAGAACATAGTACAGTTTTGTACCTACCATAAATGTAGATGTTCGAAGATCCACATTGCTGCAGTCCAATTTACTCTCCTCCTTCCCCTCTGTAGTTAGAGGCGGTTGTGTGGGTTGGGTTGTCAATATGAGGTATATTGTATATATTGTATATGTTGTACATATTTTTAGTGCTAGGATGGTTGGTTGTTTGTTTGCTGTCTTTTGGTTTTGACCTTTATTTTTAGGGTCTTCTGACATCTGGGGCAAGAAAAGACTGAGGATATGACGTCGGTCATGCGCATTTGTACCCTGACGTCCTGATGTCAGTCAAATGCGCCTTGACCGACATCAGCCTTATACTTTGATATTCGGGCCGACCGAGGACAGCGGACTACCCAAGTGTAAGGACTGCAGCAATGTGAGATGAAGAACATCTATGGGCTAGGCTTGTAAATGCCCTCGGGCAGATAGCCTAGTATCAACCTATGAACCATCATTAATTGATCACAACCAGACAGGTTTCATAAAAGATAGAAACCCCTATGGTAACATTAAAAGCATTATTGCCTTGATAGATTATGTTGATTTAAGTATGAGAGACATGACTGGTGAGACTAGACGTCAATAGCGCCTTTGATGCAATAGATTGGTACTAGAAGAATATGTTTTTTTCACAACAATTCACATTCTTAATTAAAACACTATATGAAAATTAACTAGCCTATGTTAAGATTGGGTCGTGTCTCTCTGCTTCTATAGCCATTAGAAAAGGAACTAAGCAAGAATGCCCACTTTCACCTTTACTGTTTGCATTAGCAATTGAGCCTTTTGTTAACTGTGTCAGAATGAACACAAATATTAAAAGCATAGTAATTGGGAATAACTTAGAAATGAAAATGCAGTTATTTGCTTATGACATCCTGTTGACAATATCCGATAAAGATAAATCATTAAATGAATTATTTCAAACAAATAACTTCTTTCAAACTATTTCTCATCTTGTATTTAATGAAATACAAAAATAAAATTTTATTAATTAACTCAAATAAAAGGGAATTAAATAATGACTAAGTACTTAGCGCCTGATAAAATTAAATACTTAGGAATCCTACTAACTAGCAACACTAAAGAAACAATACATTTTAATTATATTCATGTACTAAGTCAAATAAAATCATTAATGCAGATATGGAATAAGATGTTTTATACAATGGAAGATAGGTTGTATATAATTAAATCAATCTTTTTCCCCAAAATTGTTATATTATGCACAATCTTTTTTCCATCCCTTCTACTAAGAAAATTATACAGAAATACAATAAAATGACGCTGAATTTCCTTTGGTTTAACAATAAGCCTAGAATCTGCTTAACCATTTAAAAGGTTGGGAGAAGGGTGGAATTAATCTACCAGATATAGAGATTTATTCAGTGGCATCTATTACTAAAACATCTACCCTACGGCTTTAATCAACCTATACAGTCAAATGAAAATTAATTCATGAATCTATATGTAATATCATTAGTAACTCAGCCAATAAACAATATAATATAAATTCAACAAAAGTCTTTTATAATGTGATAAGAGCTAACATATTTAATAACAGTATAAAAACAAAGTATATAATTTTTACTGAAACAATAACATTGTTTAGAAAATATATAAACATGAACCCAGATATAAAGTCATGTTTTTTTTATATTACATCCTATAGCTTGTACACAAGAATGTATAACTACCTGATTCAAATGTAATTAAAGAGTTTAAACAAAAATAAGTGATTTATTGGTATCAAATGCTCAATGGCAATACATTACTCACACTAGATCAAATCAAAAGGAATTTGAGTTAGATGATAAATTGTGGCTACCAATACAACAAATAAGACAGTACATCACAAATACGCTGGAATTGATGACACCAACTTAAAAATAATATTCCTAAGTTCATAGATCTTGTGATACTTTTAATAAGCAATACTTATAAAGGACAAGGATATATATCCAAAATTCATAAGACACAAAGAAACAAAGGCCTATACCAATAATAGTTACTGGAATTATTATAATCAGGTTATTCAAAAGGATCCTGATAAAAATGAAAAAGTAATGATCCTTTTATCACCAAACCTTACCAAGTCAATTCAGTGGAAATTATATGCATGGAAATTCCTACATAGATCATTTCTAACCCCCCATAGATTAGAACTAATATACAGGAAACATACTGACTGCTGGAGATGTAAAACGCATACAAAAGCAGATCGGGAACACATGTTTTTTGATTGTCATTCATTGAATAAATATTGGTTTGAAATTACTTCTTTCAAACAATTTTTAATGATACTTTTCAGTGAACCAAGTCATTACTTGTGTTTAATGTCCCCATACCACAATGGGTCCCAAAAGTAAAATATCCTTTACTGTGGGCATTGCTTGCCATTGTACATAAAGCCATAACAACTTACTGAAACAATAAAGCACCACCAACTTTCCAACATTTTAAGAAAATCGCAGTTTGTGTGTCTCGAATGGAAGTAGCAATCAAATAAAAGAACTGATAAGACATCATACATCATTTATTGGCAGAAAGTTGATGAAATATTGGACAAAACAAACGGATCTGAATAGTCAGCACAGCATTTTGATACAAACTGCATACTGTATATGGAAACACGTGATGTTATAGACTGTATACTTAAGCAATTGTATATAGTTTCTTTTGTAAATTGCTGACTAGCTGATTATGTTATATTATTTTATGTTTCACTATCTATGGTTCAATCTATTTGAACATATGAAAAAAATTTTAATAAAAATTTCTTTGAGTAAAAAATACTGTGCCTCTCCAATGTACATAACACTTAAGTTGACAATCTTTTGAGATATCCATTACCAGCAATATTAGTTGACACATTTCTCTTGGGATATCATGTGAAAACATATAAAACATAACACATAATTTAAATATAATTTCAACCACCACCAAAATATTGTAAAATAGCAAAAAAGGGTACCTTCAAGCTGTTTAAGAACTCAGCTAGATGAAAAAAAATACAGTTGTGTAAAATCTTACCATAACAGTAGATTTCCTTCTCTTCACTGTTGCAGTACTCTTCACTTAAATGATCTCCTGCTAAGGATAACCCAACATTCAGCCCGTATACCAAAGCCTTCAGCTCTTATACATGCTGCACGTCACAACTCATGCTCCCTGAGCAAGACGTAGGTCATAAAGGTGAAGTATGGACATGAACACTCAGAAAGTACAGTTTTGTACCTACCATAAATGTAGATGTCCGAGAGGTATGCATCTGCAGTCCTAACAAATGGGTTGTCCTGGCCTCAGGCAGCCCTTCGGTCGGCCGGATTCCAAAGTCTGGGTCTGGCCTCGGCTGGTGTCGCACTTCACCCGACGTCATAGCTGCAGTTCTTCGGGTATAAAGGCATCAGCCGACGCCATTTTCCTCAGTGTTTCTTGCCCCAGATGCCCTCTAGGAAGGCTAAATTTGGATAAATGCAAATGTTTCCAAACAACAGAGAGCAAATAGAAATAAACATGTATATACATATATACAAACAAATACACCATAATAGATTCCCCCAGCTAGCTACAAGATGGGCAAATACCCTAGGAGTACCACAGAGGGGAAGGAGGGTGGGTAATCCTGACTGCAGATGCATACCTCTAGGACATCTACATTTATGGTAGGTACAAAACTGTACTATGTCCTTCAAGGATGCATCTGCAGTCCTAACAAATGGGTAGAATACCATAGCCAAACTGGGGGAGGAGGCCCTAACTAGATTATGGTGTAGCTAAGATCCCTTGCAAAACAGCAGTGGCAAAACCTGCTCGGGATCTGGAGTATAACGGTAGATTATAATGCTTGGCAAATGTATGCACGGAGCTCCAAGTAGCAGCCTCTAAAATGTCTTTTGTAGCCACTCCTCGTAAAAAAGCTGTAGTAGTGGCTGTAGCCCTTGTGGAGTGAGGTCTGATATTTTCTGGAGTTGCCTTTCCATGATAAGAATAACAAAATCTAATGCAATTTCCTATCCATTTTGAGATTGTCTGTTTTGAAATTGCTTTTCCTTCCATTCCTGTGGCATATGCTACCAGAAGCTGGTCAGTTTTTCTATTGTTCTTGGTTCTGTCCAGGTAGTAGCGCAATTGCCTATGCACATCCAAGGTATGCAGCAGTCTTTCTCCCCTGTTCTGTGGGTTGGGGAAGAATGTAGGTAGGTGGATTGCTTGGTTTAAAGATACCCTGGAGACCACCTTTGGCATAAAGGTAGGATTAGTTCTCATGGACACTCTATCCTGATGGAAGATAAGGAAAGGTTGCACCATCATTAATGCCTGTAATTCAGAAACCCTTCTTGCTGAAGTGATTGCAAGCAGGAAAGCAGTTTTCCAAGATAAGTACTGTAATTCTGCTGTTGCTGCTGGTTCAAAAGGGGGAAGTGTCAACTTTTCTAGTACAAAGTTCAAGTCCCATGTAGGCAATGGTGGCTTCCTTGGAGGCTTTACATTTTTGATTCCTCTCAGAAACTGCCTGAGTAGAGGATGAGAGAAGACTGGAGGATCCATGTTGTATTCTGCTGAAATAGCTGACGCATGAATCTTAATGGAGGAGTAAGATAGGCCATTGTGGAAAAGTTCTGCTAAGTATTCCAGGATGTTAGCTATGTTTACCAGTGCTACATTTTGCCCTTTTGCTGCACTCCAAAAGAGATATCTTTTCCATTTCGCTGAGTAAGTTTTTCTTGTTGAGGGTCTGCGAGCTTCCAAGATAATGTCTTTAACCCTTTGAGATAAATCTGGGTTATTTTGTCTCATGCAATGCTCCAAGCAGCTAGCTGCAGTGTTTTCAGGTTCGGATGCAGGGTTTTGAAGTTGTTCTGTGTTAGCAGTAAAGGAACCAGGGGTAGAGGCCATGCGAGTTCCCGAGACATACTCCTCAGTAGTGGGTACCAGTGCTGCCTCGGCCAGTCTGGAGCTATCAGGATGATCCTTGGGTGGTCTTCTTTGATCTTCAATAGCACCTTGTGCATCAGGGAAGAGGTGGGAATGCATATGCTGTCAGGTTTTTCCAACTGAAAGATAGGGAGTCCACCTTCCAAGCAAGTGGGCGTTATGTCCTTGTGCAGAATTTTTTCAATTGGTGATTGTGTGGAGATGCGAATAAGTCTATTTCTGGTAGTCCCCATTTCCTTGTGATGGATTTGAAGATGTCTGGATGCAGCATCCATTCGTGGGCATCCGTGGTGGTCCTGCTTAAGATGTCTGCTAGTATGTTTTCTTTTCCTGGCACAAATATTGCCTTGAGCTGTATGTTGAGGCTTAGGGCCACATTCCAGAGATCCATTGCCATCCGGCATAGAGGATATGAATGTGTGCCTCCCTGTTTGTTGATATACCACATAACTGTGGTGTTGTCCGTCCTTATCAGCAATTGTCCCTGTTGGAGAAACGGACTGAATAACTGAATTGCCAGTTTTACTGCCAGCATCTCTTTTGGTTTATGTGTAGGTTTAGCTGGTCTTGAGTCCATAAGCCTTGTATGCATTTGTCCAGCATGTGTGCCCCCCAACCGAGGTCTGAGGCATCTGTGGTGATAGTCTGGCTTGGTTGAGGGCTGTGGAAGGGCAGTCCTTTGTTCAATTGACAGGCCTGAGCCCACCATCGGAATTCTTGCTTCAGGCATGGAATTATTGGAATTTGGGTTTCTAGGCTGTGCTTGTGCTGAGACCATAAATTCCTGAGGTACCATTGCAACTTCCTCATATGCAGTCTGGCATGTGGGATCAATATTATGCAGGATGCCATGTAACCCAGGGCTTGCAGGATTTTCCTTGCTGTAAGCTGGTTCTGCGTTGTTAATGCCATGAAGTAGAGTGGAAGGTGCTTTTGTTTTTCTGCTGTGAGGGATGCCATTTGATTTGATGTGTCCAGTTCCGCACCCAAGAAAGTTATCCTTTGGGATGGCAACAGCCTTGACTTTTTTATATTGACTGTGTATCCCAAGGCTTGCAGTAGATGAATGACCCTTTTCAAGTCTTTTGTTAATTTGTCTCTGTTGTCCGCTTGTAACAGGCAGTCGTCCAGGTAAGGGTAAATTTGAATTCCCTGGAGCCTGCAATGAGCAATTACTGATGCCAGGCATTTCGTGAATACTCTGGGAGCAGTAGATAAGCCAAAAGGCAATGCTGAGAATTGATAATGCTCTGATCCTGCAAGAAATCTGAGGTATCTTCTGCAATTTGGTCGTATGGGGACGTGCAAGTATGCCTCCTTGAGATCTAGAGTTACCAGCCAAGACTCCTTGCCCAGCATGGGAAGAAGCTGCTGTAGAGTCAGCATTTTGAATTTTGGGACAATGAGGTATGTGTTCAGTGTGGACAGGTCTAGAATAGGTCTCCATTGATTTTCCTTCCTTGGCACCAGGAAAAGTCTGGAGTAAAATCCTTGCCCTTGTTCCATAGATGGTACCTTTTCTATAGCTCTCATCCTTTTTAAGTTGTCTATTTGTTCTAGAGCGTTTGCCATTTGATTTGGAGGTAGGTTTGGCATTCCTCTCTTCCTTGGTAGAGTATGGAAGTGAAACCTGTAACCTTTGTCTATTGTCTGTAAAATCCATTTGTCTCCTGTAATGCAGTGCCAGTTTACTGAAAATAAGGCTAGCTTTCCGCCTAAGGGTGCTTCTAGTTGTTCCCTGGTAGGCGGCTTCAGAGCCAAGTCACTGTGATTGTCCTGTGGAAGTGGTAGTGGCTGGATATGCAACAGTACTTCGCTGGTTGTTAGGCTGCCACTGATGTCCCCTGTAGGCACCTCTGGATTGACCTCTGCCTCTTGTGCGCCTATTCCTGCCTCTCTGTGTTCTGCTGGTGTCTGGAAAGGACCAATTCTTGGAAGGCCAGTTCCTACTAAACCTTGGAGGCTGGACCTGTAAGAAATCCTTGACTGTCTGGACAGATTTTGCTTTCTCTTCCACCTTCTTCAGCACTTGCTGTGCAGGAGAGCCAAACAAATTGTGTTTATCCATGGGAGCATCTAGGAGCTTTGATTTTACATAGTCTGGTAATGACTGCTCTTTTAACCATGCATGCCTTCTGATCACTGTACCAGTCATAGATGATCTAAAGGAAGACTCCAGTGCATCATAGCCGCATTTTAAGGAATGGTTACTGACCTGCTGTATGTTATGTACCATTTCCTGAAGAGACTTTCGATCTAAAGCTTCAGGTGAGGACAACTTTTTAGATAACTGATCTAACATAAATTCCTGATACTGAATCATGTGGAATTGACAGTTTAAGGCCCTAGCCGAAAGAGTAGCAGAAGTATAAACTTTTTTACCCCATCTCTCCAAGGCCCTAGATTCCCTTTCAGAGGGGAGAGGGTTTTTGGCAGAGGTAGCTGCTACAGCCTTGGGGCCCTGTGAAATAGTTTCAGGATCTGCAAAAGGAGCCTTATACAAGTGATTATGTGTGTCTGGAACCCTGTAGTATCTGTCGGGCTTAGCAGGGGCCGGAGGGAGTGAATCAGGAGCAGTACAAGCATAATTAAATGCATCATCCACAACTGTAAGTACTGAAGGAATGGCTAAAGGCCTATGCTGTGGCAAATGCAAAAAAGTCCTAAGCCTTTTCCTAGAGTCTGAGAAATCCTGACACTGCCATTGAAATTGTTCCCTCATAGCATGCAAGGTTTCCCCAAAAGAAAATTCCTCAGGAGGAGAGGCAGAAGGAATGGAGTCTTCTGCATCAGAGTCCTCATATGGAGAATAAGGGCCCTCAGGAGGGTTTGTATTTTCTGATTCATCTGAGGAGTAATCAGTAGAAACTGGCTCAGGGGGTTCTGCTCTAGGCCTCTTCTCTGGAGGGGGTTGAGAGGCCCTATCAGGGTGAGACTGGGATCCCCTGATCAAAGAAATGAGATCCTCTGCTAGACTAAGCATTTGAGTACTAGAGCTAGGCCTGTGAGAGGGGGCTTTAGTAGGCACGGCCTTGGAAGATTTAGCTGCTTTAGCCCTGGCAAAGGCCTTAATTGACATGGATGCAGGGGGCCTAGCAGCTCCACGTGCAGGAGTAGATACATCTAGGGAAATAGTATCTGATAAATCCTGAGAAACTGTAAGAGCAGGTGGAATTTCAGTAGCAGATTCAGCCATGCTAGAAGAGGCCTCGGTAGTAGGAGGCATGTTTTCGGCCGAAGGAAGAACCGCAGACTCGGTTTCAGCCGAAACCGAGACACTCGCGGTTGGCTTAACCACGGTTTCGGCCGAAACCGCGGACCGCGAGTGTCGGTACTTTTCCTTACGCTTTTTAGCTAAACGTGAAGTCGGAGTCTCCGACGGCATGATATAAGCAAAAGCGGAGCCAAAAAACTCCTCTGCAAACTCCGAACGACGTCTAAGCGTCCGTCGGTTGAAAGAAGCACAGGCTAAACAAGCTGCTACGTCGTGGTCTGGGCCTAAACAAGGTAGGCAGTAAGAGTGGAAGTCTTTATGAGGTATTTGTTTCCCACAAGTTAAACAGTTATTCACTTTTTCTGACATCGGCTGAGGCAAGAAAGAGTCCCCAACGGGGTACTTAGCTTTTTAGAAGTCTTCGGTAGTAGTAATCTCTGGATCTGACCGACCGGCACTTGCGAACAGCTTCTGCTTCGGGCGCCACGCGGCAAGAAAGACTGAGGAAAATGGCGTCGGCTGATGCCTTTATACCCGAAGAACTGCAGCTATGACGTCGGGTGAAGTGCGACACCAGCTGAGGCCAGACCCAGACTTTGGAATCCGGCCGACCGAAGGGCTGCCTGAGGCCAGGACAACCCATTTGTTAGGACTGCAGATGCATCCTTGAAGGACATCTGAAAAAACTCTGGAGAAACATAATACCCTCAGGGACAAGGAGGAAAACACAACGTTAAAAGGAAGAAGGTCCCTTTGGCCAGGAGGGAAACAGAACCCTGGGCAAAAATCAGGACTGAGGGGGAAGGAGGAAGGGAGCAAATACTTTAACAGTGAATGGTAGGACACCTGCTGTTATGGTAAGATTTTACTTATTTGTACTACGTCCTTCCATACCACCATTGTAGTATTCTTCACTTAAGGGAGAGTACAAGAGCTCAAGAGGATGCATGGGATGAGGAAGGCGCAGAGGCACTCCCCACAAAGCCATGCAGAGCAGTCCTATTAATACCTGCCCTTGGCCCTGGAAATGACATCTAACTTGTAATGTTTAGTGAAAGTATGAACACAGGACCAAGTAGCAGCTTCAAGGATAGAACTGGTATCCAGACACTTTAAAATGGCACTAGAGGAAGCAACTGCCCTAGTAGCGGGTGCCTTTACAGATGTGGAGAGACATCTGCCTGGAAAGGAATAACTGAAAGAAAGAAATTGTCTTAGGAATCCAGGAGAAGATGGTTTGCTTAGAAACAGCCAAACTCAAAGTCTTGGGATGAAAAGAAACAAAATGCTGCTGAGATTTGCCAATAATGTCAGTCTTATCTAAATAACATCTAAGCTGTCTATGCAAATCCAAAGTGTAAAGAAAACTTCTCACTGGCAGAATGTGGAGAAAAAAAAGGAACAAAGCTGAATAGACTGATTAAAGGCATAAAAGAAGAATTAGTATAAAAATACACCGTCCCTAAGAAAAACTAAAAAGGAGGACCAGCCATGAGAGTCTGAAGTTCAGACACTCTCTTGGCTGAAGTAAGAGCCAAAAGAACAGTCTTCCAAATACAAAGCTGCAAAGAAGCTGAGGAAGCAGGCTCAAACAGAGCCTGGGTTAACTTCCCAAGTACAAAACTGAAGTCCCAAGAATGCTGAATAGGCTTCATGGGAAGCCAGGCATGAAGGATGCCCTTAAGGAATTGCTTGATCTCAAACCTAGAGGCCAGAGACTGATTCAAGGGCAGACAAACACAAATTGCCGACAGGTGAGCTTTCATTGAAGAATATGCCACTCCAGCAGGGAGCAGATTACACAAAGAAAGAACCAAAGGAATATCCATTGAGAGAGGATCCTGATGGCGACAGAGGCACCAGACAAAAAATCTTTTCCATTTGAAAATCTATGATTTCCTGGTAGTGGGTTTCCTAGCCTATTGCAGAACCCAAAGCACATCCTTAGTAAAGAAGTACCTAAAAGAGATCAAAACCCTATCAGCCAGAGTGTCATCTGAATAGTGATGGCAGATGAGACCACGTGTCTTGTTTGAGAAGATTCACATGGTAGGGTAACCTGTGGTAACTACCTCTTGCCATGTGGGAAAGAAGGGGGGGGACCAATGTTGTCTGGGCCAAAAGGGAGTCACTGGCAAGATTTTGGGAGAGTCCTGCCTGATGCTGGTCAGAACCCGTGGTAATGGAGTGGGGTGCACACAGAAACATCATCCTGCAAGGAAAAGACAGGGTATCCACTTTCCAAGCCAGATGACATGGGACTCTGGAACATAATACAGGAATTTGTCTGTTTGGAGGGGAGGTAAAAAGATTTACCTGAGGATTACCCCACCAATGGGCAATGTCCAGGAACACATCTTGGTGAAGCACACACTTAAAAACTTATGTGCTGAACCTGCTCAAAGAGTCTGCCACTAGAATGTGCCCTGAGGAAATGGAAACTGCCTTAACAGTCACTTGATACTGAAAAGCTAGATCCTAGACCTCAAGAGCAGTCTGCAAAGAAGCTAGGACCTCTGCCCCCCCCCCCCATTTGTTGACATACCACATCACTGTGGTGCTGCCTGGAAAACATTGAGGGCCCCAGGATGAAAGAGGGAATGAAAGGCTTGCAGAGCCAGAAGCAAAGCCCTCATCTATTTTATGTTGATGTGGTCTGATCTCTGATGAGGAGGTCACAGATCCTGAACCTTTAGGGGGCCAGAGAAAGCACCCATCCCCTGTCTGAGGCATCTGTAAAGAGCTAATGAAGTGGGAAGTGGAGCCTGAAAAGGAAGCCCTGGGTTGAAAAAGTTGAGTCCACAACCAAAGCTCATGCTTGAGACAGGGAAGAAAAGGTACCAGAAACTCCAGGGGATGGCAATGTTGAAGCCAAACCAACTTGAGGTACCACTGACGTTCCCTCATATGGAGTCTGGCAATAGGATCATGGGAATGGTGGAAGCCAGGAACCTAAGAAATTCCTTGGCTGTGATAGATGCCAGAGTTAGAAGGGACTGGAAAAAGGCAATTAGAGACAGCGCTTTGGGCTCAGGTAGAGATGCCACCATGGGAACTATCTGAAGCCTGCAGCTGAGGAAAATGGTCCTGGGAAGGCATCGGAACAGATTTCTGGAAGTTTATGGTTAAGTCCCTGACAGAGTAGTAGTAAACTTGAGATCTTGAAGCAGAGTGATGGGGCAAATCGCTTGAATAAGCAGATCACCTAGATAGGGAAAAATATGAATTCCTCGAATCCTGCAAAAAAAAATGACAGGAGCAATGCATTTGGTGAATACCCTTGGGGCAGTAGAGAGGTCACAGGGTAAAGCAAGAGAACTGAAAATGCAAGGAAGAGACAGAGAAATGTAAACATTTCCTAAAGAGGAGATGGATGGGGATGTGAAGGTACACACCTTTCAGATACTCAGATCCAGAGATATCAGAAAGGCCTGGGGGAGAAGAAAAGGAAATAATATATGCAGAGATAACATCTAAAAAGGAATGAATCTTGTGAAAAGTGTTCATCAGGGAAAGATCCAGAATTCAATTCCATGTGCCCTTTTTTCATGGGACCAAGAACATCCTAGAACAAAAATCCTTCCCTACCTGGGTGGGAAGCATCACTTGAATGGTGCCCCGAGACAAAAAAGAGAGTAAAGAACATCTAAAAAATGATACAGCTGTTTCCCAAGGAGGTTGAGAAATTACTGAAAAGGACTTCCCTGATGGGTAAAGGACAGAAACTAAGAATCTGAAGTGATTTGAAGCCAATTTACAAGAGACAGGGAAAGATAGAGGGGCAGGGGAACCTGGCTGAGGGGAAGGTTTCTGGATGGCCAGAGTCTGACTAGACTTAGCAGGAGACGTATGCACAGAACCCTTCTTGCCTTTGGGAGGAGGGTGACATTGCCTATGAACAAAGGCAGATTTGCAGGGATAATTCCTCTAAAATTTTAAAAAAGGAGAAACAAAAATATGTTTCAGTTCCTGTAAAGCTTTACCCTTGTTCTGAAGAGACTTGAAAAGGTCAGCGACAGATCCAAAAAGGCTTTCATCATCCTAAGGAGCATCTAAAAGTTTGGCTTTAACATCATTACACAAAGTCTGAAGACAAACCCAAGAATAACACCTCATAAATGAACCAAAGGCCGCAGCCCTGAAAGTGTGATCATCTGCATCATAGCCACATTTGATTGAATGGTGGGCAACTTGAGAAGCAGATTCCAACAAGGAATGGGCCAAAGCTTTCCCCTCATAGTCAGGAATGTCACCTTAGAAATCTGAGAAAGAAGACCCAAAACATACCTGGTTATACGAGTCTGGTAGCTGATGGCCCTAAAGGACAAGGTGGCAGCAGTGTACATTTTCTTGTCCAGACTTTCCATTGCCCTACTATCCTTATTAGCAGGCAAGAGCTTGGTGGAGGGCAACAACTTGTATAGCTTGTCAGAGAAGACTGATACTACATCGGGGGTCATCAGAAGGGCATTTATAAAGAAACGTGCATTCCTCTGGCACTTTATAGAACCTGTCCAGCTTCTTAGGTGCAGGAGAATGACGGGGCTACAGAATCTGCCAAGTATACAGAAGGGCAGCCAGAACAGGAGGAACAGCAGATGGCCTGGGAGATTCCACCTGCAGGAACTCATAATACCATTTTTGAATATCAAAGACTTGAGAACAATCCCACTTAAAGTAATCCATCTTACGAGCAATGGTATTCCCAAAGGGGAGTTCTTCGAAATGGGAGTCTGGACTTATGGAGTCCTCCTCCTATGAACCATAGTCCAAGGGGGAAAAGGATCTGGGAAAAATAAACCAAGGATCACCTAGTCCAAACCCTCATATGAGGAATCCAAAGCCTCGAGTGGAGTGGAAGCCCAAGAAGCAGCAGAAACAGAAACCCATTGAGGTGGCTTCAAGGCCATCAAACATTAAAAAAAAATCAAAGTGAAATCCTGCTATTGACATTAAGAATCCTTCATAACAGGGAAAATCTGCTTTGTTTTCTGTTTCATTTTCTGCAGGACATCTACAAGAAACACCTTCAGAGGGAAGAAATCTGTTCCCTTACTAAGATTTGAGGAATCCCCCTTGGGCCTTCAGAATAATCAGCTAAGGTTCCCCTCAACAACAGGCAAAGATGTTTGAAATGCTGCTGAGGACGTGCATGAAGCTGTGTCTATGGCCAGCCTCTGATAAAATCACAGAGGAATCTGAAGCAACCACTGGATGGTCCTCCTGGCTTCCACCAGCCTGGACAGAGATGTCCAGGGGAAGCTGGACAGCAGCCTGATCAGATCTAACTTTTTTGGCCGCTTTCTTGGCAGACAGCTGTCCCTCACAACAGGAGGATTCTGCCACAGTACCATGAGACAACAACTTAAGATGCTGTTTCTCCATGTATATGGACAAGGAGGAGAGATGACTACGGAGGGTCTTGGATACAAACTCCTGGTAGACAGAACACTGTGTATAGTCAGGAGAAGCACCCAAACAAGACAGAGACTGATTGTGATGGACTTTAGGGTGAATTTGCCTCCCACACTGACACTTTTTCTTTCTAAATGACGAACAGAATAACAACAAAATTAGAAGAAAAAAAACAATGGGGCACTTACCTGAGAAAAATGGCCTGGTAACTAGCACAGTAGAAGGGTGTTCAGACTCGTGTTCAACAATGGCATTAGGAGTGGTGGAAAAGAAGTTCTGAGTGTGTGGGTCTGTAAGTCTTGCATGGAGAGCACACGTGTGACTTGCAGTGCCTATAAGAGCTGAAGGCTTTAACATACTAGCAAGGACATTGGGCTATCCTTGGCAGGAGATCCCTTAGGTGAAGAATACTCGTAACAGTGATATGGAAGGACATCTAATGGATTTCTTGAAGTTGCAAGACTGCTTACTTCAGCATTAAAAAGAGCTCAGCTGGATATGCAACTGTTTCCTCCTCACAGCCACAATCCTCTCAATGGCCACAAAATTAGTCTGCAACCATGTGCCCCAGAAACATCTGAATACTAGAAAAGATCTAGCTGGTGAGCTGATACCATTCATCAGGTTTAACCAATATTTATTAAGAATTCCTGAAGCAATGATAAATGATAAGCATCCAGCAATAGTATGAAATAGCTTAAAAAAAAAAAAAAAAGCTGTGAAAATCTCAGTGATCTTTCTTGCCTAGAATACTTACTGGTGGTCAATGTCACAATGGTATGAAAAACTGACTCTTAGACAAGTGCAAGTGTATCAAGTGAAGCTGCTACAAAAATTTCACTCATATTGTCAAAGCCAGGGGTACAGTCTCATGATGTGCAATGCTGTCACCAAGATCTGCATCAACGAACATACTAGTATGAGAAGGATGACTGGCCTTAAGTGCATACTTTATATGAGCACTACTGCCTCAGGTTACGACTGACATGTGACACACTGGAATATACCTTGCATACAAAAGTTGCAGAGTTGATCTTTAATTACTAGGCTCACAGACAATACCTTCTAATATTAATTAACAAATAGTAACTGAAACTTAGTCAAGACAACTGTACACACACATTTCAAAAAATACCTTTAGTGCCAGTATCTCCTAATATTTTTACAGCAACACTGCCACCAGCTAGACCCATCTTGTACAAAAAAATTACTGTACACTCATGAAATAAGTCATGTGCACTGTAACTGGTAGCTATTGCTAAACGTTAATCTTCAAAAGGGAGATCCCATGACAGCTATGGCTAAAACAGTCACTCTTTGAAAGGCAGATTACAACAGTTAATAATTCAGTTAATTGCCTTTCAAAGAGTGACTGTTTCAGTAATAATGTACTAGACAACAACATAACAGCTTTGATGTCAGAGAAGTGTATATAAAAACTGTCTTAGCACAATCTAACCTAGTCTATTGCCAAACTACAGCGACCACCCAAGGAGACTTCTGTACAACTCGGTCCATAACCTACAGTAGCCCACTCAAATACAGGTCTGGACAATTTTCAAATGTCTCCATAGCCAGGTTGGTAGATATAGGCATCCAGAGACAGTATAGCAATTGTCTCATGTTCACACACAACCATTTAATCCTTAAAGAAACAAACACAGAACGCTTGAGATGCACATACACAATTTCACTGGAGACAAAAATCTCATATACAAACAAGGTTGTCAGGAACAACACACAGCATCTACTGCACAGTAACCACCACACACACACAGACCAACTTATGCTCAGGCACTAAAATGCAATATTTCCAAACCTCAAAGACCTCCTAAGGCTATAAAAGGTAACACATATCCTCAGCAATCTCTAAAGCACTCACCAAAAGCAACATCAAACATACACCTACACCCAGTACAGCCCCAAGAGTAAAGGCAATAAGGCAAACAAACTTGTTACCCAAGACTCTTGTCATAGGAGACTCCACTGTATGACTCACAGATGCCTCAGTCACCACACTGAACAAGAAGATAATATTTGGTTGCTTATCTGGAGCCAGGATCTGGCAAGTTATGCATGCACTCAAGTCACTAAACCACAGGTACCAGTATGATTCTATCAGTGTGCGTAAATTATTTTAAAGCTAATAAGGGGTGCATGTACATACTGCACGTGTTGACTGCTGCACTTCTCTCCTCTCTTAGTAACCATCCCTTCTTCTCTACCTCCCTGCTGGACACCTTTCCCTACTGCTAGCACGTGGTCATTTTCCTTGCTATGGACCCTACAACAGCAACCACGGATACCTTAATTACAAGGGACATACTGGGCTGTAAGAGCCTCAAAACCTTATGAAAGTGCTTTGCAACTAAGTAACACAAAGTCCATATTTTATTGCTATTTCTAACTATTTTCTGCAGCCTGCCTGTTTTGTAGATCACCATACTAGGGAAGCATTTCACCAAGAGGGACAACTGCTTAGTTATTTTAATACAACCCTTTAAGCACTATATGAGCAGCCCTGCCACAAAGCATACTTAAACTGCTTGAACTTGGGCACAGCCAACAAACAGTCCATGGAAATACGGGGTAACTACATGATTCTCCACTATCACTATCATATGATTTTATATCAGTATACTCGGTTACCTGATGGTTTTCCAGCCCACAACCCCTCTTAAGAGCGACTAACAGGGTCTACGCCCACTTTGCTCCCCATCCTGCCCCCAATTTCCACCTGCCCCCGATGGTCCTACCTTTATTACACACACAAACCCCTCCCATCATTCTAACCACCAACCACAACACTAGTCCCAACTCTAACTCCACCATCTTCCCACAACTATCAATCCTCCCTCAGCTAACATGGATAAGCATACCATACCTATACAAATTGCATGCACTCTCCTTGCATATCTTACATCTTACCAAAACTCCATTATTCCCCCACTCAACCACTTCCACTGTACTACTACTCACACCACCACTCATGACTCACCCTCACTCTGCTCCTCTCCCACCAGCTCAAGAACCATCCCTATGCATCCCCCCACATATTCTATCAACTACATTACTCAAACAAAAAGCATCCCTACAACTTAACAAAATAACCCTCCCACCATACTTATTACCCACAGAACACAATCATAATGTTTCCCTAATATGCAAACTCTTTCACAAATTGATAAAACTAATAACCTCATGTATATCAAAACTAGCCCTTAGTGGAGAAATCCACCCCAACCCTGGCACCTCCATCTCCAACCACACTCCTTATAATCAGACTAATAACCACAACTCCTACCAAATCATGCCCAGTAGAAAGCCAAGTGACCTCCTTCTGCTAAGCATAAATATCAGAAGTATAACCAACAAAGTCCATGAACTCCATGCTACCATAGAATTGTACTCCCCAAATACAATCATCCTGACAGAAACCTGGCTAAAACCTCACATTACCAGTAAGCAAATCCTCCCTATTGGTTACGGCATACTAAGAGTAGACTGGCTAAACAAGAAAGGAGGTGGTACAGCTATAATATTTAAACAGCATCTAAATATCCAGATCCTAAACTCATCTGGTCCCCAAATTGGCAATGAAGAAATAATATATACCAACCTCAAAATAAACAAAAATAAAACCATCAACAGAATAGGATGCTACTTCCCACCTGGCCAAAATATCCCTCCACCTCGAGACCATAATTTTAGGTGATTTCAATATAGACTGGAAATCCTGTTCTGGCAACCATCCAACCCATCATCTAAACCTTCATGGCTTCACCCAACTAGTCCAGTCACCAACTAGGATAAATAAAAACAACAAGCACACTACCCTGGATTGGATACTAGTCAGCAAGAGCCCCCATTCTTATATAGCAGGCTGCCTATCAGATAGCTTCAGTGATCAATCCCCAACATTCCTACTCAAAACACCTATACCAAATTAAACCAGTCATCTACCGCGTAAAAAACTAAACTTTAACACACTCACATTCATCTCATCCCTCAAAGAATGTAACTGGCATCCTCTGAAGTACCTCAGTCTAGATGGCGCAGTTGAATTTTTCAATACTACCTTCCTGAGCATCCTTAATAACCATGCTCCCATAAGACTTTCCAGAACCAAAGCCCAATCCTCCTCGTGGCTACAGAAAACCACTAAGTCAAAAATGAAAAACAGGGATAAAGCCTGGGAACACTGGCACACAACCAAATCCCCCTCAGCGAGACAGAAATTCCTATAACTACGCAATAGAGTCAAAAAGCTAATAAAGCAGGACAAAATCCAATACAACCAGTCTGCGCTTAACTCCTCCCAACACAATCCCAAACAATTCTGGTCCTCCACAAACTCCATCCTCCACCCAGGTAAAATCAGTACTCCTCCACCTAACATTCCTCACTCCTCAGAAAATATTGCTACCTCATTCAACACACACTTCACACAAACCTTACTATCACTAGCTAGACAACACAACCCCCCTCCCCTCCAACCCACACCTTCAACTAGTAATCTCCCCACTGTCTTCTCTTTTTCTCCTATTCCTACCTCCAACATAAAAAAAAACTCTTAACTAAACTTAAACCCACTAAATTAGCAGCAGACAACCTCCCAAGTGAATACCTACAAATTGCAGCTGACACCCTAGCCTACCCAGTATCAATCGTGATTAACCGATCTCTGTCAGAATGCTACATTCCTACACTACGGAAAATATCACATATAATTCCCCTCCACAAAGGCAGCCCCTCCATAGAACTAACCAATTACAGCCCCATAGCTATTCTCTCTACACTCTCCAAAATACTAGAGAGATGCATTCACTCTCAGGTCTCAGACTACCTCTTTACATACTCAACATGGTTTCTGACCAAACCATAGCACCACCACTGCCTTACTCTCTTTTACTAACACTATCCTTCAGCATAAAAACAATGTCTCTCTCTCCTCTGCTACTTTCCGAGACCTATCTAAAGTATTCAACATGGTCCCACACAAACAATTCATCTCTGTTCTCAATAACCTGTCCTTCTCTCAATCAGTCACCAGCTGGCTTCAGAGTTACCTGTCTGACCGCCAGCAATACGTTGTATGGCAGAATGACATATCTCCCCAACTACCTGTCTCTATTGGTATTCCCCAAGGATCCATCCTTGGACCCCTACTCTCCTCTATTTTCACCAATAATCTAGTCTCTGCCACCAAACATGGCATACTCATACAATATGCAGATGACTCAACCATCATCTGCTCAGTCCAGTCTCTACCTGAACTGCAAATGGTCACAGGATGCCTTTTCCTCTGCCGAAACTTGGTTATCCGATGCCCAATTAATACTCAACCCGAACAAAACTAAACTCCTCATCTTCCAACTCACCAAACATACTCAAAACAACTCTAACTTTAACTTCGAAAGAAAAATAGCCAAGGATTCGAAAGATAACCACAAAGCCTTCTTTAGCTATGTCAAGAATCTAAGTGGCAACTCGCAGATATGCTCTGAGCTAGTGCAAAATAGCACAAAATATACTGAACCCACTGATATTGCCAACATCCCGGCAGATAGATTCAGTGCAAACTTCACCCCCTCTCACCCCCAAAAGGGCCCATAACAATACCGGAAAAGTGTAGTGTCCCGGAAATCACAGACGCACAGGTGAAAACAGCCCTTTGAAAAGCCAAAAGCACAGCATCAATGGGGCCAGATGGTGTCCCAGGCTTCGTCTTGCACGAACTACAGAACAAACTAACCCCCCACCTAAACACATTGTTCAACCTCAGCCTCTTCTACATGCCCATAGAATGGCACACAGCAACGGTTATTCCGCTCCACAAAGGAGGGGCCACAACTGACCCTGGTAACTATCGCCCCATAAGCCTGACTAGCCTGGTCTGCAAGGCTATGGAGCACATCATCATGGAACTCATTAACAAAGAAATTGGGAACCTCCAAACACTTGACCTGACCCAGTTTGTTAAGGGCAGATCATGCCTACTAAACCTGGTTGACTTCTTCGAGACAGTCACGAAGGCCATAGATGAGGGGAAGGTAGTTCACACAGCCTACCTTGACCTCGCCAAGGCTTTTGACACCATTCCCCACTCGGGAATTATAGAAAAACTCACCAGCCTGAACATAAACCCCTACGTCACAAGATGGGTTGCCAATTAGCTTACAGACAGAACTCCCACGGTAAGAATAGCGGGCTCCAGGTCCGACTCTAAACCAGTCACAAGTGGTGTCCACAAGGCTCGGTCCTGGGACCCTTACTGTTCGGCATATACTTCTCGGAAGTACAGGCAAACACAGGAGGACTATGGCTAACCAAGTTCGCCGATGACTGCAAACTGGGAGCCATAATTAACTCTCCAGCTGACACGGACATTCTCCAAAAGGACCTTACTGAGACCGACACCTGGTGTCAAAGTCATGGTCTCAAGCTAAATGCCAAAAAATGCATAGTCATCCAGTTTGGGGAAAACAAAACACCCATGAATTACAACAAAGGTGGCAGCGCCCTTAATACAGAAGTGGTAATAAGAGATCTGGGGACCCAGGTAGATAGTAATCTCTCCTTTGACAATCATATTGCCAAAGTAGTTAGGAAATCCTTCTATGTAGCCCATCTAATTACTAAAGGGTTCACATCTAGAAATAAAAAGGTTACAGTGCCCCTCTACTCGTCACTCATCAGACCCCTCATAGAGTACAATGCCCAGTTTGGGATGTACCTCACAAGACCCTTCCAACAGCTGGAAAGACCACAAAAGTACCTCACCAAGAGGATTACTGGCCTCAAACATATGTCCTATGCAGCCCGACTGTAAAAACTCCAGCTGTACTCAGTGGCATATTGCTTACTCAGAGGTGATCTCTGCCTGACTTACAAAGCCATGTCCAAGTCAGAATTGATGGATATACTCCACCTAAAGAAATCCAAGTCACTGCGAGCCACTCGCTCTAGTGAGCTAAACCTCGCCGCAACAATAAATAGAACATGCTGGAGGGATAGATTCCTGTTACAGAGACTCCCCATGCCTTGGAACAAAATTCCTATCTACATTAGGCAGAGCCCCTCACTAACACTCTTCAAGAGAAACCTTGATGAGTGGATGGGTAACAGAAAATACACCCTTGGGATCACTTCATTGGCTCTTCTTGACAGAGGCTCAGTTAATTAATCAATGGGGCGGCGAAAGCTGACGCACACTGGCTAGGCTTATAAATGCTCTTGGGCAGATAGCCTAGTACCTACCTATGAACATCACAGCAAAAGACAACACCGCTATCCAACCAACAGATCACACCAAATTGCTAGGAGTTGCAATAGACAATAATCTCAAATTTGACATTCACATATACATGACCATAAAAAAGTCCACAAAAAACTAGGAACCTTATACAGAAATAAGCAACTCCTCACCAAAGCAGCAAGGATTTCAGTTGCAAATTCCCACCTTATATCCACCCTACTTTATGCCTCTCCAATATATACCAACCTAAGGCAATGCAATCTAAATAAACTTGAGACCTGCTACAACAAAATTGCCAAATTCGCCACCGGGGCATCCTACCGTAGTCACCATGGTCTCTCACTTGCTGAACTGGGCTGACTAGAAGTCCCTCACATCCTTCAATGGTATTAACTCGCACTCGCCCACAAACTAGTAAACCATCCACTAAAAGTCCTATCCCCTCCAGAATCTACTCCAACCCTATCTCACCACCAGACCACTATGATCCAGCAACAAAAATCACTTACAGGATACTAGAGCCAACAACACAGCTGGAGAAGCACTATTCTCCAGCGCTATAGCCAAATTATGGAACACCCTCCCCCTCCACAATAACCTCTGTAAAATCATGCACCCACTTCAAAGCTTTACTAAAAGTGCTCCTAAAAACATGCTGGCTATGCCCTTGTAACTCCCCCCTCTAATTTTGCCCACTCTATCTACCCTCTACCTCTCTTCCACCCCACAACTACCTTTGATTATAGCAAGCTCTGATGCTTATATGCCTAGCTACTTATTATACAGCAGTAATTTCTTACTGTAACAATTGTTAATGACTGCTATTTACTTAACAGATGACAAAGATTCTAGTTGTCTACTGAATGTACTATGTTCTTCATCTGTAACTTTTAGTTATGTACTCACCATAACTTCAGATGTTTGGGATCCATCTCGCCTACATTCTGACTGATGGGCTCGGAGCCGATCCCTCGGCTCCGACTCGGCACGCTTATGCTATAGAGCGAGGCCTCTAATTGGCTGAGCTATCTTTATCCCAGGATGCACCACCACTAATCCCCCAGATCTTGTTTGTCCGCATTCATGCACACATGCACAGCTTGATTATATAACATTGTTAGATGTTTCAAGATGAAACAACAGGATTCGGACCTTCTGATATCCTCTGATCTCCAAGGAAGGGGGAAGGAGGGTGGGTTATTAGGAATGTAGGCGAGATGGATCCCAAACATCTGAAGTTATGGTGAGTACATAACTAAAAGATGTTATGTGATCCTATCTCGTCTACATTCTGACTGATGGGACAGCGTCCCTAGCACCTAAATCCCGGGTGGCTCATTGGAAAACACTCCTGAGCACTGTGGAACCAAATGAAGCTCGTCCTCTAGATGCCACATCTAATTTGTAGTGAGAAATGAAGGTATGCGGGGAAGACCATGTAGCCGCAGCACAAATGTCACTAATAGCAAGCTTAGAATGAAATGCTACCGAAGTAGCCATAGCCCTTGTAGAATGAGCCTTGACAGAGGTGGAAAGCTCCTTGTTAGAATAAACATAAGCTTGAGTAATACAGTCCCTGATCCATTTGGCAATAGTGACCTTTGTGACCGCGTTGCCCAATTTGTCTTCTGCAAAGGACACAAACAACTGATCTGTCTTCCTTGATTGTTTGGTCATATCCAAATAAAAACATAACTGCCTGTGGACATCTAGTGTGTGGAAAATAAATTCCGCTTTATTGGAGTATTTTGGGAAAAAAACTGGGAGCTCTAATGACTGTTGCAAGCATAAAGTAGAACAGACTTTAGGAACAAAAGAAGGATTTGGTCTGAGGGAAACTCTGTCTGTATGAAAAACCAAGTACGGAGGTTTCACTGACAAAGCTTGAAGTTCTGAAACCCTTCTGGCTGAAGTAATTGCCACTAGAAAAAATGTCTTCCATGATAGAAACTTTAAATCACAGGTAGCTGCCGGTTCAAAGGGGGAAGAAGTCAAGGCACGTAATACTATATCGAGATCCCATGGAGGTGCAGGATGAGAAACTGGAGGTCTTAATAGAGCAGCACCTTTCAAGAAGGTCTTACACAACCTGTTGCTCATTAAGGGTGGGTCTATGGATTCATGAAAATTAGAAATCGCTGCCAATTGTACTTTGATGGTAGAAACAGAAGAGCCTTGGTTGAAAAGAGAGGTTAGGAACTTGAGTACTTCTGCTACGGGGGTTGAAATGGGGTCCAGGCCCCGGAGTTGAGCCCATATAGCAAATCTTTTCCATTTGCTAGAATAAAGTTTCTTCGTAGCAGACTTGTGGGCTGAAGACAATATGTGCACTACATCTGGGTCTAGTGCACGTCTCCTGACTATGGTTGGAAGAGGAGGAGCCAGGCCGTCAATCTTAATGTGTGTAGGGACTGGTATAGTAGTCCCGACTGATGAATCAGTAGGTCTGGGACCTGGTCCAGGAACCATGGACCTTCCAGAGCATGTTTCCGAAGATAGGGAAACCAGACTTGACGAGGCCAGTAAGGAGCAATTAAGATCATCTTGCTCCCTAAGAGAGAAGCCTTCTGAATTACCTTGGGTAGGAGAGGAACTGGAGGGAAGGCATAAAGCAGGCCGGTGGGCCAAGGATGGACTAACGCGTCCATAGGGCTCTTCCCCGGAGCCGGGGTTAAGGAGAAAAAATCTTTGCACTTCGCATTCAGAGGAGTCGCGAAGAGGTCGCAGCACGGAACTCCCCATTCGCTGAAAATCTGTCTTGTAATAGTCATGTTCAGAGACCATTCGTGAGGAGAGAGGATGGTTCTGCTCAACCTGTCGGCTATGACATTGGATTTGCCCGGTATGTGAGTAGCCACTAGGAAGCGTTTGGTTGAGATTGCCCATTCCCAGACCCTCATCGCTTCTCTGCAAAGAGGATAGGATCTGGTCCCTCCCTGCTTGTTCAGGTACCAGACAACTGACATGTTGTCCGAGTGAACAGCAATTACGCCCTGAGGGAGGTAACAGTGAAGGGCTTGAAGGGACAGGAGTACTGCTCTCATTTCTAGGATGTTGATGTGGAGAGAGGTCTCTTCCGGATGCCATTTGCCCTGGACTGACCTGCCCAGGGAATGCCCCCCCCACCCCATCTGGGAGGCGTCCGTGGTCAAAGTGGCCACCGGAGGAGGAAGAACAAAGGGTCGCCCCTGATCCAAATTGGAAGACACTAGCCACCAGCGAAGGTCCCGTCTGCAAGATTCTGTGATCCATATTAGATGATTGAGAGGGAGTTCCTGAAAGGACCACTGAGTTGAAAGAAGCCACTGGAGGATTCTCATGTGTAACCTTGCCAAGGGAACTAGCAGAACTGTGGCAGACATCGATCCCAATAGTTGCATGACCATTCTGGCTGGGGCTTTGGACCTGGGGAGTAAGGCTCGAACCTGATTTTGTATGATCTGAATTCTGTCTGCAGGTAGATAGACCCGCATCTGGTTTGAATCTATCTCTGCCCCTATGAATCTTATTCTTTGAGATGGCCGTAACACAGACTTTGGCCAACTGAAGGTGATTCGAGGGAATTGCCCAGTGATGTTGTGGCTTGCAGGCTCCGTAGAAGTAGATGCTTGGAGGTGGCAGTTAGAAGCCAGTCGTCTAGGTACGGAAACACCTGGAATCCTAGACTCCTCAAGTGAGCAGTCACTACTGCCAAGCATTTGGTGAACACCCTGGGGCTGTGGTGAGACCAAAGGGCAGCGCACGGAACTGAAAATGACTGCTTCCTAGGCTGAAGCGCAAGTGTCTCCTGGACGTTTGATGTATTTTGATATGGTAATACGTGTCCTTGAGGTCTATGGAGCACATCCAAACACCTTTCTCCAACAACGGGAGAATGGTTTGTAAAGTGACCATTCGGAACTTGGACTTCTTGACTGAACGGTTTAGGTTGCTTAGGTCCAAAATGGGCCTCAAGTCCCCGGTCTTTTTTGGCACTAAAAAGAATCTTGAGTAAGTCCCTAATCCGATCTGGTCTGCGGGGACCAGTTGGATGGCTCCTTTTTGCAGCAGTTTTGAAATTTCTATGGCTGCGGTATCCTGTTGACTGGGTGGCGGGTCCGGGATTCTTTTGGACTGTGGGGGGGGGGGCAACAGAATGGGATGGAGTAACCTCCGGCGATAATTCAAAGCACCCATCGGTCCTGAGTGATCCCCTTCCCAGGCGTTTAGGTGCTTCGAAAAATGACCCCCGACTGGCTCCGGAGCAGCACAGTCGGGCAATCCCTCAGGGACTATGAAAGGTTGAAGAGCCACGAAAGGACTCACGGTCTCCAGTGTTGCGGGGGCCTCTGCCACCTCTGGGACGGCGTCTTCCTGATGAATTCCCCCCCCTCTGCCTCTGGAGGGGGAATCTTCCTGCTGAGAGGGGTAAGACTTCTGCGATCTCCGGAACCACATCTTCCCTCCTCTTTTAGCCTTGGGATAAGGCCAAAAGGGAGTGGAAAATCGTGCCCCTACGGCAGTCAGAGTCTTACCCTCCTGTTCACAGCGGGTAAGTGTGTCTTTCACCTTGGGCCCAAACAGGGAGGACCCATCAAAGGGGGAGTCGGCGAATGAAGACTTGAAGGCCTCCGTGAAATGACACAGGCGGAGCCAGGCTTGTCTCTGTAGAGCAATGCCTGTACTGCCGCTACTCGCCTTCGGCCGCATACGAGATGAGCCTCATGGACGAGTTCGAAATGGATGACATTGTAGCCAGCTGAGATCCAACCGTCTGGGCCAGCTCCTCAGGCAGGTTACCTAAGAGGGTATCGGACAGCTCCTTAATCAGATCCCTCTGGAATCTCGTAAAGTGCGTTAGGTAGTTCAGAGACCTCAAGGTAAAGGCCGCTGAACTTAGGGTGCGCTTGCCGTACCGATCCATGCTCCTAGACTCCTTATTAGGAGGATGGACGGACGTAGAAGCCTCTGCTACATCCTGCTGTGTAGCAGATGCCACCACCATAGCATCCACAGCCACACCTTTCGTGAGGAACTCTCTATCTGGGGGTGCTGAAAGAAATTTGTTTGGACGAGCGGGCACTGGTTCCACAGAGTCCGGTTGTTCCCACGCCCTTCGACAGATCAAATCCAAGAGCTCGTCGAAGGGCGGAGACACCCAGGAGGCGGAGGGCTGAGCCCCGAAGGCCTTCAGGAACACCGACTCATCAGCAGAGGGAGGTTTGGACTGCCAGCCGCCTCGTTGTTTTAGGGCTTCTAGGATGTCTGCAAAGGAGACATCATCCGAGGACGACTTGGGGGACCCCTCTGCATCATCGAGATCGGTGTCAGATGTCAAAGACTCGTCAGGGGAGTCAACGTGCTTCCTCTTGCACGTTTTCTTCCTGGGAGGTTCTTCCGAAGAGGCTTCAGAAGGACCTCCAGGAGGGGGAGAAACCCCAGCGGGGGTAACCTGAGGCCCAGGGGCTCCGCTGTCTGTTGACAGGGGAACTGCCAACGACCCAGTCTCCAAATGTAGGGAAGGAGCTGGGGAAACTGTGGAGGTAGCCAATGAAGATTTGACTAGAGCACTCCTCATAGCCCTGAAGGCGGGACCACCAGAATCCTGGGAAGGTCCCCCCTCCGTGGCCACGACAGTGGACGGTACTCCCGCCGCCGACGCACCAAGAGGGAGACTTGGGACCGAAGGTATCAATCCCGAAGCCTCCCCCCAGGGCCGAAGGAAGAAGTCCGTGCACTGAACTCCGACCCAGGAGCCGGAGTAAGGGTCGGGCCTGACCCTAACACCTCCACTGGTTCCACCAACACCTGCTCCAATGGTGCTGAAGCTGTTGGAGGAGGAAGTACTGTAAGGGAGTGGACCATCGGCTCCAAAGCCAAATGGGCTGGAGCCGAAACCATCTTTTGGAACACCGGAGACTGGAAAAGCCGAAGGAGTACCTTGTCGATGTCCGAATCAGACATCCTAAAAGATCTCGAGGATACCGATCGGGCCCGAACCGATTTCTCCATCGGCTCCGAAGGGCTCGGGGACCGGCTCCGAAAGGACTCCACAATTATCGGCTCCGAGGAAACCTTCAAGGAAATTTCCCTCGGCCCCGATAAGGACTTCGCCCGAGGGGAAGTGTCTGAGCCGATGACCTTATCGGCTCCAGTATCAGTGGAGCCGATGAGGGTGACCCGCCTCGATGCTCCAGACCTCGGCCCGAAACCAGAGGGGTCGAGGTAGGAGGCATCGAGGCAGACCGTTCGACCTCGGCTCCAAGTCCGTGGAGCCGATGGACACGTCTGCTTACCCTTTTTAGCCGTCGGTTCCGACTGACTGGTCGGAGCCGGCGCTTTCCTCTTCTTAGAAGGAGACGGAGAGGAAGATAAAGCCTCCTCGAAAGAAGGCTTGATTAATCCTTTAAGGATTAATTTGTTTTTCCTCTCCTGGAGGACTCGGGAGGAAAACGCATGGCATACACTGCACGATTCCTGGAGATGTTTGGCGCCAAGACAATAGACGCACGAGGAGTGGTCGTCCGTTATGGACATTTTAAACCCACACCTCGTGCACTTTTTAAACCCGGAGGGTTTATGTTCCTTAGACATAGTTGTGCAGAAAAAACAGAACACAACAGTAAACTTTAAACAGTTTTAGGACACAGGTACAAATAAGTATGCCCGTACTCAGAATATTATAAACTGAAAAACTTTTTTTTTTTTTTTTTTACACACACAGAAAAAGAAAAGGGAAGAAAACAAGGAGGGTCAAGACCCTCTAACTCAAACGGGTACTTGACCCACACACAACCACTAAAGTAGTTAGTACAGGGGAAGGCCCCTCTAACTGAAACGGAACCTTCTCTGACAGGAAAAATAAAGCAAAATTCAATAAAACAACAAGAGACACACTCGTACACAAAAAATAGCCGTTAAAACAGCTTTTGGGTTGAAAAGAGAGAACTACTGACAGGAAAAGAGACTATTAATATAGTACTTAGCCCAGCCAATGTTGAGACCACGTCCAAGCTCTGTAAGCGGCAAACGAGATCTGGGGGATTAGTGGTGGTGCATCCTGGGATAAAGATAGCTCAGCCAATTAGAGGCCTCGCTCTATAGCATAAGCATGCCAAGTCGGAGCCGAGGGATCGGCTCCGAGCCCATCAGTCAGAATGTAGGCGAGATAGGATCACATAACATCTATGTTTGTAATATTTTAATTTCTATGTTCTTCATCTGTAACTATGTCTGTAATATTTTAATTGTGGAGCTTTTCTCACGGGGCTTCAGCTGAAAATGGACCTGCGTCCAGTCAGACTTTCCCGGTCAAGAAATGTAAATATATAAATAAAAAGTCCATGTCAGCGTTACTGACCTGAGACATACCTTCCTGGACTATATGAAGAGACACTGTTGATCTGTAGGAGGTGTGCGTCTCAAGCAGGTATGTGGCTCACATTGAGAAGGACAGTATGAACAAAAGATAATTGGCTTCCATAACTTGCTTAGTTTCTGCTGTCTTTGTCAGTATGGGACGACATGACTAACAAATCATGTTGCTTTGCAAATGATGATCTGCACCTAATAAGCTTACGAATATTGGTTAAAACTTTATCCACCCCCATAGCCTTTTTTAGGCAATGTAAAATTGACAAACCTGCCAACATAGCAAATCAAACCCAAGGAAACCTAAAGGTGTTGCTGCTCAATGCTAGAAGCCTAATCAAGAAACTTCACACTCTGCATGCTCTCCTCACTCTGGAGGATATAGACATCTGTACCATTATTCAGACATGGTTTAACTTTGCAGAAAGTACTCTAGCAGTGCAAGGCTTCAGTGCCTTCAACACATTTAGACCATCAGTTTAACAGACAAGGAAAAAAAGATGGAAGAGTCTCAATCTATATTGGCAACAAGCTAACTCTACGTGGGTTAAACAGGACGATGCCCTGGAATTCATACATGTGCAAATCACCACTTAAAGACCCATATCATATCCTAGCAAGCTAAAGGTCACTCTCTATTGTCCCTAGAATCCCAAAGCGCATGCCTAGACCTACTAGACACACTCACCATTTAACCAAATCTCCTATTCATGGCAGACTAACTACCCCTCTTTAGATTTGGAAACATACAATGCCTCATATTTGCAGGCACAATAACTCCTGGACTTTATTAACAAGAATACCCTTAGGGAAACAAGAATACCCATGACCAGATAGTGCACACACCCCCACAAGATGTTCAAACATACTGGGCCTGGTACTCAACAATATGGAAGAGTGCTGCATCCACCCCACCCCCCCCTTGTCATGTCCTCACTGGTGAGGTCAAGCCACAAAGATGTGTCCTTCAAAATAAAAATCAACTCTGTAACCCTAGCAAACCCTGTAACAGTTAGGAACTATTTCAAAGCAAACTACATCCTATTAAGTGATTGTTTGTCAAACTTCAATGCCCCCTCCAACCCTGAGTTTACAGCAACCTACGAAGAGATGTTCAGAGAGACCCTGTACAACCATGTAAATGGATGTATTGAGGCTGTTGTACCTACTAGAGGTAAGCCCAAAACAAACTCTAAAAACAAAACACAGTGGTGGAATCCTAACCTCAATAGGGTATATAACAAAAAGAAAAAAGTAATGGCTAAAATCAAGAAAAACAACTCCCTTAGCAATAGTAGCTATTTAAACTAAATAAGAAGGTAAGGGGACTAAGTCCAACAAGACCATTTATGAGGTCAAGATAAACTGACATGCTAAAGACAACCATAAGCCCTTCTACAGCGATGTCTGAAACCTCAAAGGCTGCACACATCAGTGTGCCAAACTGGTAGTCAGTGGTGCCACCTACACTGAGAAGACTGACATAGTGAATTTGATGGCAGACAAATCCAGTTCAAATTTCACTGCCTCCAACACCCCCGCCTCCCCCCATGAAATGCCTACTAGCAGAAACTATTAACACGGAGCAGATCTTGGCAGCAACTCACTAAAGCCAAAATCACAGCCTCATTGGGCCCAGACAATATCCTGGGATGCCTCCTAAACAAACTGAAATATGACTAATCAGGATCACTTAAGTCACTTTTCAACTACAGCCAGTCTCAAAACAGGCTATGTAACACAAAAATGGAGGACTGCAATGGTCATCCCACTTCTCAAGGGTGGACCATCAACCGACCCTGGAAACTACAGACCTATTAGTTTGATATGCAAAGCCATGGAAAGAATTGCAAAGGAAATGATCAGTAACGATATAGGCAACCATCAGACACTCGACTCATCCCTCCTTGGCTTTGCCAAGGGAATGTCATGCCTACTAAACCTGGTGGACTTCTTTGAAAAGGTCACCAAGGCAATGGATGAGGGGAAACAGTGCACACCACCTATCAGGACCTGGCTAAAACTTCCAAAAGAACACCCCACTAAGGGTATAGTTGACAAACTCACTGAACTGGGCATAAACCCCTGCACAACCTGCTGAACTGTCAGCTGGCACACAGACAGGACCCAGGAAGTCAGGACTGTTGATGTCAACTCCACTGAGAGACTGGTCACTAGCAGAGTATCTCAGGGCTGCATGCTGGGACTGCTCCTGTTTGTCATCTACTTCTCTAATAGGTAAAGCCTAATATCAAGGGACTTTGGCTGACCAAGTTCTCAGATGACTGCAAACTTCAGCTATCATAGAATCCCCCATGACACAAACATCTTATAAGTGGGTCTGACACAGACAAATGACTGGTGCCAAAGTCACAGATTAAAACACAATTCCAAGAAATGCATTATAGTGCCTTCTCTGGAAAATTGCCATCCAGGCTAATTACTCCATCGATAAGACACGTCTATGAATTGACCCAGTAGTCGGGGATCTGGGAACACATGTAAACAATAATCTGGCCTTTGACCAAGGTAGTAAGTGAATCATTCTACATCACCCAACTTATTAGAAAGGGCATGGCAACCAGGTCCAAGGAAGTCACAGTGCCACTTTATTCAGCCCATATCAGACCCATCATTAAGTATGCACCTGGTCAGTCATATGCAACAGCTGGAATCCCAACAAAGGTTCTATACCACGAGAATCCAGGTATAAACACATTGTCCTGGATGGATCACCTCAGAGCCCTATCTCTATACTCTTTTGCTTGCATGTTACTGAGAGGTGATTTATGCCTGGCATAAAACGCATCCTTGCATTCAGCTCTGATGGACCATTTGCACATCTGCAAAATGAACAGAACCACTAGATCCAAGGATTTAAACCTTGCTTGTGACATAAACAAGGCATGTTGGCAAATCAGATGCGTCTCAGAGGATCCCATGCTCTGGAACAGGCTCCTCAACCATGTGAAGCAGAGTCCATCTTTATCCCTATTTAAAAATTACCTTGATCAATGAATGGTAAACTGGAAATTCACCCTGGGTTTGGCTCCCATGTCTCTGCCACACAAAGAGAGTAATGCTCAAACTAACATATCCCTCACCACTAAACCCACATAACCTCTAGAAACTTCCTAACATACCCCCTCCTAATAAACACAAATGATACATAGGAACACAACTGGGGTGGATTGCATGGCTAGGCTTATAAAAGCCCTGGCAGTCAATAGCCTATTATATACCTATACATATATGAACTTATTCAGTGCACATACCCTTGTACTAATATGCTAAGAAATTATGTTTATGCTAATAAACCACCAACTAAATCTCAATAATGAGATTCTTTACTTGAAATAAGGATAATTAAGCAACACTCTGAAAATTAAACACTTGCATAAAAGTACAGTTGTGTACACTTACCATAAATGTAGATGTTCGAGTGTCTTCACTGTTGCAGTCATGACTGTAGGGTTCTCCCTTGCCGGCAGGCAGTCCTCGGTCGGCCAGAATCCCAAAGTCTGGGTCCGGCGTCGGCTGTTCAGCCATGCTCCCTGACGTCAGAGCGCCAGGAGTACAAAGCTGACAGCCGACGCCATGTTCTCCAGTTTTTCTTGCCCCAGATGTCAGGAGTTCCAAAATGAGTAGGGTCCCATACCCATTGCAAATACACCTCAGAAGAAGGGTGAAAAAAGGAACCACACAAAAGAAAAAATAAGAGGGGACAGGAGAGAGGGAAACTCAGACTGCAACAGTGAAGACACTCGAACATCTACATTTATGGTAAGTGTACACAACTGTACTATGTTCATCGTGTTTCACTGTTGCAGTCATGACTGTAGGGTAGAATCCCAAAGCAGAATGAAAGGGAGGTGGTCAAAGTAGAAGGGGCGGCTAAAAGGCCCTGCAAGACTGCAGAAGCAAAGCCTGCCCTAGACTTAGAGTAGAGAGGTAGATTGTAGTGCTTGGAAAAGTATGCACTGAACTCCAAGTTGCAGCTTCCAAAATGTCTTTGGTAGGAACTCCCCTGAGGAAGGCAGCTGAAGTGGCAGCAGCTCTGGTAGAGTGAGTCCTTATACTCCCTGGGATTTGCTTCCCATGGTGTGAATAGCAAAATCTGATTCCATGAGCAATCCATTTAGAAATGGTCTGTTTTGAAATGGCTTTACCTTTGGAACTTGAAGCATAAGAAACAAACAATTGCTCTGATTTCCTGATGTCCTTGGTTCTGTCCAGGTAAAAACGTAGTTGTCTGTGTACATCCAAGGAATGTAAGATCCTTTTCCCCTTTATTTTGAGGAGTGGGGAAAAAGTTGGCAAGTGAATAGTTTGATTTAAAGCCACTTTGGAAACCACCTTAGGCATGAAAGTAGGATTAGTCCTTAAAGACACCCTGTCTTGATGAAAAATAATATAAGGTTCCACAGCCATAAGAGCTTGCAACTCTGAAACTCTCCTGGCAGAGGTCAGAGCTAACAGGATGGCTGTCTTCCAAGATAAAAACTTGATGTCAGATGTGGCAGCAGGCTCAAAAGGAAGTAAGGTGAGCTTTTCCAAAACATAGTTGAGATCCCAAGCAGGAATGGGAGGAGATCTAGGGGGCCTTAAGTTCTTAGCTCCTCTGAGAAACTGTCTCATGAGCTGGTGGGAAAATATTGGAGGGTCTGTATTATAATGAGCAGAAATAGCAGAGGCATGTATCTTTATGGAAGAGAGAGACCCTTATGTAAGGGTCTGTCAGGTAAAGTAAAATCAAAGGAATGTTAGGAAGAAGAGGATCAGAATCCTGAGCCTGCATCCAGGAACAAAATCTTTTCCATTTTCCTGCATAGGATTTTCTAGTGCTAGGGCGTTTGGCTTCTAAAATGACATCCATAACCTGCTTGGGTAGGAGAGAATGAATCAAAGACCCTGGATTAACCAGGCAGCCAGGCTGAGAGTTTTGACATGGGAGTGTAGAACCTGACCCTGGTGTTGGGACAGAAGGTTCGGAGTCTGTGGTAAAACCCAAGGGGGCTCCAGACAAAGGTTTTTCAGTGTTGGGTACCAAAACTGTCGAGGCCAATTTGGGGCCAGCAAGATTATCATCTTGGGCTTGTCCTGTTTGATTTTTAATAATACCCTTGGAAGAAGAGGAAGAGGTGGAAAGGCATATCCCGAGAGGTTTCTCCAACTGAATGATAGTGCATCCACTTTCCAAGCTTGTTCGTGGAAAGTCCTGGTGCAAAAAATCTGTAGTTGATGATTGAGGTGGGATGCAAAGAGGTCTATGTGACGACATCCCCAGACTGCTGTAATCATCTTGAATATTTCGGTGTCCAGCATTCATTCGTGTGGGTCCGAAAGGTTTCTGCTCAGACTGTCTGCCAGGAAGTTTTGCTTCCCTGGTAGAAACTGAGCTTGAAGGTCCAGATTGCAAGCTAGAGCTGTGTTCCAAAGATCCATGGCTAGTCTGCAAAGGGGGTAGGAATGAGATCCCCCTTGCTTGTTTATGTACCACATAACTGTGGTGTTGTCTGTCCGTATCAGTAGTTGTCCTGGTTGTAGAAGATTCTTGAAGGCCAACAGAGCTTTCTGAACGGCTAACATTTCCTTTAAATTGATATGCAGGTGCTTCTGATCCTTTGCCCAAAGGCTCTGCAGACAGTTGCCCTGAAAATAGGCTCCCCATGCATAATCTGAGGCATCTGTGGTTAGTATCTGAGTGGCAGGAGGAAGACAGAAGGGTTTTCCTTTGTTTAGAGAACATGCCTTGGACCACCAAAGGAATTCCTTTTGAAGACAAGGCGGGACGGAGATCAGTATGTCTAAACTGTGGCAATGCTGAGACCATACACTTTTTAGGTACCACTGTATTTTCCTCATATGTAGTCTTGCATATGGTACGAGAAGGATGCAGGAGGCCATGTAACCCAAAGCCTGCAGGAATCTCCTTGCAGATAGCTGAGTTAAAGTTGCCAAAGTTTTGAAAGTTGAAGCCAGCTGTAACTGTTTTTCGTATGTCAGAAATGCCATCTGGGTTGTTGTATTTAGAGAAGCGCCCAGAAAAATTATCTGTTGTGAGGGTATCAAATTTGACTTTTTTATGTTTACAGTGAATCCCAGGAACTTGAGAAGATTCTGAACAAACTGTAGATGCTGGAGTAAGACATCCTTGCTGTCTGCCTGAATAAGACAGTCGTCCAGATAAGGGTAAATTTGAATTCCCTTGAGTCTGCAATAAGCTACTACTGGAGCCAGGCATTTGGTGAAGACCCTGGGCGCAGTAGACAATCCAAAGGCAGCGCAGGGAATTGATAGTGCCTCGATCCGGCCTTGAACCTGAGGTATTTTTCTGCATTCCTGCCTGATGGGAATGTGTAAATATGCCTCCTTTAAATCCAAAGTTACCATCCATGCATTTTTGGTCAGCATTGGAAGTAGCTGCTGTAAAGTAAGCATCTTGAATTTTGGTATCTCTAGAAAAGTGTTCAAGACTGACAGATCCAGAATGGGCCTCCATGAATTTTGCTTCCTGGGGACTAGAAAGAGCCTTGAGTAAAAACCTTGTCCCATCTCTGAAAGTGGAACTAGTTCTATGGCTTTCATAGCCAAGAGAGCTTCCACCTGGTTTAAGGTTTCTGACCATTGATGTTTTGGAAGATCTGGCCATCCACTTGGCCTTGGTAGGGTATGAAAATGGAATTTGTATCCTCTTGAAACTGCATCCAGAACCCACTTGTCTTGGGTTATACGAGTCCAATTTAGGTGAAAAAGAGAAAGTTTTCCTCTGAGAGGGGCTTCCAGGCAAGAAGTTCCTGCAGCCCAACAGAGGGAGTCATTGAGTCTGTTTCCTATGAGCTTGCGACCTGTCCTCTCCTCCCCTAGGGGTGGAAGCAGTCCACTGTCTTGGTCTATAAGAGGCTTGCATTTGAGGCCTTCCTCGGGAGCATCTGTATCTACCCCTCTGAGGCCTCTCTGAATTGGGAAAGGACCAATTTTTTTGTAGGCCAATTCCTACTAAATCTGGGTGGCTGTACTTGTAAGAAATCTTTAACTGTTTGCATGGATTTTGCCTTGTCCTCCATCTTTTTAATCACCTCTTCAGCTTTAGATCCAAACAAAACATTATGCTGAACAGGAGCATCCAATAATTTAGCTTTTACTTGCTCTGGTAAATTTTGTTCCTTTAACCATGCATGCCTTCGAATTACTGTGCCAGAGGCAGCAGCCCTACAAGAAGCCTCCAAGGCATCAAATCCACAGTGTAAACCATGCTTCCCAACTTGTTCAGTGGCATGCATTAAGTCATGTAATTCCTTATCATCTGCACAGGCGGAAATGGAAGTTAGCTTTTGTTTTAAAACAGACAGGAGAAATTGTTGGTATTTCAGCATATGAAACTGACAGTTTAAAGCCCTAATAGATAAAGTAGCAGAAGTGTACACTTTTTTGCCCCATCTTTCTAAAGATCTGTAATCCTTCTCAGTGGGAATGGGGTTTTTAGCAGAAGCGGCCTTAATGCCCTTAGGACCCTGAGAAATGGTTTCAGGGTCAGCAGTAGGGTTCTTGTATAAAAACTGGTGGGAATCAGGAACCCTATAATATCTGTCTGGCTTAACAGGAGCTGGAGGAAAAGAGTCAGGAGTTAAGTTAGACTCCGAAAAAGCATCATCCACAATATCCAAAATAGGAGGAATAGCCAGGGGTCTATGTTGGGGAAGAAGAAGAAAATCCCTTAGTCTTTTCTTAGATTCCGAATACTCCTGTCCTTCCCAATGGAAATGTTCCCTCATTTCATGCAAAGTTTCCCCAAAAGAGAAATCCTCAGGGGGAGAAGCTGAAGGAATGGATTCCTCAGCATCAGAATCCTCATAAGGAGGGAAAGAATATTCCTGGTCAGAAGAAGAAACTGAAGAAACAGAAGCCTGATCAGAGGAGTCATAATAAACTTCCTGCCTTGGCCTTTTATCTGGAGGGGGATGTGAATCCATAATCATAGTAAGTAAGTCCTCCGGAATCTTAAATAACTGTTTCTGAGACTTGGGAGCCGGATCAGAAGAGGCCTGGGCTGCAGTCTTTGATTTGGAAGGAGTCTTTGCCTTTGGCTTTGCCTTTATTAGAAGCTGAGTAGGCCGGAAAACCCCTTCGGAAGCCGGTACCTGCACAGCGGCTCCGGACCCATCTGAAGGAGCATTGTCCGAAGGTTCTGCAACAGAAATATTCAAAGGCCTAGATGGCTCCTCGTGGGAGTCCGTTTCAGCCATTGGTTCCGAAATGGCCGATAACAGGGGCTGCAAAAGCGCCTCACTGACGACGGCCGAACCTGAAGCTGGCTCTGCTTGTACAATATCGTCTGATTTGGACCTCGGAGGCCTGTCTTTGTCCTTGTGTCATTTGTGAACTCCGGTAGCCGGAACCGTATCCGACGACATTTTGTAATTAAAACACCTACCGAAGTAATGAAATGCAAAATCGTACCTTCGTTTAATTGTACGTTGATTGAATCTAGCACAAAACCGACAACTAGCTACGTCGTGGTCAGGGCCTAAGCAAGGAATGCAGTAAGAATGAAAATCCTTATGAGGTATTTGCTTCCCACATGAAATACAATTATTAACTTTTTCTGACATCGGACTGGAGCAAGAAAAAAGTTTCCCCAACGGGGTACTTAGCTTCGAGTAGGAGAAGAAAGTCTTCGGACTGAAGTTTGTTTAGAAAAAATTGTCAGGAGTCAGCCGATCGGCACTTGCGAACTGCTATCACCGCACGGCAAGAAAGAGTGGAGAACATGGTGTCGGCTGTCAGCTTTGTACTCCTGGTGCTCTGACATCAGGGAGCATGGCTGAACAGCCGACGCCGGACCCAGACTTTGGGATTCTGGCCGACCGAGGACTGCCTGCCGGCAAAGGAGAACCCTACAGTCATGACTGCAACAGTGAAACACGATGAACATCTGCACAATTGCACACAGCAGTACAATTTAAAAGGCTTGAACAGATAGATGACAACTAGGAAAAAGGTCATCAGCCCTCTGGTCCTGCTTACATCACATTTTACTGTAAATTATCTTCCAACTTGTAACATCTTTTAGCATTTGCAGATGATTCAAAAGCACTGTATTTCAGACATAACATCTCAGTCCAAAAACATTCAGTATCTCCCAAATTGAGAGGAAAAAACAGACTGACTGAACTCTAAATAGTTACACACTGGAACTAGAAGAGCCTTAATAATCTCAAAATACCAAAAGGGTAAGCTAACTATAAACTCCATTATTTTCTAATCATATTGTGGCATTACCCTTGGGGATGGTAGAATGATGCTCAGTGCTAGATTCATACTTTTCTGGGATATATAATCCTCCACCATGGCTCTCTTATGACAGAGTACTTGTGATGTGTAATTTGGCAGATCCTGGCTCCTAATAGAAAGATGGTGAGTGGGACTTTTGTGTCTCTCGCAATGGAGTCTCCTATGATCAAAATGTTGGGTTGGTTGGTGCTATTCCTTACGGGCTTAGCAGTTGAGACATTGTGGGATATGGCAGCACATATCTTTGTATAGTTTTTCTTGAGTACAGTAGTGGTTGCCGAGGACAATTTTTACAGAGGATAGTCTCGAAGGTCTTTACATTTTCGGGAGAATATATGCAAGAACCTCAGCATATTTTGGTCTGTGAGTCTGGTCTTTACTATGCAAGGTGGATGTAGTGTGTAGTCTACTGATAACTTGATTGGTATTAAAGGTGCTTGTATGTGACAGCATTGTCTCCAGTGAAAACTAATACCTACCATCTCTCACATACCACTGATTTTTGTTTGAGAATTAGGTGGTTGTCAGTATACATGCGGCAATTGCTGCATTGCTTCAGGAAGCCCACATCCACCAAGCTAGCTGAAAATTAAACAAAAAGGCACAGAAGTACATGTCCATGGCTATGGGTAGGTATTAAGAGTTTTCAAGGAGAGTGTGTTGAAGAGGTTTACAGCTAACTAGCTTGGTTGCTCTACGAGCGTAATTACCATCAAGACTGCCGAAGACCAAGCTTGAAGGGTGGGTGCTTCTCACTGTGCAAATTATCTGCGCTCTGTGCAACTAAGAAATGAGGAATTCTTTGGGGTAGTTTTAGAGGGAAACTTTCAATACTAGGTGCCAGCATCTACATCAGACACCGCTAACTGCCGCTGTGTGAAGGGCAGTGTTATGCAAGTGCAAAGCCTTTACACAGGCACAGAAAGTCTCAAAAAAAAAAAACAGCTTAGCCATCAGCCAATCAACACTATTCTTCAGGGTTTCAAACAGTGAGTCCCAGTTTTGAAAGGACTTTGTTACCTTCTCCTGTCACAGCAGAACAGACCAATGACTTGTTAATGTAAAAGCATTGCTTGGCTGTCCAAAAAGCTGAAACTAGCTTAACTACAACTAATAAACCCAGCAGAAATGCAGGAACAAATAGTAACAGCAAAGTCACTATAGTGGGGCAAGAAAGTTAGCAAATAAGCACAGGTATCTGAACAGCACAAGTAGTAAACAACTTAAAGTGCAATTAAAATCTAAAGTTTTAGATATTCAGGTCTGGAAGGACATGGATTCAACACAACAGTCGAATGCTATGGTAACAGCAAATAAAAACTTTAAAACGTAGAATTCAAGAGCAAATCGCTATAAAATGCTCATATACAATAGCAACTGTAGTATAAATCTAGACAGAGAACAAAATCAGTACTTAAAAGTACTTGGCCAACAACGGATGCAAAAAGATTCAGTAGAAAATTTCTTCAAACAATGGTGGGTTAGCTAAGTGAGTGGAAACACTGCAATGAGCCCAGCTTATACAGGCACAGGAAGTCTCAAAACAAAAAGCTTAACCCTCAGTTTTAATCCATGGTTTTGACACTAGCTATTTGTTTGAAAAAGGCCTTCTTGGAGGATCTTGGTTTCCTTGGGCACTGCATGATGGCATCAAGTTTACAGTTATCTGCAAACTTGATCAGCCATAGACCCTTAACATTCTCTGACCTCTGAGAAGCAAATGCCTAAGAGAAGTGGCACAAGGATTGAATGCTGGGGTACACCAGTAGTGACAGGTATTTTGGAGGAGGTAGAGCTAGATATCCTAATTTCCTGGGGGGGGGTCTATTTGTGAGTCAATTTGCTATCCAATTAGTTGCATAAGGGTTAAACTTGGAGAGTTTATGCACAAGTGAATGCAGAAAGGTGTCAAACATCTTGATGAAATCCACTGCTTCAATAATCTTCTCAAAGTCATCAACCAAGCAAGTAGGCAGCAATTCCCTTAATAAATCTGAACTGGTTTGGGTCCAGAGGTTGTAGGCTGCCTATGTCCTTATTAATTAAATCCATAATGATTGTTTCTAAGGCTTTACAGAAGACACTGCTCAGGCTTATGGGTCTACAATTTCCCAGGTCAGTTGATGTTTACTCTTACTCAAAAGAATGACTGCTGCCCTCCATTCATCTGACACAAAGCTAGTTTGGAAGCTGATATTGAATAGTAACTGCTGAGGATCTGGCAAGCCCTGTTTCAGGCTGATTAGTAGGCAGTACAGTGTGTTACCTGCTCTCACGAAAGTAATGTTTTTGACCTTGGATAGTGCCTTGTGGACTTACTCTTGGGAAATATGAGGGGGCGGTGTAGATGTGGGTATCTGATCTGGGAATATAGGAGAGGAGATGGGGTGAGGTTGGATCTCAACTTGTGCACTAGTACACTGGCTATATCCCCTTGATCATAGTATGCGATGATATTAACTATTAGCTCTGCAGTGTTTCTGAGGTTTCTAACAAAGTTAAAGAAGGCTCTGTGGTTACTTTTACTTCACATCTGGCTTTGGCTAATTTGATCACAGTCTACACTTTCTTGTTTAGTTTAGCAAGAGCATTTTGAGTGTTAAATTTATTTTTGAGTGCCATGAGTTTTCTTGTATTATAGAACCTACTTATATCAGGGGTTCCACATAGAGATTTCTGATTAAATTTGGCATTGTATTTACTTCAGAAGGGTATTGGTGCATCTATACAGTTATTTACAGGCATAAAATTTGAAGGTAAAGGACTCTGGAAACAGAGGGGTCATCATGTTGGAAGGGGATTATGAACTTAGTCATCATTTAGTTTTAACAGATCAGCCTTTGCATAATCTCTGAATACAAAGGTATTAGATAATGCCTGAGGCTTCATTCTTATGGTGAATGTTGCACACTTGTGGTTGAATCTGACCAGGAAGTAAGTGACAAATGGTGGAGAGCAAAACTGCTCTGCAATAGTAAGGACTAGGTCCAAGATTTTATCACCCCTTGCTGGGGTCCAGACTGTGTTCCAGAGATTTTGTACTGATAAAAGTCCAGAAATTTATTGGAGTACACGTTAAGGCTATATAAGTCTCTCAGTTAATGAAGGGATAGCTGAGGTCTTCTAGGAGAATGGTGTTTAGCTTAATGCATATGGCTACCATACTATACTTGTAAGTCTGGAAGATGGTTAAGAGGGTTAAGGCTGAAGCTGTAGTTCCTGTGGTATTAAGGTTTGATTCTCTCAGCTCTCATTTGCCTGCTGTGTAACTATAACCAAGTCACTTAAATAGAAATTGCTTCCGGGTCGCCCCCAAAAAGGGGCTATATGCCAGTCAGACAAACAAATGGATCGTATTATTATTATAATTAGTTAGGCAGGACATGTGGGCTAAGGGGTCATGGAGAAGGTCATATAGTTAGATATGACATGACAAGGTTTTTTTTTTTTATAAGTTGTACATGGAGGAGGTCCAAGTCATTATCTTATTTAACAAATCTGGAGGTGAAATGTTTTCTAAAGAATATGGAAACACCAGATGTTGGGAGATGGAAGTGATCAAAAAGTTAAAAATTAGTGAATAAATGGGGAGCTTATAAAGCATTAATCAGATATGTGAAATATGGCTTTGTAAGGCAAAGTGGCTGAGAAAAGATTGGGATTTTGTTGACCTTGTTAAATTTGTGGGTGGACTGTAAAACATACATCCTACTTATGTCATTTAATATTTATGAGACCACTAAAGGGAAACGTAACTAAGTAAAATAATTTTGTTCTTAGTATTTGTAAAAACAATCCATGATATAAACTGTATGTTATATTGTAAAACAGCTTGCATAGCGGCAGTACTTTAAAAGAGTGGAGGGGTGTTTTCACTGACTGCTGTAAAAGTCAAAGATATGAAAGTCTGCAAGTACTTTTCCTTAGTTATAAAAAATAAAAGGAACATCTTTACTAAACTGCTACTTTAGACATACATTACTAGGAAAAGAAAACCTACATTAACATTTTTCCATTTACATACATTATACACTACATAATTTTTAGCATAAATGTCATTTGGGTTAATATTATATGATCAAACGCTAGAAATAGCGAATGATCTATTACCGAACCCAAATGCATGACACCACATTTCGAAGGAACAGATCGGCAAATTTTTTCTCAGGGAAAAAATTTGCTGATCCAAAAAAAAAAAAAAAAAAGAATACACAGGCAACATAAAGTGGGCGGCTTTGCCCCCCACCATAAATATACCAACTCCGAGATCGCACCACAGTGAAGAAAACAGGAGAATGGCAAATTCGCTGATCTGGTCCTTTGATATTCTGCAGTTTCGTGTATTTGAGTTCGACAAATGAGTGTTCGCTATTTCTAGCTTTCACTCTCATGTAATAGGGACCCTGTCATTCCATCTAACATTGCATAATTTGCTCAATTCCTGCTTTCCCTCACAACTCACTCCTCCCATATGCATTTTTCCATATGTATTTTTCCTACAAATGCCATTTATTTCTATGTAATCTGATCCTTCACTGTTCTAAACATCCCTCTTCCAGCTCTTTTCTCTCTTTTACATTATTCAATACTTGATATATAGCCAGTTTAGATTTTAATTTCCAGTTTACAGTATTTTTTTTTTTTTTTTGCAGCCAACAGAATTAAACTCAAGGCCTTACTATGTCTAGGTAATTCAGATCCTGTGTCCCAGCATAAAAAAATCATTCTTAGTTACAGCTATTTGTTCCACCAATATTTCTGACAGAGTACTCTGTAGGGAATTTTTAAGATTTGCCAACTAACCACACTCCCAAAAAACATGTTTGCTGTTACCTCTCTTCCACATTACACCTCCAACATTTCTACCTGAAGAGAAATTCTCTGAAGTCTGTTTGAGGTATAAAAATATATTAGCAAACACTTCCAAAAAGAAATAAAACCCTTCTGGACTTTGAAGTATACTTAAGAGTCATACATATGTCCGCCCTTGTAAATTGCTTTTGCAGTCTCCCTTCCCAATCTTTGCTAACATTCTCTGAATGATTCTTATAGTTATCATGCAATATTTTATATGTCATACTAATTATATGAAACTTAAGTACTCACCATAATGATAGATCCGTGTTATGTCTCCGTCTGGTTCAACCTGTGGGACTTTGGATCAGACACCGGCCAATTCAAAAGTCTTTGGCCCATTTTGGTTCCACCTCCCTTACCCGTAATTCCCCACTCCTCCATCAACTCCCCAGATCGAGAGTTTGCACCATGAGGAAAAACATGATAATAAAAACATATCCAATTAGAAAATAAATCTCCCACAACTTGGAAAGAGACAACCCAAGGGAAATGTGAGACTCCCAGAAAAGTTGAATGAACAACTTCCAATGTCCAGTCATGACAGGAGGAAAGACTTGCCATGTCAGCAAGAAAGCAAGAAAGCCAGGGGCAAGAGGGCGGGGATAGGGTTGCCACCCCTCCGTTTTTTTTCTCGGACTATCCAGAAATCAAACCGATTCTCCGGTAGTCCGGAAAACACTGTACAAACTCCGTTATTCTGTTTCAAAAAGGAAACAGACTATCTGAGTTTGTAAATCAGCTGATTTACTATGCTTTTTTTACAGAAAGGCATAGTAAATCAGCCGAAAGCAGGCAGCTGGAACTGAAAAAGAGGGCGTTCTCCGAGTGATGTCATTGTGACATCACAAAATGGGTGGAATGTGGTCAGGAGAGGGGTGGGATGAGATGGGCAGGGTTATTGGTGACGCAGGGGGTGTGGCTTTACTCTAGTTTTAACCACGACAAAAGGTGGCAACTCTAGGTGGGGAGGTTGAACCAGATGGATACAGACAACATGGATCTATTGTGACAGTGAGTTATATAACTTTTGTATCCAATGTTGCCTGCTCTGTCTGGATTCAACCTGTGAGACAGAGTCCCCAGTCATGAAAATTCCTCAGGAGGAACAAAGGATATTCCACAAAACAGTGGAACAAAAGGTAGCAGTGGACCTAGACTGAATATCCAGGTTATAATGTGACAAGTGTGGTGATCCAGCCAAGTACAAGCAGTACAAATATCGCCCATAGATATTTAAGAAAGAAAAGCTGTAGAGGTAGCTACAGCCCTTGTTGAATGACTTTTAGGGTTGTGTAAGAGTCTTACCTTTCAAGGAGTATGCAAACAAAATATACTCAAGAGGGACTCCTGGATAAAATTATATTAAACACAGGAGAGCCCGGCCTGGATTTTGAAAAGGAGGCAAACTGACTGGAGTTCCTGAAAGACATGGTACAGTCTAAATAGTATTTTAATTGCCTATGCACATCCAAACAATGCAAAAGATATTTGCCTATTTTGGAAAAATTGTGAAACCCACAGGAAGATGAATAGAACTGTTAAGGTTATTCTCAGAAACTACCTTAGTCAGAAAGGAAGGGTTCATAGGTAGGTACTAGGCTATCGGCCCAAGGGCTCAAGAAGCCTAGCCAACAAGGTTCCCTGACTTACGCCACCCAAGAAAGGTAATTTCCTGTGCCCCTGTTGAGCAGAGCCACAGAAGTGATCCCCGGGGTGTATTTCCTATTTCCCATCCACTCATCAAGATTTCTCTTGAAGAGTGCTAATGAGGAACTTAACTTGACATAGATGGGTAGCTTGTTCCAGAGTATAGGAAGTCTCTGGGACAGGAATTTATTCCGCCAGCATATCCAGTTTATTGTGGTGACAAGGTTTAGGTCCCTGGAGTGTGCAGCTCGGAGGGACTGGGATTTCTTAAGGTGTAGCATGTCCAACAGCTCTGGGTTTAACATAGCTTTATATGTTAGGCAGAGATCTCCTCGGAGTAGGCGATATGCTACAGAGTAAAGGTGGAGTTTTTTGAGATGGTCAGTATAGGGCATCTGTTTGAGGCCAGTAATCCTCTTTGTGAGGTACTTCTGTGGCCTTTCCAGCTGCTGCAGATGTCTTGTGAGGTACAGTCCAAAAGGGGCATTGTACTCTATAATGGGTCTAATGAGTGCCGAGTACAGGGGAACAATGACCTCTTTTATCCTGGATGAAAACCCTTTTCTGATGAGGTGTGCCACATAGAAGGATTTCTTTACTGTGGCGATGTGATTATCAAAGGACAGACTACTGTCCACCTGGGTCCCAAGGTCTCTTATCACACATTTGGCGTTAAGTAGACTGCTGTTTATGTGGTAGTTCATGGGTACAGAGTTTTTACCAAAGGGGATGACAATGCACTTTTTGGCATTGAGCTTGGGGCCATGTCTCTGACACCAGGCATCTGTCTCAGTGAGGCCCTTCTGTAGGATGTCCACATAATTTGGGGACTCGACTATGGCTCCTAGTTTGCAGTCATATGAAGAGAAACCCTGTCTTTATGGAACACCAAATAAGGGGGCGGTGAAAAATCAAGTATCTGAAACCCTTTTTGCAGAGGTAATCACCACAAAAACAAAGTTTTCCATGACAAAAGCTGCAAAGCCAAGGAGGTTGAAGGTTCAAAAGAAGGACCAGCTAAAACCAGCAGAATGAAAGGCAGATCCCAGGGAAGGACCAGATCCCATACTGAAGAATGAAGTAGAAAAGTACCTTTGAGAAGTCTTGGATATCTTCAGAGAAGCCAAAGGCATACTAACTCTACTGATATGAAAGTTGGGATTGGCCGCTAACTTTAGTTTGATAGTAGAAAAGCTAGAGCCTGAACTAAACAACTCAGCCAGAAAATCCAAGCTGGATTCCGAAGAGACAGAAAAGGGGTTGATGACCTGAGCATTTGCCCACAAAAATCTTTTCCCTTTACTGGTATATACTTTTTTACTGGATTCCTTCTGTGAAGAGGACAATAATTAAAAACCACCACCTGTGAAAGCTTGGGATTCCTGGCCATCAAGGGAACTAGAGAAACCATGCAGTCAACTTGAGGGACTGAAGACTAAGGGGGATCCAGACCTGCTGGATGAGAAATGAGATCCAGAATGGGATCCAGTACCAGGGTATTTCAGAAGAGGCCAAATGAAGGGAAACCACACCTGACAAGGTCAAAATGAGGTGATAAGGTTCAATGTAGCTCTGCAGTGGGCTGCTTTCTGTAGAAACTTTACCATCAGAGGAACTGGGGGGTAAGCATAAAGAAGTCCCGGGGGCCAAGCAAGCACCAGTGCATCCCTGGGTGACTGACTCAGAGGGGTACCAATGGCATAATAACTGTTGCACTTGGTGTTTGATGGGGAGGCAAACAGGTCACACCACAGAGTACCCCAGCATTGAAAAATCAAAGCTGCCACTGGTGGATTTAGGGAGCACTAGCAAGGCAATGAAAATCTCCTGCTGAGGATATTGGCCAGAATGTTGGACTTCCCTGGGATATGTGTTGCTTCCAGAAACTGCTGAGAGGTGATCACCCACTGCCAAACTCTCATGGTCTCCTGACAAACAAGATAAGAATGTGTTTCGCCCAGTCTGCTGCGATACCAGATGACTTACGCATACTGTCCACCTGTATCGCAATCCCACCAGAGGGGAGGTGCCCTGAAGAGCCAGCAATGCAAGGAAGACCACTCATCTCCAAAACGTTGACTTGCATGTGGGACTCTGAGGAGAACCAGGACCAGTGAACCATGCTCGCTTTAAAATGCCCCCCCCCCATCCTAGGAGGGTGGCATCTGTGCTGACCATAACCAAAGTAGAAGGAATTACAAACAATCTCCCTTCGGTTACCATGGGAAACTTTAACCACCACTGAATCTGCTCATGCCAAATTCTCAACTGTATGGGGAAATAAAAAAGATAAGTTAGGAGGGACTACTGAATGACCAGATTCCACTGTAAGGCCCTCATGTGATACCTGGCTAGAGGGCCAGTCCTATCAATGCTGCCATATGATCCAGAAGCTTCACAAGTGTGTGAGCTGGAGGCTTCAGAGTTGCAAGCACTGCATGGCCTGAGCTTGAGACTGAAACGACACCCTAAGAACTCTAGGACTTGTTCAGTCTGAAGGCTCAATTTTGGATGGTTGATTGAAATACCTAAGTTGCCACATACTCAGAGTAAGGAGTCCCTGGTTGAGATCAACAAATGCCTCTGTGGGGGTGGTGAGGAGCCAATCATCTAGTTATGGAAAGACCTGAAAACCTTGCAACCGAAGCCAGGCTGCGACCTCTGCCATACACTTGGTAAACACCTGGGGGGGGCTGTGGTGAGATCAAAGCAGGGCCCTGAAACTGATAATGATGGTATCCCAACCTGAAACGAAGGAACCTCTGAGAATGCCAATCTATCCTGATGTGATTGCAAGCATCCTTGAGGTCTCTCAAACAAATCAAATTGCCCTTCCTCAGAAGAGGTAAGATATACTGCACCGTGACCATCTGGAACTTGACCTTTTTGATGAACCAATTTAGCTTGCTCTGAGGTACTTTGTTTTCTTTGGGACTAAAAAGAATCTGGAATAGACCCTGGATCCTATCTGGTCTGGTGGGACCTCCTGAATGACTTGATTTGTGAGCAGCGTTTGGATCTCTGCAACTGCATAAAGTCTCTGATGGAGTGGAACATCTAGGAGATGCTTTGGGCGACAGTTTGAAACTTCTATAAAGGGGATTAAATAACCTCCAGATCAGACTATCGACATCTAGGTGATTGAGGTGATAACCTCCCAAGCTTTTGGGTGGAGAGCTAAGATGACCCACCCCCCTCCAACTGCTCCAGAAAACAGTCGGGCAACCCTTCAGGATCACTGGAAGGGCATGCTGGAAAAGACCCAGTGAAAGCCCTGATCCTGCAGACCCCCTTTGCCCCATGGGCAGCATCATTTATGATCCTCCCACCCTTGGGAGTAACTCTCCAGAGCAAGGTCCTGGGAAGAGAACTGTGACTTCAGGAAAAAACAGATGCTTACCCCCTTTCTGAGTCCTAGAAAAGGTTCAGTGGGGGGTAGAAAAGCATACACAGATGATGGACAAAGTCTTTCCATCTTGTTGCTCTTCGTCAAAGTATCCTTAACCTTGGGCCCAAACAAACAGGACCTATCAAAAGGGGTACTGATGAAGGACACTTTGAAGGAGTCCACAAAGTTACACAACTGCATCCAGGTGAGGCACCACATTGCAATCCTAGTGTCTGCTGCTCTAGATCCTTCATCAGCCTCATTAGAGATGAGTCTTACTGAAACACCGGCAATGGAAACTGAGGTGGACAACTGAGCCTCCAGAGACTGTTGTGTCTTGAGGCTACTTGACACTTCAGACACTAGATCCCATTGAAGCCTTGTCACATGAGATAAGTAGTTGAAAATGTGGATGAGGCATAGGATTGCTTCCCTAATCGATCCAGTACCCGAGATTCCCTGTTTGGGGGGGGAGGGGTGAATCGAGGAGGTCTCCTCTGAAATCTCCTTCCTGGTGGCTAATGCCACCATAATGGCATAGACTGATGGAGCCTTATTCCAATGAGACCTGTATTGGGGGGGGGGGGGGTGAGAACTTTGCCTAACTTCCTAGGGATAGGCTCCAATGTGTTGGGCTCCTTCCACACTCTCCAAGATACCAACTCTATAAAGGCATCCAAAGAGGGAACCACCCAAGATGTGGATGAGCCTACGCCAATGGCCTCTACAAAAAACTCCTCTGGAAAGGGGTCTTCAGCGGTCCAGCCTCCATGCTGGCAAAGCAGCTTCAACAAATCACCAAAGGATGCATCATTACAATGGGACTTGGGGGAACCTTCTTCCTCAAGGTCAGTATGCTCATGAGAGAGTCCTCTGTGGAATCCAAGTGCTTCCTCTTGTATTTTCTCTTCCTAAAAAACTCCAGTCTGATGAGGCTGGAGAGGATGGAATAAAGTTGGGAAGCCTTAACAAGAGGCACACTGGAGGCTAGCTGACGCAGGCTGTCTCGGAGCAGATTGATAACTGGCTGGAGGAACAGATGAAAATTAGGAGGGGGTGCTGGCTGGAGGAGTCTGATTCTTCTTTCGAGAAGAAAATGTCCTATCAACAATGGACGGCACAGTGGTGCAGCAGTATCGTTGTCGGCTCACAGCAAAAGGTTCCCTGGTTCGATTCTCGGCTGCAGTGCCTTCTGTGCAGAGTCTGCATGTCCTCCCTGCATTCTTGTGGGTTTTCTCCAGGTATTCCAGTTTCCTCCCATATTAAAAAGACATACATCTGGAGTGTTTCTCCCCGGGCCTCCACTGAAAATTGGCTTTGTTCCAAGTCGGACTTTCCCAGTAAACACATTTTTAAATAAATAAATAAAATTCTCAAAGGCTGAAGTGAAGGTGGGCATCTCGGGTCCTGGTATCTGAAGGTAATCAAAGACGGCCTTAAACCTGAGGGTTCCGCACCTACACCTAACACTGATATCGGAGTCAAGCTGCCTAAAGCAAAAGCTGTAAGAGGGAGTGACAATCCCGAAGCAGGGACCATTGACCCAGACTCAAAAACTCCATCTTCAACACTACAGTTCCAAAGTGCCAACGGCCCCGAACATGACAGACTCAAGGCTACCAAGAAACAGGATGCAGCCAAAGATAGCGAAGTTATCAGACCTGGTCCAGAGGATGGCAACTCGGCTGGCTCAGAAAACCTCGAGTCCAAAGGGGCCAAGGGAGGAAACTAGAATGATGGAGCTGGGGGTCCTGGTGCAGAACCCGGATTAGAGCAGATAAGGTCTAATTGCATCCATGCTTGCAAAAAGGACCTCATCAGCTGCTCCAGATCAGTAGTTTTGATGTTGCTCACCAACCTCATTGACCAGACAGAAAAAGACACACTGGGTGGCTTGGATGGTCTATGGGAAGAGAACCCCACATGCTGGATCTTAGCCAGAGAGTGGTGACCAAAGAGGATTGTGAGCAGAAAAGGGAGAAGCCACTATACTTGAAGGTACCCCTTGGATCAGGAAGGGGCTCAGAATGCTCGGAGCTGGAGAGGCTATCTTGCTCGATTCAGGTGCCAAAGGCAATCAGCTTGGAGACATCGGATCTGCTACTGCTGAGGAAACCAAATGTCAGGGGACCTTTGGACTTAGAGAAGCCAAGTCAGCTGGTCCAGAAGTGGAAGCCAAAGAAGATTGCTTATGTTCCTTGATGGTCTGCTTGGAGTCTAGCAGCAGGGACATCTAGGGCCCAGTCTTGGGAACCGGGTGAGAAGCCACCCAAGAAGAAACAACAGAAACAGATGAACCAGAGAATAAAAACTCTTTGAAAATAAGCTTGGCCTTACGCTCAATGAGAGTATGCGAGATGAGGCCCTCACAAATGGAGTATCCCAACTCCAGATGCCACAGACCCAAACAAATGCATTTTAGGTGAGCATCCTGGGAGGGGTCAACTTTTGCCCACAGGAAACACATTTCTTAAAATCTTTATTCTTTAACAATCTTACTAAAGCACACTAATACTATGGGAAAATCAGCAAAGAAACTAAAGATAAATGGGGAAAAGGGCAGGAAGGGTAAGGGGAACTAACTACCTAACACTAAAAGCTACCTAAAACTTCCATTATGTATACAAATTACTCTACAAGGATAAGGGAAGAAAAAATCTCACCAACACCATTGCGCTAACTCTTCGAATGCAAAAAAGTTGAGCGGAGCCAAAGATCGAGCTGCAGACATAAATGGCAAACTAGATCTGGGGAGTTGATGGTGGAGCAGGGAGTTATAGGTAAGGGATGCAGAGCTAAAATGGGCTAAAGACTTTTAAACTGGCTGGTGTCAAATCCAAATCGGATCCAAAGTCCCACAGGTTAAATGCAGATGGAGCAGATGACATTGGATCCCTTTTTAACAGCAGCTTCTGTTCTGGAATTGACTAAAAACTCTACCAGAGCAGGTCTTCCACTTAGGTGTCCTCTACCACTCTCTCTCTTTTTGTTTAAACTCTTATATCAATCCCTGGGGTAAGGAAGGCAGTCTTTAACCTGTAGCCCAGACTTCTTCTTCACCTTATTCCATTCTATTACCTTTTCATCTCTGTTACTTGTTACAAATACATTGATTCTTCTGCCACATTTCTCCAGTAAATTAGTCTCCTCTTGCCTATTTTCTGTACCCCTACTTGTGTCTTTCATATTGACAAAATCTCCTTTTCTCCATTCCCTTTTTGGCTTAGTTCTTAGAATAATTTCTGCAACTTTATGAATAATATTTATATGGTTGTCATTCTACTTAAGCATCTTCATCCAAAAATCCACTCTCTCCTTATTTCTTGAACTTGCCTTCCTGCTTCATCCCTTTAAATCAGGTAATCATGAACCAACTTGTTCTACTAGGAGGATCAACTTATCCCACATAATCTTGCCCTATTCCCCACCCAGATAAATTCCTTAAACTCTATTAATTATTGTCCACAACTTTTCCACTGCTAGATAAAAATATGCCACACCCGTGTATAAAAAGTACAGTTGCGTACACTTACCATAAATGTAGATGTTCGAGTGTATTCACTGTTGCTGTCATTACATTTGGGTTATCTGCTTGCAGGTAGCCCTCAGTCAGCCTGATTAAAGTCTTCGGTCCAGCGTCGGTTACTGTCCCTTCTTCCATGACATCAGGTTGGCAGGGGTATAAAAACATGCAGCCAACACCATTACGTCAGTTTTTCTTGCCCCAGATGTCAGGTACCTCCATAATGGGAAGCAACTAAATATAAAAGTACAAAAATATACCTCCCAACAAAAAAGCAAATACACCAAAAAGGCTTCTAAGCATAGTAAAGGAAAGTAGAAGTATAGCCAAAATAAGTTAGGGGACTGCAGGGAGGGTAACCAGGACTGCAACAGTGAATACACTCGAACATCTACATTTATGGTTAAGTGTACACAACTGTACTATGTTCTTTGTGTTCCACTGTTGCAGTCATTACATTTGGGTAGATTCCCAAAGCTATGGTTGGGAGGAGGAATTTAGATAGCATTAGGGCCAGCTATAAGGCTCTACAGGACTGCAGTGACAAAGCCAGATCTGGATTTAGAGAAAATTGGCAAATGATAATGCTTGGTGAAAGTATGTACAGAACTCCAGGTAGCAGCTTCTAGGATGTCCCTGGTAGGGATGCCTCTGAGAAAGGCTGTAGAGGTAGATGCAGCCTTGGTGGAGTGAGGTCTGATCCCCAAGGGGATAGGTTTTCCATGGTGCTTATAGCAGAAATTAATGCAATGGCTTATCCATTTAGAAATTATTTGCTTTGAAATAGCCTTCCCCTCTGCCCTTGCAGCAAATGCCACCCGCAGTTGCTCAGATTCCCTTTGAGGTTTAGTCCTGTCCAAGTAGAATCTAAGTTGTCTGTGCACATCTAAGGAATGCAGTATCTGTTCCCCTTTATTCTGTGGATTGGGAAAGAAGGTTGGCAAAGGAATGGACTGATTAAGAGCCACACTGGATACCACCTTGGGCATGAAGGATGGATTGGTTCTGAGGGACACCCTGTCCACATGAAAGATGATGAAAGGCTCCACTGCCATAAGGGCCTGTAATTCAGATACCCTTCTAGCTGAAGTGATTGCTAAAAGGAAAGCGGTTTTCCAAGAAAGAGATTTTAAATCTGCAGTAGCAGCTGGCTTGAAAGGAGGTACAGTGAGTTACTCCAAGACAAAGTTAAGGTCCCAGGCTGGGGGTGGAGCTCTCCTGGGTGGTCTTAAATTTTTGGCCCCTCTGAGGAACTGCTTGAGCAGTGGATGAGACAAGATGGGAGGTTCTGTGTTATAATGAGCTGAAATGGCTGAGGCGTGGATTTTAATGGACGAAAAAGACAGGCGCTTCTGAAGCATCTCAGTTAAGTATTGTAAAATCTGAGGTAAATTGGGCACTGCTGTGCTCATCCGTTGAGATTGGTTCCAGGCACAGAATCTTTTCCATTTTTCAGCATAAGATTTTCTAGTACTAGGCCTCCTTGCCTCTAAAATGATATCCATCACAGGTTTGCTGAGGGATGGTAAAGGTGAGATTAAGTAATTAGCCAGGCTGCAAGGTTCAGTGTTAGAAGCCGAGGTAGCAGAATCTGATTCTCTTGCTGAGACAGCAGGGAAGGAGTCTGAGGCTGGTGCCATGGAGACAACCATGATACACTGCGCTGGAGAAGGTACCAGTGTTGGCGCGGCCAGTCTGGAGCAATCAAAATCATCCTTGCTTTGTCCTGTTTGATTTTTAGTAGTACTTTGGAGAGGAGAGGAAGAGGGGGGAAGGCATAGACTGATAGGTTTTTCCAGCTGAAGGACAGAGCATCCACTTTCCAGGCTTGTTTGTGGGGAGTCCTTGTGCAAAATTTGTCCAAATGGTAGTTCTGGGGAGAGGCAAACAGGTCTATATCTGGGCTCCCCCATTTGCTTGTCAACATGCTGAAAATCCTTGGTTCCAGTTTCCATTCGTGTGGGTCCATGAGGCTCCTGTTTAGTCCGTCTGCCAGTGTATTTAATTTTCCTGGCAGGAATTGAGCTTTTAGGTGCACTTGAAATAGGAAATACACCCCGGGGATCACTTATGTGTCTCTGCTCGACAGTGGCACATGAAAATAACTTTCTTGGGTGGTGTAAGCCAGGGAACCTTGTTGGCTAGGCTTACGTAGGCTCTTGGGCCGATAGCCTAGTACCTATCTATGAACCTATGGTAGCTCAAGGCTGTGTTCCACAATGTCATGGCTAATCTGCACAGGGGATAAGAATGTGTACCCCCCTGCTTGTTTATGTACCACATAACAGTGGTGTTGTCCGTCTTTACCATTAGTTGTCCTGGAAGAATGTGGTCCTTGAAGGTTGTCACAGCATTCTGTACAGCTAACATTTATTTTTGATTGATATGCAGGAGCATTTGACTTGGATTCAATTTGCCCTGAATGCACTTCCCTGCCAGGTGAGCCCCCCATAGTCTGATGCGTCTGTTGTTAGGGTTTGGGTGGCACGGGGTGGTGTGAAAGATAGTCCCTTGTTTTGGTGGCAGGCCTCTGCCCACCAAAGGAACTCTAAGCGTAGGCAAGGTATGTTAGGGATCATTGTTTCGAGGTCTTGAGAATGTTGACACCATAGATTTTTTTAGTTACCACTGTAGTTTCCTCATATGCAGTCTTGCATATGGAATTAGAAAAATGCAGGAGGCCATGAACCACAAGGCTTGCAGTATTTGTCTTGCCGATAACAGGGTTTTTGTGGCCACTTGTTTGAAGTAGGTTGTCAAATGAATTTGTTTCTCTGGCATGAGGTAAGCCATCTGGGAAGTTGTATTCAAGCTTGCTCCCAGGAATATAATTTGTTGACAGGGTACCAGGTGTGATTTCTTTTCATTTATGGTGTACCCCAGACAAGTTAGAACCCTTTGTACAAAGGCCAGATGATGCAAAAGTATGTTCTGGCTTTCTCCCTGAATTAGACAATCGACCAGGTATGGGCATATTTGAATATTTCTTTGCCTGCAAAATGCGATAACTGGAGCTAGGCACATTATGAATACCCTGGGCGCAGTAGATAAGCCAAAGGGCAGTGCAGACAATTGACAGTGTGTGTAGCCTGCTTTGAAGCATAGGTATCTTCTGCAAGATTCCCTGATTGGGATGTGCAGGTATGCTTCTTTGAAATCTATTGTTGCCAACCAGGCATCTTTGCCTAGCATATGAAGTCATTGGTGAAAAGTCAGCATCTTGAATTTTGGAATCTCCAAAAAGGTGTTTAAAGTAGACAGGTCTAGGATAGGACGCCATGAATTGTCTTTTCTGGGTACCAGGAAAAGTCTCGAGTAGAAACCTTGTCCCTTTTCCTCCTCTGGTACCAGATGAATAGCCCCCATGATTAAGAGAGAAAGTACTTGTTTTTGGGCTTCTGCCCACTAATTTGGGAGTAGGTCCGGCCACCCACTTGGTGTTGGCAATGTGTGGAAGTGAAATCTGCATCTCTGGGACACTATTTAAAACCCATTTGTCCTGGGTAATGAGTTCCCAATTCTTTGCATGAAGAGCAATCCCCCCCCCCCCCCCAAAGGGGCAGTCAATTGATAAGTGCTTGGAAATTTTAAAAGGAAGTCATTGAGGACAGTTTACCATAGGGGGAGTCTTATTATTCCCAGATTTGGAAGTGGAGGCCCCCAAATGCTTAGTTCTGTGTGTCCCCTGGGACTGAAACCTGGGTTTTTTGCTGTGTCTGGGTTTGGCTTGAGAAGACCTGGAAGGGACTGCAAAGGACCAATTCTTAGAGGGCCAGTGCCTACTAAATCTAGGAGGCTGAACTTGTAAAAAATCTTTAACAGTTTGCATAGATTTAGCTTTATCTTCCATCTTTTTAAGAACTTCCTCAGCCTTGCTGCCAAACAGGCGGTCCTAATTTAAAGGAGCATCCAACAATTTAGCTTTAACATGATCAGGCAATGATTGCTCCTTAAGCCAAGCATGCCTTCTGAGCACAGACCCAGTAACAGCAGCACTGCAAGAGGCCTCTAATGAATCAAAACCACATTGCAAAGTATGTTTTCAACTTTTCAGCAGAATGCATTAAATCCTGTAATTCTTTATTTTCCACACAGTCAGGAATCAACATCATTTTCTGTTTAAGCAGTCCAATAACATGTTGCTGATACTTTAACATATGAAACTGGCAGTTTAAAGCCCTAATGGCCAAGGTTGCAGAAGTGTAAACCTTCTTACCCTATCTATTCAGCGTCCTGGAGTCTCTTATCAGAAGGGGTAGGATTTTTGGCAGTAAAAGCCTTAATGCCCTTGGACTCCTGTGAGATCTGCAATAGGATTTTTAAAAAGGAACTTGTGAGACTCAGGGACCCTGTAGTATCTGTCAGGTTGTCTTGGAGCAGAAGGCAGGGAATCAGGGGCCAAACTAGATTCCGAAAGTGCATCATCAACAATGTCTAGTACAGGAGGAATAGCTAAAGGCCTATGCTGAGGTAGGAAAAGAAAATCCCTAAGCCTCTTTTTTGAAACAGAAAAATCCTGGCTTTCCCAGTGGAAATGCTCCCTTAGAATATGTAAGGTTTCCCCAAAAGAAAAATCCACATGGGGGGGAAGCAGAGGGAATGGAGTCCTCTGCATCAGAATCTTCATAAGTAAGTAAGAGGAAATCCAGATCATCAGAAGAATCAGAAAAAATAGAATCCTGATCAGAAGATTCATAATCAACTTCAGTCCTAGGCCTCTTAGAAGGGGGGGGGGGGTTGGCTACCCCTGATTAGAGTTATTAGATCTTCAACCATTCTTATCATTTGTTTTTTTAGGCACAGAGGCCTGAGCATGTGGCCTGGGCGTCTGTTTTTTAGGCATGGATCGAGATTTAGGCCTAAGTAAAGAAGGAGGCGCTGGTTTAATATGCAAGTCCGTAGGCCTGAATACACCCTCAGAAGCCGGTGCCTGTACAGCGGCTCCAGACCCATCCAAGGTAGAGACATCTGCGGGTTCCATAGTTGAAGTATCTCGCGGCATACCGGACTCTGAATGGGTCTCAGTAGAGGGCTGCGAATCAAACGTAGTGGGTATCAGGGGCTGCAAAAGCACCTCACTGAGTACCGGCGAACTGGCAACTGGCTTAGGAGAAGCATCGGCGGCAGTTTTGGACCTCGGCGGTCTGTCTTTATCTTTGCATCTTTTCGGAATCCTGGTAGTCAGATGGTTAACCGACGACATTTCTGGATAATTAAACCAAGAACCAAAATATTTTGAGGCGAAAATATTCCGGCAACGGATAGAGCACTGATTAAATAAAGCACAAAACCGACAGCAAGGAACTTCGTGGTCAAGACCTAGGCAAGAAATACAGTACGAATGAAAATCTTTATGAGGTATTTGCTTTCCACAAGTAATGCAATTATTAACTTTTACTGACATCGGTAAGGAGCAAGAAAAAGTTTCCCCAATGGGGCACTTAGCTTTAGTTGAAGACTTTGGTTCTGAAACTCAAAAACAAAAATTTCAGGAGTCGGCCGACCGGCACTTGTGAACTGCTTCTGCTTTGGGCACCGCACGGCAAGAAAGACTGACGTAATGGCGTCGGCTGCATGTTTTATACCCCTGATGACCTGACGTCATGGAAGAAGGGACAGCAACCGACGCAGGACCCAAGACTTTGTTAATCAGGCCAACTAAGGGCTTCCTGCAAGCAGATAACCCAAATGTAATGACTGCAACAGTGAAACACGAAGAACATCTACAGGGACTAAAAAACATTTTCACTGCTTATATTTTACTATTCACACTCATATGCAAAAGCTTCTCGTTTTTCTGTTTTTATATTATATTTTCTTTAGTCTTTTTCCACATATCCTTAGCTACTATTACAGAAGCCTTCTTAATCCATATTCCTAAATACTTCCCTCTTATCGTGTCCCTATAATTATGGGTCTTGCAGAATCAATTCATGTGTGGTTACATAATTTACTGCTATGCCCCTTTGGTTTACCCTCATTAACTTTATATCCCAAAAAGTTAAACTGTCTCAAAATGTTTCTCAAACACAAAGATGCCCTTTTCGGATCTACCAGGTGTAAAATAATACCATCTGGAAATAAAGCTAACTTTTCTTGATTTCCTTACCAATTATAATCACTAAATTTCCGAGACCCTTATTTTCTTTGCTACTGGCTGTAAACATGAAGCAAATAACAAAGGGGAAAGAGGACTCTCCTGTTTGGTTCCTCTGTTCAAACACAACTTACCGGAGAGGTACCTCCTGCTTTAATTCTTATCTTTGATATTTCATATATCCTCCTAATTAACCTTATTATTGTATCAGGGCATACAAATGCTTGCCACCCCTCCACAGAACAACACTGTTCCATAGCTATCAGTTTTGGCAACACCCTTGCCATACGTTCAACTAATACAAACACTTTATAATCATAGTTTTAAATTGAAATGGGTCTATAAGAATCTGGGTCTAATAGGTCTTTACCATCTTTGGGTATTAAAGCCACTACAGCTTTCTAAGATACTGATGTTTCCACTCCTTTTAAAATAGTATTAAATAAAATATTCCAGATCTTTATCACTTTCTTCCTAACTTCCAGATTTCCATAGGGATACAATCTATTCCTGGATACTTCCCTGCAGACTGATCACACATCACCATTTTTACCTCACCTCCTCCTATCTTAATTATTAGCTGTTGGGCTTCATCTTCTTCTAACACTGAAATAATTAAGTCAAACATTTGACAACATTAACAGAACAATTATGATCCAGTGGGAAGCAAAATGCAAGCAAATACTGCTGCTGTTGGTGGGCCTTGATAAAGAGAAAACATTTGATAAGGTAAGATGAGATTTTTTTGAGTAGAGCAACGGAAGCATTTGCATTCCCTGATGCAATAATTAGATTAGGAGCAGACTATGGGAAAAAAAACTCCTCATACAACTGGAGAAACTACTCACAAGCCACACCAATTGTCATTACCCCTTGAACCAAACTCCACAGTATTGCACAAGCTTTCCCTTCTCAGGTACCTACTTGTTGGCAAGCTCTCCCAATTGACCTAAAGGAAATCAGCTCTTATTCCACATTCAGAATACAACCCAGAAAGTACTTCTTCATCTAAGCCAAATGCTCTTGCTTCAACACAGGACATATCACCTAATACAATATCCCTGTTCTCCTTTCCAAATCTCTTCTCCACTCTGAAGATTTACTGAAGATTGATCCATTTTAGAAACTAATGTACATTCTCTGTACAATGCACTCTGTTTGATTGTACATTGCACTGTACTTGTTCACTAGAATGTACACATAAAGTCTTTCTATGTAGTCTGAGCTAGTCTTCTGTTGCTTACATTTCTGCATTTTTTGTTTGTGAAACGTTTTGTATTTCACCCGGTTTCAGCCCGAAATTGGTCAATATTGATCAGTGCACTAACTAGGTAAACAAATGAGACGGGATAGCTTTGTCTCATCTTACACAACTTGAGGGAGCCAGGCAGGAAGAGACTCGTAATTTAGAAAGACATGGCAGTCTGCTGTGCAGTGGAACAAAGAGTAGATATACAGAAAATAAGACTCCTGAAAGGGGCCAAAGTGAGAAGTGGTGCAGTAGCTCCTGCTGGCTTCAAAAGGTAGTTCTGGCCAAAGCACGATATTTACTTTTCTGGTCATATAGGAATAAAGAAGGCAAAAAACAGCATATGCAGAACCCTTAATGGCCAGACAATGCAAAGGACATAAGATGGTACTACAAATTTTGTGGGAAGTGTCAAAAAGCTGGTAAGGCAGGAAATAAAGCCAAGATGTACTCACATTGTAGAGCACCATGTAAATACAGAGACCTATTCAAAATGGCAAGGTTATCAAACAGGGCAAAGAGATATCGGGTAGAAACGGCAGACAGGGCTACTGTGTTATTAAGAATAAAGGCTAATTCAAAACAAGGAGATGGACAGGTGCAACCTGAGAGGTACCCAAGCTTCATTTTTTAAATCTCTCATCAGATAACAAACGAGTCTATAAAAGGGGAGCAGAAATTCAGAGACATAGTATTAAGCTAAAGCAAATGTATTTTTTTTAAATAAAGCTGTGATTATCGTGAAACTTGCAGCATGTACAATGCAAAGAATGTAGAAAAGTAAACTGCGTAGTGTGTGACTACCATTTGGGTAAACGCAGAACTGTTAAAAACTGAATTAAATCTGGTTTCTCAAATGTGCACCCATCTGCAGTGTTTACAGCTTTAAAAATGCATTACACTATTTCAACACTAGGTTGTGGATTCGACCTCCACGAAAAGCATCATACAAACTTGAAGAAAAACAGGAAATACTGCCTGGGATTCTAAGTAGAGAGAAAGACACAGTTACTACTGTATTTCTGGACTGTCTAGATGAACTACATTCCTGGACAGACCTCAAGCAGAAATTCAAAGCATGTGAAGACTTACAACTATTGTTTGGAATTTTAAGTCAGGGTTAGACAGAATATCAAGTACAGCTTTAATTACTTGTATAGAAAGGTCCACATAAGCTGTTTATTAAAATTATACTATGTGCTATCAATCTGTTTAAAATACATTTATTTTGTATTTATTTTCTTTGTGTGGTTGTTTGTTGTTGTACCACATCACTAATATATCTGTGATTATTTTAACAGTCCTTGGCACCCAGACTGCTTTGAATGGTTTCAGAGCATAGCAGACCATTAGCATTTCCTTTAGATTTATATCCATTTTGTTGTTCACTGTATTTCTGATATTATGCACTTTGAGACCCATGTGGGCTCCCAGGCCCAACTGATGGCATCCATGATGACAGTTTCACTGGGGGTGGTTTGCTTGAAAGGTATATATTAATTTCTGTGAATATGGTTGACTCACCAGTCTAATTATTTTCTAACACATGGTATCACTGAAATTCTTGTCTCTAGCACTGCTGGTCCCTAAGGGAAGTCTGCCTAAAGGAACCATTAGGATGGACAAAGCTATGTGATCTAAAATGATGAAACCTCAACAAATTCACTGAGCTACTTGGCATGATTGTTTTCAAGATCATGTAAATTATTATGGTGGAAATGTACAAGACCTGGGAAGATACTTACAGCTGATACAAAAGTAGCCAAGTAGCCATTCTTCCTAAGCCCCTACTTACGACAAATGCATTTTAGGTTAAACACAACTTTTTAAATTACTGTAACGGTCTCTTGAAAAAGATCACCCACTTTCTTCAATTCATAACTGGTATTCAAGGATTTAAAATGATAATAGTCATTATCAGACTACTGCTGAGATCTGCAAGATGCAACACACTGCTTCTAAAATGTCCAGTACAGAACCAAACTTTTAAAATAATTTATTTCTTGAAATTATGCCAAATTTTAGTTTATGATGTTCTACAAAATATATATGACTTTTTCTATGCTTGCTGCTTACTTTCCTGCAGATAATCTGATATGTAAAGTCTATTATGAAAATATTGGTATACATCCATCTTTATTAAGAGGTAAGGCTATAGCTTGTGTATAAGATTCTTTGAGAATTAAGTTGAAAATAATAAAATATATCAAGCTAAATCTGACTTGAACTCAAGCTACGTTAAGTATGTTGAGCTGGATATTCAACTCAGCAGCAGCAAATACAGCCCTTACCTTTAATACAGTTAATTTTTATGTCTGTTTTCATGACATTGTTGCTACATGAGCAAGATGGCATCTGACTGTTCATCTTCCTCATACACTGTTAACTTATTAGGAAGTAGTCAGCTCACACAATTTCTGCAGGTATCCTGACAACCTTAATCCAAAGTTTAGTAGCATGTCTAATTTCAACTACTTGTACAACCAAGCCTTGGCTACGTGGGTTACTCTTCTTCTTCCCTCAAACAGTACAATTGTGTAACTTGCACTTACCATATCAGATGTTTGAATTAAATGCTGCTGCAGTAGCTATTAGGCAATATTGGCTTTGTGAAGCTCTGGCTCCTTCCCACACCTTCACTCTGACTGCTGACTGGACAGCCCAGAGGAGGGAAATTAGCCAGAGTGAAAAGATCTTCAGGACTTTCTTGCCTACACAGACAGAACAGTGTACCCACATCGTGAACACCTGAAAGATACAACAGTAATGAAAAACGTTATATCCCAACAACTAATTATATACAGAAGGAAAGGGATGGTAGGTGGGTGCGGCTACTACAGCAGTCAGGCATTCAAAATCTACTGTTACCATAAGTGCAATTTACACAAATGTACTGTGTCATTATTTTCACTGCTGCAGTAGAATTTTGGCTACATGGGTTGATTACCAAAGACTATCCAACCTGGGAGAAGAAAGGAAAAGGATTCAGGAGCCCCTGGAGAATGGTGCAAACAAAACCATTCCTGGAACTGGAAAAGGAATCCAGTACATAATGCTTTGTAAAAGGAGATGACCATGCAGTTGCCTCTATAATGCTTGCAGAGACAGCCCCTTTCTAATATGTCATCAAAGAAAACCAGGCTGTATTAGAAATTGCATTAATCATGTCGGCCTGGAAGTGTTTTACCATGGTGGGAATAACAAGAAAGCTAAGTAAGCAACATCCAACTGGAAATGTCTGAACTGACACAGATTGTCCTTTTCCATTCCCATACTAGGAATTTCACAGCTGTATAGCTTTTCTAAAGGACTTAGTACAAACAAGATAATACCGTAGTTGCAAAAGCATGACAACGCTATATAAATCTATTATCCTTGTCATTCAAATTATGACAGAAATGAGGGAGACAGATGGATAGATTTCAACTACACTCTGAAAAGTAGTAAGAGCCTGTATGGGGGATTTTTTCTATTGATAACACTATACGCATGGAAAAGCAAAATGGTGAAACACCTGTGAATGAATACAACTTGGATACTCTCTTGTAAATGTTGGTGCAATACACCAGTTAGTCTCCCAAACAAATGAACAAAAAACTGCCAAAATAGCTGATTCAAACATAGCAAAGATCCCAATAATTTTTTTTCTGGGAAAGTTGCACGTCACCTGAATATCAGCAGCAAAACCTCTTTGAAGAGGAGCTTGATAAAAAATCTGAAATGAAAAGAAGATCCACAGGTAGACATACCCATTGCCAAAGGAATAAATAAGTCATAGGGTAGTAACTCACACAAACGTTTGAGAACCAGAGGTATCAATACCATAGAGGGTCCTGGTTATAGGTGACACACCAATTAGAAAATCTTCTCAACTGATTTCCTACCTGCAGAACTTCTTGCCTCCTTTTAGCACCTGCTGCATGTTCTCATGAGGTGCATCAAGCTCCCCTTGTCTTGTGGGAGTTGATCCAATCTGTGAGGAAGCTTGTGGTAATAGTCCCTGACAAATTTCATAAGGAGAAGGACCAATTTTGCCTGGGCCAGAAGGAAGTCATTACTATCATTTTCTTTTTTCAGAGTCTCATCCTGAATCTTCAGAATGTCTCTGGATAGTAATGTAAAAGGGGGGGGGGTGCAAACTGGAACATTCCTGACCACAGGAATGAAAATGCATCTGTTTTCCAGGCCAACCTACAAGACGTCCTGGTGCAGAATTTACTCTGTCTGCATTGAAAGCAGGTGAACAGATCTGAAGTGTTCCACAAAACTGGATGCATTCCTAGAAGACACACTCATTTAATTCCCATTTAAAGAGCATCTTTCCTGGTCCTGCCAAGCTAGTTTGCACTAAATTTTGCTGTGACTATATATAAAGATGCTTGGAGGGTTACTCAGTGCTATAGAGCTAACAACTAAACACAGGGGGTAGGACCAGATGTCCCCATTTATGTATCACATTGCTGTGGTATTGTCTGTAATCACCTGCAATAGTCCCAGAGATCACAGGTCATGAAAAGATTCTGTAGCATGGAGCACGGCTAACATTCTTTGACTTTTATATGTTTTGGTCTGTCTGTCTGAACTATCCTACAGAACTTGCATCTTTAGCTCCACAGAAGCTGCTCCCAAGCCAAACTGAGGCATCTTACAGTCTCTACCAATGCAGTTCCTTATTGATAAAGCTCAAAATTGGAATTTGAAAATCTCAGAGGATGAAAATGTTGGGTATATATTTTTTTCTTAAACACTGAATTTTTCTCATATATAACATGACAAAAATAATGATAGGGATCATAGAAGCCATGACCCCTAGAATCCTGAGATATTCTCTGGTTGAAGTCTCAGATTGATTGGAGATCATAAGGAAAATTTCAAGATACAAATTCTCCTTTTCCTGCGTTAGGAATGCATTTGAAAAGGTTATTTAGAAGGTAGCCTAAACACACAATCCTGTGTGATGGAATCAAAGAGGATTTCTGAACTGTAGTGAATAAACCCATGTTAAGGACTCCTGACATCTGGTAGAGACTCTGTAAGGATCAGCAAGTTATCTAATAGGAAAAATGTGACAACCTTGCAGTCTGCAGTAGGTTATCTCCTTGAGCTAGGCATTTTGCAAACACCCTAGAAGCTATACCTAATTTAAAGGGTAATGTAAAGTAATAACTGACATTTTTTACCTATGTTCTATATCTTCTTTTACCTGGAGTGTTTTTATTAATTTCTTGTTATATTACTATGCTCAGCATACATTATGTAACTTGTTTTGTGTATTATGCTGGATGTACTGTATTTGTATAACTTGATGCTGGAGCTTTTCTCCCTGGGCTTCCGTTGAAAATGGACCTGGTCCAGTCGGAATTTCCCAGTTAACAAATGTAAAATAAATAAAATAACATGCGACTCAAACACAGAATCTGAGAAACTTTCTGAAGTCTGTGGCTATGGAAATGTGCTAAGCATCTTTTAGGTCTAATGTTACCATAAAACTTGAGAGGGCGGCCACGGTGGTGCAGTGGTTAGCATTGCCGCCTCACAGCAAGAGGTTCTCCGGTTCAATCCCCGGCTGGGGTGCCTTCTGTGCGAAGTCTGCATGTCCTCCCTGTGGTCGCGTGGGTTTCCTCCGGGTGCTCCAGTTTCCTCCCACATCCCAAAGACATGCTGCAGGTGGACTGGACACTCTAAATTGGTCCTAGGTGTGCGTGTGAGTGTGCCTTCTGTGGAAGGTTGGGCGCCGGGCTGGCAACTCGACACCGTAAAACTCCACTGCCATTCAATGTGCGGACAAGGTGATCCGCTGTGGCGACCCCTGACCGGGAAAAAGCCGAAAGAAGAAGAAGAAGAAGTTACCATAAAACTCGAGAGAGGAATGACTGGTTACAGACCCTGAAGGGTCAATACTGATACTTTCACAAACCAGTTGAGGGGGGAAATATCAAGAACTGGCCTCCAGAAAAGCTTGTTCTTTAAAAGCAGAAACATTCTGGATTGGAAGTCTTCCTTTCTTTGGTCTAAAGGCAATGGTATTATGACTCCTTGGGTAAGGCATGTGTTGAAAAACCTGAGGAAAAAAAAAAATTTGTTTGGTTTGGAGGGTAGGGAGGAAATGCACTGAAAGGAGGTATGTACATTCACTACCAATTGTAACTCTCCTGAACCATTATCCACAAATCTGAAACAATTTGTTGCCAAAGGGAAAGACTGAAAGCCAATCTAAGGGACAGACTTAAAGATGTAGGGAAGAGGGAAGGGATGCTGACATAATCATTCTTAAGGCACAGCCTGTTTTGCTCCCCTCCCTTTTTTCTTAAAGGATCCCTGTTTCTTATTGGTCCCCTCCAGACATTTCATATTTCATTTTTAGTTCTTTTTGGATCCTTTTGGCCACAAGATGGCAGACAATGATTTTTTTTTTTTAACAAAGACAAAATAAACAGATGGTTTGTAAGATTTATAACGTAGGGCCTGAAAAAAAATCGTAGAAACTCTGTGAATTAATTTCCATTGGTCAAACTGCGAATATGAGTAGCAGCAGGGCCAAACAAAATTAGAAGTTATGTACCTACCATAACGTTCCATGTTAGTTGTCTTCTTCTCGCCTTCTTTCTTGCTGGATGGGTTCGGAGCCAAACCTCGGCTCTGACTCGGCCACTCTACAAGCTCGAGAGCTAGTTCCACCGGCTCGAGGCTCCCCTATATCCCACAATGCTAGGCGGTAACTCCTCAGATCTCGTTTGTAAGCTAGGCCCAGCTAGGAAAATTCCATAAAATGGAAGTAAAAGGATAACCCACCTCTATAGGCTGCCTAAAGAGTGCCCTAAACCTGACTGAAGAAATATATATATATATATATATATATATATATATATAAATACATATATAGAGGTGGTAGAAAGGGTAAAGGTCACAAAACAAACTCCTCTAGGTCTGTCCAGGCAAGGGGGAAGGAGGGTGGGACGCAAGAAAGAAGGCGAGAAGAAGACAACTAACATGGAATGTTATGGTAGGTACATAACTTCTAAATGTTAAGTTGTCTATCTCGCCTTCATTCTTGCTGGATGGGACCGCATCCCTAGCACCTTGTCCCGGGTGGCCTATCGGAACAGACTCTTCAGTACAGTGGAACCAAAGTTGGCTCGGTCTCTAGAGATTAAGTCCAACTTATGACAAATGAAGGTATGGGGAGAAGCCCAAGTAGCTGCCGCACAAATGGAATCAATAGGCAATCTGTCTTGGAAAGCTATAGATGTAGCTAAAGCTCTAGTTGAATGAGCCCTGGGTTTGGTTGGCAACTGTTGATGTCTGATCTCATACACAAAGGTAATCAATGAAGTAAGCCATCTAGAAAGAGATACCTTAGAAACTGGAAGGCCCATTCTGCCTTCTGTATAGGAAACAAACAGTTGATCAGACTTCCTAAATTGTTTGGTCCTGTCTAAATAGTACCTAAGTTGGCGATGAACGTCTAACCAATGTAATTTTTGTTCTGATCTGTTCGAATAGTTAGGAACGAACACAGGAAGATCAATAGTTTGATTCAAATTTGCCGGTGAAACTACCTTAGGCAAAAAGGACGGGTTGGTATGTAAGGACACCCTATCCTTATGAAACACAAGATAAGGGGATCTACTACACAGAGCATGAATTTCAGAGACTCTTCTGGCTGAAGTAATAGCTACCAAAAAGAGTGTTTTCCAAGATAGCAATTTTATTGAGCATGAAGCCGCAGGTTCAAAGGGGGGGAGAATCAAGGACGTCAGAACCAAGTTGAGATCCCATAGAGGAGAAGGATCCCTGATAGGTGGTTTGAGGAGAAAAACTCCCTTTAAAAAGGCTTTGCAGAGTTTGTGAGACATAATGGAGGACTCTGAGATTCCAACATGAAAATTAGATATAGCTGCCAATTGAACCTTGATGGTAGAAGGAGACGAGCCTGAGTGGAAAAGTTTGGCTAGAAAATCTAGAACTGATTGAATGGAAGCAGTGAAAGGATCTATATCCTTTGAATGCGCCCAATAGGAAAAACGTTTCCATTTACTATGATAAATCTTCCGAGTGGAAGATTTATGAGAGGCTATTAAAATATCTCAAACTGAGTGAGATATTAGAGGAAGCCTGGCTAGAGTTGGAATTGGAGAAACCATGCTGTGAGGTTCAGAGAAGGGAGGGAGCGGTGCAACTGACCCAACTGATGGGTCAAGAGGTCTGGAACTGGGTCCAGATGCCAGGGTTGCTCCAACAGATAACGGTGAAGAAATGGGAACCAAACCTGTCGAGGCCAGTAAGGGGCAATGAGGATCATGGAAGCTTTCTGAGCGATGGCTTTCTGTATTAGTTGAGATATCAGTGGAAAGGGAGGAAAAGCATACAGAAGTCCCCGGGGCCAATTGTGGACTAGAGCGTCTCTGCTGGGATGGCCTGGTTGGGGAAAGAGGGTGAAATAATCGTTGCACTTGCTGTTTTGGGGAGTAGCGAAAAGGTCGCAGCAAGGTCGGCCCCACTTTCGAAAGACTTTGTCCAACACTGAATTCTTCAGAGACCACTCGTGAGGCATGAGAATAGCTCTGCTCAATTTGTCCGCAATCACATTGGACTTCCCAGGAATGTGCGTTGCTAACAGAAACCACTGAGAAGAAATCGCCCATTGCCACAGTCTGAGTGCCTCTCGACATAGGGGGTAGGATCTGGTTCCGCCTTGTTTGTTGATGTACCACACTACAGACATATTGTCTGTCTGAATTGCTATAGTTCCTTTGGGAAGAGAGTCTTGTAGGGCTTGCAACGCTAGAAGCACTGCTCTCATCTCTAGGACATTTATGTGCAAGTGGCGTTCGAAAGGTTGCCATATGCTCTAGACCGTCCTGCCCTGGTAATGCCCCCCCCCCACCCGATCAGGGAGGCGTCTGTTGTCAGTGTAGCAACCGGAGGGGGAGGAACAAAGGGTCTTCCTAGGAAGAGCTGGGGGGATGTGATCCACCAAGAAAGATGATTCCTGCACAATTGTGTTATCGTAATGGAATGGGACATTGGAAGTTGTTGGTACGACCATTGTGTGAAGAGCATCCATTGTAAGATTCTCATGTGGAATCTGGCTAAAGGAAGAAGAGGGATAGCAGCCGCCATTATCCCTAAGACCTTCAGGGCCAGTCTGACTTTGATTTTGTTGCTTTGCAAGACAAGAGAGACTTGTCTGTGTATGTCTGCTATTCTCTGCTCTGTGAGTCTGGCTAACATGCTGACTGTGTCTAGATTTGCGCCTATGAAGGTAATAACACGACAAGGCGACAAGACAGATTTTTCGTAATTTATTGAAATGCCTAATGTTTGACATGTGTGAAAGGTATAGTCTCTGGCAAGAAGCAGAAGATGCTTGGTGGGGGCTGTAAGGAGCCAGTCGTCTAAATACGGAAACACTTGGAATCCTTGACGTCTCAGATGAGAGGCGACCACTGCCATGCATTTGGTAAACACTCGGGGGGCTGTAGTGAGTCCAAAGGGCAGGGCTCTGAATTGGAAATGACTGGTTCCCAGCCTGAAGCGGTGGAATCTCCTGGAGCGTTGGCTCATTTTGATGTGGTAGTACGCATCCTGGAGATCTATAGAGCACATCCAGTTGTCCCGCCCCAAAAAGGGTAGAATGGACTGCAGCGTGACCATCGAAATTTTGTTTTCTTGACAGACTTGTTCAAGTTGCTGAGATCCAAAATGGGTCTCCAGTCCCCTGTTTTCTTTGGAACCAAAAAGAATTTGGAGTAGATTCCGGACCCTTGTTGGTCTGCTGGAACTGGTTGAATGGCTCTTTTTGCAAGCAGCTTTGATATTTCTAGCGCTGCTTGCTCCCTTTGACTGGGTGGAACGTCTGGAAGGGATTTTTTTGATTGCTTTGGAATGTGAAAGAATGGGATTGTATAGCCTTCGGAAATGACAGACTGTACCCACTTGTCTTGAGTTAGGGATTGCCAGGCTTCTGGGTACAGAGATAATCTTCCCCCGACTGCCTCCGAAGGTGGACAGTCGGGCAACACCTCAGGGATGCTGAAAGGGCTTATCGGAGAAGGTTTCTCGACTGCCCTGATTCTGCGGGCCCCCTCTGCCTCTAGGGCGGCATCTGCCATTATTGTTCCCCCCTCTGCCTCTAGAGGGGAACTGACTCTGTGCGTCAGGCAAAGCTCCTTGAGATTGTTTGCGGAACCACATCTTTCCCCCCTTCTGGCCTTTGGGGTAAGGCCTAGAAAGGGTAGAAGAACGGACTCCCACGGCAGAGAGAGTCTTGCCTTCAGTCTCGCACCTAGTCAGGGTTTCCTTCACTTGAGGACCAAAGAGGGATGATCCATCAAACGGGGAGTTAGTGAAGGATGCCTTGAAAGGGTCCACAAAATTACATAGCCGCATCCAGGCGTGTCGACGTAAAGCCACACCTGTACCTGCCGCTCTACTCGCTCCATCCGCTGCATACGAAAGGAGGCGCATGGAGGAGTTAACTACTGAGTTGAGGGTAGCCAGCTGAGAGTTCATCTTATCCTGAAAACCCGCAGCTGTTGGATCCTTTAACATTTCACTCGCTTCCTTGATCAAATCTCTCTGGAGACGAGTGAAATGACACAGGTAGTTCAGCGAGCGCATAGAAAAGGTCGCTGACGAAAACATCTGCTTCCCATACCTGTCCATAGTCCTAGACTCCTTGTTAGGAGGATGGACAGGCACTGAAGGATCAGCTAGCTCCTTCTTGGTGGCTGCAGCTACCACCATAGCATCCACAGAGACACCTTTGGTCAAAAAATCTTTGTCCTTGGGGGCAGTGATAAACTTTGAAGGTCTCCTGGGGGTGGGGTCCACAGAGTCAGGAGCCGTCCAGGCCTTCTTTGCCACCACCTGCATAAGGGGGGGGTCAAAAGGAGGGGACACCCAGGAGGTGGAAGGGCGAGAGCCAAACGCCTCAAGATACACCGATTCATCCTCTGAAGGGTTGAGGGCAGGCCAATTCCCCCTCTGTTTTAAGATCTCGAGGATGTCTGCAAAAGAGACATCTTCAGAGGGGGAACGAGGGGAACCTTCAGAATCCTCTAAATCGGTGTCAGAAGTGACAGACTCAGGGGAGTCGATGTGCTTCCTCTTGCACTGCCTCTTCCTAGGAGGCTCTCCTACCGGGTCAGGAGAGGCCTCGGAAGAGGAGGAGATCCCCACTGGGGATACTTGAGGAGCTGGCTCTCTGCGATCCGGGATGAGGGAGTGAGCAGAAATCACTGGAGGCACTGTCGGGGGAGGGGCAGATGGAGCCGACTGTGGGGTTGAACCAGGTTCTAACACGCTCCTCATGACCTCGAAGGCACCCCTGTCAGGCAGAGCCAGAGGTCTCCGCTCCGAAAAGCTGAAAACCTCCCCCGGCACCGACAGTGATGGCTCCGAGGCCGATGTCGGAGCCGAACTCACCAGCTCCGAAGCACCGAGAGGGAGAGCGGGGTCAGACAAGGGTCCGATGCCACTCGCCCCCTCGGAGCCGACGAGGGAAATTCGGCACCGAGATTCCTCCAAGGAAGAAATCGGAGCAGACGACGGTACCGAAGACAACGGTATCGGTTCCGACGCAGCCACAGTCTCGGGTCCGAGCCGCCCCGGCTCTGAACTCAAAGGAGTCGGAGGAGGAATATTCTGAGTGATGGGATTAGCCATCGACTGTTGAGTCGGGCTTTGAAGCATCTGGGCCAGTGCCTCGGACTTAAGAAGTCGACTCACTACCCTCTGAAGGTCATGATCTGAAAGTCTCGACGACCTAGAGGAGTGAGATCTATGGCTCCGTTCAGACAGCAATGGAGATGCTGGAGCCGAATGAATGGAGCCGATAGATGGTGACCGAGACCTTTTTCTAGAGGTCGGTGCCGACAATCTGATCGGAGCCGACTCACCGGTGTCTGCCTCGGCTCCGGCCGGAGCCGAGGAAATAGCAGAGACATGAGTTCGAGAATCATCGGCTCCGGCCAGAGCCGATGTTCGAACAGCCTTCGAAGCCCCAGAAGACGACTCAGATACCGGAACCAATGGTCTGGTAGGCTTCGAGGGTTTCCCCAAAGACTGAGTCGGGGGACCCTCAGGCTTCAATAAGCCCCTTAGAATGAGCTTATTTTTAAACTCTTGCAGGACTCTAGGGCTGAAGCCATGGCAAACAGCACATGAGTCCTGCAGGTGCAAAGGTTCCAGGCAGTACACACAAGAAGTGTGACCGTCTGTCAGAGACATCTTCTGACAGCACGAGTCACACTTCTTAAAGCCTGAGACCTTTGAATCCTTAGACATGTCTAAGTAAAAAAGTGTAACCACACAAACACACACACACACAGATTACTCTTATAAAAACTTAAATTAAACTTATAAATTAAATTACAAGTAATTTAGAAAATAAATTCCCTACAAACACAGTCACTCCAACTACTAGGAAGTGAGGGACTGGGCCTAAGGCCCAAGGGAAGAACTCTAGTGAGATTCAGGAAAAAACAGGGAAATTTTTGAGTGGGAATGGAAGGAAACTATTTACTCTATAAAACTATGAAGAAAACTAACTTAAAAGGGGAGTTTATCTAAGAATTAACTAATTTTTCTAAAACTGACCTGACGAGCCGGTTGAAACACACCTCGATCGCTTAGCGGCAAACGAGATCTGAGGAGTTACCGCCTAGCATTGTGGGATATAGGGGAGCCTCAAGCCGGTGGAACTAGCTCTCGAGCTTTTAGAGTGGCCGTGTCGGAGCCGAACCCATCCAGCAAGAATGAAGGTGAGATAGACAACTTAACATCCTCTGTTTAGAATTTAAAATCTCAAGACTTTACCTCAGTAAACTTTTGAATATATACACAGGCATATAGTCTCTAAACAGAAGCAGTACTAGCCCAAGACAGTATCTGCACAATCATTCACATTCTTCAAAGGACATTTTGAGACCTGTGGCAGGTTAGAAACTGTACTATTCTGATAGTCTGCATGGGAAGGGTTGGTATAAATATGTATTATGTTTTTTTTGGGGGGGTGGGACTGAAGGTTGATGGTCAGGGTTACTGCAGGTAGCATTTAACACAGCTTTCAAGGCTGGCATAATAGCAGGAATGGGTGTAGCATGTGGCAAATCCACTCAAAGCATATCATAATATCTTCTCAGTTTAGGGGGAACATCTACTTGTTTCTACAAAAAGGAGTAATTCAACCAGGAAATGGTCTTAGAAAATAAAAAACTTCTCTAAAGGAGTTTTAGAGGACAAACTTTTCACAAAATCAGAGTCTTGGGCTTGAGAATCAGACAAAGAAAAAGCCCTGCCTCTGCCAGAATCCTCTGACATACTTTCCTTAGTAATATACTGAGTTAGTCTTCTGATATGGATTTCTGGCTCTCCTGAGTAGAAAGCCTGCAATAAACTCCTGGCTAAGGTAAGTAAATCATCCTTATGAACAGACAAAATTTATTTGGATGAGCAATGTGCAACCGGTTTACTTTTTCTATGGACATCCCTGGAAGGACAGAGACAGATGACACTTTATCCCAGACAAGAGGTCACTTTCCGTAGCCCCACCCTGAAGAACATCATCATCATCTTTTTCCCATTTTCTACATGGGGTTGGGTTATGTTAACTGTTGCAAAGTCTCTCGATTCAGTGCCATACTCCTGCCTTCAACACTCATGCCTGACTGTCGTAGATCTTCTTTCACACACTCCATCCACCTCTTTGCTGGCCATCCTTGCTTCCTCTTACCTTCTTCCTGTCACAAATCTTCCTCACCAGATTATCTTCTGCTTTTCTGCATGTGTCCAAACCAACCTAATCTGTTCTCTCTGATCTTTTGTGCAATTGGAACTACTTTGGCTTCTGTCTTATGTCCTCATTTCTTCATCTGTCTCACAGTGTGCATCCTACCACTCTTCTCAGGCACTTCATTTCCTTCACCTCTAGCTTCTTCAACTGTTCTGCCTTTACTGCCCATGTTTCTGTACCATACAGTAGTACTGGTCGCACCACTGTCTTGTATACCTTACTTTTCAGCTTCTTTGGAATTCTTCTGTCATAGACTACACCTGACACATTATGCCAGTTGGCTGCGGCCCCTCGGATTCTAGCTTTGACCTTTTCATTCAGACTTCCCTTCTCTTCAACCACCCCTCCAAGATACTTGAAGCTGTTTATCTGTTCCACTATCTTCCCTTCTATTTCTATTCTCAGCTTCTTCTGATTTCCCCAGTTCGGTGCCATTACCACCATCTTATATGTGCTTAGTTTCATCTCACATGCCTTCAGTTTTGCATTCTAGTTCAGAGCCTGCCTGTAATGCCACATCATCTGCATACAGCAACTTTGTTGATCTGTCCCTTCCGACCAGTTTACTAATGTAGTCCAACACCAGTATGAACAGCAGTGGGGTCAGAGCTGAACCCTGGTGTATACCCAATCCCAGTGATAACCCTTCTGTGAGGCCGAACACTGCTTGTACTTGAGTCATTGGGTCCTTGCACATAGCCTGCACTAATTCTACCAATGTTTCTGGGACTTCAAACCACCACAGTACTGCTCAGATCAGCTTTCTTAGGAGCTTGTCATATGCTTTTTCTAAGGCTAGAAATGCCCAGTTGGATTCTTTCCTCATCTCCAGCTTCTTCTCAAGTATCTGTCTCACTGCAATCATCAAGGTCAATTGCGCAGCATCCTGATCTGAATCCAAACTGCTCATATACCATCTTACATTCCCCACCCCACCATGAAGAACCTCCTGGAGAAATTCCTAGACCCAAAGAAGATGGTTCCCCCATATCCAGATTGGACAGTGGAACAGCTGCAGAGGACTTGGCTTACCTCTGGTCCATAGTGGTGAAAGGGACTACACCAGAGGAACTCAGAGAAGTGAGTGGTCTGAGGAACAATAAATGGCGACCGCAGAGGTGCCCATCAACAACTGAGGCACTGTTTAAGCCAGCAGAGTATGCAAGGGCTACTATTCTGTTGTGTTTTTCTTTTCAGAAAAGAAACAGCAGGACTGGTGTAGTAATCTATGCTGTAGCTGGGGAAGAACCCTGACTGCCAGTAACAGCTACTGGGAATAGTCAGTTAGAAGGTAAGATGTCAGGCAAGTACTCACATGCAACACACACAACTACACTTCACCACTTAGTCCTTCAAAATTCAAATGTAACAAGCACAGACAGTACATCCAAACCCTGTCAAAACTGAAAACAAGAATGAAGATAAATTGTCAAAGTAGACAAGTGCCAAAGATGCAATACAATTCTAAATGTTTAAATACAACTCCTTCAAGCAAAATATCTTACTCAGTAAAATAATGAAGAAAAGGGGTCACAAAGTATACACAAGCAGCAAAACACTCAAAAAGTGTTTGAAGTACATAAAAGTACTTACCAATCTTTAAATCCTTACATTTCACTAGAAATATCTCAAAAGCAGTAGATTTGTCTCACAAAAACAGCCCAAGTATTCAATATTAAACCTCTTTCTAAAAGTAACGTAAGTTTATGACAAGAAACTTTAGACATTAATAAAAAGTACAGTTTTGTACCTACCATAAATGTAGATGTTCGAGGATTCCATTGCTGCAGTCCTTACTATTGGGTATAGTCCGCGTCCAGTCGGCCCGAATACCAGAGTATAAGGCTGACGTCGGTCAGGGCGCATTAGACTGACGTCAGTACGTCAGGGTACTAATGCGCATGACCGACGTCATATCCTCAGTCTTTTCTTGCCCCAGATGTCAGAAGACCCTAAAAAGACAAGTCCCAAAATACCTGCACCAAAAACATGTACAATATATACAAGAATATATACAAAAATATAAGCATGTAAACTCACCTACACAACCACCCCTAAACACAGAGGGGAAGGAGGGAGGGTAAATTGGACTGCAGCAATGGAATCCTCGAACATCTACATTTATGGTAGGTACAAAACTGTACTATGTTCTTCGTTTTCCATTGCTGCAGTCCTTACTATTGGGTAGAATCCCAAAGCAGAGGTAAGGGAGGCTGGCAAATCATAAAGAAGTAGGAGCTGACAACATGCCCTGCAAAACAGCTGTGGCAAAACCAGCCCTAGACTTAGAGTAGATAGGAAGGTGATAATGCTTAGAGAAAGTATGCACTGAACTCCAAGTAGCTGCTTCCAAAATATCCTTAGTTGCCACCCCTTAGAAATGCTGTTGAAGTGGCAGTAGCCCTAGTGGAATGAGGCCTAATCCCAGCTGGAATCTCCTTGCCATGATGGGAATAACAAAATGCAATGCAAAAGCCAATCCACCTAGAAATAGTTTGTTTTGACACAGGCTTGCCCTGTGAACTCAAAGCAAAAGAAACAAACAACTGCTGAGACTGCCTAAAATCCTTAGTCCTGCTTAAATAATAACGCAATTGCCTGTGTACATCTAAAGTATGCAAAATCTTTTCCCTTTATTTTGAGGGTCTGCATAAAACGTAGGCAAATGAATAGTTTGGTTTAAAGCCACACTAGAAACCACCTTAGGCATAAAGGAAGGATTAGTACGTAATGATACCCTATCCTTATGGAAAATCAAAAGGGCTCTACTGCCATAAGGGCCTGCAACTCAGACACCCTTCTTGCAGAAGTAATAGCCAACAGAAAAGCAGTCTTCCAAGACAAGTATTTCAATTCAGCAGTAGCTGCAGGCTCAAAAGGTTGTAGAGTAAGTTTTCCCAACACAAAATTGAGACCCCAAGCAGGAGTAGGAGCTCTACGGGGTCTTATATTCTTTGCCCCTCTAAGAAACTGCTTGAACAAAGGATGCGAAAACAAAGGTGGGTCACAATCATAGTGAGCTGAAATTGCTGCAGCATGAATCTTAATGGAAGAGAAGGACAAACCTTTGTCCAATAACTCAGTAAGATATTGAAGAGCCACACTCAAATTAGGCTCAGAAATCTCCAAATTCTTTGCTGTACTCCAAAATAAAAATCTCTTCCATTTTTCTGCACACTCTCCTTGTACTAGGTCTTCTAGCTTCCATAATCACATTTAAAACTTGCTGAGGAAGTTGAGACCTGCTGTGTTTCAACACAGAATATGCCAGGCTGTGAGATGAAGAGAGTGAAGCTTGACATTGAGCAGATGACCGTCCTTCTGAGATAACAGATGAGGAATCAGAGGTAAAGGCCATGGAGGCTTCTTTACCAGACTCCGTAGTAGTGGGTACCAGTGTTGCCGAGGCCAATCTGGAGCTATCAAAATCATCCTTGGCCTGTCTTGTCTGACCTTTAATAGTACCTTTGGAAGAAGAGGCAGAGGTGGAAAGGCATACACATGAAGGTTTTTCCAACTGAAAGACAGAGCATCCACTTTCCAAGCTGTGTGATGAAACCCCTTTGTGCAATACTTTGGCAGCTGGTGGTTTAGTGGAGAAGCGAACAGATCTATGTCTGGAGTTCCCCATGACACTGTCAATTTCTGAAATACATGAAGATCCAGTTTCCACTGTGGGGATCCATGATTTGTCTGCTTAACACATCTGCTAAGGAGTTCTGTGCTCCTGGCAGAAACCTTGCCTGAAGAGTTAGTTGCAAGCTTAGCGCAGTCTCCCATAAAATCATTGCTTGCCTGCATAGAGGATAAGAATGTGTTCCCCCTTGCTTGTTGATGTACCACATGACAGTTGTGTTGTCTGTTAGAATCAACACCTGCCCTGGAAGAAGTAACTCCTTGAAAGCCATTAATGCAAACTGGACTGCTAACATCTCCTTCATGTTGATATGTAGATGCTGTAGTCTGGCAGGCCACTTGTCTTGTATCCACTTTCCATTTAGATGAGCTCCCCAAGCAATGTCCGAGGCATCTGTCGTTAAAATCTGACTTGCCTCTGGCCGGGTCACAGAGAGTCCCTTGTTTAGGTGACATTCCTGAGCCCACCACAAGAATTCTTTTGAAGGCAAGGTATTATTTGAATGACAGTGTCCAAATCCTGGCAGTGCTGTGTCCATACATTTTTGAGATACCATTGTAGCTTCCTCATATGCAGTTTGGCATTGGGAAGCACCAGAATACAAGATGCCATGAACCCTAATGCTTGAAGGACTGTCCTTGCAGTCAGCACGGACTGATGAGATAGTTGATGGAAGTAAAGTGACAGACTCTTTTGTTTGTCCGGGGTTAAAAGGCCATCTGGGCTGCTGTATTCAGTCTCACACCCAGAAAGCACATGTCTTGAGAGGGTACTAGACTGGACTTTATTTCGTTCACAGAATACCCTAGGCATCTTAGCACTGCTATAACATATTCCAGATGCTGTAGAAGGTCTTCCTTTTCTTGAGCCAGAATCAGGCAGTCGTCCAAGTAAGGATAGATTTGAATTCCTTGAAGCCTGAAGTAAGCTATCACTGGAGCCAGAACCTTTGTGAATACTCTGGGCAGTAGATAAGCCAAAGGGCAATGCAGAGAACTGATAATGAGAATTTCCAGCTCGAAACCGCAGACACTTCCTGCAACTTAGCCTTATAGGCACATGAAGGTAAGCTTCCTTGAGATCTAAAGTTACCATCCAGTGATCTTTGCCCAGCAGAGGTAAAAGCTGTTGTAACGTCAACATCTTGAACTTGGGAATGTCCAGAAAAGTGTTGAGGAGAGATAAATCCAAAATTGGTCTCCACGTGTTCCCCTTCTTTGGTACTAGGAACAGGCGAGAATAAAATCCTAGGCCCCTTTCTGATACAGGGACTGGCTGAATGGCCCCATCTGGAGTAACTGAGAAACTTGCTTGTGAGCCTCCTTTCTTTGTGGAGGAGGAACGTCTGGCATGCCTTTGAAAGGGGCATTGTATGGAAATAAAATCTGTAACCGTGGTGAATGATATCCAACACCCATTTGTCTTGAGTAATTAAATCCCAATTTTCTTTGAAAAGAGACAGTCTTCCTCCCAAAGGAGCTGCCAGACGAGAATCTACTGGCAGCTGAAAAGACAGGTCATTGGGTCTGTTTACGAAAGGACTGACCCTGCCCTCACCAGAAGTCTGAGCAGGTGAACTCCTGTTCTAGGCCTAAAAGAACCTTGAGCCCTGCCCCTACCACGTCTAGACCTACCCCTAGACTGGGAATCATAAGCAGGATATGTCCACCCCTTAGCAGGCCAATTTCTACTAAACTTGGTGGCTGCACCTGCAAAAATCTTTAACAGTTTGCATAGACTTAGCTTTGTCCTCCATTTTCTTTAAAACTGCTTCCACAGGCGATCCAAACAACACATCAGACTGTAAAGGAGCATCCAAAATCCTTGTCTTAACATGCTCAGCTAAATTCTGATCCTTCAACCAGGCATGCCTGCGAAGAACAGAACTAGTAGCAGCCACCCTCGAGGAGGCCTGTACAGCATCAAAACCACATTGCAAAGAATGCTTACCCACTTGCTCAGACACATGAACCAAGTCCAGCAACTCTTTACACTCAATACCTTCCGCCAAAGCATCCACCTTAGATTTTAATTGTGAAAGAAGATAATTCTGATATTTTAGCATGTGAAACTGACAATTCAACGCTCTCATGGCTAGAGTGGAAGAAGTATACACTTTCTTTCCCCACCTATCCAAGGCCCTTGCCTCTTTATCAGTGGGAACAGGATTTTAACCACAGAAGCCTTAACACCTTTAGGCCCTTGAGAAATAGTTTCTGGGTCCGCCCTAGGACTCTTAAACAAATACTTATGAGCTTCGGGCACCCTATAATACCTATCAGGCTTAACAGGAGCAGGAGGCAAAGAGTCAGGATTCAGGGAAGCCTCTGCAAAAACATCTTCCACCACATTCAACACAGGAGGAATAGCTAAGGGCCTATGCTGGGGCAAAAACAAGAATTCCCTAAGCCTTTTCCTGGAATCAGAGTAATCCTGGCCTTCCCATTTAAAGTGCTCCCTCATGGAATGCAGAGTCTCTGAAAATGAGAAATCCTCAGGAGGAGAAGCTGTAGGAGTGGAATCCTCCACATCAGAATCAGAATAAGTAGGATACTCCTGCAAGTCTTCCGCAGAAGACTCTGAAGCCTCTGAATACTGTTCAAAACTATCCAACTCCGGTTCGACCCTAGGCCTCTTATCAGGCGGGGGCATAGAACCTCTAATCATAGTAATCAAATCTTCTGCCATTTTAAGCATATGTTTCTTAGGTACAGAACCCGAAATGCTAGGAGAAGCCCCCCCTGAGGCTGAACTAGGCCTACCTCTCAAAGAAGTTTTGGCAACAGAAGGAGAGGCTCTAACTACCTTGGGAAGAGAGGGAAGAACAGTTACCTGAGAAGCCCCCTCAGCCTGGCCTACCTCCTGAGAAGGCACATCCTGTAACAGTAAAGTTTCTGCCTGAGACTCCATAGAAACTCCTGGCAAAACCTCTGGCTCCACTGAGCCTTCTAAAGAACCGACGTCCGGGACTGCCGGTTCATCAACCCTAGGCTTCACTGTTTTGTCCTTGCGCTTCTTGGGAAGCGGGCCGGAGCATCCGACGGCATTTTATAATTGCAACGCTTCCCAAACACTAACCTGGCACAGTCTAACCTCCTCTTAATAGTGCGTTTGTTAAACCTAGCACAAGAGCGGCAACCAACAACGTCGTGCTCAGGCCCTAAACAAGGTATACACAAGGTATGGTAATCCCTATGAGGTATCTGTTTCCCACAAGAAATACAGTTATTCACTTTTTCTGACATCCGGTAAAATACTGAGGCAAGAAAAACCAAAATGTTCCCAACGGGTACTTAGCCAACTCTGTTTCGGTCTGAAACTCCGGTTTCGGAAATATTTCAGAACGCCAACCTGCACTCGCAAAACTGCTTCTGCATCGGACCATGCGGCAAAAAAGACTGAGGATATGACGTCGGTCATGCGCATTAGTACCCTGACGTACTGACGTCAGTCTAATGCGCCCTGACCGACGTCAGCCTTATACTCTGGTATTCGGGCCGACTGGACGCGGACTATACCCAATAGTAAGGACTGCAGCAATGGAAAACGAAGAACATCCACCAATATTCTACGTCAAAGAGAAAAAAAATCAATAATATTTAAAAAGGCAATGTTTTCTCTGTGGAACAGCTCCCCTATGGAACTTACCTGTGAGAAATGATGACTGTAGCCAACTGCTGCTCCTGTGAAACCTAAGAGATGCTTTCCCTAGAGGCAGCAAGAAAGTACTGAACATTTTTGCACTCTGACTGCTGATTTCCTTCCTCTGGGCTATCCGATCAGCAGTCAGAGTGAAGGTGAAAGTGGGAGCAATGGGGCTTTATGAGGCTGGTTGGTTTATATCCAACAGGTTGCTATAGCAGTGAGAATGAACATCAGATGCTTTCACTTCACACATTTTGAAAATTATTCTGACTTACTTCAAAGAACATGAGACAAACTATTACAATCATTTTTAACGAATTAAACAGTCAAAAAAATCTACTGCAAAATGCCAAAAATCATCTTTTCAGGCAGATTAAAGATGACCAGCCTCTTGAAGCACTGTGAGAACTCTTCCCTTTCCAGAAGAAAATAAACTGACAAATACTACATTACAACAAAGGATGAATACTTAGGAAATCTGTACAAATCTGTTAACATGTAAAATGTTTTGAAAATGAACACCAAGTTCTAAAAACTGGTTAAATGTTATGCATTTTTGTAAATGATTTATTGACTTTGATTTTCCTTCTTGATTTCAACACTGTGGAGTTCAGTAGCAGTTGCTAGGCAGCAAGCCTGTCTGTCAACAGCTTCTTATAAGTTTGCAAATGTATAATCATTGCTTCAGTAATGCCATCTGCGTTTTTTTAGTCTCTGCCACCCCCTTCTTCTTTTGCATTACTGTCTGCTCTATTGAATTTTGTTTTTTCATGAGGACAAAGTACCAGAGCTTTCATTTTACTATTAGACCTTCCAGTAAAGTGAGGATTTAATTAAGCAACAGGATTTGATCATCTTGCAGACCTAGAAATTCCGAAAAGTTTTTTTCAAACACCAAGTTCAAAACCATCAATTTTCCAGCATACTGCCTTAGAGACAAATTCTAATAATCAGGGACAAATCTAGAAATAATCAAAGAGTTTTAAAATATTAGTGGTATTAACCTGAAACACTGATTGAATAATGCAAATGTGAATTAATATATATTTTTTGAAGTAAAAGAAGACATTATTTACTAAGTGTAGTATACCACCTTTTCCCCCAAATGTCACCAGTTTTTGCTGGGATAAAGAGGGAAAGAGCTAAAATTTGAGTCAAATTCAGGGACAGCTGGGAGGTATGCAGCCATATGTTACTACTGAGAAAAGTACAGTTGTGTTCACTTACTATAAATGTAGATGTTCGAGTGTATTCACTGTTGCAGTCATTACATTTGGGTTATCCTGCTGGCAGGTTGCCCTCAGTCGGCCTGAATTCCAAAGTCTTGGGTCCTGCATCGGTTGCTGTCACCTCTTCCCTGACGTCAGGTCTTCAGGGGTATAAAAGATGCAGCCGACGCCATTTTCTTCAGTTTTTCTTGCCCCAGATGTCAGGTGCCCCCCAAAAGGGTAGGCTAAAATTATGTAAATAAAACATACATGCACCAAAATAAGCTTTACCTTAATCTATAAGCAAATACACCATCTAGGTTGTATAGATTAGAGAAGTAAAGATAAGTTCCAGCAAAAATAAGGGAGATAGCGGGTGGGTAACCTGGACTGCAACAGTGAATACACTCGAACATCTACATTTATGGTAAATGTGCAGAACTGTACTATGTTCTTCTTGTTTCACTGTTGCAGTCATTACATTTGGGTTGAGTCCCAAAGCTATGGTTGGCGGACTGGAGCTAAACAGCATTAGGAGCGGCTATGAGGCCCTGCAGAACTGCAGTGGCAAAGCCTGCCCTGGATTTACAGTAAAGAGGCAGATTGTAATGTTTTGTAAAGGTATGCACTGAACTCCAAGTAGCAACCTCTAAAATGTCTTTGGTTGGTACTCCCCTGAGAAAGGCTGCAGAAGTGGCTGCAGCTCTGGTTGAATGTGGCCTAATGCCCTTAGGCACTGGTTTGCCATGTTGTGAGTAGCAGAAACGAATGCAGTGACCTATCCACTTTGAAATAGTCTGCTTGGAGATAGCCTTTCCTTGTGATGCTGCAGCATATGCCACTAGTAATTGTTCTGTCTTTCTGAAAACTTTAGTTTTGTCCAATTAGAATCTAAGTTGTTTGTGTATGTCCAAGGAATGCAGAATTTTCTCCCCCTTGTTCTGTCGATTTGGATAAGAAGTTGGCAAATGAATAGTTTGGTTAAGGGCTACACTGGATATCACCTTAGGCATAAATGTAGGGTTTGTTCTCAGACAGACCCTGTCTGGATAAAAAATGATAAAGGGTTCCACAGCCATGAGAGCCTGTAGCTCTGAAACTCGTCTTGCAAAAGTTATTGCTAGGAGCAGAGCTGTTTTCCAAGATAAGAACTTTATATCTGCAGTAGCAACTGGCTCAAAAGGAGGTAAGGTGAGTTTTTCCAAGACATAACTGAGGTCCCATGCAGGTATTGGCATTCTCAAGTTTTTGGATCCTCTGAGGTACTGCCTTAATAAAGGATGAGAAAAGAGTGGTGGCTCTGTATTGTAATGAGCCGAAATAGCAGAGGCATGGATTTTAATTAATGAAAAAGATAGGCCTTTGGCCAGCATCTCAGTTAAGTATTGCAAAATCTGAGGACTATTTGGGACAGCTGTATCAGTTCCTTGAGCTTGGTTCCAAGCACAAAATCTCTTCCATTTCTCAGCATAGGATTTTCTAGTACTAGGCCTTCTGGCTTCTAAAATGACATCCATCACAGCTTTACTGAGAGGTGTGGTTTGTATGGCTACATTATCCGCCATGCTGCCAGGTTTAGTGTCCTGAGTTGGCTGCGCAGAATCTGATTGTTTTGCTGGGACAGTAGATGAGGTATTTGAGGTAAGGTCCAGGCTGGGCATTGGGACAAGTTCCTTAAGATCAGAAACCAATTCTAGCATTGCCAGTCTGGGGCAATCAGAATCATTTTTGGTTTCTCCTATCTGACCTTTAGGAGTACCTTGGGGAGGGGAGGCAGTGGAGGAAAGGTATATACTGATAGGTTTGTCCAGTTGAAAGATAAGGCATCCACTTTCCAGGCTTGTCTGTGATAAGTCCTTGTGCAGAATCTTTTTAGTTGATTGCTGTGAGGGGAGGCAAATAGATCTATGTCCGGGCGTCCCCATTTCTTTGTTATGCTGAAGACTTGTGGATCCAGGTGTCACTCGTGGGGATCCATGAGGTTTCTGCTTAGTTCATCTGCCAGAGTATTTTCCTTTCCTGGCAGGAATTGTGCCTGCAGATGAACTTGGTAAGTCAATGCTGTGTCCCATAAAGCCATGGCTAGTCTGCAAAGGGGGTAAGAATGAGTGCCCCCCTGTTTGTTTATGTACCACATGACCATGGTGTTGTCCGTCTTTATCAGTAGTTGTCCCGGATGAAGTACGTCCTTGAAGGCTGTCAGGGCATTTTGAACAGCTAGCATCTCTTTTTGACTGATATGTAGATGCTTTTGGTTTGTGGACCAGGTGCCCTGAATGCCTCTTCCTGCCATGTGTGTCCCCCAGGCATAATCTGATGCATCCGTCGTTAGGCTCTGCCTGGCTGGGGGTAGTGAGAATGGCTGTCCCTTGTTTTGGTGACAAGTCTTTGTCCACCATAGAAACTCCTGTGGCAGGCAGGGAATGAGAGCAATCATTGTTTCCAGGCTGTGGCAATGTTGTGTCCAGACACTTTTTAGGTACCATTGAATTTTCCTCATATGCAGTCTTGCATATGGAATTAGTAAGATGCAGGATGCCATGAAGCCTAAAGCCTGCAGAATGTTTCTTGCAGATAACTGGGCCTTTGTTGCCATTTCCTTGAAATAGGTAGTCAGTTGCCTTTGTTTGTCTGGAGTGAGATAAGCCATCTGGGCAGTTGTATTTAAGCTTGCACCCAGGAATATTATCTCTTGAGAGGGAACTAGTTTTGATTTCTTTTTGTTGACTGTGTACCCTAGGCATGTTAAAAGTCTTTTCACAAACGTCAGATGCTAAAGTAGAATGTCCTTGTTCTCTGCTTGTATGAGACAGTCGTCCAAGTAAGGATATATTTGTATGCCTCTATCTGCAGTAAGCAATTACTGGTGCCAGGCACTTTGTGAAGACCTTGGGCGCAGTAGATAAGCCAAAGGGCAGTGCAGATAATTGGTAATGCTTTGAGCCAGCCTTGAATCTGAGGTATCTTCTCCACGATTGTCTGATTGGGACATGCAGGTATGCCTCTTTTAGGTCTAAAGTCACGAGCCAAGCCTTGCTGCCCAGCATGGGCAGAAGCTGCTGCAAAGTCAACATCTTAAATTCTGGTATATCCAGGAAAGTGTTTAGAATAGATACGTCCAGTATTGGTCTCCATGCTTTGTCCTTTCTGGGTACCAAGAACAGTCTTGAGTAAAATCCTTGTCCCTGCTCTTGTTGTGGCACTTGTTGAATAGCCCTCATGTCCATGAGAGCTGCGACTTGTTTTTGAGCCTCTGACCATTGATTTTTTGGCAGGTCTGGCCAACCGTTTGCCCTTGGCAGGGTATGGAAGTGAAACTTGTAGCCTTGTGACACTATGTCTAGAACCCATTTGCCCTGGGTTATAATGTGACAATTTTGAGGAAAAAAGTGCTAGTTTTCCCCCAAAGGGTGCTGCCAGAAGACAAGTGCTTGGTGCAGGCAGGGGGATGTCATTGGGACTGTTTCCTGTATGGTTGTGATTTGTCTTCTCCACCTTTGGAGGTAGAAGCACCCCATTGCTTAGACCTGTAGGAACCTTGCGGCTGTGATCTGCCTCTAGGGCATCTGGATCTGCCCCTTTGAGGTCTGTCTGAGAGTGGAAAGGACCAATTCTTTGTAGGCCAGTGTCTGCTAAATCTAGGTGGCTGTACCTGTAAGAAATCCTTGACCGTTTGCATAGATTTAGCTTTGTCCTCCATTTTCTTAACACCTCTTCTGTCTTAACACCAAACAAGGTATCATGTTGTAATGGAGCATCTAATAATTTTGCTTTAACATGATCAGGCAGATTTTGTTCCTTTAACCAAGCATGCCTCCTAATGACAGAACCCGTAACAGCGGCCGTACAGGAGGCCTCCAGAGAATCAAAACCACATTGCAAAGTATGCTTTCCAACTTGTTCAGCTGCATGTAATAAATCCTGCATTTCTTTGTTTTCTGCACATTCAGAATTTACCATCATTTTCTGCTTAAGCAATGTCATGATATATTGCTGATATTTGAGCATATGAAACTGGCAATTTAAGGCCCTTATCGCTAAGGTAGCAGATGTGTAAATCCTTTTTCCCCATTTATCCAGTGCCCTAGAATCCCTATCAGAGGGGGTAGGGTTTTTTGCAGTGGAAGCCTTGACTGCTTTGGGACCCTGAGAAATAGTTTCTGAGTCTGCAGCAGGGTTTTTGAAAAGGAATTTATGAGTCAGGGACCCTGTAGTATCTGTCCAGCTTAACAGGAGCTGGAGGTAAGGAGTCAGGGGTCAGACTAGACTCTGAGTTCACATCATCTACAATGTCTAACACAGGTGGAATAGCTAGAGGCCTGTGTTGAGGTAGTAAAAGGAAGTCTCTGAGCCTCTTCTTAGATTCTGAAAAATCTTGCCTCTCCCAGTGGAAGTGCTCCCTCATGGTATGCAAGGTTTCCCCAAAAGAGTAGTCCTCAGGAGGAGAAGCTGAAGGAATTGATTCTTCAGCATCAGAATCCTCATAGGGGGGAAGACAATATTCCTGATCAGAAGAGGAATCAGAAGAAATGGAAACCTGATCTGAAGATTCATAATCTGTCTCTTGCCTAGGCCTCTTATCAGGAGGGGGATGGGAACCCCTGATCAAGGTAATTAAGTCTTTGGCCATTTTGAGCATCTGTTTTTGGACATGGAGGCCTGTCCATGTGGCTGGTGAACTTGTTTCTTTGCCTTTAAAGGTGTTTTAGTCTTTGCCTTTGAAGCTGATTTAATATATAATTGTTTAGGTCTGAATACACCCTCAGAAGCCGATGCCTGCTCAACGGCTCCGGACCCATCTGAGGGAATACTCTCTGAGGCTCCAATACCTTGAGTTTCCAGCGGCCTGGCCGACTCCACGTGGGAGTCGGTAGCGGCCTGCGACTCTAAAGTAGCGGGTGTCAGGGGCTGCGAAAGTGCCTCATTGAGAACCGGTGACTTGCTTAGGAGAAGCTTAGTCGGTTTTGGACCTCGGTTGCCTGTCTTTTTCTTTGCGTTTTTTGTGAACTCCAGTAGTCGGATGGCTATCCGACGACAATGTATAATTAAATCTTCGCCCAAAATAGCGTAATGCAAAACTGTAATGACGCTTAACAGTGCGTTAGTCAAATCTAGCACAAAACCGACAACTAGAAACGTCGTGGTCAGGGCCTAGGCAAGGAATACAGTAAGAATGAAAGTCCTTATGAGGTATTTGCTTCCCACAAGAAATACAATTATTAACTTTTTCTGACATCGGTCTGGAGCAAGAAAAAAGTTTCCCCAATGGGGTACTTAGCTTTTAATGAAGACTTCGGATCTGAAACTCGAACACAAAAATCTCAGGAGTCGGCCGACCGACACTTGCGAACGGCTTCTGCTTCGGGCACTGGGCGGCAAGAAAGACTGAAGAAAATGGCGTCGGCTGCATCTTTTATACCCCTGACGTCAGGGAAGAGGCGACAGCAACCGACGCAGGACCCAAGACTTTGGAATTCAGGTTGACTGAGGGCAATCTGCCAGCAGGATAACCCAAATGTAATGACTGCAACAGTGAAACACGAAGAACATCTATACTTTTGACTATACAGATATATGCTGACCATGCTAATCAAATTTGTCATACATTTCTTTCCAAGAAGCAAGCATCTTTTAACATATCGGCTACAATTATTCTGCAGAGATCTTAAATGCGTCTCTGCCTCCACATCTTCCCCAACTACCTGTAAAAACAACTTGACAGTGCAAGATGACATAGCATTACATGACAGTTTTTGTGCTTTCAACATTCACCTTCATCAAGTCTTCATCACTTGTGGTCCAGCAATTTTGAGACCAGCATATGATCAACATAACTCACCATTCCACATGACACAATGTATAAATTAATTAAATAGGATTACAATAGACAGCCTTGCTGCACTCCTTTCCTAATCCTGAATCAGTTATTCCATAGTCAGTTCTGCTACTCCTTGTTTTGCAAACATATTCCTCAAAAGGCAAGTAAGGCTACCGGGTGTCTTATACCCATTTCTCTAAGAACTTGTCACACTATTATGCGCCACACAGTCAATCCAGAAGAAATTTCAGTATCTCCCGTGCTTTCCCTATTATCAAGCAGATGCTAGCAAACTGATCTGGGGTGTGTCTGCCCAAAGGAAGTGCCCTATCTGTAAACTACTACTCTGATGAGTTCCCCCAGTAAAACATAAAAATATTTTTTTCACTGATCATAGTAATAGCACATGGGAGGTCAATCCATGCCCACTTACTATCTGGCCTAAGTGCCTGCACAGTGCTTTCCCAGTCGACAATCACTAGTCATGTATAAAGATACCTAGAGATTACCAATAACTGTGCCATCTAAGCACCAGAAATCAGTTGCCAAGGAAAAGCAACTGCACAGCTTTGCCAACAATCTTTAGTCAAGTAGTCAGATGACTACAGAATACCAGGAAACCCAGAGAAATGGAGCTTCAGGGATTTTTTTTTCTTTTGGAGGTACAACCTATAGCTTTATTTAAATTGCGGTGGGGCGCCAGAATAAACTGGGCAGTGTGGTTACACTGTCCAAAACAGAATATCTTTTTTCGTTATAATTTACTTTAATCTCTTATCAATAGGGCAGTGGATACAGTACACACTTTAGCTTTGCTTGAATTCTGGACACAGACAAAAATAACGGGGAGGGACAAAATCAGGGACAGTTTCTAAATATTACTATAAGTCACACAAATATTAGCAGCTCAACCGGTTTTGCATTGGCAAACGTTCTAAACAATAAGAAGCATGAAATTAATGTCTGGTATTATTGACTTTTCTGTAATCCTCAGTGATTTATCAGAAAATTTGGTTCAGGGAAAACAAAGTATGTGTGTTTTTTTATTTATTTTTACTGCGATCAGCTGATGGAGGGAGCTGTATACCTCTCACCTTTTTTCAAGAATTCTAGGCATAGCCAAAAACAATGGAGGGACAAGATAATTTTTAATTATTCTTCTAACTGAATAAAAGTTAATAGGTTTTGCATTGATATGCTGAAAAACAAGAAGTATGCAACTCTAATGTCTAGCATTACTGACTCGTCTGTAATTATCAGTGAATTACCTGAAAATCTTGGAAAGGACAAAAACATGAGGAAAAAAATCTGCAAATTTCTGCAAAATCAGAGATAGTTGAAAGGTATGGTCACTGCATACCTCTCAAAGTACTTTGCTCAAGAATTCTGGACATAACCAAAAATAAATGGGAGTAGGTTGGAGAGGGAACAAAAACAGGGATTATGTTTAACATTACTCTAATTCACTTAAAGTTAAAACAATAGGTTTGTGTCAACATGCCTTTTCATAACAGTAAGAGGAACAAAACTCTAAAGTCTGGCATTATTAACTTGTGTATGATCTTCAGTGATCTACCAGAAAATCAGGGACAAGGCAGAAAAAGAGAGGCAAAATCAGAGATGGTCTGCAAAATTAGGGCAGTTGAGAGATAAGATTCCATGTATACCTTTCAACTACTCTGCATAAATATACTCAAAAATAATGGGAGACAAAATCAGGGACAATTTTAAATTTTAATCTAATTCATTTAAAAAAGTTAATAGAAAGTACAGTTATATAAAATCTCACCATAATGGTAGATGTCCTTCTCTTCACTGCTGCAGTATTCATAATATTACAGATCCCCCTGGCTAGCGTGGCTCAACATCCGGACAGTATACCAAACCCTTAGGTTTCTTTAATGTATGTCGTACATCACACATACGCTCCTTGTGTAGTGTAGGGCATATAGGTGACATCTGTACATACCATCCTCAGAACGGAAAGCCCCAGTAGGAATGCCAGTCCAAGGAAAAACAAGAGGGAACTAGTATATCCAAAAGACAAATGGACTAGTGGGAGGAAGGAGGGAGCGAACATTGCAACAGTGGAGAAGGACATCTACTGTTATGGTACGATTTTACACAACTGTACTATGTCCTTCCATTTCATTGTTGCATTATTCATAACATTAGGGAAGACTGCAAAAACTCAGGAAGAAACATGGGAGGAGGAAGGGCCAGCAGAGCCCTCTAGGAAACCATGAAGGATGGCCCTAGCAAAACCAGCTCTAGCTCTGGAGATTCCATCCAGCATGTACTGCTTGGTAAAAGTATGCACAGAAGTCCAGGTGGCTACCTCAAGAATAGAGTTAGTATGAAAAACCTTGAAAAAAGCAGCAGAAGAAGCCACAGCCCTAGTAGAATGAGCCTTAACAGAATAAGGAAGGCTCTTACCATAAAAAGAACAACAAAAAGAAACAGCTTTTGAGATCCAAGAAGAATTAGTCTGTGTCAATACATCTAATCCCAAGAACCTGGGGTGAAAGGAAACAGGGTTGTTCAGATTTCCTAATAGTCTTAAGTCTTATCCAAATAAAATTTGAGTTGTCTATGCACATCCAACATGTGTAGCACCTTCTCACTGACAGATTGTGGAGAAGGGGAAAGTACAATTGTGTACACTTACCATAAATGTAGATGTTTGAGTGTATTCACTGTTGCAGTCATTACATTTGGGTAATCTGCTGGCAGGTTGCCCTCAGTCGGCCTGAATAACAAGGTCTTGGGTCCTGCATCGGTTGCTGTCTCCTCTTCCATGATGTCAGGTCATCAGGGATATAAAACATGCAGCCAACGCCATTTTATTCAGTTTTTCTTGCCCCAGATGTCAGGTGTCCCCAAAATGGGAAGCAAATATATATATATATATATATATGTATAAACAAACAGTAAATATACATAAATGCACTTTCAGAAACAAACTTTACCTTCAACTAAAAGCAAATACACCACAAAGGCTTTTGAGTAGAGTGAAGGAAAGAAAAAGGTATAGAATGGGGGATGGTGGGTGGGTAACCCAGATTGCAACAGTCAATACACTCGAACATCTACATTTATGGTAAGTGCACACAACTGTACTATGTTCTTCGTGTTTCACTGTTGCAGTCATTACATTTGGGTAGAATCCCAAAGCTATGGATGGGAGGATGGAACTAAACAGCATTAGGAGCTGCTATAAGGCCCTGCAGGACTGCAATGGCAAAGCCTGCCCTGGATTTGGAGAAGAGAGGTAAATGATAATGCTTTGTGAAGGTATGAACAGAGCTCCAATTAGCAGCTTCTAGAATATCTTTGGTTGGGACCCCTCTGAGAAAAGCTGCTGAAGTAGAGGCAGCCCTGGTGGAATGTGATCTGATCCCCTTGAGCACAGGTTTACCATGGTGCAAATAGCAGAACCGAATGCAGTGGCTTATCCATTTAGAAATAGTCTGCTTTGATATAGCCTTCCCCTCTGATCCTGCAGCAAATGCTACCAGTAGTTGCTCAGACTTTCTTAGAGATCTAGTCCTGTTTAAGTAGAATCTTAGTTGTCTGTGTACATCCAATGAATGCAGAATCCACTCCCCCTTATTCTGCGGATTTGGGTAAAATGTTGGCAGGTGAATGGTCTGGTTAAGAGTCACACTGGATACCATCTTGGGCATAAAAGAAGGATTGGTCCTGAAGGACACCCTGTCCGGGTAAAATATAATGAAAGGCTCCACTGCCATGAGAGTCTGTAGTTCTGAAACCCTTCTTGCTGAAGTGACTGCCAAAAGAAAAGCTGTTTTCCAAGATAGAAATTTTATATCTGCAGTAGCTGCTGGTTCAAAAGGAGGCAGGGTGAGTTTTTCCAGCACAAAATTGAGGTCTCATGCAGGAGTTGGTGCTCTTCTGGGAGGCCTTAAATTTTTGCCCCCTCTAAGATACTGTTTAAGCAGTGGATGAGAAAAGAGGGGAGGCTCTGTGTTGTAATGAGCCGAGATGGCAGAGGCATGGATTTTTATTGAAGAAAAAGATAGGCCCTTGTCAAGCATCTCAGTTAAATATTGTAAAATCTGAGGAATATTGGGCTTTGCTGTGTCTATTCATTGCGCTTGGTTCCAAGCACAAAATCTCTTCCATTTATCAGCATACGATTTTCTAGTACTAGGCCTTCTGGCTTCCAAAATAACATCCATCACAGATTTACTGAGAGGTGTGGTTTGAATAATTAGCTGATTAGCCATGCTGCAAGATTCAGAGTTTGGAGCGGAGTGTGCAGAATTTGATAGTGATGCTAAGACAGTAGATGAGGTATTTGAGGCAAGTACCATAGAGGAAGATGTGACATGTTCCTTAGAAGTGAGTACCAGTGCTGGCGAGGCCAGTCCGGAGCAATTAGGATCATTTTTGGTTTTTCCTGTCTGACTTTTAGTAAGACCTTGGAGAGAAGAGGTAGAGGGGGAAAGGCATAGACTGATAGGTTTTTCCAGCTGAAGGATAGATCATCTACTTTCCATGCTTTTTTGTGATGAGCTCTTGTGCAGAATTTGTCCAACTGATAATTTTGGGGATAGGCAAATAGATCTATGTCTGGGCTCCCCCATTTCTGTGTCAAGATGCTGAAGATTTGTGGATAAAGTTTCCATTTGTGTGGGTCCATAAGATTTCTGCTTAGGTCGTCTGCCAGAGTATTTTGCTTTCCTGGCAGGAATTGAGCTTGGATATGTATTTGGTAAGTCAAGGCTGTGTTCCACAAGGCCATGGCTAGTCTGCAAAGGGGGTAGGAATGTGTACCCCCCTGCTTGTTTATGTACCACATAACTGTGGTGTTGTCCGTCTTTATCAGTAGTTGTCCTGGATGAAGTAAGTCCTTGAAAGTGTCAGAGCATTCAGAACAGCTAGCATTTCTTTCTGGTTGATATGCAGATGCATTTGGTTTGAGCTCCATTTGCCCTGAATACATCTCCCTGCCAGGTGGGCCCCCCAAACATAGTCTGATGAGTCTGTAGTTAGGGTTTGGGTGGCAGGGGATAGAGTGAATGACAGCTCCTTGTTTTGGTGACATGTCTCTGCCCACCATAGAAACTCCTGTTGTAGGCAGGGAATGAGAGGAATCATTGTTTCTAGGCTGTGACAATGTTGACTCCATAAACTTTTTAGGTACCACTGAAGTTTCCTCATATGCAATCTCGCATATGGAATTAGTAGGATGCAGGATGCCATGAACCTCAAAACCTGCAGAATTTGTCTTGCAGATAAATGGGTTCTTGTTGCCATTTGTTTGAAGTATGTTGTCAGTTGCCTTTGTTTGTCTGGCGTGAGGTAAGCCATCTGGGCAGTTGTATTCAAGCTTGCACCCAGGAATGTAATTATTTGAGAAGGTACCAGTTGTGATTTCTTTTCATTTTTGGTGTATCCTAGGCATGCTAGAAGCCTTTTTACAAACGCCAGATGTTGAAGAAGAGTGTCCTTGTCCTCTGTTTGAATGAGACAATCGCCCAGATAAGGATAAACTTGAATGCTTCTTTGTCTGCAGAATGCAATTACTGGTGCCAGGCACTTTGTAAAGACCCTGGGCACAATATATAAGCCAAAGGGCAGTGCAGAGAATTAGTAATGCAAAAAACCTGCTTTGAAGTGGAGGTATCTTCTGCATGATTCCCTTACTGGGATATACAGGTATGCCTATTTTAAGTCTAGAGTTACTAACAAAGCATTCTTGCCTAGCATAGGCAGTAGCTGTTGTAAAGTCAGCATTTTGAATTTTGGAATGTCCAGGAACGTGTTCAGAATCGATAAGTCCAGTATTGGACGCCATGAGTTATCTTTTCTGGGTACCAGGAAAAGTCTTGAATAAAAACCTTGCCCTTTTTCCTTTTCTGGTATCGGTTGAATAGCCCCCATATCCATGAGGGACACGACTTGTTTCTGGGCCTCTGCCCACTGATTTTGTGGCAGATCCGGCCATCTGTCTGGAATTGGCAAAGTATGGAAATGAAATCTGTACCCCTGGGATACTATGTTTAATACCCACTTGTCCTGGGTAATTAACTGCCAATTTTGTGCATGAAGTGCTAGTTTTCCCCACAAGGGGGCTGCCAAAAGATAAGTGCTTGGTGATGGTAGAGGAAAGTCATTGAGACTGCTTACTTTCCTCCAAATTTGGAGGTGGAGGCACCCCATTGCTTTGACCTGTAAGAACCCTGTGATTGACATCTGGAGCCTTTTGAGCACCTGGATTTGCCCTGATTGGCTCTGTTGGACACAGGAAAGGACCAATTTTTAGTAGGCCAGTGCCTACTGAACCTGGGTGGCTGCACTTGCACGAAATCTTTTACAGTTTGCATAGATTTAGCTTTGTCTTCCATTTTCTTTAAAACCTCTTCTGCCTTATTACCAAATGGAGTATCATGCTGCAAAAGGGCATCCAACAATTTTAGCTTTAACATGATCAGGCAGATTTTGCTCCTTGAGCCAGGCATGCCTTCTAATCACAGATCCAGTAACGGCAGCCCTACAAGGGGCCTCCTAAGAATCAATACCACATTGCAAAGTATGCTTTCCAACCTGTTCTGCTGAATGCAATAAATCCTGTAACTCTATTTTCTACACAATCAGAAATCAACATAATTTTCTGTTTCAGTAAGCCCATAACATGCTGTTGATATTTAAAGCATATGAAACTGGCAGTTTAAAGCCCTGATTGCCAAGGTTACAGACGTATAAACCTTCTTACCCCATCTACCCAGCGTCCTGGAATCTCTATCAGAAAGGGTAGGATTTTTGGCTGTAGAAGCCTTTACACCCTTGGGATCCTGAGAGATAGTCTCAGGATCAGCAGCAGGATTTTTGAAAATAAATTTGTGGGAGTCAGGAACCCTGTAATATCTGTCTGGCTTACTATGAGCCGGAGGCAGGGAATCAGGAGCCATGCTTTATTTCGAGAACACATCATCAACAATGTCTAATACAGGAGGTATTGCCAAAGGCCTATGCTGAGGAAGAGTAAGGAAATCCCTAAGCATCTTTCTTGATTCAGAGAAGTCCTGACTCTGCCAGTGAAAATGTTCCCTTAAAGTATGCAAAGTCTCTCCAAAAGAGTAATCCTCAGTAAGAGATGCAGATGGGATGGATTCCTGTGCATCAGAATCCTCATAGGGTGGAACAGAAAATTCCTGATCAGAAGAGGAATCAGAAGAAATGGAAACCTGATCTGAAGATTCATAATCATTGTCTTGCCTAGGCCTCTTAGCAGGGGGGGGGGCCTGATCAAGGTAATTAAATCCTCAGTTATTTTTATCATCTGTTTTTTAGGCATAGGGGCCTGAGCACATGGCTCATGCGCCAGTTTTTTAGACATAGACGTTGTTTTTTACCTTGTTTTTGTTGCTGGCATCGGTTTAATATAAAAATGTTGAGGTCTGAAAATACCCTCAGAAGCCGGTGCCTGCTCAGCGGTTCCGGACCCATCTAAGGGAGAGACATCAGTGGGTTCAATACTCTGAGAATCTTGTGGCATACCGGACTCCAAATGGGTATCGGTAGAGGCCTGCGACTCAAAAGTAGCGGGTATCAGGGGCTGCGAAAGCGCCTCACTGAGAACCGGCGACTGGCTTAGGAGAAGCTTCATCGGTTTTGGTCCTCGACGATCTGTCTCTATTACTTTGTGTTTTTTGTGTGAACTCCGGTAGTCTGATTGCTAACCGATGACATTTCAGGATAGTTAAATTTTGAACCAAAATATTTAGAAGCAAAAATATACTGACGCTTAACAGTGCGTTGGTTAAATTAAGCACAAAACCGACAGCAAGGCACGTTGTGATCAGGGCCTAGGCAAGGAATACAGTACAAATGAAAATCCTTATGAGGTATTTGCTTCCCCCAAGTAATGCAATTATTAACTTTTACTGACATCGGTAAGGAGCAAGAAAAAGTTTCCCCAACGGGGTACTTAGCTTTAGTTTGAAGACTTCCGTTCTGAAACTTGAATACGAAAATTTCAGGAGTCAGCCGAGCAGCACTTGTGAACTGCTTCTGCTTCGGGCACCGCACGGCAAGAAAGACTGAATAAAATGGTGTCGGCTGCATGTTTTATACCCCTGACGACCTGACGTCATGGAAGAGGAGACAGCAAACAGTGAAACACGAAGAACATCCAAGTGGGCAAAAAATATAGACTGATTAAGGGACAACTCATTAACCACCTTGGGCATAAAAGAAGGATTAGTGCGGAAGGACATCCTGTCCTTATAAAATACCAAAAAAAAGGAGAAGCCATAAGGGCTTGAAGCCCAGATACAAGTCTAGCAGAAGTAAGGGCAAACACAACAGTCTTCCAAAAGCAATGTTGCAAGGAAGCTGAAGCTGCAGGCTCAAAAGAAGCCTTAGTCATTTTCTCCAAAACAAAATTAAGATCCCAGGGAGGAGGAACAAGCTTCCTGGGAGGCCTAATATGAAGGATGCCTTTAAGGAATTGTTTAGCTTCAAATCTAGAAGCTAAAGGAGGAGATAAAGGCAGACAAGCAGAGATAGCTGATAAGTGGGCCTTAACAGAAAATAAGCCAACCCAGCATTAAGCAATTCACACAGATGAGAGAACCAAAGGAACACCCACAGAAAGTGGATCCAGTTTACGAGAATGACACCAAACAGAAAACCTCTTCCATTTGGATAAGTAGGATTTCCTAGTCTCCTGCAAGACCCTAAGAGTCTATGCAGAATCAAAATCCTATCATCCATAAAGTCAGCTGAAGAGTGGACAGGCGGGGGATGGATGAGAGATCTCTTGTCTTTTGTGAGTAGGTCAACCCATGAGGTAACTTGTGATGACTGCCCTTGGCTAAATGCAGAAAAGGGAACCAATGGTGTCTCGGCCAAAAGCGAGTCACCAACAAGATTTTGGGAGTGTCCCATTGAAATTTGAACAGGACTTTTGGAACAAGGGGAATGGGAGGAAAAGCATAAAGAAATATCCCCTTCCAAGAAAAAGAGAGGGCATCCACCTTCCATACCAGAGGACTTGGGACTCTGGTGCAAAACAGAGGAAGGTGTCTATTCAGAAGGGAGGGAAATAGGTCTATTTCAGGAGTACCCCACTGGTGGACAATGTCCAGAAACACATCCCTGTGAAGCATCCATCTGTGGGGCTGAGTTAAAGACCTGCTTAGAATGTCTGCCACAAGGTTTCGACCTGAGGGAATGTAAACTGCCTGAAGAGTCCCTTGATACTGGACAGCAAGTTCCCACACCAGGAGTGCCAACTGGCAAAGAAGTTAAGATCTTGTTCCCCCCTTTTTGTTTACATACTACACCACTGCGGTTTTGTCTGTAAACATATTGATGCTCCTGGGGAGAAGAGAGGTTGAAAAGCCTGAACAGCCAGCATAAGAGCTCTCATCTCTCTGACACCGATGTGTTCCTTCTGTTGAAGAGATGATCACACCCCATGCATCTGTAGGGAGCCAAAAGCTGCTCCCCATCACACGTCAGAAGGGTCTCTGAACAGCTCCTACGTGGAGGATGAAAAGGGATCTCTGGATTTAGAGACAAATGCTGGATCCACCAGTGAAGTTCCTTCTTGATAAAATGTTGAAGAGGAACTTCAAATTCCAGGGGATGTGCATGTTGAAGCCAAACTGACTTCAGGAACCACTGAAATTTTCTCATGTGGAGTCTGGCCAGACAAAGCATAGGGATGGTGGATCCCATGAATCCCAGAAACTCCTTGACTGTAATGGAGGTCAGAGGAGGAGGAGCTTGAAAGAAGGAAATGAGGGTCAAGGCCTTGGGAGTAAGCAGGGATGCCATCATAGGCACTGTATCTGAATCATGCAACCCAGAAAAACCTGTTCCTAAGGAGGAGTCAGAAAATACTTTTTGAAGTTTATTGTGGACCCCAGGCTCTGCACAAGGGAAATGGCAAAATGGAGATTTTGCAACAGGATCTCTGGAGAGGATGCCTGAAACAGGTCATCACCCAAGTAAGGAAATACTTGGATCCCATGAATCATGCAAAAAGCGATCATAGGAGCAAGGCATTTGGTGAATAGCCTTGGTGCAGTAGAAAAGCCAAAGGGTGAAGCAGAGAACTGAAAATCTCAGGAAGCAATAGAGAAATGCAAAAACTTCCTGAAAAGGGGATGAATCGGAATACGGAGGTAAGTATCCTTGAGTTCCAGAGACACCATATAAGCCTGACAAAGCAAAAAAGAGAACAAAGTCTCAATGGACAACACTCAAAAGGAGGGCACCTTCAGAAAAGTGTTTAGATGAGAAAGGTCTAGAACTGGTCTCCAAGTATCCTCTTCTCTGGGTAATAGAAACATCCTGGAGTAAATCCCCTTCGGGACACAGACACCTCTTGAATAGTACCCCGAGTCAAAAAGTCCGAAAGCTCATCTGGGAAAATGGAGAGTTGTTCCTGAGGGGGCTCAGGAATACCCATAAAATGGGAAAGGGATATCCACACCATGTAACATCCCTGGTGAATAATGGACAAAACCCAGGAATCCAGAGTATCTGTAGCCAAACAGGAATAGACAGAGACTAAGAGAAAGAGGAAAGTGGCTGGGAAGAATAGGATAATCAGACAGCACCTGATTTATCTGGAAAGGAAGGCTTCTGAGGCACTGAAGTCTGAATAGCCTTAGCAGTGCTGATCGGCTGACTTGCCACCCTTTTTGCCCTTAGGAGTATGGTGAGATTGCCTGCGAACAAAGGCTGGCTTATTGAGGTAGTTTCTCTGAAATTTAGGCACAGGAGTAACAAACACATATTTAAGTTCCTGTAAAGCCTTACCCTCATCCTAAAGGGACTTAAACCTATCAGCAGCAGCTACACCAAACGAGTGCTTATTATCAAGATGGGCATCCATCAACTTAGCCTTAATATCATCTGACAAAGGCTGAAGCTGAAGTCAAGAATACCTCCTCATCAATGACCCAAAAGCAGTAGCCCTAGGAGGAGCATCTACTGCATCATAACTACACTTGATGGAATGACAGAGCCACCTAGGAGGAAGTCCCTAACAGGGAAAGAGCAGAAGTTTTACCCTCAAAGTCTGCAAGATCATATATAACCTGACAAGCTTGGGAAAAGACAGGCAACAAAAACCTGGACATACAAGTCTGACAATTAATAGCCCTAAAAGCCAAGGTAGCCGAGGTGTACACCTTCTTACCTATCCTTTCCATGGTTCTGCTAGCTTTATCAGAGGAAAGTAATTTGAGCAAAGGAAACAACTGAGAGGGCTTGTCAGAGACTAAAGACACCAAGGGGTCAGCGGCAGGACACTTGTGCAAAAACTTGCAGTCCTCAGGCACCCTATAGAACCTATCAATTTTCTTGGGAGCAGGGTGCTGAGAATCTAGAACCTTAGAGGCATTGGAAAACACATCCAACAAAGCAGCCAAAACAGGAGGAACAGCAGAAGGTTTAAGACAGTCCATCAGCAGCAACTCATAGTACCTTTTATGTACCTCAAAGACCTGAGCACAATCCCACTTAAAGAACTCCGTCATCCTAAAGATGGTGTCCCCAAGAGAAGTCTCTTCAAAGGGATTATCAGTACTGAAAGATTCCTCTTCCTCTGTCCCACAGTCCAAAGGAGAAGGAATCTGAGAAGAGTAAGCAAGGAATTCCTCATCCAAATCCAACTCCTGTTCACTGGGTCTTTTTAGGGGACTAGAGGACCAAGGGGGCACTGGAAAAGAAACTCCCATTAGGAGGTTTCAATGCCATCAAAGCACTAAACAAACCCTGAGTGAAGGTCTGACATTCGCTCTGTGGATCCTTAGGAACAGGAGAAATATGTTCAGTCTTTTGCTTTTTCTGTAATAGGACATCTGCCTTATAAAATCTGGAAGGCTCTGACCCAGGACTGCATTCAAGAATTGTGGTAGGGACTTCTCTTACTAAAATCTGAGTAACAAACCTAGGCCCCTTGGAAATAATCAGCCATGGTTCTCTTGAATGTTCGAAAATGACATCTGCAAAGCCTCCTTGGATGTGCTTTAACTTGGATCCCCACCGGCATCCAACCAAGTTGCGGCACAGGATTCCAACGATAAAGCCAGGTGGAATGTCCAGGCATTCACTCACCTCTGGAGAGATGTCCGGCAGAAGAGGAACAGCAGAAGAGTCCAGCCTAGGCTTCCTGGTCTTCTTCAGTGACAGCTGTCCCTCAGAGTGGGAAGTTCCCTCCATCGTATCTTTTGCAAGAAGCTTAAAATGTTGATTCTCAAGATAAAGCACCAAAGAAGAGAGTGTTCTACGCTAGGTTTTAGGTACAAAAGTCTAACAGATGTAACAGGATGAATGGTCGTGCGAGGCACCAAGGTAAAACAGACACTGCTGGTGGTGGTTTTTATGGATTATCTGTCTCCCATACTGGTATTTACCCTTCTTGGATAACAAAATCCCACAAGCAATGAAAAGAAAAAGATAAGTAAAAAGGAACCCCAAAAAGGCACTTATTTGCAATGGCTTGGTGAAACCAGCAAGGGAATGTAGGCGTGCAGACCAACAATCTAGAGATGGCTTTCGGACTGGCGGCAAAGAAGTTCTGAAAATGGTACATCCGGAAGTCACCTTTATGCATTATGCTACATGAGGAGCATGGGTGTGACATACGGCGTACCTTAAAGCAACCTAAGGCTTTGGTATACTGGCTGGACATAGGGCCCTCCTAGGCAGGGGATCCCTAATGTTATGAATACTGCAACAGTGAAAGGAAAGACATCAACAGTTTCTGCATCAAACTGCATTTTCTGAACAATAAAAGGTATGAAACTCTAATGTCTGGTATTACTGACTTGTCAGTAACACTCAATGATTTACCAGAGAATCAGAACAAAAGCAATAAATAAGAGGCAAAATCGGGGAGAGTTGAAATTTCCTCGTAGAAATTCCTTCCATTTTCTTTTTCATACTTATGCAAATACCTCTGCGGCTATTTTTTTTTTTTTAAAACATCTGGCGATCATAGCTGATTGCCAGAAAAGACCCTCTGTTTTCTGAGAAGAGGAAGCATATGTCTTAACTGCATCTCACTGTGAGGACCGTTCATTAATTTAAATGTTAAAAACTTCATGTTCAACACTTTTTATTTTGCTCATTTGCTGGGAAAGCTTGCTGCATACATCTGCCCCTTTTCAGGGGCAACCCAAGAGCAGTGCCTGGTTAAATGACTTGTTCAGAGTCACTCAGTAGGCAACTGACAGTGAAAGAATCAAACCCTGTACCCTAGGTACAGGCTACAAATCATTAGCTCAGAATTGTAGTCCTGTGCATTAACTGCTGAACACATGGCCTGCCACATTTTCAATGCTGTAATTTGTTTTAACAAAAAAGAAGTTATGTCCTTACCATAACGCTCCATGTGAGTTGTTCATCTCGCCTTTTTGTTCTTACACAAGGATTTGGAGCCGATCCCTCGGCTCAGAGTTGGACGCTTTTCAAGCTCAGACTCTCAGAGAAGCTCGAGACCTAGTGTATATCCCATGATGCTCTACTGTAAATCCCCAGATCTAGTATGCTGCAACCAAGATGGCCTACAGGAAGAAATAGAACTATAGTGCCTACATATCTAGGTAGCTACAAGTTTGTAGAAGGAAGAAACAGTCTGTTCCAGAAGACAGGCTGACAAAAGTTGACCAATCCACCAAGGCAACCATCTTTCTCAACCGGAGGGGGAAGGTGGGCGGGATTGTAAGAAGAAAAAGGAGAGATGAACAACTCACATGGAATGTTATGGTAAGGACATAACTTCTTTATGTGAAGTTGTTCTATCTCGCCGTTTTGTTCTTACACGTGGGTAATGTCCCAAGCACCCTTATCCTGGGTGGATCACGGGAGAACATTCCTGAGCACAGTGAAACCAAAGGAAGCCCTGTCCACTTTGTAATGAGTGATAAACGTGTGAGGTTTTGACCAAGTGGCGGCTGCACAGATGGTATCCAAGGGCAAACGAGCTGCATGAGCTAATGACGTAGAAACAGCCCAGGTAAAATGGACTTTAACGTTAGTTGTTAATGGTTGATTAGTGGAGGAATAAATGAATTTAATGTAGTCAGAAAGCCACTTGGATAATGTGATTTTTGATACTGCAAAACCTTTCTTACTCTCTGCGTAAGAGACAAAGAGTTGATCCAATTGTCTGAAATCCTTCGTCTTATCCAGGTAGAATCTCAATTGTCTGTGTACATCCAGCTTGTGTAACATATATTCCAGTCTGTTGGTATGGTGTCTAAAGAAGGTTGGAAGCTCAATGGACTGATTTAAGTTAGTCTCTGAACAGACCTTGGGAAGGAAGGTAGGGTTAGTCCTGAGGGAGACCCTATCAGGGTGAAAAATCAAATATGGGGAACTGGAGGACAAGGCCTGGAGTTGGGAGACCCTACGTGCAGATGTAATGGCTACCAGAAATATAGTTTTCCAAGACAGAAACTTTAAGTGACATGATGAGGCGGGTTCGAAGGGGGTGAGCATCAATTGGGATAAAACCAGATTCAAATTCCAGGGAGAGACAGGGTGGTTTGAGATGGTGGGTCCCTTTTAAGAATGCCTTACATAGTCTATGGGACATGATGTTAGACCCGTTAAACCCTACATGGAAATTGGAAATAGCAGCCAATTGAACTCTAATGGTGGCAGCTGCTGCGCCATCATGGAACAAGGAAGACAAGAACTCTAAGATGGTATGAATAAGTGCCACATAAAGGTCAATGTCATGATGAGAAGCCCAGTGAACAAATCATTTCTATTTGCTATTATATAGCTTCCTGGTAGACAGTTTATGAGAGGAAACTATAATATGTTGGACCACGGGAGACAAATCTTAAGACCTGGCAAATATGGGAATTGGAGCAGCCAAGCTGTCAGTTTTAGGGAGATGACAGAGGGATGAAGAACTCCCAACGAATGAGTCAGAAGATCTGGCAATGGGTCCAGGATCCATGGTTCTTCCACTTGATACTTCTGCAGGAAGGGGAACCAAATCTGCCGAGGCCAAGACGGGGCTATCAAAATCACAGTCCTTCCCAGACTTTTGGCTTTCTGTATGAATTTGGGAATTAGGGGAATTGGCGGGCAGGCATATAGGAGGCCCAGGGGCCAATCATGTACGAGTGCTGCATTTGGCATTCATCGGAGATGCAAATAGGTCACAGCAAAGCTGGCCCCATCTGCGGAAAATCTTGTCCGCCACCTGTTGTTTGAGAGACCGCTCGTGAGGCAACAGCATGGCCCTGCTTCGCTTGTCCGCTATCACGTTGGATGACCCCGGGATGTGCATTGCTATCAGAATGCGTCCGGTGGATACAGCCTATTGCCAAATTCTTAGGGCCTCTCGGCATAAAGGATACGATCTGGTTCCCCCTTGCTTGTTGATGTACCAGACTACTGACATGTTGTCCGCCTGGATAGCAATTGTACCTGGAGGAAGAGAGTCGTGAAAGTGTTGCAATGCCAGGAACACAGCTCTCAGATCTAGGACATTTATATGCAAATTTGATTCCATGTTTGACCAAGTGCCTTGGACAGTCTTTCCCTGAAATAGCCCCCCCCCCCCCTATCAGGGAAGCATCCGTGGTCACTGTGGCTGTGGGTTGGGGAAGAACAAAGGGACGTCCGATTATCACTTGGTCGCTGTTCAACCACCAATTGAGATCCTTCTTGCAAAGATTCGTTAACTGGATCTCGTGTGACATGGGCAGTTGTTGGTAAGACCACTGTGCGAAGAGTAGCCACTGGAGTATCCGCACGTGCCCTAACGGGACTGCTATCAGTGCGGCTGCCATTGTGCCCAATAGCTGCAGTATCTGGGATGCAGGAACTTTGTTTTGGACCAACAGACTGGATAATTGACTTTTTAGAGATACGATTCTTGCTTGAGGCAACCTGATCCTTGAAGTGACGGTGTCCAGTTCTGCTCCTATAAATGTAATATGCTGCGAGGGCGATAACGCAGATTTTTTGAAGTTTAATGTTATACCCAACTGGGAACAAAGGCTTATGGTGTAGTCTCTTGCCTGGATTAATTGATGCCTGGAGGTGGCGGTGAGGAGCCAGTCGTCCAGATATGGAAACACCCAGAATCCCAAACGTCTCAGGTGAGCCGTGACCACTGCCATACATTTGGTGAACACCCTTGGGGCTGTGGTGAGACCAAAGGGCAGGGCTCTGAATTGGTAATGACTGGCCCCCAGCCGGAAACGCAGGTGATCTCTGGATGACTGGCCCCCAGCCGGAAATGCAGGTGATCTCTGGATGATCTGTCCATTTTGATGTGGTAGTATGCATCCTTGAGATCTATAGAGCACATCCAATCGCCCGTTGCTAAGAACGGAAGAATCGATTGAAGCGTGACCATCCGGAACTTTTTCTTCTTGATGAAGGTGTTGAGTTTGCTGAGGTCCAGTATGGGCCTCCAGTCCCCTGTTTTCTTTGGAACTAAAAAGAACCTTGAGTAAGTTCTGGATCCTATTTGGTCCGCCGGGACTGGCTGGATGACTCTTTTGTCTAGCAGTTTTCAGATTTCTATGGCTGCTAGCTTTCTCAGACTGGGTAGAACGTCTGGAATCCTTGTACACATGGGGGGGATTTTTGTAAAGGGAATGTAGTGACCTCTGGCAATGATGCTTTTTACCCAAGAATCCGTTGTAATGTTTAGGCAGGCATTTGGGTATAAAGCCAAGCGACCCCCAAATGCCTCCAGAGAAGGACAGCCGTGCTTCCATTCAAGAACGCGGATAGAGCTTACCAGAGAACTGCTCCCTGTCGCCCTGGTTTTGCGGACCGCCTCTGCCGTTTGGATGGCGTCTTCCGTTTCTGCCCCCTCTCTGCCCCTAGAGGGGGTATCAGTAGGTGTGGTTTGGAAAGCTCCTTGGGGTTTTCGGAACCACATTTTTCCACTTCGTTGCCCTTTGGGGTACGGTCTGGTCGGAGTGGAAAAACGGACTCCTACAGCAGACAGAGTCTTTCCTTCTTGTTCACACCTAGTAAGTGTCTCCTTAACTTTGGGTCCGAATAAGGCGGACCCATCGAATAGGGTATTGACGAAGGAAGATTTGAAGGCTTCCGCAAAGGCGCATCCAGGACTGTCTCCGAAGAACTATCGCTGAGCCTGCCGCCCTACTCGATCCATCGGCAGCATAAGAAATGAGTCGCATGGATGAGTTTACTATCGAATTGAGGGTGTTGAGTTGCGCAGTCAACTTCTCAGAAACTGCATCAGCTGTGTTACCCTGGAGAGTATCTCCCAGCTCTTTAAGGAGATCTTGTTGAAGGTGGGTAAAATGTGTCAGGTAGTTGAGCGACCTCATGGAAAATGCCGCAGAACTAAATATGCATTTCCCATACCTGTCCATCGTCCTAGAATCCCTATTAGGACGATGGACAGAAGAAGAGGTTTATGACATCTCTTTCTTGGTGGCTGCCACCACCACCACCATGGCATCAACCGGGACTCCCTTTGTAAGAAAAGCCTCGTCAGTAGGGGAAGTAATAAACTTGTTGGGCCTCTGAGGGACCGGTTCCACTGAGTCAGGGGACTCCCACGCCCTTCGAGCAACCAGCTCCATCAATTTGTCAAAGGGCAGGGTAACCCAGGAGGTGGATGGTTGAGATCCAAAGGCCTTCAGAAGGACCGACTCGTCCTCAGTAGGGGCAAGGGACTGCCAATCACCCCTGTCTTAAGATCTCCAAAATGTCTGCAAATGAGACATCCTCTGAGGGGGATCGTGGGGACCCTTCTGATTCCTCCAAGTCGGTATCCAATGTCAGGGATTCCTGTGGGGAATCCAAGTGCCTCCTCTTGCACAGTCTCTTCCTAGGTGCTTCATCGGTGGGAGCATCCGGTGAGGTCCTTAGACAGGAGGGGCTACCCAATCGGGATACCTGAGTCCCTGGATCTCGACGCTTGGTGGGTACCTGTGGGGAAGAGGTAGAACGAGGCCCTTTAAGGGGAGGGGAAGACAGATCCGAGGAGGTAGAGGTCTTAGCAGACATGACCTTCCTCATGGCATCGAAGGCACCAGAATCTCGGTCCGAGAAGTCTGTCGGCTCCGAAGAGGCCGGCAGCTATCCCTGAGCCGAGACCCCCTGCTCCAATCCAGAAAACAGAGCTGAAGCCACCTGCGCCGAAGCTCCGAGGGGAAGGGTCGGAACCGAGGTATCGGTTCGACTCTCCACCCCTGAGCCAGCGAGGGACTGTCGGCCCCGTGACTCCCCGGTCGGAACAAAGGAGATCAAGGTCGATGGAGCCGAGGGAGGTGGATCAAACCTCGGCTCCAAGGGCTCTACCAACATCGGTTCCACCCACCCCAGCTCCGAGAGCTCGTTTGGCTTCGGAGGAGGAGGGGGAGAAATTATGGCTGGGGTTTCAGGCTTCGAAGCAGAGTGGCTCGAAGCGGACAGCATTTTGGCCAGGGCCGGGTTCTCTAAGAGCCTCTTAACCACTCGGTCCAGGTCCACATCAGAAAGCCTCGAAGAATGCGTCCAGGGATGGGTCGAAGGAGCCGAAGATGGTATCGATTGGAGACTGAGGAGTCTCCAATATCGGATCCACAACTGGGCTCTGAGGTAGAGGATCGATACACGGCTCCAAGGGCTGTGGAGCCGATGCAAGAACCATAGTAGAGGAACTCTGAGCCGGTGACTTGGGCTCCAAGGATCCCTTGGAAGACTTCGACCCCTTCGAAGCCTTGGAAGAGAGGTCGGCTTTGTCTAAAGTAGCCTGAAAATCAGGCTTCAGAAGTCCCCTATCTACCAGCTTCCTGCGCCTTTCCAAGAGAACTCTGACGCTAAAGGAGTGGCAGATAGAGCACACCTCTTGTAGGTGAACAGAGCCCAAACAGTACACGCAGGTGGAGTGGTTGTCTGTAACAGACATCTTTTGACCGCACCCACACCTTTTGAATCCTGACTTTTGTTTCTCTGACATATTTAACAATAAAAATTCAGGTCCCTGAATTTTAAGTATAATAACAAAACAGTTATCTGTGTAAATATTACTACAACACTAATTTAACTAAGAACTAACTTCTTACAGGATATATGCAAGTATATATGTAAATACCTATAGATTATAAAAGGAGAAAAGAGAGCACACACACACACAAAAGTGACAGAGCCCTGTCACGCCCAAACAGAAAAGAGAGGCCTAACAGCCCTGAATAGAACTACTTCAAAAATTTTTAACTAGAGCTAAGCAAACAGGCTATAGCCCAATACTATAGATAACACTTCTAATTTTAATGATATATAATACTATTATTCAGAAAAAAAATAAGTCACTGGCCCGAGCTTCCTCTGACGAGCTGTAGATCCATTGCAGCGGCAAACTAGATCTGGGGATTTACAGTAGAGCATCATGGGATATGCACTAGGTCTCGAACTTCTCTGAAAGTCTGAGCTTGAAAAGCAGCCGACTCGGAGCCGAGGGATCGGCTCCGAACCCACGTGTAAGAACAAAACGGCGAGATAGAACAACTTCACATCAGCAGTTTTAATCAATACTGAATTATATTAAAACTTGTTTTGATGAGGTAATAAGCATAAAGAAAGTGTTATTAACCATGTAGTGAACTTCCGACTAGTTGTAAGTGTTCCTGTGTCCACATTTTGTCCATCTGTTCCATGCTTTGTGAGAAGTGATGTTACACATTTTGGAGATGGACATCTGAAAGCTATGGAAGGCAGTCAGCGGAAGAAAGCAAATTGTAGGCTGATATGGATAACTGAAATGCTGTTTGCTTGGTGGAAGGGGTGTGACAGAGTTTAGTGTCCAACAGCTCCAAGTTGAAGTTTATTACTATGATTTGATGTTCTTTTAATTTTTCATGCAGAGAAGCAAATAGGTATGTGGCAGTGGTAATAATACACACTGCACAATACACTTGGATTTATTTACATTTTAAATGATGGATCTGGGGGTGGGATGCCCTACAGCGGCCAGTGAAAAATACGGTAATCATCTGCTGTGTGGGGACATGCTAAAGCAAGTCCCAAAACACAGACTGAATGGCAAAAACTGCGGACTTACGTACACAAAATTTGAGATGGCCATTTTCCAGAATATTCCCTTTTCCCAGAGGTATGGTGATCTCTGAGTTGGTATATACATGTTAAGGTAGTGCACAGGGCTTGCTCATCTTGAAAAAAGAAGATTAAAGGACAATAACAATCTTCGTGATTCACTCTTCTGGGTTTTCAGTCTTTTTTTGGCTTCTCTGCACTCAGCATTTCGAGTGCCGACTGTGATGTTCCCACCCTGGGCCAGTAATCAAGAAGCCTGAACCCTCGACACTGGCACTGGAGAGCGAAGTTCACTTGGAACAAAAATGGATACATCCAGTATTTCCAGATGCAGCTCTCTGCATCAAGCACAATTTCCCATAAGAGCACATGGGGAACACACTCAGTCCAGGATCTGGGTCCTCTGTCTCCCTCCTCAATAAGATTCTTCTCACTGGCACAGCTGTAGGATTGAGTCCTCAGCAGTGTGTCTAAGTCAAGTGCTCTAGGACCTTCTCTGTCTGTCCGTTCAAAACAGCTGACAACACACACACACACACACACACCACTTTGACAGTTGATTTTCTCACTCTCACTCTCACACATACACACCTGGGAAAGGCTTGCACAGATTTACTAGCTATGCTCCTTTCTGCCAAAACTATATGGTAGTTACACTGCCACCAGACACCCCAAAGCCAACTACTCTAAAGCTTTTAACAAGGGTACTCAATTATACTTGGTGAAATTAATATTAATATAAATGGTAGTTTGACCAATGCAGTAAGGCTTCCAGGAGTGGCCACAGTGCCACCAAATAGATACAAGTTCATAGGTAAGTACTAGGCTATCTGCCCAAGGGCATTTATAAGCCTAGCCAGAATATGTTGGCTTTTGCCACCCCCTTAGATTAGTGCCATGTGCCTCTGTCCAGCAGAGCCATTAGTTCCCTGCGCCACTGTCCAACAGAGCTACTGCAGTGATCCCCGGGGTAAATTTTCTGTTTCCCATCCACCCGTCAAGGTTTCTCTTGAAGAGTGTTAGTAAGGGGCTCTGTTTGATGTATATTGGAATCCTGTTCCAAAGCAATGGGGAGTCTCTGGGACAGGAATCTATCCCTCCAGCATGACCTATTTATCATTGTGGTGAGGGTTATATCTCTAGAGCGTGTGGCTCTCCAGGATTTGTTTTTTTTTTAGGTGGAGCATGTCCATCAATTCTGAGTTGGACATGACCTTGTATGTCAGGCAGAGATCACCTTTGAGTAAGCGGTATGCAACCGAGTACAGCTGGAGTTTCTTGAGTCAGGCTGCGTAGGGCATCTGTTTGAGGCCAGTAATCCTCTTGGTGAGGTACTTCTGTGGTCTTTCCAGCTATTGCAGGTGTCTTGTAAGGTACATCCCAAACGGGGCGTTGTATTCTATGATGGGTCTAATGACTGATGAGTAGAGAGGCACAATAACCTCTTTTGTTCTAGATGCGAACCCTTTTGTGATTAGGTGGGCCACATAGAAGGATTTTCTAACCACCTTGGCAATATGATTATCAAAGGAGAGATTACTATCTACTTGGGCCCCCAAATCCCTTATTACATTTTCTGTATTTAGTGGACTACCACCTATGTGGTAGTTCGCGGGTACTTTATTTTTTCCAAAAGGGATGACTATGCACTTTTTGGCATTTAGCTTGAGGCCATGATTTTGACATCAGGTATCAGTCTCAGTGAGACCCTTCTGGAGGGTGTCTGTATCAGCCGGAGAATCAATTATGGCCCCTAGTTAGCAGTCGTCTGCGAACTTGGTCAGCCATAGTCCTCCTATGCTTGCCTGCACCTCTGAGAAGTATATACCGAACAGGAAGGGTCCTAGGACTGAGCCCTGGGGGATACCACTTGTAACCGGTTTAGAGTCGGACGTAGAGCCTGCAACTCTCACCATGTGGGTTCTATCCATGAGCCAGTTGGCAACCCATCTCGTGACGTAGGGGTTTATGTTCAAACTAGTGAGCTTGTCTATAATACTAGAAAGTACAGTTGTGTACCTGCCATAAATGTAGATGTTCAAGTGTATTCACTGTTGCAGTCATTACACTTGGGTTATCCTGCTGGCAGGCTACCCGCAGTCGGCCTGAATTCCAAAGTCTTGGTCCGGCGTCAGTTGCTGTCGCCTCTTCCCTGACGTCAGTGCGCCAGGGGTATAAAAGATGCAGCCGAAGCCATTTTCTTCAGTTTTTCTTGCCCCAGATGTCAGGTGCCCCCAAAAGGGTAGGCTAAAAAATATTGCTTATAAAAGCATGCACTAAAATAAACAATACCTTCATCTACAAGCAAATACACCACATAGGTTGTATAGGACAGAGAAGTACAGATAAGTCCCAGCAAAGAAAGGGGGATGGTGGGTGGGTAACCTGAACTGCAACAGTGAATACACTCGAACATCTACATTTATGGTAGGTACACAACTGTACTATGTTCATCGTGTTTCACTGTTGCAGTCATTACACTTGGGTTGAATCCCAAAACTGAGGTTGGGCGGCTGGGTCTAAATAGAATTAGGAGTGGCTATAAGGCCCTGCAAAACTGCAGTGGCTAAGCCTGCTCTGCATTTAGAGTAAAGAGGCAAGTGGTAGTGCTTAGTAAAAGTGTGCACTGAAGTCCAAGTTGCAGCCTCCAAAATATCCTTGGTTGGTACTCCTCTGAGGAAGGCTGCTGCCCTGGTAGAATGTGGTCTAATGCCCTTAGGCACTGATTTGCCATGTTGTGAACAGCAGAAACGAATGCAGTGTCCTATCCATTTTGAAATAGTCTGCTTTGAGACCGCCTTTCCTTGTGATCCTGCAGCATATGCCACTAAAAGTTGCTCAGTCTTTCTGAAAGCTTTAGTTTTGTCCATGTAGAAGCGTAGCTGTCTGTGTATGTCCAAAGAATGCAGAAGTCTCTCCCCTTTATTCTGCGGGTTTAGGTAAAAAGTAGGCAAATTAATGGTTTGGTTCAGAGCCACACTGGACACTACCTTAGGCATAAATGTTGGGTTTGTCCTTAGAGAAACCCTGTCTGGACGGAAGATAATAAAAGGTTCCACAGCCATTAATGCTTGTAACTCTGAGACTCTTCTTGCTGAAGTTATTGCTAGGAGCAGAGCTGTTTTCCATGATAAGAATTTTATCTCAGCTGTATTGGCTGGCTCAAAAGGAGGCAGTGTGAGTTTTTCCAAGACAAAATTGAGGTCCCATGCAGGTATTGGTGCTCTCCTTGGAGGTCTTATGTTTTTGGTCCCCCTGAGGAACTGCCTAAGCAATGGATGTGAAAAAATAGGTGGGGTCTGTATTGTAATGAGCTGAAATGGCAGAGGCATGGATCTTAATTGATGAGAAGGATATGCCTTTGTCCAGCATCTCTGTTAGATATTGTAAATTCTGAGGAATATTTGAAACAAGCGTGTCAATTCCTTATGCCTGGTTCCAAGCACAGAATCTCTTCCATTTTTCTGCATAAGAATTTCTGGTGCTGGGCCTCCTGGCCTCCAAAATAAAACCCATGACCGCTTTAGAGAGAGATGTATTCTGAATGGTTACACTATCCACCATGCAGCTAGATTTAGAGTTCTGAGTTGGCTGTGCAGGATCTGATTGTTTTGTTGGGTCAGTAAATGAGGAATTTGAGGCAATGTCCAGGCTGGGCCTTGGGACAAGCTCCTTAGGATTGGGTACCAGTGTTGGCATGGCCAATCCGGGGCAATCAGTATCATTTGTGGCTTCTCTTGTCTGACCTTTAGGAGTACCTTGAGGAGGAGAGGCAGTGGAGGAAAGGCATATACTGCAAGGTTGTACCAGCTGAATGACAAAGCATCCACTTTCCATGCTTGTTCGTGATAAGTCCTTGTGCAGAATTTCTGAAGTTGGCAGTTGTGAGGGGAGGCAAAAAGATCTATGTCTGGGCATCCCCATTTCCTTGTTATCATGCTGAAGATTTGTGGATCTAGTTTCCACTCGTGAGGATCCATGAGGTTCCTGCTTAGTTCGTCTGCCAGAGCATTTGCTTTTCCTGGAAGGAATTGTGCTTGCAGGTGTACTTGGTAGGTCAATGCTGTGTTCCACAAAATCATGGCTTGTCTGCAGAGGGGGTAGGAATGTGGGCCCCTCTGCTTGTTTATGTACCACATGACTGTGGTGTTGTCCGTCTATCAGCAGCTGTCCTGGATGAAGTAGGTCCTTGAAGGCTGTCAGGGCATTTTGTACAGCTAGCATCTCTTTTTGATTGATGTGTAGATGCCTTTGGCTTGGGGGCCATGTGCCCTGAATACATTTTCCTGCCATGTGGGCCCCCCAGACATAATCTGATGCATCTGTTGTTAGTGTTTGCCTGGCTGTGGGTAAAGTGAATGGCTGTCCCTTGTTGTGGTGACATTCCTGTGCCCACCATCGAAACTCCTGTTGCAGGCAGGGAATGAGTGAAATTATGATTCCAGGCTGTGGTAATGTTGAGTCCAAACACTTTTTAGGTACCATTGTAGTTTCCTCATATGCAGTCTTGCATATGGAATTAGCAGAATGCAGGAGGCCATGTATCCCAGAGCCTGCAGAATTTTTTCTTGCAGATAACTGGGTCTTTGTTGCCATCCTTTCGAAGAAAGAAGTCAGTTGCCTTTGTTTGTCTGGCGTGAGATAAGCCATATGGGCAGTTGTATTTAAGCTTGCACCCAGGAATATTATCTCTTGAGAGGGTACTAGTTTTGATTTCTTTTCGTTTACTGTGTACCCTAGGCAAATTAGTAATCTTTTTACAAATGCCAGATGCTTTAGTAGACTGTCTTTGGTCTCTGCTTGAATAAGGCAGTCATCCAAGTAAGGATATATTTGAATTCCTCTTTGTCTGCAAAATGCAATTACTGGTGCCAGGCATTTTGTGAAGACAGTGGGCGCAGTAGATAAGCCAAAGGGCAGTGCAGAGAATTGGTAGTGCATTGAGCCAGCTATGAATCTGAGGTATCTTCTGCAAGATTGTCTGATTGGGACATGCAGGTATGCCTCTTTGAGGTCCAAAGTTACAAGCCAAGCCTTCTTGCCCAGCATGGGCAGAAGCTGCTGCAGTCTCAACATTTTGAATTTCAGAATGTCTAGAAAAGTATTTAGAATAGACAGCTTCAGAATTGGTCTCCATGCTTTGTCCTTTCTTGGTACTAAGAAAAGTCTTGAGTAAAATCCTTGTCCCTGCTCTTGTTGTGGCACTGGCTGAATAGCCCTCATGTCCATGAGAGATGAAACTTGGTTTTGTGCCTCTGCCCATTGATTGTGTGGCAGGTCTGGCATAACTTTTGCCTTTGGAAGGGTGTGAAAGTGGAACCTGTAGCTCTGAGAGACTATATTTAAGACCCATTTGTCCTGGGTGATCATGTGCCAATTTTGTGAAAAAAGTGCTAGCTTTTCCCCTAAGGGTGCTGCCAAAAGATAAATGCTTGGCACTGGCAGGGGGAAGTCATTGGGACTGTTTCCTATATGGCTGTGATTTTTCTTCTCCACTTTTGGAGGTAGAAGCACCCCATTGTTTGGGCCTGTATGAGCCCTGGGGCTGTTGCCTGCCTCTAGGGCGTCTGTATCTGCCTCTTTGTGGCCTGTCTGACACGGGAAAGGACCAATTCTTAGAAGGCCAGTTCCTGCTAAATCTGGGTGGCTGTACCTGTAAGAAATCCTTCACTGTCTGCACAGATTTAGCTTGATCCTCCATTTTCTTCAACACCTCTTCTGCCTTAACACTAAACAAAGTATCATGCTGTAATGGAGCATCCAATAATTTTGCTTTAACATGATCAGGCAGAGTCTGTACCTTTAACCAAGCATGCCTTCTAATGACAGACCATGTTACAGCAGCAGTGCAAGAGGCCTCCAGTGAATCATAACCACATTGCAAAGTATGTTTTCCCAGTTGTTCAGCTGCATGTAATAAATCCTGCAATTCCTTGTTCTCAGAACATTCAGAATTTGTCAACATTTTCTGTTTTAACAGAGACATTAAGTATTGCTGATATTTAAGCATATGAAACTGACTATTTAAAGCCCTTACAGCCAAGGTAGCAGAAGTGTAAACTTTTTTCCCCCATCTGTCCAGTGCCCTAGAATCTCTATCTGAGGGGACAGGGTTTTTTGCAGTAGCAGTCTTGACCCCTTTGGGACCCTGAAAAATAGTTTCTGGGTCAGCAGCAGGGTTTTTATATAGAAATTTATGAGAAACTGGAACCCTGTAGTATCTGTCTGGCTTAACAGGTGCAAGAGGTAAAGAGTCGGGAGACAGGCCGGACTCTGAAAATACATCAGCTACCATGTCTATAACAGGAGGAATAGCAAGAGGTCTGTGCTGAGGTAGTAAAAGAAAGTCTCTGAGCTTTTTCTTAGAATCTGAAAAATCTTGGCTCTCCCAGTGGAAATGCTCCCTCATGATATGCAGGGTTTCCCCAAATGAGTAATCCTCAGGAGAAGAAGCTGAAGGAATAGATTCTTCAGCATCAGAATCCTCATAGGGAGGAATAGAGTATCCCTGTTCTGAAGAGGAGTCAGAGGAAATGGAAACCTGATCAGAGGAATCATATTCAGTGTCTTGCCTAGGCCTCTTATCAGGGGGGAAGGATGGGAACCCCTGATCAAAGTAATTAGGTCTTCGGCCATTTTGAGCATCTGTTTCTTAGGCATGGAAGTCTGTCCTGGAGAATGCTGTACTTGTTTCCTTGTCTTTAAAACTGTTTTAGTCTTTGTCTTGGATGCTGAAGTTGGCTTGATATAAAGCTGTGTAGGTCTGAAAACACCCTCAGAAGCCCATGCCTGCTCAGCGGCTCCGGACCCATCTGAGGGACTAGTTTCCGAAGGCCCAATACCTTGAGTATCCAGAGGCCTAGCTGTCTCCACGTGGGAGTCAGAGGAGGCTTGGGGCTCTGAGGTAGCGGGTGTCAGGGGCTGCGAAAGCACCTCACTGAGAACCAGCGACTGGCCTAGAAAAGGCTTCGTCGTCGGTTTTGGACCTCTGATGCCTGTCCTTTTCTTTTTCCTTGCGCTTTTTATGAACGCCGGTCGTCGGCTGTTCCGATGGCATTATGTAGTTAAACCTTCGGCCAAAGTAATGAAAAGCAAAATCATACCGACGCTTAATAGTGCGTTGGTTAAATCTAGCACAAAACCGACAATTAGCAACGTTAGGCAAGGAATACATTAAGAATGAAAATCCTTATGAGGTATTTGCTTCCCGCAAGAAATACAGTAACTTTTTCTGACATCGGTCTGGAGCAAGAAAAAAAGTTTCCCCAATGGGGTACTTAGCTTTATAGAAGACTTCGGATCTGAAATTCAATTTCGAAAATCTCAGGAGTCGGCCGACCGGCACTTCCGAACTGCTTTTGCTTTGGGCACTGCGCGGCAAGAAAGACTGGAGAAAATGGCATTGGCTGCATCTTTTATACCCCTGGCACACTGACGTCAGGGAGGAGGCGACAGCAACCGACGCCGGACCAAGACTTTGGAATTCAGGCCGACTGCGGGTAGCCTGCCAGCAGGATAACCCAAGTGTAATGACTGCAACAGTGAAACACGATGAACATTTGGGAATGGTGTCAAAAGCCTTTGCAAGGTCTAGGTAGGATGTGTGGACCTCCTTTCCCTCGTCTAATGCCTTGGCAACTGTCTCAAAGAAGTCCACCAGGTTTAGGAGGCATGATCTGCCCTTAACAAAGCCAAACTGGGTAGGGTCCAAGGTTTGGAGGTTCTCAGTGTCTCTGTTAATGAGTTCCATGATGATGTGCTCCATAGCCTTGCAGACCAGGCTAGTCAGGCTTATAGGGCTATGGTTCCCGGGGTCCGTTGTGACTTCACATTTGTGGAGAGGGATAACTGTTGCTGTGCACCACTCTGTGGGTACGTAGGCTGTAGAGAGGCTGAGTTTGAACAGTGTGTTTAGGTGAGGGGTTAGTTCATTTTGGAGCTCTTGTAAGACACAGCCTGGGACACCGTTTGGTCCCATTGAAGCTGTGTTTTTGGCTTTGGATAGGGCTGTTTTAACCTGTGTGTCTGTGACTGATGGGGCCCTACATTCTTCTGGTATGGTTATGGGCCCTTTAGGGGGTGAGAGGGTGGTGAAGTTTGCACTAAACCTGTCTGCCAGAATGTTAGCAATATCAGTTGGTTCAGTGTATTTTGTGCCATTCTGCACTAACTCAGAGCAAATCTGAGAGTTTCCACTTAGGTTCTTGACATAGCTAAAGAACGCTTTGTGGTTATCATTGGAGTCACTGGCAATTTTTTTTTTCGAAACTAGCCTTGGATGATTTAATGAGGGATCGCACTTTCTTGCTGATACTGATCAGGGATTCTTTCCTTCTTGGGATTTTACTCTTTTCTGTACTAGCTTCCGCCTTCTGTTGTATAGCTTGTTTATGGCAGGGGTCCACCAGACTGGTTTCTTTTTCTTGGAGGAGTGAGTCTTGGTTTTACTTGGGATAGCACGATTCATGCATTCCTGCAGATGCTCATAGAGTGTATTTGTAAAGGTTTCAGCAGTTTGGACAGCATTGTCCTTTAGCATGGGGGCTGTGAACCTTTCCACTTCGGTCTTAAGTAACGTGAAGTTTGCTTTTGAAAAGTTTTTCACGGTGGTTTCCTTGATTGGGGATGGGGGCGGAATGTGGATATCCAGAGTGATTAGTCTATAGTCTGATCTAACCAGCGAGGGGTTGACTTCCGGTGTGGAACACCGGTCGCCCATGTTGGTGATGACCAGGTCCAATATGTTGTTCCCTCTGGTGGGGGTGTTAACCAGTTGATCCAGGGAATTCGAGTTTATAAATTCTAGGAAGCGTTGGGCAAGGGAGTTAGTACTTGAGTAGTTCTCCCAGTTTATGTTTGGGTAATTGAAATCACCCAGTATTAGGGTGTTTGGTAGGACCTTCATATTTCCCAGTGTCTCCAGAAATGCGAAATGGGGGGTCCTGGGTCATGGTGGGTGATCTGTAGCAAGCTACAATTTGGATTGCAGTTTTACCCATTGCTAGTTGCACATGGATGATCTCTGATGCATTGTGCTGCGCCACTTACCTGGAGGTGTGGGTATCTTTGATGAATATGGATACACCCCCGCCTTTTGTGTTTCGGTCCTGGTTCTGTGGCCGAAACGTGTGGTATGAGTTGTAGCCCGGTAGTGCTGGGGTGCTCTCAAGAGCCTTAAACCAGGTTTCTGTTACTGCACAGATGTCGATGTTCTCCATACTGAGGAGTGCCTCGAGTGCATGCATTTTGAGGTTTAGACTTCTGGCGTTGAGTAGCATTACCCTCAGTTTTTGGTTACTTGTGCTATTTATGGTGGTGGGTTCATCTTTTGAGCCTTGCCTAAAAAATGCATTATGGGGCGGCAACAGCTTGGCCAGTATTCGAAAGCCTAAGGGTGACAAGTGCAAGCCATCTTTTGTGAAGCAATGTGGCTTGTCTAGCATGTCATCCCAGGTGGACAGATACTGGATCTCCTTTGAATGACACCAGAAACTTAGCCAAGTGTTGAAATTGATCATTTTTTCTTTATACTGTGGCATCATTCTTGCTGAGGGTAAGATGCTACTCAGGGTCAGGGTCATACTGGCCTGGGCTACATGATCAGAGAGCTCTTCTTCCATGTCTCTTTTCATGTAGTCCAGGGAGGTAAGTCTGAGGTCATTCACACCAACATGGACAATGACAGAGTCGTATTTGTACTTGTTCTGGAGTGACCTGAGTGCTTGTGTTATGTGGCGGTTCCTGGCACCAGACAGGCAGCTAACTGTAACCTTCTGCTTGCCAGCCTAGTTAGTGGGACATCAGTGTGCCTGACTATAGAGTCGTCTATTACTAGTGTGTTGGGTATGTTATTTTGCCTTAAGGGCTGTGATTGCGTGGCACACTGATTATGTGAAGTAGGTGCTTCATGGTTGGTGATGAGGTGTGGTGGTTGCTTGGATGTCTGCTTTGGAGGTATCTGTTGCTTTTGCAGATTTTTATTTAGAGCCTCTGAGTATGTTTTCATGTATTCATGTGTGTTACTTGCCAGTGTTGGTTTATTAGGTCTATGTGAGACTGGTGGTGTGTTGCAAGTATTACCCTTCTCCTCTTGACTGTCAGTTCCAGTCTTAGGTTGAGAGAGCTTTGTCTCCAGTTTGGCTGTATAACTGCATCTCTTGCATATATATTAGTGTTTGGTGGTAGGAGGAGAGGGTTGTCTGTGTACATGAGGCAGTTGTAACATTGCCTCAAAATGCCCAGATTCACCAGTTGGACTGGAGTGTACACCGGAAACTGCCCTTTGGACATGCCTGAATAGGTAGAGTAAGCTGTTTTTCTGATTGGCTGGTGGGGACGAATAGAAAGCTTTGTCCTTCTGGACAGTATAGTGGGGGGGGTCTAGTGCTAGGGTTAATTAGTGCTTGCTATGAGTTTTAAACTTTAAACAAGTGCTTGGCTGTGAAATGAATGGTTTGAGTGCTAAAGTTGAAGGTTTGTGTAGTTCCAAGGAAAAAATTGAAGAGTAGACTTCGTGGAGCCAAGAATAGCTTAACTCTAGCTAACCGGCACTGCCCAGTGCGCAAAACCACGCAAATGTAGTTTTTATAGCAGGGAAGTGAAAGAAATAGAAATTAGCCAACAAACTACTAACTTCTGGGCTGAAACCTCTCCTCCAGGGACAGATAGGCTGCTCAAAGCTCCCCTCTCTCACAGGTGAACAGAGAAACTTCCTTCTATCCAAGTAAGGTATGGGCAACACAGAAACTTGTAACACAGCCCTGGATTCAGCAATAACCTGAAAACTGGACTATACTAGTTCAGAAAGGCGGGAAAATAGAAGTTATGTTCTTACCATAACGTTCCATGTTAGTTGTCTTCTTCTCGCCTTCTTCTTGCTGGATGGGTTCGGAGCCGACCTCGGCTCCGACTCGGCCACTCTAAAGCTCGAGAGTTGGTTCCACCGGCTCGAGGCTCCCCTTATATCCCACAATGCTAGGCGAGAGTTACCTCAGATCTCGTTTGTAAGCTAACCCCAGCTTATAACAGAAACAGTATAACTGTAAAAAACAGAATCCACCTCTAACAACAAGAAGAAGAAGGGAGACCTACATCCTGAAACAAGAAATATGCCTAATAGCATATAGCTAAGAAAGAGGTGGTAGAAAGAGAGGTCACGATCACAACTCCTCTAGGTCTGTCCAGGCCAGGGGAAGGAGGGTGGGGCGAAGAAGAAGCGAGAAGAAGACAACTAACATGGAACGTTATGGTAAGAACATAACTTCTATATGTTAAGTTGTCTATCTCGCCTTCATTCTTGCTGGATGGGACCGCGTCCCTAGCACCTTGTCCCGGGTGGCCTAACGGAACAGACTCCTGAGAACAGTGGAACCAAAATTAGCTCTATGCCTAGAAGCTAAATCCAACTTATAATGGGAAATAAAAGTGTGAGGGGTAGCCCAAGTAGCAGCTGCACAAATGGTGTCAATAGGCAGTCTGTCTTGAAGGCTAGAGAAGTAGCCAAAGCTCTGGTGGAATGGGCTTTAGGCTTATTAGACAGTTTTGTGTGTCTAATCTCATAAACAAGGGTAATCAGAGATGTTAGCCATCTGGATAAAGATACCTTTGAAACTGGAAGTCCCTTTCTGCTTTCCGCATAGGAGACAAACAGCTGATCAGATTTTCTGAATTGTTTCGTCCTGTCCAAGTAGTACCTTAATTGACGATGAACATCCAGACAGTGTAATTTTTGTTCAGACCTATTTGAATACTTCGGGAAAAAGACAGGGAGGTCAATGCATTGGTTTAGATTTGATGTTGAAACCACCTTAGGCAAAAGGACGGGTTAGTTCAGAAGGAAACTCTGTCCTTATGGAACACAAGGTAAGGAGAACGACAACTGAGTGCTTGAAGTTCTGAAATTCTTCTAGCTGATGTGATAGCCACCAGAAAGAGAGTTTTCCATGATAATAACTTTAAGGAACATGAAGCTGCAGGTTCGAAAGGGGAAAGAATCAAAGAAGCAAGAACTAAATTTAGGTCCCAAGGAGAAGGAGGATTTCTTACAGGAGGTCTGAGAAGAAAAACTCCTTTCAAAAAGGCTTTGCAGAGTTTGTGGGACATTAGGGCAGATTCAGAAATACCCACATGGAAATTAGAAATAGCTGCCAATTGAACCTTAAGAGTAGATGGAGATGAACCTGCATGGAAGAGTTCAGCAAGAAAATCAAGGACTAGTTGGATGGAAGCGGTGAAAGGATCTATGTCCTTTCCTTGTGCCCAATATGAAAAGCGTTTCCACTTACTCAAATAAATCTTTCGAGTGGAAGATTTATGGGAAGCTATCAAAATATCTCTAACAGAGTGAGATAATTGAGGAAGCCTGGCTACGGTTGGAAGTGGAGGAACCAAGCAGTGAGGTTCAGAGAGGGGAGGGAGCGATGAAACTGACCCGACTGATGGATCAAAAGATCTGGAACTAGGTCCAGATTCCACGGTCGCTCCAAAAGAAATCGATGCAGAAAGGGGAACCACACTTGTCGAGGCCAGTAAGGAGCAATGAGGATCAATGAGGCCTTCTGAGCGATAGCTTTCTGTATTACTTGAGAGATCAGTGGGAAAGGAGGAAATGCATACAGAAGTCCCCGGGGCCAAACTTGGACTAGCGCGCCCCTGCTGGGTTGGCCTGGTAAAGGGAATAGAGTGAAGTATTCTCTGCACTTGCTGTTTTGGGGAGTAGCAAAAAGATCGCAGCAAGGCTGACCCCACTTGAGAAAAATCTCTCTCACTACAGAGTCTTTCAGAGACCACTCGTGAGGCATGAGAATAGCTCTGCTCAACTTGTCCGCAATGTGATTGGACTTCCCGGGATGTGCGTTGCTATCAGAAAACGCTGAGAAGAAATCGCCCATTGCCACAGTCTGAGTGCTTCTCGACACAGGGGTATGATCTGGTTCCGCCCTGTTTGTTGATGTACCACACTACAGACATATTGTCTGTCTGGATTGCAATCGCTCCCAAGGGAAGAGAGTGTTGAAGGGCTTGCAACGCTAAAAGCACTGCTCTCATCTCCAGAACATTTATGTGCAAGTGGCATTCGCTTTGGTTGCCAAGTGCCCTGGACTGTCCTGCCCTGATAATGCCCCCACCCGATCAGGGAGGCATCCGTTGTCAGAGTAGCAACCGGAGGAGGTGGAACAAATGGTCTCCCAACAGGAGCTGGGGAAGACATCCACCACATGAGATGCTTTTGCACGCCATGTGATCATAATGGTGTGAGACATTGGAAGTTCCTGGTATGACCATTGAGAAAAGAGCATCCACTGAAGGATCCGCATGTGGTATCTGGCCAATGGAAGGAGGGGTATGGCGCTGCCATGATTCCCAACACCTTTAGAACTAACCTGGCTTTGGCTCTGTTGTTGTTGAGAAGTAGTGATACCAACTTTTGAATGTCTGATATCCTTTGGTTCGTTAGTGTTGCAGACATGTTTACAGTATCTAAATTTGCGCCTATGTAGGTAATAGTACGACAAGGCGACAAAACAGACTTTTCGCAATTTATTGAGATACCCAGTTTTTGACAGGCGAAAAGTGTAATCTCTGGCCATCAGAAGGAGATGCTTGGTGGGAGCTGTGAGGAGCCAGTCGTCCAAATATGGAAACACCTGGAATCCTTGTCGTCTCAGGTGAGAAGCTACCACTGCCATGCATTTGGTAAACACCCGGGGGGCAGTGGTGAGACCAAAGGGCAGGGCCCTGAATTGAAAATGACTGGTTCCCAGCCTGAAGCGGAGGAATCTTCTGGAGCGCCTGTTCATTTTATGTGATAGTACGCGTCCTGAAGGTCTATAGAGCACATCCAGTTTCCTTTTCCCAATAGGGGAAGAATGGATTGCAGCGTGACCATCCGAAATCTTGTTTTCTTGACCGATCTGTTCAAGATACTGAGATCCAAAATTGGTCTCCAGTCCCCTGTTTTCTTTGGAACTAAAAAGAACCTTGAGTAGATTCCGGATCCTAGTTGGTCTGCTGGCACTGGCTGAATAGCTCTTTTGCAAGCAGTTTTGAAATTTCCAAAGCTGCTATATCCCTTTGAGCGGGTGGGACATCTGGAAGGGATTTTTTTGACTGATTTGGAAAACGAAGAAAGGGAATAGAATAACCTTCGGAAATGATGGACTGTACCCATTTGTCTTGTGTCAAGGATAGCCAGGCTTCTGGGTACAGTGACAATCTTCCCCCGACTGCCTCCGAAGATGGGCAGTCGGGCAACACCTCAGGGATGCTGAAAGGGCTTATCGGAGAACGTTTCTCGATTGCCCTGGTTCTGCGGACCCCCTCTGCCTCTAGGGCGACGTCTACCATTGTTGTTCCCCCCTCTGCCTCTGGCGGGGAACCGACTCTGTGCGCCAGGCGAAGTCCCTTGGGATTGTTTACGGAACCACATCTTTCCCCCCTTCTGGCCTTTGGGGTAAGGCCTAGAAGGAGTAGAAAAACGGACTCCGACGGCAGAAAGGGTCTTGCCATCAGTCTCGCACCTAGTCAGGGTTTCTTTCACTTGTGGACCAAAAAGAGATGTTCCATCAAAAGGGAGTTCGTGAAAGACGTCTTGAAAGGTTCCGCAAAATTGCATAGCCGCATCCAGGCGTGCCTACGTAAGGCTACCCCTGTTCCTGCGGCTCTGCTCGCTCCATCGGCCGCATAAGAGAGGAGGTGCATGGAGGAGTTGGAAATAGAATTAAGGATAGCCAGCTGCGTGTTCATTTTCTCTTGGAAACCCGCAGCTGTAGGGTCCTTCAGCATTTCACTCGCTTCTTTGATCAAGTCCCTTTGAAGACGAGTGAAATGGCACAGGTAATTCAGCGAGCATAGTAAATGTCGCTGAGGAGAACATCCGCTTCCGTACCTATCCATGGACCTAGATTCCTTGTTAGGTGGATGGACAGGCACTGAAGGATCAGCCAGTTCCTTCTTTGTGGCGGCAGCTACCACCATAGCATCCACAGAGACTCCTTTTGATAAAAATTCCTTGTCTGATGGAGCTGTGATGAATTTGGAGGGTCTCCTGGGAGTGGGGTCCACTGAATCAGGAGCCGTCCATGCCTTTTTAGCAACCACCTGCATGAGGGGATCGAGCCGGGGGGACACCCAGGAGGTGGAAGGACGAGAGCCAAACGCCTCAAGATACACAGATTCGTCCTCCGAAGGGTTGAGGGCTGGCCAATTTCCCCTCTGTTTAAGGATCTCCAGAATGTCTGCAAATGAGACATCTTCAGAAGGGGAACGGGGGGAACCCTCAGAATCATCCAGATCTGTGTCCGACGTGATAGACTCAGGTGAGTCAATGTGCTTCCTCTTGCACTTCCTCTTCCGAGGGGGCTCTTCTGCCAAATCAGGAGAGGCCTCGAAGAGGATGAAATCCCCAAAGGGAGCTCCTGAGGAGTTGGCTCTCTGCGGTCCGGGATGAGGGAGTGAGTCGATTTACCCTGAGGCAGCATAGAGGGAGGGGCTGACGGAGCCGACTGTGGAGTAGAGCCAGGCTCTAACACACTCCGCATGACCTCGAAAGCACCCCTGTCAGGCAGAGCCAGAGGTCCCCGCTCCGAGGAGCTAAGGACCCCCCTCGGCACCGACAGTGATGGCTCCGAGGCCGATGTCGGAGCCGAACTCACCAGCGCGAAGCACCGAGAGGAGAGGGGGTCGGACAAGGGTCCGATGCCACTCACCCCTCGAGCCGACGAGGAAGTCCGGCGCCGAGATTCCTCCATGGAAGAAAACGGAGCCGACGGAGCCGAAGACAATTGTCTCGGCTCCGAGGTGACCACAGTCTCGGTTCCGACACGACCCGGCTCCGAACTCAAGAGAGTCGAAGGAGGAAAGAGTTGATGGACTGGGGCAGGCACCGACTGATGAGTCGGGCTCTGAAGCATCTGGGCTAGTGCCTCAGACTTGAGTAGTCGACTCACCACCCTCTGAAGGTCATGATCGGACAGCCTCGATGACCTACAGGAATGAGACCTTTGGCTCCGTTCAGACAGCAGGGGAGATCCTGGAGCCGAATGAACGGAGCCAAGAGAAGGTGACCTAGACCTCTTTCTGGTTGTCGGCTCAAGATCTTGTCGGAGCCGACACGGGTACCTCGATAACCTCGGCTCCGCCTGAGCGAGGAAGCCACAGAAACTGTGGACTGAGTCTTATCGGCTCCAGCCGGAGCCGATAAAGGCAAAGGTTGAACAACCTGAGGTCTCGGCTCAGAAGCCGGAGCCGAAGACCTCGATGCCTTGGAGGGCTTCCCTGTTGAGACAGACAGGGAATCCTCAGGCTTCAACAAGCCTCTCAGAATAAGCTTGTTTTTTCTTTCCTGCAGGACCCTGGGGCTGAAGCCATGGCAAACAGCACAGGAGTCCTGCAGGTGCAAAGGCCCCAGACAATAGACACAAGAAGTGTGAGCGTCTGTCAGAGACATTTTCTGACAGCACGCATCACACTTCTTGAATCCGAGACCTTTGCTTCTTTTGACATAGCCTAACTGGTGAACACAAACACACACTCAAACACACCAGTTATACCCTGTCAGAATAACAACTTTAGTAAAAATACTAAAAAATAAAGTACAATAAACAGTAGTTAAACTACACAAACACTCCCTAGGGAAGGGAAGGCCTAAGGCCCAAGGGAAGAACTAAAAGTTCTTTTAAACAAAACGGGAAAAATTAGGTCGGGGATAAAGTTCAATGAACTACACTAATTTGAGAATAATTAAACTAAAAAAGGGGTAAAAAGAGTAACTTTTAATAGAAAAAGCTTAAACTCACCAGGAACCGATAGAACAACCAACCTCGAAGCTGTAGCGGCAAACGAGATCTGGGGTAACTCTCGCCTAGCATTGTGGGATATAAGGGGAGCCTCGAGCCGGTGGAACCAACTCTCGAGCTTTAGAGTGGCCGAGTCGGAGCCGAGGTCGGCTCCGAACCCATCCAGCAAGAATGAAGGCGAGATAGACAACTTAACATCAAGTATTTTTTTTGTCCTCTCAAAGTTTAAAATACTGCCTAAAAGACCAGCCACAATGAAAAGTTTAAATATATTTAATAATAAAAGAACATGGAGATACTTAATATCTACTTACAATAAACACCAGAGTTTCAATCACAGGAAATATTAAAAGTAACACAAGTGAACAGGTTCACACAGTTACAGAAAAACGATACTTAACTTACCTCACTATATTTTTCTGACGGATCAAAATTATTATTCCTGGTTACTTACTAGAGCAAGGCAAGATGAAGTAGGTGAGACATCCTTCAGGTTACAACAGAATGTCATGAGACTTCAGTCTCACCTAGTATTAAAATATTATTTTTGTCGTAGATTACAGAATGTCACCACATACACCTGTTTATCTGACTTCTTGTTCTCATGCAACCCCTCCTGGCTAGAAGTTGTCAGGAGTTAGTACATAGTTGTCAATATGTGTCAATAATACACACACAGCAACTTATTAAGATCTGCTGGAGCTCCTGGAAGTCATAAAACCATAAAACATGTCCACTCTTCTTAAAGGATCTAATGAATCATACTTCCTACAGACATTGCATCTCTGGCTTCATTAAAAACTGTGAAATAACATCTTTATGCCCTGGGCCCAGTAATTTAATTTCTTACTATTTTTCAAAGTCAGGTGGATTGAGATTCCAGTATTCTGTTAAAACATATACATTTAAACAGTTACAATTATACATGTATATTTCTTTTTTTCTGTCCAGCAGGGCATGATGTTGGTACATTTTTAATACAAGTAGCTTTACAAAAACATTTTTCAACACAAGCATCTGGACAAATCAGTTTGATATGCAAATGGCATAATTCTTTACAAAATTCCAGCCAGCTGTGGTGGCATAAGTTACACATCCACTGACCTACTTCTCCTGGCATAGCTGGCAATAGCTCAATATTAACATTTCAATGGGGAGCCGAAAAATACACTACTGTGGATTTTACATTTTTTGTTTACTTTTCAAAGTGACATCAGAAGTATAGAGAATATAGGGATCATTTTTTGGTGGTGGGTGAAAACAAATGACAATTACAGGATCATTTGGGAGGAACAATGTTTGCTGAACAACAACATGGCCATTATATTTATGTGATTCCTTCACAGTCAAAGGTAGTGTACTAAGTTAGGAGTGCATTCCACTGCATAACTATAAAGGTGTTTTGTAACCAAGTAACATATTCGAAGCCCCGGAATATTTTTACTATGAACAGCATTCATGGAACAAACATTGGATCTCTTTTACATGCAGCTAATGATTATATCTTTTTCACAAGACTTTTGTTGTTATAGTCTGGCATAATACTTGATTTCAACCTTGGGGCTACTTGACTTTTGCAAAAAAAGATGGTAAAAAAAGAAGTTATATACTTACATAATGTTCCCATCTGTGTTGTGCATTTTCATTCTTCCTCAATTGAGGGATTTGGATCCGGTTTGGCCATTGCTAAAGCTTGTGGCAACACAAAAACTAAGTTCCTCCCTTTCCCATAATGCACCAACTCTAATTACTTCAGATCTTGTTTGCAGATTTTTACCATAAAGGAAATACCTTTTGTGCATAAATAAGGAGAAATAAAACTGCATGTACTAAATACAGAAATAAACTATATCTGGAGCTCAATATAAAGAAGAGTGACGTCCATTTAAAAACTCATTATTCCAGGTTTGTAAATAGAAAGGAAGGGCTTGGTGGACAGGAAGTTGAAGAATGAAAATGTACAACACAGATGGAACATTATGCCAGGTACATAACTTTTTTATCTGATGACAATTTTCATTCTATCCTCAACTGATGGGGCAGAGTCCCTAGGTACCTAAAATTCCGGGTGGGCTGTAAGGAAGGATATTCATGAGCACAGTTGAACCTAATGATGTTCTGCCTTTGGCAACCTGAACGAATTTGCAATGAGTAACAAAAGCAGGGGGGTAGCTGCTGCACATATGTCATCCATGGATGTACTGGAAAAAAAAAACAATGACACTGCCATGGATCTACTTGAATGAGCTTGTACATGTTGTGGTAAGGTAATACCAAATTTTTTTCTTTTTATACGTAAATGAGAAAGAATTAGTTCGCCATCTGGCTAAAGTTACTTTGGGAACAGGTTTACCCAATTTCAAGTCTACAAAGGAAACAAACAATTGGTCTATTTTTCTTATAGCTCTTGTTCTATGAAGGTAAAAACGTAATTGCCTGTGAACATCCAATAAATATAACATGTATTCACCTTTGTTAGCAAAATTGGGTAAGAATACTGGCAGATTAATGACTTGCCTAGTATTTGATTATGAGATCACCTTGGGAAAGGAGGAGGCATTTGTTCATAACAGCAATCTATCCTTGTGAAAAATCAAGTATGGAGGTTTGGAAGACCATGCTTGAGTTTGAAATTTGTCGAGCAGATGTAATAGCTATTAGAAAAAAATTTTCCAAGTAAGATATTCAAGGTCACATTTAGCTGATGGTTCAAAGGGGGGAATGTATAAGTGCCTGCAGTACCAGGTTTAGATCCCATGGGGGAATAGAGTCCTTAAAAGGAGGTCTTAAAGTAGACTGCCTCTCATGAAAGCTCTACACAACTTATGACAGGCCACTGAAAAACCCTCAAATCCAATGTAAAAGTCTGAAATTGCTGCTAACTTAACTTTGATGGATGAGGAACTAGCTCCTCCCTTTACAAAATATGGCCAAAAACTCAATTATGTTGTGTATCGGAGATGAAAAAGGTTCAACATGATTCTGATGTGCCCAGCAAACAAATCTTTTTCATTTACTAGAATAGAGTTTACATGCTGATGGTTTAAGAAAACATAAATGTACATGTTGGACAAAGGAAGATAGCATAGGTTGTCTGGCTATTAAAGGAATTGGAGAAACCAGGCTGTCAGCCTGAGATTTGACATCTCGGGATCATGCCTGGCAGGTGAGACAAGAGGTCTGGAGTCGGATCCAGAATCCACGGTTGGTGAATTAAGTGAGGCCAAAGGAAGGGAAACAAACTCCATTGAGGGAAGTACGGTGCAATGAGGATGACCTTGCTCTTCAATATGGCAGCTTTCTGCAAGAATTTCAGAATTAATGGGAATGGTGGGTAGGCATAAAGTAGACCGGGGGGCCAAATGTGAAGTAGAGCATCCCTCGTAGATTCCCCCTCTGGGGGGATTAGGGCAAAGCAGCTGCTGCATTTGTTGTTTAGGGGAAAAGCAAAAAGACTGCAGCAAGGGTGGCTTCATCGATGAAAAATCATTTCCATCATATTCTTTTTGAGAGACCACTCATAAGGTAAAAGAATACACCTGCTCAGTTTGTCTATCACATTGGACTTCCCCAGAATGTGCATTGCTGTAAGAAAGTGGTTGGATGAGATCGATGATGCCACACTTTGAGCACTTCTTGAGACAAGGGATAAGATCTGGTCCCTCCTTGTTTGTTGATATACTAAGCTACTGACATATTGTCTGTTTGAACTGCAATTGTTCCTGAAGGGAGAGCATCTTAAAAGGCCTGCAATGCTAAAAGCACTGCTCTCACCTCTAGGACATTGATATGCAAGTTGTTCTCTTCGGGTTACCAAGTGCCTTGGACTGTTTTCCCCAAGAAAAAGCCCCCCCACACCAACTGGGAGTCATCCGTAGTCACTATAGCTTTGGACTGAGGAGAAATGAATAGACAGCCTTGTAGAACCTGACCTGACTGAATCCACTACCTGAGATCTCTTGGATATCTGAGTGATTTGTATCAGACTTGGCATGGGTTGGTAAAGAATCTACCATTGTGTTGTTAGCATCCACTGGAGAATCCTCATGTAAAGTCTGGATAAAGGTACTATTGTTATTGCCGCTGACATTGATACTAGAACTTGAAGGACCAAGTGGGCTGAAATCTTGGTACTGCAGATTATTTTTCTGACATGTGATCTTACAGTTTGAGCCCTTGAAGGGGGACAGTGAAGATATCATTGACTTTGCGTTGAAAACTGCTCCTATAAATTCCAATTTTTGAGTGGTTCCAGTTGAGGCTTATTGTATTTCATGGTTATCTCCAATGACAACACATCTGGAGAACCTGATCTCTTGCCCTTATTAACTGATGCCTGGTTGCAGTAGCAATGAGACGGTCATCTAGATATAGAAACACACGGAATCCCTGCAGTCTCAAGTGAGCTGCTGGGGGCCGTGGTGAGACCAAAAGGCAGAACTCTGAATTGGTAATGACTGGTTCTCAGCAAGAGGCTTAAATACTTTCTGGATTATCTGGTCATCTTTATGTGATAGTATGCATCCTGAAGGTCTAATCAAGCACATCCAGTCATCCTTGCCCAGTAAAGGGAGAATGGACTGAACTGTGACCATCCAAGATGTGGTATGTCGAACTGACTTGTTCAAGTTGCCGAGATCCAAAATTGGTTTCCCGTCCCATTTTCATAGACACTAAAAAGAACTTTGAGTAAGTTCCGGATTCTATCTGGTCTTGCATGACCTCTTGGATGACTCTTTTTATTAGCAGCTTTTGCATTTGAATTGCTTCTTCTTCCTTCTGACTGGGTGGAACATCGGGGTTTTTTCTTGAGATTGGAGGTGGAAGGGAAAAGGGTAATGTATAACCTCTGGAAATAATGCTCTGCACCCAAGTATCTTTGGTTATGTCTAGCCAGGCTCTCTGGTGCAGGGATAATCAACCCCTGATTGCCTCCAGAGGTGGGCAATTGGGTCTCCTCTCAGAAGTACTGGTAGGGTCTGTAAAAGAAAATCTCTGGACCACTGGTTTTGCAGGCCTCTTCTGCTGTGGGGGCGGGATTGACCGTTGGAGGTTCCCCCCTCTACCTCTGGGGGAAGTTCCTCCATGTGTGTCCTGGATAGGACCCTGGGATTTCTGGAATCACATCTTTCGACCACCTTATTGATTCCTAGAGAAAGATCTTTGAGGGGTTGAAAAACATATGCCTATGGTAGACAGGATATTTCCATCCTTCTCACACCTGGATAATGTGTCCTTCATTTTGGTGCCAAACAAAGACGTACAGTCAATAGGAGCATTCACAAACAAAGACTTGAAGGGATCTGCAAAATCACATAAGTACATCCAGGCATTTCTCCAAATAGAAATGCCTGAACCCGCTGCCCTTGAGGTTCCTTCGACTACATGCCAAATGAGCCTCATGGATGAATTTGAAATAGATTGCAGGGTAGCCAGCTGAGAAGTCACAGATGACTGGGCCTCTGCAGAAATGGATCCTGAGAGGATATTTGAAAGTTCCCTATTTAAATCTGTCTGCAACCTTGTAAAATGTGCCAAATAATTCAGTGACCTTAAGGCGAAGGTCACTGAAGCATAGACACACTTCCCAAACCTGTCCATCATCCTAGTCTCCCCATTAGGGTGATAAACAATGGAACTCTCTTCTGCAAGTTTCTTCTTGGTGGCTGCCATGATCATGGCATCAACGGGCAACCCTTTTCTCCAAAACTGTTTATCTGAAGGTGGTACCATAATCTTGTCTAGACTCCTGGGTATGAGTTACACTGTGTCGTGTCCCTTCCTTGCCCACTGAGAGACCAATTCAATAACCTCACTGGCGGGCAGAATAACCCAGGAGGTAGATGGGTCAGTACCAAAAGCCTCCAGGAATACAGACTCAGATGAAGGGTTGTTGGCCATCCAACCACCTTTCTGCTTTAGGATTTCAAGGACATCTCCAAATGAGATCTTCAGAAGGTGACTGTGGGGACCCTTCACCTTCATCCTCCATAACTGACTCTTCTGGAGAGTCCAAGTGCTTCCTCTTACACTTCTTCCTAGGGACCTCCTCAGTGGAATGGTTTGGGAAGGTAACGGATGAAACAAATAGTCTGGGGTTTTTGAACTGGCTGTCCCTATGGTAAAGAGTGATGAGGCTCCAAGCACACAGACATCAAGGTAGAAGGCTGAAGATCCGAGGGAGTTGGATCCATCAGTACTGCACTGCAGAAAAAGTACAGTTGTGTACACTTACCATAAATGTAGATGTTCGAGTGTATTCACTGTTGCAGTCATTACATTTGGGCAATCCTGCTGGAAAGTTGCCCTCAGTCGGCCTGAATTCTAAAGTCATGGGTCCTGCGTTGGCTGCTGTCGCCCTTTCCCTGGCGTCAGGTCGTCAGGGGTATAAAAGATGTGGCCGACACCATTTTCTTTAGTTTTTCTTGCCCCAGATATCGGGTGTCCCCCAAAAGCGTAGCCAAAATTTATACACATATAAATACATGCACCAATATAAACCTTACCTTTATCTACAAGCAAATACACCACATAAGTTGTATAAATCAGAGAAGGAAAGATAGGTTCCATCAGAAGAAAGGGGGATGGCGGGTGGGTAACCTGGACTGCAACAGTGAATACACTTGAACATCTACATTTATGGTAAGTGTACACAACTGTACTATGTTCTTCGTGTTTCACCGTTGCAGTCATTACATTTGGGTAGAGTCCCAAAGCTATGGATGGGAGGCTGGAGCTAAACAGCATTAGGAGCGGCTATGAGGCCCTGCAGAACTGCAGTGGCAAAGCCTGTCCTGGACTTAGAGTAGAGTGGCAGATGATAGTGCTTTGTAAAGGTGTGCACTGAACTCCAAGTTGCAGCCTCTAAAATGTCGTTGGTTGGTACTCCCCTGAGAAAGGCTGCTAAAGTGGCTGCAGCTCTGGTTGAATGTGCCCTAATGCCCTTAGGCACTGACTTGCCATGGTGTAGGTAGCAGAAACGAATGCAGTGGCCTATCCACTTTGAAATAGTCTGCTTTGAGATAGCCCTTCCTTGTGATCCTGCAGCATATGCCACTAGTAATTGTTCTGTCTTTCTGAAAACTTTGGTTCTGTCCAAGTAGAATCTAAGCTGTCTGTGTATGTCCAAAGAATGCAGAATTCTCTCCCCCCTTGTTCTGTGGATTTGGATAAAAAGTTGGCAGATAAATAGCTTGGTTAAAAGCCACACCGGACACCACCTTAGGCATAAATGTTGGGTTTGTCCTCAGAGAGACCCTATCTGGATAAAAAAATGATGAAAGGTTCCACAGCCATGAGTGCCTGAAGCTCTGAAACTCGTCTTGCAGAAGTTATTGCTAGGAGCAGAGCTGTTTTCCAAGATAAAAACTTTATATCAGCAGTAGCAGCTGGCTCAAAAGGAGGCAGGATGAGTTTTTCCAAGACATAGTTGAGGTCCCATGCAGGCATTGGTGATCTCCTTGGAGGCCTTATACTTTTGGCTCCTCTGAGGTACTGTTTTAATAAGGGATGAGAAAAGAGTGGTGGCTCTGTATTGTAATGAGCCGAAATAGCAGAGGCATAAATTTTAATAGATGAAAAAGACAGACCTTTGTCCAGCATCTCAGTTAAGTATTACAAAACCGACAACTAGTGACGTCGTGATCAGGGCCTAGGCATAGAATACAGTAAGAGTGGAAGTCCTTATGAGGTATTTGCTTCCCATAAGAAATACAGTTATTAACTTTTTCTGACATCGGTCTGAGGCAAGAAAAAAGTTTCTCCAACGGGGTACTTAGCTTTATTGAAGACTTCGGATCTGAAATTCGACTTTGCTTTTGCTTCGGGCACTGCGCGGCAAGAAAGACGGAAGAAAATGGCGTTGGATGCATCTTATATACCCCTGGCGCACTGACGTCAGGGAAGAAGCGACAGCAACTGACACCAGACCAAGACTTTGGAACTCTGGCCGACTGCGGAACCGCCTGATGGCAGGATAACCCAAGTGTAATGACTACAGCAGTGTAACATGATGAACATCTAATAATGTGATCCAGATACACACAACCTTAAGAAATGCCTGAAATCTGGATGAATAGGTGATAATCATCTTTTAAATCTAGTGTTACCAAAAACTTGAACATGGAAGAAGGGGTAACAGGTTGTGAAGAGACATCAATCTGAATTTTGGCACCATCACAAACAGGTTTACAAAAGAAAGATACAAAACTGGTCTCCAAACATTTTCTTTCTTTGGTACTAAAAACATCTATGAATAAAATCCATTTCCCACTTGGGAAGGGTGAACTGGTTGTATCACCCCAGATAAAGCATGTGATGAATGACGTGGAACTAAATGAGTCTGGACTGGAGAATCAATATTTACTCCTTCTAAAGGAGAAATGTCCTCCCATTGCCACTGGTAACCTTAAAGATCTTCAGAATCCATTTGTCTGAAACTATATGTTGAGAAAGGGAACCATGAAGATTCAGACTTTCTGAAAGAAAAAAGGTGGTGACAAGGTGTGTGGGGGAGGGCAAAGTCTCAAACAGTCATTCTGACTAGGTTTTGGGAGTTTCCGAAATTCTTCATGGAATCCCCCCCCCTTTGCAATTTCTTCTTAAACATCTGTTTACCAGCATTTTGTTGAGACCATTTATTTTGTTTCTTATCAAACTGGATGAGGAATTAAAGAATCCCTTGGAAAATGAGGGCTGAAATCTCTTAGTGATTCCCAGTATCAGCTTATCCCTTTCATCACACTTTTTGATCATCTCTGAAGCAGAGGGGCTATAAACTAAATCTCTATCCAAAGGAGAACATAAAATTTCATTTTCATCACCATCTTAGAGTTTCTAAGAATGCAGCCAAGCAAATCTCCTCAAAACAGTACCACTGATCATAGCCCTTGAAGTATCATCAACAGTATTATACCCACACTATATACAATGAGTAGTGACTTGAGCAATAGAAGAAATTAAATTTAAAGCTGATTTTCCCACACAAGAAAATACTACAGACAAAAAACATTCCTCTTACTTTTCACAATTAGGACAAACCTTAACATATTAGCCTTACAATTAAAAATTCTGAAAATCACAGTTACAGAAGCATACACTTCCCCCATACTCACCAATAATCTTCCCTACTTATCAAAAAACGCACAACTGGAATTAACTAAATGCAGCAGCAGAATTAAAGCTACAGCTGCTGGGTCAGGTTTGGGAAGAGTGTATAGAAACCTAAGAGTTTGAGAAACTTTATACATCCTGTGATGTTATGAGGTAGTGCCATATGTGCCAGGGCGAGTAGGACAGTACTTGTGTACATATGCTAGCATTGCCAGCTGTAGTTTTGTAAAGAATTTTTTGTTATTTGGCTATCACACTGATTTGTACAGATGTTTGAGGTAAAAATATATTTGTAAAGTTACTTGTGTTAAAAATGCTGGACAGAAAGAATGTACGCCTGTAAGGTTGTATTGTTGTAACTGATAGAATGTATATGTTTATCAGAGAACCCTGGAAGGGTGGAAAGTTAGAAATTGTCTTATAACTTTCAGATGCTGCCACGGGTTTTGGCAAAGCTATGTATGTACTGTACCAGAGGCAGGTGACCAGAGGTGATATCCTCTAATCAGCATCTGGTCTCTTTGGAACTCTTGCAGCAGCACTTTGGAACTTGACAGGAAAGATTTCTGACAGGATATATATCTCACACATCCACACAGACAAAGACAGACATCATCTGGCTTTTGCTGTAGTAAGACACTTGGCACACATCAGCTTGCCTTGCTTGTATTACCCTGTATCTGTATGAAGATCGCTACTCTCTGCAAATATGTGTTCAAAAATTTCTCATCTTTTGTATACTATTTATGGAGCTTTTCTCCCCAGGCCTCCACTGAAAATGGGCTCATTTCAGCCCAGTGAACGTTCCTGGTCAACAAAAGCAAATAAATAAATTTAGTAAGTAGTCACGGAACAGTAATACTTTAGTCAATCAGGGGCATTTAGTGAGAACAGTTTAGCATTGCTTTCTGCACCTGTGAGAAACAAACTATTATTTTTTTTATATCTCTGTGGCTGAAACTCTGTTTTTTAATGTAGTCACTATTTTCCTGTTTTTTCTCTTATTTAGCATTAAATATTTTAATACCTTTAATTGTGGCTGGTCCTTTACAGAATACTTTTAATAACTTGAGAATACTTATGCTCATTTTAATGACACTGTGGACAATCCTGAAAGCCTTGCTGCTTTGGTCACACTCTACCATTTGTATTAGCATTAATTTTACACAGTATAATTGGGTACCCTTTCTAACAGCCTTAGAGTAGCTGACTGCTGGCGTGATTACCTCAGAGTCTGGGCAGAAAGGGGTGCAGTTAGTAAATCTGCACCAGCTTTTCCCAGGTGTATATGCATGTGTGTGAAACTCAAATATCCAAATGCATGTCAGCTGCTGGGAACAGGGGCACAGGGTTTCAAAGTGGTCAGTGTAGAGTTTTGTGTAGGTCTGGGGAGAGAAGGAGAGTCCAGCCCTGAGTCTGGAGCATGCTCCCTATGTGCTCTTAAGGTAAACTGTGCTTTGTGCAGGAAGCTGCATCTGAAAATAAACCGTGTGAATCCATTTTTGCTGTTAGTGACCATCCCTCACCAGAGTCTGTGGTGAGGACGGGACTCTTCTTGATTGCTAGCAAGGAGTAGGGACCCATCACACATCTTATCTGCATTTTTTTTACAAGCAGCTGACTGACAGTAAAATTGCAGGCAGTAACATATACATCCTCCAAGGCAGACAAAACTGGAGGAATGGGTGAAGGTTCTGGAAATTTCTTCTGTAACAACTAAGTGTGCTCCCACTGAAAACGCTGGCACATTCTAGCAACAGTCTCAGAGAAAAAGAAAGCCCTCCATCTGCCCAGTCATCCTTTTGTCTAAATTCAGAACCCGAATCTCTTCTGAAAAGGATGTACTACTCTTACTTTTATGAGAAACTACCTTAAAAGAAGAATACATACCCTGAATTCATCCCTAAGCCAGACACAGTAAACTACTATTGTCTAGGAAACTTTGAGGAGGAGTAGCTACATGACTAGTTTTTTTGCTTTTGTAACACCCTTACTGAATTATCACTTAAGACATAGGCAAATATGCATTCATATAAATAAAAGAGAATAAATCATATTAACATGTTCCCAGTTACAAGCATTATACACCATCATTCTTTTGTATAATTATCAATCCAACATTACATAAATTCCGTGATTTTTACCTTCCCTTAAACCCCACTCCTCTTCTTCCAAAACATTATTCTGTACGTACTGTTCCCACAATTTCCATTTTTTATTGCTATGCAATATACTACTAACCCTTTTTAAAGCTCACACTTCCAGTTCTTTTTACCTTTGTTACAACATTCAACACTTCAAATACAGTTGGTTTAGACTACAAATTCCATTTTTAGTAACTCCTTTTTTGGCAACCACCAGAATTGAACTTATTACATCTAGGCAATTCAGATCCTGTATACCACCTCAAAAATCATTTCCTTAGTTACACCCATTTGCTCAAGTGATGTATCTGACAGGGTACTATGTTGGGTATTTTTAGTCTCCCATCTCATTACACTCTTGAAATGTACATTTCCAGTAACCTCTTTCTTCCCTGCAACACCTCCAACATTTGGCATCGACCCAAGGAAAAATTCTTTATTTGCTTGGGGTATAAAAAAATCTACGCAAACACCTCCAAGCAAAAATCTGAAATCTTCTAAACTTCGTTGCAAACTTGGAAGACATACATTTGTGAACCACTTAACCAATCTTTTTCCCACTTTTCATTTTATATGCCCTACTAACTTTTTTTTTATATATATAAACCAGCTTATTTTCTAGATTCAACTAAAAGCTTCATCAGAGCAGGTCTTTCACTTAGAACTCCCCTACCCCTTTCTCCTTACCTGTACTCCATTATCAGTTGGATATTGAAGGCAGTCTCTAACCTGTAGTCTAAATGTCTTCTTGGCCTTTTCCCATTTTTTTCCCTTTACCTCCACATTTGCTCCTAATACCTTGGTTCCTTCTCCAGTAAATTCCAGACCCTCTTGCCTATTCTCTGTACCCCTAATTGCAGTCATCCGTGCTGACAAAATCTCCTTTTCTCCATTCTCATGTTAGCGTAGTTTTTAGAATACTTTCTGCTACTTTAATGAATACAATATATTATGTGTAGCTGCTATCAATCACCTTAAGGATCTTCATCCAAAAATCCTATTCTCTCTCCTAATTTCTTGAATTTCCTCATGCTTTATCATCACTCATTTCTACTTTGAATTATAGCTTAATGCTTGTGTTAAGTATATGAACCTTAACTGTGTAGCTCTAAAATATCCCTTCAGATCATGTAATCCTAAACAACCTTCTTCTATCCCACTTTACCCTTGCCCTCTCCCCCCAGTTAAAATGCTTCAACTCTGATTGCTGTCCACAATTTCTCTTTTGGTTGATAAAAATACGCCTGACCTGTATAGAAAACTAAAGGGACTATAACATTTTCACTGCTTGCATCTTGCTATCCATATCTATAACATAAAAGTTATGTAATTACCATAACTATGCATCTGTGTTGTCTGATTTAGTCTACTCTTCAACCACTGGGACACAATCCCCAGCTAGAGTAACCATGGCTGGTCTTCAGGAAAGGATATTCCGTAGTACAGTGGAGTCAAATACTGCCCTATTTCCAGACAAGATGTTCAGTCTGTAGTGAACCATACAGCAGCTGCACAAATGTCATCTATAGAAGCTCTGGGACAAAGCACAGAATGTGACCTTACATCTGGTGAAATGAGCCTTAGGCAGTTTAAGTAATGTCAACTTTTTATTCTTATAAACAAAGGGAATGTAATTAGTGAGCCATCTAGCTAAAGTTACCTTTGATACTGCCTTGCCCAGTTTAGCTTTGGAAAAAGAAACAACTGGTTTGAATTTCTGAAATCTTTAGTTCTGCCTATACAGAATCTAAACTATGAGCATCCAACAGGTGCAGCATGTATTCTCCCTTGCTGGAAAACCTTGGAAAGAAAACAGGTAGACTGATGGACTGATTGACAGTTGTCTCTGATGCTACCATGGTTAGTCCGAAGGGATAACCTAGCCTTATAAAAAATTAGACACAGTGGCTGGGAAGAAATGCATGGAGTTCTGATATTTGTCTAGCCAATATAATTGTGACCAGGAAAAGAGTTTTCCATGATAAGAACTTTAAGTCTACCTTGGCTGAAGGCTAAAAGGGAGGCTGGGTCAAACTTTGAAGAAGTGCTCTTAAATCCCACAGAGGATTGTGCAGGACCTGATTGCTTTGCTGGGACAGTAGTTGAGGTCTTTGAGGTAAGGTCCAAGCTGGGTATTGAGACAAGTTCCTTAGGATTGGGTACCAGTATTGGTGGGGCCAGTCCGGGGCAATTATTATCATCTTTGGTTTCTCTTGTCTGACTTTTAGTAGGACCTTGGGAAGAAGAGGCAGAGGAGAAAAGGTGTAAACTGATAGGTTTTTCCAAATGAAGGATAGGGCATCCACTTTCCATGCTTGTCTGTGATAAGTCCTTGTGAAGATTCTTTTCAATTGATAATTTTGAGGAGAGGCAAATAGATCTATGTCCGGGCTCCCCCATTTCTTTATCATCATGCTGAAAACTTGTGGCTCTAGTTTCCACTCATGAGGGTCCATAAGGTTTCTGCTTAAATCGTCTGCCAGAGTATTTTGTTTTCCTGGCAGGAATTGAGCTTGAAGATGTATTTGGAAAGTCAAAGCTGTGTCCCACAGTGCCATGGCTAATCTGCAAAGGGGGTATGAGTGTGTGCCCTCCTGCTTGTTTATATACCACATAACCGTGGTGTTGTCCGTCTTTATTAGTAGTTGTCCTGGATGAAGTAAGTCCTTGAAGGCTGTCAGGGCATTTTGAACAGTTAGCATCTCTTTTTGGTTGATATGTAGATGCATTTGTTTTGGGGTCCATATGCCCTGAATGCATCTTCCCACCATGTGGGCCCCCCAGGCATAATCTGATGAGTCTGTTGTTAAGGTTTGGCTGGCAGAGGGTAGATTGAAGGCCCGTCCCATGTTTTGGTGACATGCCTTTGCCCACCATAGAAACTCCTGTTGTAGGCAGGGAATGAGACGAATCATTGTTTCCAGACTGTGACAATGATGACTCCATAAACTTTTTAGGTACCATTGAAGTTTCCTCATATGCAGTCTTGCATATGGAATCAGTATGATGCAGGATGCCATGAAGCCCAAAGCCTGCAGAGTTTGTCTTGCAGATAACTGGGTGTTTGTTGCCATCAGTTTGAAGTATGTAGTCAGCTGTCTTTGTTTGTCTGGCATGAGGTAAGCCATCTGGGCAGTTGTATTCAAGCTTGCACCCAGGAATGCTTTCTTTTGAGAGGGTACCAGTTGTGATTTCTTTTCATTTATTGTGCACCCTAGGCATGTTAGAAGCCTTTTCACAAACAACAGGTGTTGAAGAAGAATGTTCTTGTTCTCTGCTTGAATGAGACAGTCGTCCAAGTAAGGATATATTTGTATACTTCTTTGTCTGCAAAAAGCAATTACTGGTGCCAGGCACTTTGTAAAGACCCTGGGTGCAGTAGATAAGCCAAAGGGTGTTTGTTGCCATCAGTTTGAAGTATGTAGTCAGCTGTCTTTGTTTGTCTGGCATGAGGTAAGCCATCTGGGCAGTTGTATTCAAGCTTGCACCCAGGAATGCTTTCTTTTGAGAGGGTACCAGTTGTGATTTCTTTTCATTTATTGTGCACCCTAGGCATGTTAGAAGCCTTTTCACAAACAACAGGTGTTGAAGAAGAATGTTCTTGTTCTCTGCTTGAATGAGACAGTCGTCCAAGTAAGGATATATTTGTATACTTCTTTGTCTGCAAAAAAGCAATTACTGGTGCCAGGCACTTTGTAAAGACCCTGGGTGCAGTAGATAAGCCAAAGGGCAGTGCAGACAATTGGTAATGCATTAAGCCAGCCTTGAATCTGAGGTATCTTCTGTACGATTGCCTTATTGGGGCATGCAGCTATGCCTCTTTTAGATCTAATGTCACCAGCCAAGCATTCTTGCACAGCATGGGCAGAAGCTGCTGCAAAGTCAGCATTTTGAATTTTGGAAAGTCCAAGTATGTGTTCAAAATCGATAAATCCAGTATTGGCCGCCAGCCTCCCATTATCCATGAGGGACGTAACCTGTTTGTGTGCCTCTGCCCATTGATTTTTTGGCAGATCTGGCCAACCGTTTGCCATTGGCAGAGTATGAAAGTGGAATCTGTATCCCTGTAATACTATGTTTAGCATCCACGTGTCCTTGGTTATTAACTGCTAATTTTGAGCAAAAAGTGCTAATTTTCCCCCTAAGGGTGCTGCCAAAAGGTAAGTGCTTGGTGAAGGCAGAGGGAAGTTATTGGGACTGTTTTCTGTAGGTTTGCACTTTACCTCCTCCAGATTTGGAGGTAGAAGCGCCCCATTGCTTTGACCTGGAAGAATCTTGTGCCTGGTATCTGGAACCCTTAGGGCGTCTGGATTTGCCCCTTTGAGCTCTGTCTGACACAGGAAAGGACCAATTTTTTGTAGGCCAGTATCTACTGAATCTTGATGGCTGCACTTGTAAGAAAGTCTTTTACAGTTTGCATAGACTTAGCTTTGTCTTCCATTTTCTTTTAAACCTCTTCTGCCCTAATACCAAACAGAGTATCATGCTGTAAAGGTGCATCCAGCAATTTAGCTTTAACATGATCAGGCAAATTTTGCTCTTTTAGCCAGGCATGCCTCCTAATCACAGATCCAGTAACTGCGGCCCTGCAGGAGGCATCTAAGGAATCAAAACCACATTGCAAAGTATGCTTTCCAACTTGTTCAGCTGCATGCAATAATTCCTGCAATTCTTTATTTTCTGCACATTCAGAAATCAACATCATTTTCTGTTACAGCAATTCCATAACATGTTGTTAATACTTGAGCATATGAAACTGGCAGTTTAAGGCCCTAATTGCCAAGGTTGCAGATGTATAAACCTTTTTTCCCCATCTATCCAGTGCCCTTGAATCTCTATCAGAGGGGGTAGGATTTTTGGCTGTTGAGGCCTTAACTGCCTTTGGACCCTGTGAAATAGTTTCAGGATCAGCAGCAGGGTTTCTAAATAAAAATTTGTGCGAGTCAGGGACCCTATAATATCTGTCAGGCTTGCTGGGAGCCGGAGGTAAGGAGTCAGGGGTCAAGCTTAACTCCGAAAACACATCATCCACAATGTCTAAAACAGGGGGTATGGCTAAAGGCCTGTGCTGAGGGAGAAGAAGGAAACCCCTGAGCCTCTTTTTTGATTCTGAGAAATCTTGACTCTCCCAGTGAAAATGCTCCCTCAAAGTATGCAAGGTTTCTCCAAATGAATAATCCTCAGGAGGTGATGCAGATGGTATAGACTCCTCTGCATCAGAATCCTCATAGGGAAGTATAGATAATTCCTGATCAGAAGAGGAATCAGAAGAAATAGAAACCTGACCTGAAGATTCATAATCAGTGTCTTGCCTAGGCCTCTTATCAGGGGATGGGAACCCCTGATCAAGGTAATAAGGTCTTCAGCCATTTTGATCATCTGTTTTTTTAGGCATAGAGGCCTGTGCACATGGCTCATGCGTCAGTTTTTTAGTTTTAGAAGTTGCTTTTGTCTTTGGTTTTGCAGCTGTCGTCGGTTTGATATAAAAATGTTGAGGCCTGAATACACACTCAGAAGCCGGTGCCTGCTCAGCGGCTCCGGACCCATCCGAGCGAGATACATCCGTGGGTCCAATACTTTGAGTATCACACGGCGTGCCTGACTCCACATGGGTCTCGGTAGGGGCCTGCGACTCGAATGTAGTGGGAATCAGGGGCTGCGAAAGTGCCTCACTGAGTACCGGCGAACCGGCGACTGGCTCAGGAGAAGCTTCGATGTCGGTTTTGGACCTCGACTGTCTGTCTTTGTCCTTTTCTTTGCATTTTTTATGTACTCCAGTAGTCGGATTGCTATCAGACGAAATTTCTGGGTAGTTAAACCTGTTTCCAAAATACTTTGAGGCAAAAATATACAGACGCTTAATAGTGCTTTGGTTAAATCTAGCACAAAACCAACAGCCAGGCACGTTGTGATCAGGGCCTAGGCAAGGAATACAGTAGAAATGGAAATCCTTATGAGGTATTTGCTTCACACAAGTAATACAATTATTAACTTTTTCTGACATCGGTATGGAGCAAGAAAAAAGTTTCCCCAACGGGGTACTTAGCTTTAGTGAAGACTTTAGTTCTGAAACTCAAATTTGAATATTTCAGGAGTCGGCCGACCGGCACTTGCGAAATGCTTCTGCTTCGGGCACTGCGTGGCAAAAACGACTAAAGAAAATGGCGTCGGCTGCTTGTTTTATACCCCTGATGACCTGACGTCATGGAAAAGGAGACAGCAGCCGACGCAGGACCCAAGACTTTAGAATTCAGGCCGACTGAGGGCAACCTGCCAGCAGATTACCCCAAAAGTAATGACTGCAACAGTGAAACACGAAGAACATCAAACCTGCCTATTTTCTCTGTTCAGACAAAACATATTCAAGAGGAACTCAAGCATTTCAGTTTTTGGATCTAATCACTCATCTTCTCCTAATTAATCTTATTATTATATCATGGAATGCAAATGTTTTCTTTGCTCTACTCATAAAACCCCAGCTTACTCAGTAGAATACTTTCTCTGTATCAAAAGCCCAAAAGAGCAGCAGTATTTTCTTGCATTCTGCTTCTCTCTGGATCTTCATTGTTCTACTGATGTTGTCAAATATTTGCCTCCCCCTCCACAAAACCACACTAACCCATATCTATCAATTTTGGCATCACCTTTCCTACATTCTTTTAGCTATTATAGCAAAGAACTTTACAATCAAGGCTGATATGAAGCTACATCTGATAGGTCTTTGCCACCTTTAGGTATTACAGCCACCAGAGCTTTCTTCCAGGATGTTAGTACTTCTTTTAAAATACTACCGAACAAAACCTTCCAGATCTTTACCACTTTCTTCCATCTGAGCTTCCAAACTTCCACAGAAATGCCATCTATTCCTAGAGACTTTCCTGCAGATTGATTATACATCACCATTTTTGAGCCTCATCTACCTCTAACCATGGCTTACTTAAGTCTTCCATACATATTTCTTTACGGATTTCCACATATCTGCTTTATACAAATTTTCATAAAATATCTGAAATATCTCTAATACCTCCACAGGACCTCTAGTTATTTTTTCTAGTTATAGGTTCCCTAAGCTTTGCAACAATCCTTGCTAATTTCTGTTGCCCAAGTCATTGTGCTAAATGTTTGTGTGCTCTGAAGTTAACAAAGTTGCTCAACAGCAATTGTTTTAAACTCGTGCATATCAAGTTCTAGTCCCCACCTATAAATACTATTCCATACTGAAAGCTGATTTCTCCCAAAATGTTCTTAAGCTCCATAATATCAGTTTTATATGGAATATAAATACATGCCAACAAAATGTCCTTCTCTTGCCAGCAGCACCTTCCTACCACACATCTACTGTTATCTTTTTTTTCTCCTCTTTATCACTAATGAAGCTCATCTAGCAATTAGTACAAGTGCTCCCCCTTTTCGTATGCCCCCAGTATTCTGCTGAATATCCATCCTGAAATTCTCTTTATCAAATTCACATGTTCACTTCTTTCCATGCATCTCCTGTAGCATTGCTATTTGCACTCCTAATTTCTTAATATATTTATTCTTTTCCTTTTTGTATATACCTGCGAGGCCATGCATGCTCTAAAACAATATAGGTAGTGTAACCGTTATAAGTTGTTGTTATTCCCACCTATTATACTTGACAACTTTTTTAAATGTCTATTTCCAGCTTTTGTGTTACATGCACTTACTTATGTTTGTCAGCTTACTCCATTATAAAGTAATTTCTTGTCATCTCCATTTGAACCTATGTCACCACCTTTTACAAGACTTTACTTTAATGAAAACACTCAAAAAAAAAAAAAGCCCTGAACATCCCATAACCTATCAACTTACAACAAACATACAAAAGTATGTACATATTCAAATAATGATGTTCAACCTTTCCAATAGGAACAATTGTCCCAAACTGACAGCTACACCCACAAGCATTATCTAAAGTAAAATTAAAGTTATATGCCATTTCAATTAACAAATTCTGTTGTGGATAACTAGTCCAGTTTCTTCTTTGTGCTTTCATAAAATTAATATTGCCTGTTTCTTTCAGTTTCTCTGGTACAGCAGAATATCTCAGTTCTCTACAGCTCTGCCTCTAACTCAACCATTTTTTTTAAACCGCTCTACTTAAGTAGTCTCATACACAGCTAGCCTCCTTCTACACTTTGACCTCTGATTTTTGCAGTTTTATCAGTTCATCTGATTAGCTGTTTAAAGCCTTTTCCATGTTTCCAGCCATTTTGTTATTTGAGTTGATATACTTCTTCATTGTTTCATTTATGTTAATCAGCTCCAAGAACATCCAGCGTATTTTTTCCTCTAAATTACTGTCAGCCATCTCCTGCATCAAAGCTGGAGCTTGAACTGCTTTTTGCTGAACAACTGGAAGATTCTTCCCCTTCAGTGTTTTCTCTGCACCTTTTCTAGTTTCTTTTCTTTCAGGTTCTCTATTTTTCTACTTTGTTGGCATTCAGACAGTGTATTTACTAGCCAGTAACTAAATTTTACTAAAACTTGTCTCACAATGGGAGAGCTACAAATTAAGCTGTTGATTAGAATGCAGCCATCTGGTAACTCCAGTTTTCTGCTCCTTTTTCAAAGGAAAATGGGGTCAACAGTGTCATTAGTGGCAGGAGCAGCTTCTCCAGGGATGGACACAACATTCTGACAAAACAGGGAAGCCTTCCCTGTTCCCTCTATCAGGACTGATAAGAGTGGTTTCTCCCTTGCCCACTGAGGGAACCCCCAACAACCTTACAGGAAGTGGCTAACCCCTGGTCCACAGTGCTTGTAGATGCTACACCAGAGGGATTCTGGGTAAAAGATGAGTGGTCTGAGGTACAACAAATGGTGACTGCAATGTCCCCTACCTGTGGCTGCAGCAGCTTGCTAGCCTGCTGTGGAGGCAAAGGTTGTTTGTTTAATTTTTATTTTTGTGGCTGGAACAACCGACTGTGGGACCAACAGTTTGTTCCATGGTCAAGCCAGAAATTGATCTTCTTTCCCAAGGAAAACAATCAGCAAATGCCAGTAAAAATAAACAGTCTTTAAAAAGTAACTTTTCCTCCAGACAGACAGTAAAATGCATTTTAAAATGCTATGCCGGCCCCAAAAAGTAAAATAAACAATTTCTCAATAAAAAATGTTTTTCAGTTACTTTAAACAACTTTTAAACTGACAAAAAAAGACCACTTGTGTTTAAATGTAAAGTCTTGTGACAATCTGTTAAAACACACACTCCTAGTTTTAAAAAAAAACTTTCCTGGAGAGGAAAGAATGAATAATAAGCAAAATTATAAGAAGGAAACATTTTTTTTATTCCCAAAAGGGAAAGCAAATGAAAAGCACAAGCTGACTGTTGATCCTTGATAGCCTCAAAGGAGTATACCCTTTGGTGGCAGTAAATGTCTTAAGGGCTTGGCACCTAAACATGTTTAGTCAGCTCCGTTCAAGCTGCTTGCCAGTTTGGGCACATAGAAGGTGCCCTGAAGTTTGGAAGCTGGCCAGCTATTATATCTTTGGCAAGATATAACCCCATACTGCTAAGGCTACTACACCAGTGACCAATATGATGATCATCATATAATCATGTTAGCAAACTAATACAAACTAAACTGACAGTGACTCAACTAAAATCACTGACTGATGAGTTACAATTCAGGGAACTATACTTGATGCGCTTAAAGCTTAAAAGGCTTACATCTGGCTAAGAATAAGGAAGGAGTTTGAGATTACTACCACATATTGTCAAGTTTTATAGTGTTGCAAGGCAACAGACTTTGTTGGCTGACATCTAATGTTTCAGTAAATTGTATATACAGAAATATTCAACATTTTATGCTTCATCCATATATGCTGCCAGGTTTTCCACAACTGCCTTTTTAACTTTGGTCATTCTGTACTCATTCTTTTGGCATGAGGGATTTTATAGTGCTCTATTTGAACTACTATGCATTCAATAACAAAGCGTATTAGCCAGTCTGTCTCCTGTTATGTTCACTGGGTGCTCTACATACATATATTAGCTGTCTTTTAACAGTGTTTTATGCATACATTCTATTGACTGTCAAACTATCTGTCTGCAGCGTCATTTGCCTTGCAGACAAGTCCTAGATTAAAAAGAGTCAGTTTGGACTGTCTGCTTGTAAGGTTAACACACTCAAAGCAAATAACTAAAATCAAATCTAGATCAAGGCAGAGGTTCACTTAGAAGGAAATGCATACATTTCCTAATGGTGGCATAAATGCCCCTATGCCTCTGTGAAATGGGAATCCTGCATCCCCTTAATCAGGTTCCTTTATGCACTGCAGCTTTAAACTGTAGGCACTGTTTAGATGTGGCAACTGAGCCTGGATTAACAGCTACATTTATGTCAACTCTTTATGTTATGTCACCCTGGAATACTTCTATTGGACATTCAAAAGCTCACCAGTGTATTTTGCTGGAGTAGCTAGTGGCGGATTAAAAGATATTAATGTGCAATTATTAAACATTTTCTGAATGAAAATATATGCTAACGAGTAAGGAACTACTTCTAAATAATCTGTTTTACGCTGGAGATTGGAAGTTAATAAATTGCATGAAAAACAAGAGTCTTAAAGGCCCTGGCCATCAGGAATTCCTATTGGGAGTACACTTCTGAAGAGGATGCCTTGTGAATTTTGACTGTAAAACATGAAAGCTGCCTTGTAAATTTTGAATGTATAAAGCTTCTTTTAAGGTAATTTTTGTCTTGTGACAGACTGCAAGTCGATTGCCAAATAAATGTGCAGTTGATTTATGAAAATTTAGTTATTTGAAATGTCAGAGACCTTTTTAGGCAAACAAAAAATGCTCCAGTTAATCTTTGTCTGCTGGTGGCAAGTGAAGAATTTGTTATAGTATCAGTGGCCTGGTAATGAAGGGGCAAGAGATTTTTTAGAAAACAACAATGAAAGTTATTTGTGTACACAGATCTGCATTAAGGCAAGTTAAGTGTAATGTTCTGCAGGGCTTGCTGGTCAGATTAGTAACAGAAAATCTGACTCATTATACCCGGGAATCTGCCTAGCAGTTGGTACAGAAAATGAATGCTCTGAGCTGATAAATGAGCTGCCTCCTGTAGTCAGGATACAGGGTTTGACTCTTCTTATATCCATTTGCCTACTCTGTGACTCTGAAAAAGTAAATTAACCAGATATTGCTCCTGGTTCATCCAAGGAAAAGGGCACCCTGCACAGTAAGTTTACCCTGTTAACATATAAATTATATAGCTTCTTCTCAGTCTATTTTTGTTTTATTTTCATGTGCACCAGCTAGCTATTGTGCCCATACCATGCCCTGTCAAAAAAGGAGCCCGGAGATACTACTTTACATGCCTTTCTAAAACCAGCTTACACATCTGACATTTCTTGCTCCATACATTGCTGGTGTCTAGCTTGTATTATTTTAAGCATTACCTTGCTAGCATGTGAAACTATTCCAACTGTGTAATAATCTGAGCATTCTTTAGCACTGATGTTTTTGGGACTGGAGTATAAGCTGACCTGTTTCAATCTAATGGCCACCGTTGCTTTTTAAATTTGCTGGCAAATTCCAAACACTCACAGTATCACCCTTTGGGATTTTAAACAATTTGGCTGAAATTCCATCCCCTGTTGATGCTTGTTATTAGCAAAACTTGCTAAGGCCCATTTAACTTCACTGCTTAGGATGTCTGGCTCTAGATCAGAGAACATGCCACTGAATGAGTCAGTGATGATACTGGGGCCATTCTGATATAGTTCCTTCCTAGTGTCCTATCTATATAGTTCTTTTCTATATTTCTGTTACTTGTTTTTAATATCCTCTGCTAGGATCCATATATCTTTGCCTTTTATCATGCCTATTTTACCTAGACGTTTCCCTCAATACCAATCCTCTTGGAGATCTGTTTTTTCCCATGATGTTATCTTCTTACAGTTCTTTGCAATAACCATTTAAATCTTCATCTCTTCTTGCTTTTCCCAAACTCTGCATTTAATCTGACACTTTCCATTTCAAATGATTTTTGCTTTCTACCTTTGGTCACTTCTAAAACCTCCACAGACATCCATTTTGCCTTCTTAATATTATTTCAAGTTGGCACATTTTTTATGGCCATTTCCTGGACAACATCACAAACTTTTGTGTCCACAGTGCTTCAAGTGCTACATCTAATACCTTAGAACTGCTATTCACCCCTACTATATATTCACTTTGAAAACTGCTCAGCAGTTATACCTCAGTATTATTAAATTACTCATACTTTCTTTGTGCACATTTAAAAGACATGTTATGTTTGACGTACAAGTTTTAATTATTCTACATTCTGAATTTTTCTTTGCTGTCAAAATTCATCACTTTTATTCTAGTTTCTGTATTATGGCACCAGAACTTTAATCCAGCGATCCATCAGTATTAAAAAACAACACAAATCGCGCACAGAGCTTAAATTTTGTTATATATTACCATGGTATAAAGACATGTTTACCCAGTACAGACATTTTTGAAATTGATCCCATTCTTCCAAAGGTGAAACATAATGTGATAATTTTCAGCTGTACGTTTGCAGAATCAAACAGTCAACAAAACCAATAGCAACCAGACTGAATAACAAACAGCTTGCAAAATCTCCACTAGTAAATTTATCCAACAACAGAACATGATATAATTATGGACACTAATAAACTGAAAAACAAATTAAAAAAGAAATGTCATTTACCCCACAAAACTTTCCAAAAGATCTACATTTCTGCGATCACTTATAAACTCTCCAATCATCTTCTTGTCTAGACGAGGGTTCTCCCTTAGCCACCTGGCTACTTCATTGTTACCCATTGGAGATGTCAAGAGGCCCTTCTCTTGCAAAAACTGGATTCCCTTCTTTGATGCCTGATTAAACTGTTCTGTTCCAGCAATAAGCAGCTGTAAGACAAGTGAACAATATGTTAATGTATTTTTTTTCTGGAAACACACTGCATCTTTAAAAACATTATTTATAAGATAACATGTGCTTGCATTGTATTTAATGTCAACGGGCATCACCAAGTATAGTACTTGAAATGTAAATACTGCAAAACATGGAACAGAAAGTACAGTTGTATTAGTAATTTGCAATAAAAGTAGATGTTTGAGTAGATTCACTGTATCATTTCTCAGTTTTGGGATTCCTGCCTGCAGGTAGCCCAGCCCAGCCCAGCCAGCTGGGCTACCTGCCTGCAGGTAGCCCAGCTGGCTGGCCTGGATTCCACAGCTCTACCTTCCACCAGGACTCAAACAATACCCTTCCCTACCACTATACAAGGATACTGTTGGTACTGGTGGTATAACAGGTGCATAAGCAAATGCCCAAGTGGACCACATGGTAACAGTCCACTATTTCACAGGCCCATCAAATAAGTCCCTAGTCTTCTCCAGGCAGGAAAATTAGGTAAAAGAGGGATGGGGCCTGGTAGGGAAATGAGAAGGATGGTGCAGATAAATGGTTTAGGGTGCCACCCAACACATGGTACAAAGGATGAGAAGTAAGTGGTCCTTGGATTGCAACACTGAATCTATGTGAACCTCTACTTTAATGGCAAGTTCCTAACACGCGTGTACTATGTTCATCAATGTATTCACTGTTGCAGTCCTCACTTTTGGTAGGATTCCCAAAGAATAAGGAAACCCAGTGGTTGGAGACAGTAAATTAGAATAAAAGCCTCAGCAGAGTCAAGTCCTACCCCAGCTCTAGAGGGTACCCCTAAATTTTAGTGCCTGCAGAAAATGTGAACAGAGGTCCAAGTTGCTACTTCCAAAACATCTTGTGTACTGAGTCAACTACAAGAGTGGCTCAAGTAGAGTGGGCTCTGACATGCCCTGGCACAGATATCCCATTAGCTGTCTAATAGTATGGAATGCAATGTGCAAACTGTTTTTTTAAACATCTTTAAATCAGAATTTGCGTAATGGCATAGGTACACACACAAAAGAAAACAAATTGCAGCAAACTTCATTATTTTCATGCAGAATACATATACGTTTTTTTTTTTTTTTTTTTTTTAACAATTATTGTTTATTCCAAAATTACATAACTTGGGCAGTTATTACATTCCTTCGAACCTCTTTCCTCCACCTGTATATTAATCTCATTTATAGTTCATTGGTAAGTACTAGGCTAGCTGCCCTTGCAGGACATTTTAAGCCTAGCTAACTTCCTTCTATTGTGCTCAGATTAACCTTTCCCATTTGGTTTGAGGTTGGCCTTACCCATCCCACAGTTGATAATTATACTTTACCCCTAATGAGAATAAATGGGATCATACCATAGATAACCTGAGGGGACCCATGCATAGGATAAAGTATTTAGGAGCTGGATCTGTCCATTAGTAGTACAGGGAAAAGTCCTGGGGTAACTTTTCTGTATCCCATCCATAAATCTAAGCTGCTCTTGAATATGTACAGGGATGAACTTTGTTTTATGTGGATGGGGAGTCTGTTCCAGAGCAGATCTATCCTCTGTGAGCTATACCTGTCCCTCCAAACCTTTCTCCTGATGTTGCAGAAGAGGTTTAGATCCATAGACTGAGTATTTCTGATGCCATTTGACTTGCTGATGTGCAGTAAATCCATTAGTATTGGGTCAAAGAATGGCTTGTATGCCTGACACAGATCACCACTTTGCATTTTCTAGATACTCAGCGACAGGGCTTTGAGTCAGTCCATGCAAGACATGTTGTTTAAGCCTTGTATCCTTTTAGTACAGCATCTCTGTGGGTGTTTCATTTTCTGCATCTGTTTGGACAGATACATGCCAAAGGGAGCATAATATTCAATGACTGGCCTAATGAGAACCAAGTAAAGTGGGGACAATGACATCCCTGATCTAGACACAATCTATATTGGACAGCGTATATGACAAGGGAAAGACTTTCTTACAACAATGGACACGTGTTGGTCAAAAATTAGGTCACTGTCCACATAAGATCATAAACCCCGAGCAACTACGTCAGCTCTTGGGGGCGTATTGTCATTCTGGTAGTTCCCTGGGGTATATGACTTCCCACAGAATACAATAATGCATTTTTTGGCATTTAGTTTCAGTCCATGGTTTTGGCACCAGTTATAGTTTCATAGGTTGGACTAGGCTATCGGCCCTAGGGCCTATACAAGCCTAGCCATAACAATTCCCTGGATATTTCTTCTTGCAATATGTACTTCCCTGGACCCCTGTCTAGCAGGGCGACTGACGTGATCCCCGGGATGAATTTCCTGACTCCCATCCAACCGTCAAGCTTCCTTTTGAAGAGCGCCAAGAGGCACTCTGCTTGACATGTATGGGCAGTCTATTGCATAGTATGGGGAGTCTCTGTGTCAGGAACCTATCCCTCCAGCATGTTTTGTTCATTGTGATGACAAGGTTTAGATCACTGGAGCATGTGGCTCTGAGGGACTGGGATTTCTTTAACTGGAGCATGTCCAACAACTCAAGGTCAAACCTATTTATTTTATTCTATTTAAATAAATAAATAAACCTCTTTATTTATTTTGTTTATTCGGGACAAACCTTCCTGTAGATTGGGAGATTCAATAACAGCTCCTAGCTTACAGTCATTTGCAAACGTAGTCATCAAGAGACCTTTGTTATTGACTGCTTCTTCAGAGAAGTACATGCCAAACCAGGAGAGGTCCCAGCATAGTACCCAGGGGACTCCAATGGTGATGGATCATTTTGTGGAGGTAACTTCCCTTTACTGATTTCCGGTGTCCTTTCAATGATCCAGTTGACAATCCAGCAGGTGACACTGGGGGTTATTCCCAGTTTACTTAGCTTTTCTACTGTGCGTGAGTGGGAAATTGTGTCAAAAGTCTTGGCCAGGTCATGGTATGTGGTGTGTACCATTTTGCTTTTTGTCCATTGCTTTGGTCAACTTGTCAAAAATATCCCCCAGGTTTAGAAAGCATGATCTGCCCTTGACAAATCCAAACTGAGGCAGGTCCAGTATTTTGAGCTTCCCTATGTCTTGACTGATGAATTCCATTAAAAGCCTTTCTATGGTGTTGCATATGAGGTTAGTGAAACGTATGGGTTTGTAATTGCTTGGGTCTGTGGAAGGTCATCCATTATGCAGGGGAATGACTGAAGTTGTTCTCCCATTCACTTGGCACAAAAACTGTATGGAGGCTGAGACTGAACAGTGTTGTTAAGGGTGCAGCTAAATCGTGCTTCAGGCTATTTAAGAAGCATCCAGGAATACTGTCAGGACTCACTGATGAGTATTTTCAGCTTTTGATAGCACTTTTAGGACTTGGTCTTGTGTGATAGCTGGAGGCAAGACAGTTTCAGGTATCCCAAAAAAAAAATCCAAGCAAACCAGTCCAGGAAAGGAGGATTTAATGCCAAGAGGTTAAAACACAAAATAAAACGCACATTGATTGGTTGGTGGGTGTAAGAAGCTGTATTAGCTGAGTCAGCTGGCCTATGAGTTCCATCAGGTTGTTCGTTTCTCTTTCACCAGCCTCCATACCTCCTAAATGGACCGGAAAGATACCCCTCCTGACTAAAACCAATAATCACAAAAAAAGGGGTAAAGCCTTAGAAAATGTCTCTAGTAATCCCAAAAAAATCCAAGCAAACTTGTCCAGGAAAGGAGGATTTATTGTCAAGAGGCTAAAACACACACACACACACACACACACACACACACACACACACACAAAAAAAAAACACACATTGGTTGGTAGGTCTAAGAAGTTATATTAGCTGAGTCAGCTGGCTTATGAGTTCCCTCAGGTCATTCGTTTCTCTTTCGCCAGACTCCATACCTCCTAAACAAACCGGAAAGATACCCCTTCAAGACTAGTTTCAGGATATCTTCAAACTCAGTGTAGGTAACAGTTCATAATCAGCTCAGCCAATTGCTGCATTGTGCTTTTGAAATGACGAACATAACCAAAAAATACCTTGTGACTAACTTTGGCTTAGGTAGCTATTTTAGCCTCAAACTTGACTTTTGTTGATTTTATTAAGCTCTTGAGTGGTTCATTACAGTGACAAGGGCTCTAGCATTCTGGGAATTACTCTTCTTACTTTTATTATAAAGCTTGTTGGTAGGCTTCCACCATGTTTTTTTTTTCCTGGGGTTTTCCCTGCACTTGTTCCTAAGGGATACAACTACATCTATGCAGTAGGATTATATGCTGGTATAGTGTGGTGGTGTACTTTTCTGATTATTTAGTGGAGTTCACTGAGTTTTTTTTGGCTTAAAGAAATTTCTAAACGAACTTGGGTGGAAGGGATCTCTGGTTTAAATTTTATTTCAAAGGAGACTGTTTTATGGTCAGATGGTGCAAGATGCTCTCATATTAGTAAGGACAACATCCAAGATGTTATTCCCCTTAGTGGGTACTTTGACTAATTGTCCCACAGCATTTGCACTGACAAAGTCCAGGAATCTCTGTGCTTGTACATTAGTGGTAATGTAGGTTTCCCAGTCTATAGCTGGACAGCTTAGATCATCTAGGGAAATGGTACTGGGTTTAAAACCGAGTGATTCTAATTCCTGTTGATAGGCATTGTGGCTTTCTTATGTCATACAGGGAATCCTACAGCTAGCTCATACATGGTTTGGGACCCTCCTGCAGGTTATATGGACATGAACAAACACTAGTACATTATGCTGCTTTACCAGCCTTGATGCTAGTCTCTTCTGGAAGTAGATTGAGACACCTCTACCTTTTTTCACCTTCTGCACACTAGCTGGTCTAAACATGTGGAAGACATTATTGCCCTGCATAGCCACAGGGCTCTCTGCTATTTACACCATGTCTCAGTCACTACACAGATGTCAATGTCCTCCAGGGCAAGAAGGGCTTGTAGGGAGTGTAGTTTCTTGTTTAGGCTCCTAGCATTCATTAGTGAGACTGTCATATTTTCCTTTGCTTGTTTTGTTATGTTGGTAGATTTATCAGTTTGGCATTACCTAAAAAGGCACAGGCAGACAAATATTGGACCCACTTTGAATGATACCAAAAATTAAGCCAATTATTGACTGTTCATATTGTGGTATCATCCTTGGAGCATGCAGACTGTTGCTCAATGCTAGGCTCATACCTACCTTGGACACACAAAGTTCCATCATTTCTCTCTTCATACAGTCCAGGGAGGTAACACCTCAAGTCAATACCACCAGTATGAACTATGATAGCATCATACTGGTACTTGCTATTCAAGGACTTCAGTGCATGCATGATCTGATGGACCCTGGCACCAGATTAGCAATTAACTATCACTGTCTTCTTGCTCAGCCTAATAAGAGGCATATCTGTATGTCTTACAATGAGGTCACCTATATCAAGAATATTTGGGTTGGATCAATGTCTGCCTTATTAGCTCAGCATCTGGAATTTGGGACTCCAAGTGCTACGTGAGAAGGTAGGCTTAACCTACCAAGTGTGCTCTGTGCCTTTGTTGTGTTTTGGAGGTCTTTAAGGTTTAGGCAAGTTAATCTATAGAACTTCAGCATATGATGGATTACATGTATTATGATGGCCTTGGAGAGGCGTGATCTGTGGTGTACTGCTGACAATTTTAGTGACTCGTTTTACTATGTGTAAGTTACAAAATGCAGGTTTAACAGCAAAAAAAGTTATAAAAAAGTTATGTACTGACAATACGTGTTGTCCATTTTCATTCTTCATCAAAAATTGGGTTAGGATCTGACTCAGCCACTGCTTCCAGATCATAAAATAGTTCCTCCCTTTACAAATAATGCCCCAGCCACCTAACATACCCCAGATCTAGTTTGCTGCCCACAGATTTATACAGCAATGGAAATTATAAAAAGAATAGAAGCTGGAGCTTAAACAAGGAACAAAGGTTCCTCCAATAATCTTCAGTTTATCCAGGAGTAAAACAAGGATGGAGTAGGTGGGTGGGAAGTTGAGGAGGAATGAAAATGGACAACACAGATGGAACGTTCTGGTGAGTACATATTTTTTATCTGATGTCATTTTTATTCATTCCTCAACAACTGGGAAAGAGTCTCCAGCTATCTATACCCCGGGAGGACTCTAAGGAAGGATATTCCGGAGTAGAGCAGAGCCAAAGGTTGCTCTTCTCCTAGAGACCAGATCCAATTTTCAATGAGCAATAAACATATCTAGATTAGCCCAAGCTGCAGCTGCATCATAATCATCCAAAGAAATTATAGGTAAAAAGGCTGACGAAATCAACACAGACCCCATGGAATAGGCTCTTGGATGCTTTAGTAAAGGCAAACCCACATTTTCATAAACAAAGGTAATGCGGATCAGTCAACCATTTGGCCAAGGTCACTTTAGATACTGGCTTGCCTAGTTTTGAACCAGAAAAGAAAATAAACAATTGTTCAGATTTTCTCAACTCTTTGGTTCTATGAAGGTATTAGAGTAACTGCCTGTGGACATCCAAAAGATGCAACATATACTCCTTTGTTTGAAAAGTTAGGAAAGAAGACTAGGAGGCTGATGACCTGATTACTATTAGATTCTGACACCACCTTTGATAAAAAGGAAGAACTGGTCCATAAAAATTAAACAGGGAGGTTTAGAAGACAGTACTTGAAGTTCAGACAATCTTCTGGCAGAAGTGATAACCAGGAAAACAGTTTTCCAGGCCAAAAATTTCAGATCAGACTTAGTTGATGATTCAAAAAGGGGTTGATTCAAGGCCTGAAGAACAATATTTAGATAACACTGAACAGTATAACCATACGATCTTGGGAGGTTACTAGGCTATCGACCTAGAGGTCATTTCAAGTCAGTAATGAGATGAAATGGCAGAAGCATGGACTTTTATGGAAGAAAATGATAGGCCCTTGTGAAACATCTCAGTTAAGTATTGCAGAATCTGAGGAATATTGGGCATTGCTGTGCTTATTCCTTGTGATTGGTTCCAGGCACAGAATCTTTTCAATTTGTCAGCATAAGATTTTCTAGTAATAGGCCTTCTAGCCACCAAAATGACATCCATCAATGGTTTGCTGAGGGATGCCAAGGGTGAAATTAGTTGATTAGCTACGCTGCAAGATTCAAAGTTTGGAACTGAGTGTGCAGAATTTGGTAGTTCTGCTGAGACAGTAGGTAAGGTGTCTGAGGCAGGTGCCACGGAGGAAGGTGCGACACACTGCGCAGGAGTGGGTACCAGTGTTGGCGAGGCCAGTCTGGAGCAATCAGAATCATTTTTGGTTTGTCCTGTTTGACTTTTAGTAGAACTCTGAAGAGCAGAGGCAGAGGGGGAAAAGCATAGACTGATAGGTTTTTCCAGCTGAATGATAGAGCATCCACTTTCCAAGCTTTTTTGAGATTAATTCTTGTGCAGAATTTGTCTAATTGCCTCTGAACATCAAAAAGGTGAAGCATATATTAACCCTTATTTGTAAAGTTTAAGTGTAAAGGTGATATAGGAGATCCTGAGTGAGTTCCAGTATCCATGGAGGACATTTCAAATGACACTAGAGGAAGGAGAAGCATACCTGTTTAGGCCAAAAAGGGGCAATGTGGATGAATGAGCTGTTCAGCCCAAATAAAAAATATTTTCCATTTGCTTCTACAGACTTTCTTGGTGGAGCCCTTTTGAGAGGCCAAGGTAATATTACAAACTGGGGAAGCAAGCACAGACTGTCTATCACTGAAGTGGAGAAACCATTCGGTCAGCTTGAGGGTGTGGAGATTGGGATGTTGAATTCCTGATGGTGATATAGGAGATCCTGAGTGAGTTCCAGTATCCATGGAGGACATTTCAAATGACACTAGAGGAAGGAGAACCATACCTGTTGAGGCCAAAAAGGGGCAATGTGGATGAATGAGCTCTTCAGCCTGCTTGCTTGCTGTAAGAACTTTGGAATCAGAGAAAGAGGAGGGTAGGCACAGAGGAGACCCAGGGGCCAATCATGAATCACAGCATCCCTCGGTGACTCCACTAGATGGTGGATCAGAGCAAAGTACTTGCTGCACTTGTTGTTGAGGAGAGAGGCAAAAAGGTCGCAGCAGGACTGGCCCCAGTGGCTGAAGATCATATTTGCTACTGACTGACTGAAGGACAACACGTGAGGAATTAGAATGGATCTCCTAAGTCTGCCTACCAGCGTGTTGGTTTTCCCCGGTATATGCGCTGCAATGAGAAAGTGGTCTGAAGAGATTACCCATTCTCAGACTCTTATGGCCTCTTTGCACAGTGGATAGGAAAGGGTTCCTCCTTGTTTGTTGATGTACCAGACTACAGACATGTTCTCTGTGTGGACTGCAATAGTCCCTAGACGGAAAACATCCTGAAAGGCTTCCAACCCTAGAAGAACCACTCTCATCTCTAGGACATAGATATGCAACTTGGTCTCTGAGGGGGGCCACATGCCTTGGACCATCTTTCCAGGGAATAACCCCTCCCCCAATTGTGAAGCATCCATACTCACCATGGAAATTGGAGGAAAAAAGAACGGCTTTCCCAAAAACAGGTTATCAGACTGGATCCACCAGCAAACATGGCAAACATGGCATTTGCAGACTGGAGTGAGTCCTAAGGGAAAAGATAAAGGCTGGTAAAGAATGGACCACTGTACTGCCAAGGTCCAATGAAGTATTCGCATAAAGAATCTTGTTACATGAACTAGAAGACTGTCAGATGACACTGATCCAAGAGCTTGGAATACTAGCTTTGCTGGAGGGGACGGATAAAACAGTAACACCCCCCACCTGATTCCTCAATGATGTAATTTGAAGAAGATTTAAGGATGCCACTTGAGTCATCGTATTTGGTTGAGTTCCTATAAATTCCAGAGACTGCACAGGAATTGGGCTCGATTTGGCATGGTTTATCGAGATCTCTAAAGTGCTGGAAATCTGGAGCAAATAATCCCTGGATTGTAGAAGTTGATGCTTGGATGGGGCAGTGAAGAGCCAATCTTTAAGATACACAAACACCTGGTATCCTCGGAGTCTCAAGTCAGCTGCCACGAGGACTTCCAAGATGGCTGCACATTGAGTAACAGCTTAATTCTAGCTCTCCCAGTGCAAAAACAGAAACTCAGCAGAGAAGGCCAGTAGACTTGCGTTTATGGGTAAATTTCAGTAACTGGCTAGTAAGGATACTGCCTGGATGCCACGAAAAAAGAAATATAAAGGATCTGGAAAAAAATCAGCTACAAAAAGTGAGGAAGAAACACTGACTGCAGAAAGTTCTGCAGCTGTTCACCTAAAAGTAAAGCAATCTTCAGACATGAATTCCAGTAACCTACAGGAAGATACAAGACAGCTAAAAAGACCTGGTTTAAATAAAAAAAACACTGATGGGGGATATCAACGCAAACAACAAAAGGCTGGGAAAAATGGAAGAAGCTTTAAACAGATATACAGATGAGGTGATAAAAAGCTGCAAAACTCAGAGGTCGAAATGAAGTAAAGGCTGGCTGAATAGGAAACTGCTCAGGAAGAGGTATTTTAAAACATAATAGAATTAAAGAACAGAGCATGTAGGGAAAACTTGAGATTTTCAGCTATATCAGAAAAGCTGGAAGGAACACACTGCATTAATTTTCTGAAAGCACAAAAAAGCAAATGTACTGGTATTCCACAGCAGGAATTATTAGTTGAAAGGGAATATTGTGCGCATGCTTCAAACCTGGCTATGAAAAAACAACCTACACCTTTAATACTAAAAATGCAATACTACCAGTAGGAGGAGTGGATTCTGACAAAACTGTGAATGAAGCACAAAGCACTAACAGTGGAGACAGCACAGTGTTTCTGGAGAATGATAACTCATTGCACACCAGACAGAAGAGGAGCAACTTTATTCTAATACACAGGGAATGTCGAGAAGCAGGTGTGAGATTCAAACTGCTGTACCCAGCTGTCTTCAAGGTATTCTTCCCTGGAGGGAATAAATAATTTTTTGATGAAGAACATGCTAAGGAGGTAAAAAAAGAAGTTATGTACTCACTATAATGTTCCATGTTTGTTGCCCCTCTCACCTTCATTCTTCGCTGGTTGGGTTCAGGACCGAGAATCTGTTCCAACTCGGTCTATACTAAAGCTCAAGAGCTTCCACTGGGTCGAGGCAATACCCTATCCCATCAAGCTTAGGGAGATTACCCAGATCTTGTTTGCAAATACTGAGCAGAGTAACACTTATACACATATAATAGTACATAGATAAACATGTGCCACCTAGGACTAAGAAGAAAATCAGAGAACATGAGTTCCAAATCCAAAAAAGACCTCTTGATCCTCCAGGATCGAAGGTTGGGGGATGGAGGGTGGGACGCAAGAGTGAAGCCGAGATGGACAACAAACATGGAATGTTATGGTGAATACATAACTTCTTTATGTTATGTTGTCCTATCTCGCCTTCATTCTTTGCTGGTTGGAACAGCATCCCCAGCACCTTCTTTCTTGGGTGGCTCACGGGAACAAACTCTTCACAACAGTGGATCCAAAGGAAGTCCTGTTCCAGGAGGCCAAGTCTACTTTGTAATGAATGATAACGGTATGAGGTTTTAGCCACATTGCTGCAACACAAATTGAGTCCATAGGTAGCCTAGCCTGAAAGGGGGTCTATATTAAAACGATGAAAGCTGAATACGGAAATATGGAAATGTAGAAAATCAGAACGCCGATCGAATTTCCAGAAGCAACACGCCATACAAGTAAGTTAAAGCCAACTAAACAAACCTAATTGTAAAACACCTCCCTACTTATATATACCAACTACGAGACCGCACTACAGTGGGGAAAAGGATATATTTCCTCATTCTCACGATCGCCCTTGCTGGCCAAGGAAATTTGTTCTGCGTTCTGACTTTCGATGTTTCCGTAGTTCACTGTTTTCGTAGATTGACGTCTGTGTGTTGACGCAATTGCATTCGTGGATTTCAGCTTTCGTGATTTTAATATAGACCACCGGAAAGGCAGATGAGGTTGCAATGGCTCTTGTTGAATAACCTTTTATTTTTCCAGGCAATTGTCTGTTTTGGGAAGTATATGAACAAGTGATGGCATCAGTAAGCCACTCTGACAGGGCGACTTGATATTGGGGAATCCCTTCTTTTTATCTGAAAAGGATACAAACAATTGATCAGATTTCCTGAATTCTTTCATCCTGTTCAGGTAGAAACGTAATTGCGTGTGTACATCTAATTGGTGTCACTTATATTCTGCCTTGTTGCCATAGTTTGGGAAGAAATTAGGTAGGTCAATAGACTGAATCAAGTTTGTCTTGGAGCAAACTTTGGGTAGGAATGACGGATTAATTCCCAGGAAAACTGTCTTTATGGATAACTAAGTAGGGGGGACGTATAGACAATCCTTGGAGTTCTGATACCTGCCAAGCTGACGTGATGGCGACCAAGAAGACTGTTTTCCATGTTAGGAACTTCAGATGACAAGATGAAGCCGGTTCATATGGAGGCAGGATTAGAGTAGACAATACCACATTGAGGTCCCAAGGAACTGGTGGTTCTTTTACTGGGGGCCTTAGCAAAAAGGTACTTCTCAAAAAGGCCTTGCACAGTCTATGAGAAAATAATTTTGAATCCTATTTTTCCAGTATGGTACTTATCAAAGTAAAAATTAAAAAAACGAACCAAAACTCTAATGGCACAGTGGAAACAGGCACAAACTAAGCCCAATAATAAAACTAAGTAATTAATGAAGCACTTTTCGTTATTGTAGATACATTAACTTCATCAGATAACATTTGAAAATTTTTTCAACCACATTTAAATAAAGTCTTTAAAACATCATATGACATCAAGCCAACCAGAAAGGTGCACTTGAGAAAATCACAATGCAGAACACAAAATTAAAGGGATACAAGTCTCAAAACATTACTGTCAAATGCTGTAGCGTAATTAAATGAAACTTTAAATCTTATCACTGCACTACTTTTAAGTCTAATCATTTTAAACAGTTTTAACCAGTTTAACAACTATTTGTCAACAACAAAATTATACATACGGCTAGGTAATTCATCAACGCTGACTGTAATTTTCACTCTCTTTAGATATTAAAACAAATTTTACCTCCTCAAACTTTTAAGTTTTAACAGGCACAAAATATTACATGCCTCATTTAGTCCAGGGTTACTAAAGGCATTTAATACTGCCAATATAGTTCTAGCTCTTCAAGTTGTAATAAAACTGGACCTTCTCTTACATCCACTTGTACTTGATCAATTGCTTTAAAAGAAAAAAAAGTGTGCCCTTCATATATTTGAGTGTGTCTAGCCAGGGCTTTAAAAGAAAAAGTGTGCCCTTCATACATTTGAGTGTGTCTAGCCAGGGAATTGTCCATCTTTTTCTTATCAATAGCGTACATGTGCTCGTATATTCTGTCACGTAATCTACGTTCGGTTTTGCCTACATAAAACCCTGTACATGATTTACACTTAGCCAGGTACACTACAAATATTGAGTTACATGTTAATTTAAGGTTAAGGTAGTACTACTTATTATTCACTATGAACATCCTTCCTATCTCAATCAATTTACAAAATCTACACATACCACAGGGTAACATACTGGCTTTCCTGTCTATTTGTTTGTGGTGATTACTTTCCAACAAGTTTTAAGGTTGCTACCTCTCCTGAATACTGTGTTTGGTGAGATCCCAAATTTTTCTACCAAGAATTTGTCATTTATTATTAGTTCCCAATTTTTAAAAATGATATAGGTAACTAAAGGACTATCCAAATTGTAAGTAGTAATAAAACTGCTTCTATAGTTAAATGAAGTTCTTGGTTTGGGTGATATTGTATTGTGTCCAGACAGTGTATCGATTGTATAATCAAATTCAACACGTCTCTAAATAGTGAACACCTTTGTACAAAATAGGAGTGATAATTCCGTTGTGCTTTTATATCAAACTTCCTCAACTAAAGCATTTATTAACTCAACTAGATAGCCATGTTTCAAAGACATACCGCTCAAACATGCACATTAAACTGAAAAATCAGACTAAAGTGATACCATTCTAGCTGCTCTTATTCGACCA